>NC_134759.1:4375000-5000000 GCF_050436995.1 Anticarsia gemmatalis
ATTAGCCCTAACCAAGACCGAGCCTTCTAAGATCGTTCACGATCGGTCCGCGGTAGAAACTCTACGATTTACTGCTCTATCGGGCGATACATCGCGACCGCTCCGCGACACCGAAACACTCGATAGATGGCGCTGGATACGCTTTTATTATTTACTTTACACATTTTTACACGAATAACGTATTCCTCACAAACTTTTATTATAAAGAAGCCATCACAATCCACTTTTATTTACTCAATCAAAAATCGCATGTCCACTTTTAGTTAAATGTAAACTTAACAAACGAATCTATGCTCCTAAACCTACATTTCCATACTTATTCGCACTTATTTCACATCTGAACATAGGTACCTAACTATATTTTTTATTTATTTCCTGGCCAAAGAGCCTACTGGCTGCTGGTCGTCTCAGCAACTCAGGCATATTCTGAAGATATCCGCCTGTTGACGGTAAAGCTAAGATAACCTTATACGTACATTTGATATACATACGTACGTCAAATCACGTCTTCTTTCCATAGAAATAGGCAGAGACAGGAGAACGCCACTTGGTCCTTACAAACTTCCTTTGCTCATTCTCATCCATACATCTTGCATAAATGGATGTATGGGATATGGCAGTATAACGTAGAATCACAGTAAAATTAACCTCCCAACTTATAAACATAACTAACGTTAGTAACAAAGCTACACAAATCAGAGAGCGTGGTATTACGTTAGTGAATTATAATCCGTTGCAGCGTCAGCTCTCTACTGTGAGCTATAAAGTAGGTGCGTCAACACGGGCGGTCGGGAGCGTCTGCGCATTCGCAATAAGGATGGCGAGTTGGTGCTTTGGAAAACTAATTTTACTAACTAAAAATCTATTTGTACCTATGTATGAAGAATATGGCTAAATTGGCTAGATTGAAGTTCCAGTTTAGGAAGCATAGGATGTTCTATTTAATGAGCATTTTATTTGTAAAAATGTTCACGATTCAACCGTCATAAGCCTGGCTTAGAAGACTTAAGACGTGGAACAACTATACCTTAGAATAACTACTAGGTTAAATCTTCTTGTGGAGAAAGAAATCATCGCCAAAAATTTATTTCATTGAAATATAACACCTTTCTACTCTGAATTGATAATACACTGTAATAACTGCCTAATTGCCAAATAGTATCAGGTAGTTACGTAATCAAAGTATTTTTAAACGTTAAAGGGACAGACAATTAAACCACAAGAGCTACATAGGAAAATCTCTAAATCCTTTATTCCAGAATTCAAAAAGTTCTAAACTTTTTAATATCTAACATGAAAAAGCCAGCCCTGTGCGGAGGTCGGCGTAAATTGAAAATTCTCGTGACGGCACGTGTCGGGAGGGATCAGATGGCCCGATAATAGCCATTGTTTGTTTTGCCTTCACGGTCTAGATACTAAGATATACTTAACTGCTAGATATTGGAGCAGATAATGGAGCGTGTGACTTATTAGAGCGTTAGGTTAAGCTAGATTAATAGGGTTTGGATTTTGATGGGTAAGCGTTTATAAAATTATAATTGGTAACATTTTTCCCGAGTAGAGCAATCTGGTATTTCCAGATTTCTGTAGCTGGATCTCTACCGCTATCAACTAGTTACCGAGAAATATTGTATGAAATTCAGGTCAGCTTTTCTAACGGGCGTCGTAGGAACTATTTTGGCAGTACAATTTAAATGTCAAACTTTCAACACTCGCTGGTACCAAATGTAGAGAATCGCGCTACTGAAACAGTTTCGATTTTTTCTTCGCTTCTTTATTAAAGTGTGATTGTTAGGTTAACCGTCATGATACAATTATTTCATTGACATTGATAATCGTCATTTCTATCTTATCTGATTTACACAATAAACAAAACAACAATAGTCAGTACACGTACACTTATGACCAGGATACGAATTTGAGAATCAAAAACATACCTGATGTTGATTAGATTATGAGTTCATTTCATGTTGTAGGGTACTTGAATATATTGGCCACTGATTATATTAGTACCTTTGGCCTGATGCCGTAATATTAAGTTCTGTTTCCGTTTGTGTGTATGAAGAGATGAGACAACAATTATCTTAACAATCGCTTTGAAATGCATTTTTTTTAACCCACTACTGTCCCACTGCAGGGCAAGGGTCTCCTCCCAAGCTAGGGAGGGGTTAGGCCGTGAATCCACCACGCTGACCAAGTGCGGGTTGGGGACTTTGCATGCCCTCAATAAATGTATTAAACAAGGTCTCCTCACGATGTTTTCCTTCACCGTTGCAGCATGTGATAACTATTTCTAATACACACATAGTTTCGAAAAGTCTTTGATGTGTTGCCTCGGGTTCGAACCTGCGACCACTTGAATGAGAGGTGTTAACTTAAACCACCCGGCTATCACTGCTTGTATGTAAATGTAAAATAATAAAATTAAATAATCTTTTCTTCTACTATTATACGATTTTGTATGACAATATCTAACTATTTATTTGATGTACCCTTAAACTAACTAAGTGTGGGCAGTGAGAAGTCTAATAAGTTTAGCGACTTTTGTAGCTGGTAGAATTACAAACAACACGGAGTCTTTCTGAAATCTTTCCGATTATATTTGGTAATAGATTTAACAATAATGAACTTGTTTAATGTACATATTATTGCTAGCTTACTGTAATGTAAATATCCACCTAGATACGTGGATTGGCAAGCTTTGTCAGCCACACTGTCAATTAAGAAATTCCTATTGTTTTTAGTTTTGCCTTCACAGGGTATCTCCTTAGACGCCTGTCTGTCCGTCGTCGCCTTAATTGTTTCAGTGCGTCATGACTTATCACTTTGGAATAACACCGACTTTGATTATAGAAATATACTTAGATACTTATTACTTAGTAGGTTCTTAAGTATAGCTATTTTTATATTAAATATTATATTTTTCTAAATAACAGTTAGCTGAAATAATGATAGTCCATTTGGTTTTATTCCCAAAAAAAACAAAATTAATAAAACCTTTACAATCTCCCTACAATCCCGCCTATGCAACAAACATTCCTGGGAGACAAATACAGAACCATTACTTTCAGAAATCTCTCTACCTAAATTTTAATATACCTACCTAATTTTCAAACTACTTGGCGAAGAAAAAGACTGTCAAAAATTCCTTATACTCTCCCGCTAACATCACATTCAACATAGGACCAACTTCTAACAAGAAACCTAACAAGTTGCCAAGTGCCAGAGCCACTTATTTTCTAATACCACGAACCACCGCGTTTAATAACTAACCTTATTACTAGGCACTCTGATTTACTTCACGAAATAATTTCATTAAATACTCTAAGATGCCTTGCTTCTTTCCCTGACAGGTTGACAGGAACAAAACACCATCTTACCTTCACACTTTGCTAAAGAAATATAGCCTTTATGACAATGTGTTAAGGTTCAGTACAAGTGTAAAAGTAGTGTGGTTTTAGTATAACTGAAGGTTAAAAGTTAACCACCCATCTGGTGAGCGGTCGGTGCACGATTACATTGAATTTGATGGTAATGCTTTCTTATAGAAACTACTAGTATTTTAGTAGGTTGTTATTCTACTAGTTATACTGAATGTACGTGAAACGGGTGATGTAATAGGTCTAGGAGACGCAAATGTGAACAAAACATTCGTAATAATAGTCTTTGCTAGAAACTTAGCAAAATCATGTTTTTAAAACTTGGGACTATTTACCACTTTAAGGCATAACCAGAGAGAATATCTTACTCGTCAGTAACTCTTGCCTACTGGCTCTGCCTTTTCCGAACAAACAGCGAAACAGCAATATTTTTATTGCAAAATTACTTTGTAAAAAAGTTTATCAATATTTTTACACTATTAATCAAAAGTCTGTCCAAACGCGTAAACTAAACTCTTGTTTCAACGAATTGTTGGCAAGTATGCAGAAATACTCAATGAAAACATTAATGGAAGAAACTACTTGGTCAAAATATAGTTCCTCATCGATTTCACGTACAACATAAAATTTAAACTTATTCTTCAATACATACTTAGTGGATATAAAACAAAGTCGCTTCTGTCCATACGTATGCTTAGATCGTAAAAAATACGGAACGGATTTTCTAGTAATTTTTTTAGCAGGCAGAATAATTTACGAAGAAGGTTTACGTGTAAAAATTGTAAAGGTATTTTGTAAAATCACCTTTTAAACCGAGCGAAACCTGGCCGCTAGTAATTAATAAGACTAACAAAAGTGTTGACCGCTTCCGGGGCCGTAGCCCACATTGTTAGAGTTACGAGGCCAACGCTCTTCACAGCACTAATTACAATAATTACCGATCACAACCTTCGAATGACAAGGTAACGTGTTCACAATGTTGAGGGATCTATACAAGTATCGTTTAAAACCAACTGTGACTTGGATTTGGCTATATGGGCGCTACAGCAAAAAAATCGGGTTTGTAGTTTGAGAGCCAAGAAGTTAGGTATTTATTTTATTCTTATTTTTACTATTTGTCACAGCGGCAACAGCCATAATCTGTGAAAATGTCAACTGTCTATCTATCACGGTTCATGAGATACAACCTGGTGACAGAAAGCGAAGTCTCAGTAATAGGTTCCCATTACTAATACCCCTTGAGCACGGAACCCTAAAATGACTTTGGTTAAGTCGGAATTATCGGCCTGCTTTGAAGCGATAAAAAAAGTGACAATAATAACATAACGATCAAGTCAAATCAATCAAATCAAAGATTTTTTTAATAGTGTTTCCTCTTTTTTTATTCGCATCTACGAAGAATTTAATTAGAGTTTTTAATATGTTCATCTCATTGTTACTGGCTGGTTAACCTAAAAAAATATTGGGTAACCCATTAAATGATTAAGAAAAATACTAAAAAACAAAACTTAATTAGCATTTCTTTGATTTTTTTACCACGAATGGCCAGTATCTTTAAATATGGAAGTTTAGCTAAGCTAGCTATATATATTTTTTGATATATTTTTAAACGCTCAAGAAACACACGGTAAAGTATTACGTTTTCTGAACAAAAATATTTTAAATAAAATACCTGAACAACAATTTCGAAATCGAGTCGCAGACACGACGATTCATAGCTACTATCGAAAGGAGGCACGTCAAAACAACAATGCTATTCAGGTTTTCAGAAAGTAAGAGTGAACCTTACTTAAAAATTTAAATTGTTTATCTCCTACAAAAGGCACCGACATTATTGTGACACACCCAAAACCTGCACCAAAGACTTTTCTTATTCGCCCTCATTCCATTTTCCCAAAGCTCGCTTGTGCTTCACTCACGTTTTCGTGCGTAAACGAACAATGACAGAAATCGCATCGTGCTTGCTATAATTACTGTTGTACGGCCATATTTGGGTAAAATCGACACTAATGATTGTAATGTCCAGTAATGACCTGTGTGAAATATGTGAATACGTTTTGTGCTAGCGATTGCGTTGTTACGTAAAGGCACGCGTTTGTGACTCGGCTCCCACCGTAGATTTTGTTACAAATATTTTTTTATATCAGCAATTATTTGATAAAATAGATGCTAGAGAATTAGTAGACTGATTTTACTGATTGAAGATTTGCACACAAGTGTCACAAAGTTAAAGATCGTACCACGTGGCTTTCTCTGCTTACTCCTATGTATGTTTATAAGTTTGTGTTTCAACAAATTAAGTTTAAATTCTTGTGTAAACTTGGACTCCAAGTTCACAATCGATTTAATTGTGTTTAATAAGGTACCCGCGGGTATTAAGGCCTAGCTAAGGGAGATTTGTAATAAAATGAAGAATATCCAATATAATCAACCAGTTTTTATAATAATCAGTCATGTACTTATATTACTACCGAGTTTAAACAAAAAATAGCTTCTAAAGCTTAAAACTAAAACATTATATCACTTTTAAAAAAACGCTGTCTTTAGGCCTTATTATAATAGGGTAGGGTAAAAAGGCCTATTCTATAAACTATTCAAAAATCAACTTAAACTAAGTAAATTAGTATTCTTGACATCAATAATCATTAACATAAGGCAATAGAAAGCATAGTAGTCTTAATAAATTAAATAAATTGTCCTTATTCGCATCCATCAGGACATTGAAAATCGTCAGTATATTCTGCAGTCAAACCGACACATTCTTCGTGGTACCACTTGAAGCATCGCGAACATTGCCTCATTGCATCATCCATTCTATCTTCTTTGCAGGCATGACCGTACCGATATTTTTTTTTTTGTGATTTATTTTTGTCAGATCGCCTTCTGACCACAATGCTTGTTTGGGAGGCATCGTGACTGTAAGCACTAAAAACAATAATAAATAAATTGAAAATATAAACTACGTATATACTACCCACTAACAAACATTTTAAAAACACGCTCCTACTTATATAGCAGTTAAAAAAATAGGAGTATAATAAGGCCTATTGTAAAATTTTATAGGCCTTAATATCCGCCAACCACCTATTTACAGAAAAGAATAATAATATAATTTTTATAACTACAAGTCTCTTAAAACGGTAATCTAAGGACAAGCATACATTAATTAACAAGCGGACAGATAATACAGGTTTGTAAATATGATATTTTCTAAATAACTTACGTTTTACTGGAGTCGATTTTTATAATTCGTGCTGCTGAACCGCACTTCTGAATGATTTCGACGATATTTGCGGGGGGAGAAGTGCAAGAGTGTGTCCGCCACTTTGCAGCGACTGGTATACGCTCTGAGCTTGTGTGACTGTAATCTTGATCGTCTACTACTGTATTTCGTACGTTTTTTGTTATTTAGGCCTTATTACCCGACAGGCCTTAATACCCGCAGGTACCTTACTTAAAGTCCAACACGGCGACAGTAGCATTTATTACCTTCAGATGAAGATTGCAATATTTAAGAGGCACTATAGTCCTTTAATATTGTATAATCTCTATCTAAATTGTCTCACGATGTTCCGTTCCGTTTTTTGTTTCATCTCAGGTCTAGGTTTACATCTTACACTTGCAACATTGTTAGTTCTTTAGCTCTGGGCGTTGCGACTTATCTCTCACGATTTATAAGAAAAAACCCTTATCATAGTACAAACGGACCGCTGTCTTTGACCTCCATTTGTTTGCAACCTTTAGATGAAAGTTAAGGATTAAAGTAGCTATTGGTGAAAATGCATTGAACTGTTGTCTTATTCCCGCAGAATTTTGTAATTAAACCTCAAAGCTACTTCTTTGAAAATTTTCGCAGAAACCGGCAGAGGAGGTTCCCCCTTTTTCTAAGTCGGTGAGAAAAAAGATGGCGCTTGTGCTTAGTTGTTGAATTTAAAGAAAAAAATAAAATTCCGAACGCTTGGAGCTCTAAAAGCTTCGTTGTTCAAAACTCATTCGATATCCAGGATTACGCACATTAGTGTTTACAGAAATAAAAACAAGCGTAGGCAACTTTATAGGTTTCACATTGAAAATAGGTACCTAATAATGGATTGGGAATTTAAGTGATATTTATATTCTCACGACAAAAAGTAATTAATTACGGGAAAAATGTTCCCATATTTTGTTTACGCCAAAAAATATGAAAGTAAGTGTAATTGAAGTAAAGTATTGTTACATATAAAGTGCACTTATTGTCGCTGAGCTATGGCAGCTAAAAGAATTCGCAAGAATGTCGACGATACTGGGGGCGGTGGTCTCTCACGACTGACGGACATATTGCCTGACATACACGGGGTCATTCTTTGCTCAATTTATAGGGAGACAAATGAAGAAAGTTATTTTTATAACCACGGTTTTATGTTGTTTAATTTAGAGCACATTTCTGTTTAAATAAATAAAATCATATTTTTTTAATTTAATTATTTAACACCAAAAATTTACCTTCAATATCGTACGTTTCTTGGTCGAAAATTTGGATACAGGTACTTATTCTTTGATTTTATAATGAGGATGTAGAAACGATATTAAGATAGGTACATATCTATGTCTACTTTTGTGTTTTGAGTTGCTAACAACTATTGTTTAGATCACTGAGAAGTAGCAGTTGATTTAAATTTGCGTATCCCTAATTTTTACACGGGTATCTAAGCCTACATAAACAAATATTACCAGAATAGTACGCTGAAACTACATATTATTCAATTGTAATACTTCTGATAAAAATCCTCACCCAGTATGAGCCGATGTATTTTGAACGCACGGTGCGTTATTGTGCGAATTAAAACGGGCATCGCGATCGCCCGTGGGCAGGTCACGAACATACCTACCTGTGTGCAGTGTGCACACCGCCTTAATCACATTCACCTGGACCAGTTCGTACCGGACTGAGGTACATCGTGTGCTCATCGCTTTATGTTTATTTTGGAAATATGAGTCTCGAATCAAATAGGTAGCAGATTATTATATATTTATATATTTGACTGCCTCCGTGGCGCAGTGGTTTAGGTCGCCACGCCGATACCACTGCAACGGGAGGTCGTGGGTTCGATTCCCACACGGGACAATTATTTGTGCGATCCAAAAATAATTGTTTCGGGTCTGGTTGTGCTTTGTGTCCGTTGTTTGTATGTCTGTAAAAGTCCCCGCGACACAAGAGCAATTCTTAGTGCGGGAGTTGTCTTTTTAAAATAAATAAATAAATAAATATTAAAGTGAAAATAAACTTTTTCTAAAAAAGAAAGCTGTAAGTATCTTATTCAAATGAAGGGCTATAAGTACCTACTAATAGAGAATACCTAGGCTATAAGTATCTACTGATAGAGAAAAATTTTTTTTTATGTTTTTTTTGGTTAAGTACCTATTATAGGTTCTTTACATAGTTGAAGGACGGAAGCAATCAATCAATTTATTTGGTAAAGATTTCTTATCAATTACTAATCCAAAACGACTACTGAATTAAGGTTGGTGGATAACAAAGTAGGTAGGTGTATTAAGAATTCGTGATTCCCCTATCGAAAGTACCTAGTTATTAGAGATAATAATTTGAATTTCCTATTTTTATACTACTCAGGTAATTCCTTGCTGATGTGGTTAGGTTCCTAATACTGAAGTAACCGTCTTCTAAGCTGTTATGATAAAAATTCTGGACCTATTTACATTTGGATGTAAGTATCTATAGATTACAACAAGATTTACTGTGAGCACCTGAACAAAACAACATGAATGAACAGATACTATGAGAGGCAATCAAAAATATGATAAAGGAACTTTGATAAGAAGTTATTATGTCGTATGCAGGTGTTTCCCATCGGATAAGCATGGCGTGACGGTGTATTTTGATAACAGATTTTGTTAATCAGGAAAATACTACTAATTCTCATAGATTTATTATTTTTTTAAGGATATAGGCATTGATTTGATTTGTCTATTTATCTATTATGTTCTAATACGCAGAAGGAATAGATCTATACCTACTGCATCTGACGATCAGCAATCGGATTTAGTACCAACTACGTAAGTTACGTAGTTGGTACTAAATCCGACTACTGATCATGAGGTCTCAGGTTGCAATCCCGGGTGTGGCATAGTATAAAAGGCTCTTTGTTAATTTATATAAGAATAGTTCTGAATTGTAGGCCAGACCCTGGTATAAGGAAACAGGGTCGCCCTCTATTACATGAGACTTACCTACACTATAAACAGCGAAACGCGGTTGTATTGCATACACCTCTGCCTCCACCCTGGGTTTAACAAGCATGATATTATGTATGTAGGTATGTATGAAGAGAGAGACTTATTGTATTGTGGCAAAACATAGGGCATTAACGTGATAATAAAAAATCCATACTTTTATAAATTTTATTTAACCTTACAACTTTTCCTATGCTTCAATATTTCAACAGGCGTTAAATACAATGTTTCTTTACAAATATCACACTTATACTCTTTCCCATTAGGTTTATTTTCCCTTGAAGTTTTAGGCTTTATTTCTTCCTTTTTCTCGTCTTTTGCTGAACAAGTGAATTGTGTATGTTGTAGTTTCTCTAAAGGAGATAGACAGACTGTTATGCCACAGTTAGGGCAAGTCCAAGGTAGGCTGTAGGTTTCTTGATAACTGTTGTAACTCCAATCCGTGTCTACAATACTGAAAAATTAGGTGTTTAGTTAATACTAGCTGATCCGCGCAGCTCCACTCACGCTTTCTTGTTTTTATTTAATACCGCGCATTCTCAAATTTATTCTCCTTTCACACATTCTCTGGACTTCCACAAATAATGTATGACCAAAATTAGCCAAATCGGTCCAGCCGTTCACGAGTTTGAGCGAGACTAACGAACAAACGAGCAATCCATACTAATTTTATAAATGCGAAAGTAACTCTGTCTGTCTGTCTGTCTGCTACTCAATCACTCCTAAACTACTGAACCAATTTGCATGAAATTTGGTATGGAGATATTTTGATGCCCGAGAAAGGACAAAGGCTATATACATCATCACGCTACGACCAAAAGGAGCAGAGTACCAGTAATTAATGTTACAAAAACGGGGAAAAATTTCACCCTTTCTCTCTTATTGGACACAAGCGAAGTTGCGCGGGTCAGCTAGTAATATGTATAGATTTGTGACCGTAGTTAGGCATTAAAGGCATTAGACTGACCCAAGAATAGTTTTGGGGTGTTTAGATGTTATTGGAGAGATGTCGAGATATTGTTTTAAAAGTCAGAAGGAAGCGGATACTTCAGCTACAATGTGGTCGTGTTTTTGCTCGGATATTTTAGATCATACTAAGGCAAGGGCAAGATGTTTTTTTTTTTAGAATTGGGGGAGGGAATGCTTTAATATGCTGCAATGTGATCGTGTTTTTCTGCTTAGGTATTTTGTATAAACAACCAAAATTTGTTCTGTAGATGTGACTGATTACTCTATACTGCCTACTATATCTGCCCCCAACAAATAGGAAAAACGGACAAGAGTGTATGGTAAATACCCATTTTTTATCTACAGAGGTAATTCTTTAATAAGGAAATGCATAATGAATCAAACTTTATCATTCAAAATTACACAGTACTTATTCGTATTGAGTACATAATTAAGTAGTACAGTTTGATACTCTATCAAATTGTGAAATAAAAATAAAGATAATTATAATACTGAATCACTCAATTAAAATCGTCAATCCATTAATATCTTCAATCCAATCCATTAATCTTATACGAGCCATTTTCAATACGTAAGAACACTCTAGCATACGAACTTTTTCTACACACAATCTTCAAACTATTACCACTATCTAATCGTATGGGCATTGTGTTTTCTCCCATATTTTTATTTTACTTTACATTATTTTTTTTGTTATTTCACAAATATTTTTTGTTTTCTGTTCTTTATATTATAAGAGACTGATATTCGTACTAGGTTGCCCTGACTCACTGATTATCAGGTTAAGAGAGCAGAAGGGCGATTCTCTTCCCCTATCGACTATCGACTACCGGCTAGCCATCAAGAAATTTTGTAATTCTAATTAGCGCGGTACGTACCAACTAGAAACTTTTTTTTAAACTCTTTGAATACTAGACTACTCCCGCGCTTAGAATTGTTCTTGTGTCGCGGGGACTGTTACAAACAAACAAACAACGGACACAATAACAATTATTTGTGGATCGCACAAATAATTGTTCCGCGTGGAAATCGAACCCACGACCTCCCAACGCAATGGTAGCGCCGTAGTGACCTTTACCACTGCCCCACGGAGGCAGACAATTCCATAAAGAACATCTAACAATAAAACATAATAAAACTAGCTGACCCGCGCAGCTCCGCTCACGCTTTCTTGAGTTTCTTGTTTTTATTTCATACCGTGAATTTTCAAATTTATTCACCTTTTACACCTTCTCTGGACTTCCGCAAATAATTCAGGACCAAAATTAGCCAAAACGGTCCAGCCGTTCTCGAGTTTTAGCGAGATTAACGAACAACAATTCATTTTTATATATATTGAAGAAACGTAAACTTACCAATTATAAACAACATTATCGGTGACATAAACTCCCCCTTTCTTTTCATGGGGTCGGCACTCGAACTTTTCATCAAACGGGTTCGGTTCCACACTCGGGTGGGCTTCATCTCCTCCATAATATAGCACTTTAAGATCACCAGGCAGTAATCGTTTGATAGTGTAGTATATTTCTGACGTCATGTAGGAACTGATGTCACAAGATAACTCGTGTTGGACCTCCTCGTAGCAGATTTGAGGGAGATTCTGCTTGTCTAGTTCGCTTTCCACCGATTTTGGTGGGTTGGCGTCTGGAAATAGAGATAAGTCTAGGTTATATAGTATTTTAATGGTGCATTTATATGATAAAAAAAATATAAAAACCATTCTTCATTAAATATTATTTCGAGTCTGTTGTTTCAAAAAATTTAAAGGTAATAGTTCAACTAAGGTTTTAAAGGTAAGTACCTATCCATAAAAAAAAACTATTTTTGTAACGCTGAAAAAGCGATTGCCCAAAGAAACTAAAGAAAATTCAACAACAAGCAATAGCATTTGTTACATACCAAGTAGTCTTCTATTTATCAAAGCATCCCATCTTTGACGAAGTTTGGTAGCTTTCAATAATAAGTTCAATCCAGTGTCTGGATACGGAAATTCTAACAGCAACCATGAATCACAGACAATCCTGAAAACAATTCAAAATATTATACATATTAATAAAACATTTACATTCGTCTAAGTAAATCAAGGCACCTATTCTAATAGGTATTATAAATACAAAAATCTATCTGTTTATCAAGTTTAAAGGGTAAACCGCTACCCGATTTCAAGATACTTATCTTTAATTCGGGTAGCCCGGTATTGTCTTGGGATCAAAAATTGACAGTATTTTTCAATAATCAACTTAGGCATCGGATGAAATACTTTATACGAAATCGGACGCAGGGTTGTAAAATAGTTCATGCTAATTTTATGAAATTTTAAAGATGTAGTACAATCTCAGACAGTATTCGTTTCTCCATGTAAATGTTTTACACGTACCTAGTAAATCCTATATTGGTATCGATTGTATGAGCCAATAGTAACAAAGTCTGCGCGGCAGGCATACGCATTGAATTCACGATGTATGGCTTCGTAGTTTCTAGGAGTGATCTGAAATATAAAACACGTTTATCGGATGAAAAAATAATGAACTGCAAAAAAGATACAAACAAAGTTTTTATGGTGCAGTTCCAGTGTTGCACACCAAATCTTTCATGACACATTATTATGCCAGTTGGTATTATTTATTGTGAACTATAGTGAACATTTGTTGGAGAGTGTAAGTAAGTTTGGTAAATTTTTTGGATAACAAATTAAAGTAATTTTTTCTACATTCCACATAATAATTTATTATTTAAAGAAAATACCTAGTAATAAATACAAATAGTTGCCGTGTCTGTGCCTTCATTCAAAGCTAGTAAAAAATGCCAAAGAATAAAGAACTTTCTCGTTTTTCACAGTGTGTAAATAACATAATATACTCACAAATAACACAATATCTGGTGTCTACTGGACAGCGGGAGCTTGCTCTTGTATCCTTGCGGCGTGTCTGTCTGTATGTCCGCTTCAGTAAGTTGCAGACAACGACCGTTCTTACCGAAGTAAGAGGTCGGGTGGAGGAACACGAACGGTTTGCTCCAAGTATGGTATAGTTGCTCTGATATTGACTGAAAGATAAAATGGCCACTAAAGCAATCTAATAAAAACCGAATTTATTTAACAATAGTTATTATTATCGTAGTTAGGAGGTAAACGATTGTACGGCTTATAGATAAGTGTCGCATAACCCGAAAGATAAAGAGAAGGAGCTAAGTCTTGAATAAATCTATCAAGTGACCCTGCAATATCAGCCAATATTTGTACGTGTATTGTAAAACTGGTTATTATAAGTACCTTACAATGGTTGAACTCATCCGCAACCGCCACTTGTGGATACAGTGCTCTGCATAAAACAACCTGAAAGTTGGAATAGATACAATTATGTACGCTATGTAGTTCAAATTATATATGTCCGCAATAAGGACTATTATATATATTTTTTTTTTTTTTTCATTCAACGGTGAAGGAAAACATCGCGGTGAAACCCTGCATGCCTAAAAAGCTCTTTAACACATTTCTTAAGGGCATGCAAAATCCCGAACCCGCACTTGATCAGCATAGTAGACTTAAGTCCTTACCCCTTCTTAAATTGGGGCGAAAACCCTTGCCCAGCAGTGGAACAGTAATGAGATAAAAAAAATATTAACGATTTTAAACTCTCGCGACTATTACACATAATATTATAATGCAACGGGTATTAAACGCTATTGAAAATTTAAGGTTAGAATACCATATTTGATCACCCGACAAAACATATTACCTAACCTTAAGTCTATATAAATTTGTATTTTGAAAACTTACTTTCAACATAACAAGATCTCTCCCCCCACTCGCACTAGAGCCCGCTATCAGCGCATGTATCCTCGCCGAGTCGTTACTCAGTCTGAACTCAATGTCACGTATATCAGGCGCGTCGTCCTCATCGTCTCCTCGTTCTGACACTATCTCCCACGAGTCCACTTTGAGCCGCTTCTTGCGTTTTGATTCCTCGGCTGCTTTTTGCTTGTATTTTCTATAAATGATTGTAGGAAATTAGTTCCTATTAACTAGCACATAAGGGTGGTTTCATCATAAGGCTTGTGAATTTAGGACTGCCACAAGTGCGGATACTTAACAATTTAACCTAAATTAATCAACTCCACTTTTGAAAATTCGTAATAGCTCGTATAATACCATCATAAGGAGAAAATTAAAGTAAAGGTACTAGAATAAAAAAAGTCACAAAGACAGGCTGCGCCTAGTGGGGTTGTCGTAGTTATAAGCATAATTTTGTAAATCTGGGACTGGTAGGTAATAAATGACGATTTTTTTCTTTATAAAAGGAACCATTTTACAACCATTCTGACTTTTTTGGAAGTCCAAAAGAATATATCTGTCTATTATCGAAGTATGTATTGGTCTGAAGTTATTTTTACCTTCGCATGTCTTTTAGTTGTTTCATTTGACCATGTCGTAGAGCTCTTTCAGCGGAAGACACATTTTCTGGCTCTGGAGTCTCCATTAAATTGTTGTCCTGTAAATAAATGTAAGACATACAGCACAAATTTAACTCGCGCTACACTGTACGTACTTTACAAGACATTACAACGTTCTTTTTTTTACTAATAAAATGTAAGTTTGAAAATGTACCATATGCTCCTTTCATATCTAGAAAATAGTAAAACCTAGTTGACAACTAGTTTGCCGGCGCCCTCTTACCCTTTCAAATGATTTTATCATAAAGCCCGGTTTCCACCGCGAGCGGAAGGGACCCACCAAAATGGAATTCTAAAGTATTCAGTTTACACATGCAAGTTTAACGAAGTCATTAAAGGGTCTGTTCCAACCGCGATGGAAACTGGACTTTATACATGAGATACTCATAGATTTTAGTAATTAATAAAGAATTACTGTATACCTGTAGCAAAGAAGTCAACTGCGCGGCAAGTTTAGTGAGCTCGTATAGTCGTTGTTCCTCAATACCGCGGCGCCTGCACCACGCGCGTCCGCCGCGACCTTCCTTCTTCTCTCTCAGCCATGCGCAGTACAATGATAGTAATGTTAGAGGATCACCGTGCTCTGATTCGTCAGGTTTACGAGCATTCTGGAATACGATAGTTAGTTAGGGTGTGAATTGACTTAAAAGTATCCATAATTAAGTTAACTATGTGAAGATTTAAATAAGGTTGGACAAATATTGACTGAAAATTAAGAATTTGAAATGTTTGGGTCGATTTAAATGAAGGGTTACGAAATTCTTGAAAGTCTAGAAAAGCAGCGAAAAAAATTTGCGAGATTAACATAAAATATCACTGTAGCTAGAATTAACGATAATTATTGCTCCTAATTTACTATTATTATGTAATGTTATCTAACGCCAGCTGTTATCTTAATCATGGAAAATATATAAAATTAAATAAAAGTTATCATATTTCCGAATGCTAGACACTCGTGTCGACAACGTTCACCAACTTAGTGTATCTTAGAGAGGATATTAATACTATACTTACTAACCTCACACTCAAAGTCTCTATGAGCTCTCGTAGTGTATATAGATCGTATGCCGAGTGCAGCCGCTAGAGCCAGCGCCGAGTGTCTCTTGTGTGCCGACAGTGTCGCCGCGCCGATCACTAGCGCTTTAGCTAAGCATACCTCTAGTGGCAAGCTGGCTAGAGAACGACCTAGCGATGTCAACTTCTCGTTAGACGTTAAGGCACCCTGTAAACAAATAGAAAACCAAATTTATAGGTAAGCTCATCTTGATATTATATGCGAAAATATCATCATAGTTCTACTCTGATAATAATGTAAGCCTGTTTGTGCCCTAAATCTTGAAGACAGAGAAAAGAGGTCTGTTTAACCCATAATTTACCATAGATATAGTTATTTTAACGTCAATCTCAATCAAAACTTATTAATATGGCATTCATATCAATAGATGGCACTATTCTCAAGAATTAAACATTTGTCTGATTACGTGCACACAAAATTATGTCTTTAAAAAATAACATAGATCGGCTGCTTATCTTAAGAACCTTTAACCACATATAGTTACTAATAGTATCGACATTTCTGTAGTTACAGTTTAGCAAGGAACCTGCAACTGCTAATAGAAATTAATAATACCGACATTTCTATAGTTAACGTGTGCGTTATAGTAACGTGCACGCTCACGTTACGTGCACGTACACATACGTGCACGTAATTATTATACCAACCACTTACATGTTGTTTCAGCTCCAACAACGCATTCTCGATAGCTTCTTCAGGCGGTGAGTCCAAGAACGGGAATCTCCTAACATCACTGACTCCGAGCGAGCTCATAAGCAACAGTAATGACGCGAGAGGTACTCTCGATACTTCCGGAGTACTGAACGATTCCATATCTGTGTATTGTTGTTCAGAGTAAATGCGGTAGCAGACACCAGGACCTAGAAGAGAGTAAGGATATTGGAGTAACTGAGGAAAGTGTGAAGATGTGGCTGGCAGTGTAGATACTGGATACTAATTTTGAGGTTCTGAAATTTTGCCGTAATTAATCAAAAGAGAATTGAAGTTTGGAATGATAGGTAGGGGCTTGTTTTTATGAGGAGAACAGTAATAGATTCTATTAACTCATACTTTTAAAGATAAAACTAAGTTTTAGGTCAGGGTGTAATCTTACTTGCTAAAGCGCGTACCTGTTCGACCAGCTCGACCTTTTCTTTGATCAGCACTCGCTTTTGATATCCAAAACTCTTTTAACCTCTGCATTTTGGTAGTGGAGTCATAACTCATTTCTTTCACCTACATAAATATAAAAGATATAGGTTTAGTCACATTGACTCTACAGAGTACATATACATATTATAGAGGTATACTGATGGAACTCAAACAAGTTTATTGATACCACTCACCTTGCCTGAATCTACCACAAATCGGATACCATCGATTGTAACTGAAGTCTCTGCTATGTTTGTGGAGACTATGCACTTCCTCACACCTTCCGGAGGGTAGTCAAAAACCTGAAATTGTTATAGAAATGATTTAATTATGTAGATCTAGAAGGTTAAAGGCTAGTTCCATGGCTTTATCTATACTAATATTATAAAGCTGAAGAGTTTGTTCGTTTGTTTGTTTGAACGCGCTAATCTCAGGAACTACTGGTCCGATTTAAAAAAATATTTCAGTGTTAGATAGCCCATTTATCGGGGAAGGCTATATATCATCACGCTACGATCAATAGGAGCAGAGTACCAGTGAAAAATGTTACAGAAACGGGAAAAATTATGACTCTCTTATGTGAGGCAAGCGAAGTTGCGCGGGTCAGCTAGTGTCGGGTATAAGTGTCGAAAAATTTGTCCAATACATAAAGTAACATCAAATGTATGATAACAACTGCCTTAATTGCCCCAGATACGCTAACTAATACTTTTTCAGAAGTGTTGTAACCAGGGCTTAGTATAAAAGTAGTTTATAATTTGGTTCACTACCTTATCTTGTTCTGCCAGTGATAGACCACTATGCAATGGTAAAACAATCCAGTTTTTTGTCTTTTCAGCATACTGTTGCGCTGCGTCACATATTGCTGTGATTTCTTGAACGCCTGACATGAATATCAGTAAGTCACCTCTTTCATCACCTGCAAGAAACATACACAATAGTATTTTAAGTATGTACTGGAACCATATTTTAATTTGAATCTTAATTTTACTAATAATTATAATTAATTCCAGCAATCTATCAAAGGTAAGATTAAGCAGTCTATATATTTTTATTGAATTCCATTAAATAATCAGTTACTGACAATGGAGACCAAGTTATAATAGTCCCAATAATTACTATTGTTACTGAAGTGTAAACGTCAATCAAATTGCAAAGATTAATATAAGGACATGAATAACATGAAAGGCAGCCACTTAAAAAGACGACATGTGATGATAATAAGATGTTGTTTAAAATAAAGCTGATCATACTCACTGGGATATTTGCTGTCAATCAGCTGCATTATTTGTACATAGGGCTGGGGATCGAGTCTGTCATCTCTGGTTGGTTTCTCTTCAATAAATATTGGCTTGTAGTTTAATTCTATTGGGAATAAACGACCTGGCACCTGAAGAGCAAGAATAAACTATATAATACACACATTTGCACAAATAGGTTATAAAATATAATAATTACAATATTTTTTTTTCATGATATATTTAATTTGTTTATTGCAATATTTGATTTCTAATCAGAAAATACTGCACTAATCACATATATTCAAATAAATTGCTGATAAAAATACCTGTATAACAGCTGCTGATTCCGCAGCAAAGTAATCTTCAAACAGCTTAATATTAATTGTAGCAGACATAAGCACCAGTTTGATGTCATTACGACTGTGTATCAGGCATTTTAACACGCCTAGTAAAAAGTCTCCCATTAGATGCCTCTCGTGAATTTCGTCCAAGATTATCACGTCATAGCTAGGTAGGTTTTCTGATGACATCTGTAAATTAAATTAAAATGAAATTTTGAAACCTAAGTTACTAAAACTGGAACAAACAAAAAAAAACAGAAAATAAAGAAGTGAAAGTGAAATAAATACTTTCGACTCGTAGAATTTTTTTTTTACTACAATTCACCAGTTTTATTCTGCCAGGTTCTTAGAAAAAAAATGTATTAAAACATAATTTCCCACCCTACTTCTGTTTGTTCAACTGTAATAGCGAATCACATAGTAGTACATAGCATAAAATCCAGTGCTGCAAAAGACTCTAAGCAGGTTGAAGTCATCTTCTCTACATCTAAATGTGGACCAATGACAACTCCTTTTCTTAATCTTACAGTCTGCTTCTTGCTTTCAGCAGAATCTGGTCTTCTCTTTAAAAAATGCACTCTTTTTAATGAACCAAATAATGATTTAACTCAGTCATACTCTCAGTTTGCCATTGAATACAATAAATTATACCTGTCTTAGCAATAATCCTTCAGTGATGAAGCAAATCTTGGTATCTGCTGTCTTGCTCTTCTCAAATCTGATCTGATAACCAACTTTGTTCTCAAACTGAGCCAACATCTCATATGCCACTCTTTTGGATAGAGACACACAGGCTATTCTTCTGGGTTGTGTACATGCTGGAAAAAATGCAAGTGCAGTTATTAATTTTAAATGGTTTAACACATTTCTTGAGCACATGTATAAGTCCCCAATCCGCACTTGGCCAGGGTGACAGACTCAAGGCTTTCCCTCAATTTAGGAGGAGGCCCTTCCTTCAATTTAGGAGAGGATCCTTGCCCTTTAGTGGGTTTAAAATAAGTATTACTTTTCCATATGTATTATTATTGCATAATACAATTTAATGATGAAATGCTAGTGAAAATTGATGGAGCAAAAGATCCTTTGCGTTTTCTTTGAACATTTATACATCTATACTTATACTTATATAATATTATAAAGCTGAAGAGTTTGTTTGTTTGTTTGTTTGAACGCGCTAATCTCAGGAACTACTGGTCCGATTTGAAAAATTCTTTCAGTGTTAGATAGTCCATTTATCGAGGAAGGCTATAGGCATCACGCTACGACCAATAGGAGCGGAGAAGCAACAAAAAATGTTACAAAAACGGGGAAAATTTTGACCCATTCTCTCTTATGTGACGCAAGCGAAGATGCACGGGTCAGCTAGTAGTTTTATACACCCTTTGTGTGCAAATCAACTTTGCTCTAGTAATTCTTTTTATAAAATTAGTCTAGATAGAACTAGGTGTGCAAGTGTGTCTACAGCTTTTTGCTGTTATCATTGTTAGTGTTAGCTATTGAAAGCGTTAAACTCACCAATATTCTGAAAGCCTGCTTCATGTAGATACTGTGGTACTTGAGTAGACTTGCCACAGCCAGTGTCTCCAGCTACCACCACCACTCTATTGTTCTGCACAGCTGATACTATCTCATTTCTGAAACATTTAATAAAACTTCATTATAAACATGAACTATAAGGTTTTTAAATACAAGTTTGAATTACTATCAACTAACATAGGGAATATTTTTTTCCAGTGTTTTGATATTGTTGTAAGTATCTAAATGTAAATGCTTGTACATTTACATTTAGTTAATGTGCAAAGGGTTCAAAGGTTCTTAAAAAGGACGGGAACTGGGCAGTCATCCTTTCATTAAGCCAGCTTTGATGACTCACAGCCAGTTTGAAGGGGTGGAATAGAAAGTACCATAGTTAGTAGTTACACTCAGCTAATGATGCTACTTTTTCATCCCAGGATTTCAGCCCTACTTAGCAATCGTCTAATATTACAGTAAAGTTCTTTTTATTTATATCAATAAACAATAATTAGCAGTGTACATACTTATACTTAGCTACAGGAAGATCTTTTTGAGCTTGTCGCAACTTGATAAGCTTATCAAACTTCTCTTTATTCTTAAAATCAATATAAATAGAAACAATGTTCAAAAATGCCTCAAATAATTTTTTGTCCAGTTTTCTTCTATCTCTGTCATCAGATACTATATCCACGTATTTTATAGCAGTAGTAAAAACAATACAGTTAAACTTTGA
Organism: Anticarsia gemmatalis; assembly: GCF_050436995.1. Lineage (NCBI taxonomy): Eukaryota > Metazoa > Arthropoda > Insecta > Lepidoptera > Erebidae > Anticarsia > Anticarsia gemmatalis. The sequence continues at coordinate 4,396,069 of NC_134759.1, forward strand.
GTAACTTCCATCATTTTCTTGAGGTCCACAGTCAACTATTGGTTTTCCAGCTTTTCTCAATGTAGCTTCATACTTCTTCAAAAATACCCAAAAGTCATCTAAATTATTAGCTACAGTATTAGTTTCACTACTGTAAAGTAATATTTTATTCAATTCGCGTTTGTAGTTTGTAAAACTAAAATCCTCTTCGATTTGTTTTGAAGTTGATGCTACAGGACTTTGCCTTCTAACTTTATGTCTATCTCTATCATAAGAACGCGAGCGTCTGCGTTTGTAATTCCTACTTCTAGGGGAAGGACTTCGACCCATTTTAATGTCTATAATAAATAATTAATGAACTTCTATAGCTGATTTTCATAAATCCCTGTAATGTTTACAATTTATATGTATTGGACTGACAACTGTCATCGGATCTGACAATTTTGACAGGAATTCCATGCTCTGACACTTAACAATCACTAATTATTACCAGCATAAATAAATATTAATGAAGAACAGGGGAAATCTGTGTATTACAGAAAGTAATTTATAAAATGTACAATGTAATATCAATAGTCGAATCAGCCTCGAGCACCTACCTGTGTAAATGTCAGAAAATACAGCTAAATTATTTTATAGGCTTGAATGGCTTGATTATTAAACGACAAATAAGAAATACTACAAAAAGATATTCCAAAATGCGTATTTAATTAACTTACGTAAGCTTAATTGTTCAGTAGAAGTTAATTATTAATATAATGATACTTAGATTGAATGTGTGACAAATATATTACCTATATTGTTTTACTGATTTTAGATAAGTTCTATGTAGATAAGCCCTCAACCACATTTAACTTAAAGTTATTCACAAAGTTACCCATGATGAAAGTAAAATCATTGGGCACCTACTAAGGCATTTCACTTTTTAAATCGTTAAAGCACAGATAATGTATTGAACGGTAAAACTTCAGTCGCCCTCTATCGTCAGCAAACAACGTTTTTTATAATAATTTCCGCCATTACGTTCCGCCATTTTGCTTGGTCGCGGAGTGAACGTAAAATTTATTCTCATGTATTTTATCGTGAATAAATACTAGTTAGTTTAGAATTAGTGTTTAACACACTAATGGCTTGCTTAAATACACTTAAGTTAGAAATCAAAACGTTAGAACAAGTGTTTCCAAAAAACCATGAACGGTTTCAGATAATGTCAGCTAGTGTCGACGAACTGACCTGCAGATTCGTTGGCAAAAATGGAAAGAAATATGAAATACACGCTAATATTACGGTAAGTACCATAATTAACTAAATTACATAGGTGACATAAAAATTAATGTGTTAGCTCAGGGGTGCGCTTTATTGATTATCTTTCGCTGGGACAAAGGGTCGTTGTTTATGAGGGCAGGGCTGTCAACAAAAGGTTTACGGAAGTGAATTTACATTTCCCTGTTGCAACTGCACGTTTGTCACGTTTCGGTGTAAATTATTTACAAAACATTGATGTAAAACACAAATCAATAGTAGCGTGTTAGCGAATGTTGCAGATCATATGTTTATTGAGCATACGGTACCGTGTCGAATCGCTGTATCGATCATTTCGGGTCCAGCACGTCATTATCACAGTGTTCGTGAATCATTACAGCTATTTTATAGAGAGAGTAACGACTGTTTTGTTTGGATAACGGTATATAGGCGCGTTTTTGGGACAAAGGCTCTTAGTCATCTTCTCTACCTGCTTTTTGTCATGTAGACATTTTGTTGGTCCCATTTATGTTTTTTTTACTGATGCAACAATGCAAGCTTGGAATGTTGAGTCCTTAGCTGTACATTCACAGATAGCAGGCTATTATTGTATGTTGAATGTATTTATTCATTATGTTTACTAGGATTTTGTATTGATAGAGTAAACATGTTGTATTGTTTATGTGTGATAGTCTACTATCTATGTTATAATGCTTATTTGTGATTACATTCACTTATCTGCAATGACCATTATTATACAATGTGCTATAAAAATATATTGGACCCAAATATTACAATAGATAATAACCAAAATAGAAGTATACATACATATCTAGTATGATACTGATAAACTATAATGTACACATTGTAATTATACATGCACCTAAATATCTACAAATAATTGTGAGCTGAATAGTATTTACATCTAAAAAGGTTTTATGAAAGTCAATTTGTCCCATTATGCCCATGTTATTCTATTATTAACCTTAAAAGCCCCATTAAAACCATAATTGACATTGATTTGAGTGTAGATAACCTGTTTAGTTACATAGGAATTTCTATTTAAAGCATGGGAATGATTTTTGATCACTTTTACTGTGGCATAAACTACTGTTGGTGCCATATAACTGAGTTAATGGTTTATTTATGTTAGTTACAAATAAATAAATATAAGCCCAAATTTAATTTCCATTAACACTAGTGTCAATGTTAAAAATACATTTTTATTTCAATAATCTGATAATTTAATTAAACTTTCTGTCTAATTCTAAATTCCTAGCAAGTAATACATGCAGTTCTAACTAAGCCATGTTATAGGTACTATGTTTATATTTTTATACAGTATTCTTCCTACAGCTGTTTACATAAATATTGACTCTTACCATGATAAGTATGTAAACATTTCAAGTGGCAAAAACCAAGAATGGCTTGTTGTTCTTTAGGTGCTATTTTTCCCTAAACCTTAATAAGTCACCAACAATAAGTGGCCTGCTGATTTAATTTCATTGAGTGTTCCTTTTTTGCCCATAAATTCCATACAAAGCTTGGTCCTTTGCAAGTTGGTTGTAAATTGCTAATAATGGGCTATAACATAAGTTATCATAAGTATCTGAATAGATTGCTCACAGCTTCTGGATTTTTAGAAGTTTCTTGTTAAATTACTGATTCCAATTCTGTAAAAGCCTAGTTTAAAGAATATACATGCACAAATAGGCAGAAGTTATTAAAGATACCAATGTTTTGCCATTAACCATGTCAGTCCCTATATAAGTGCCATATACTGCCATATATTTAGCTTGGGATGCAACTATTAAAAAATATTCTTATATAAAGAAGATACATTTAATAATACAATATTATGGTTGTTCAGGAGACATACCCCAACACACCACCAGTATGGTTCGCCGACAGTGAAGATCCCATTGTGACAAATGCGGTCCAGATCCTGAGCAATACACAAGGCAGAGACAATCATGTTATAAACCAGGTAAGTCATTTATTTATAAATTAAAACATTGGATCAACAATCAACATATAAACAATATTATGAAGATAACTCTCACTTATTGCATTATGATGCCTTGTTTTCACCTGACTGATCAGCATATCCTGGGCTACAAGCTTCTTGTCATAATATTAGATAAAACTGCACACTGTAATATGATTTTAATATAATTGTCTTTCTTACTGTAGTAAAACAACTTAGTAGACAGCCTTGTCTGCAATGTATGCTGAAGATGGTCTGTCTGATATATTTTGGACATAGTTCAAAATTATTACTTTTAATCTCTATAAATTTTGCCTACTATTACTCTCTAGTTGTCAGACTATAGTACTTAGATGAACTATAAGAGGACTTCAATTATAACTATAGGTCATCTTTAACTAACCATGGGCGGGTTATGGGTAAAATGCTATACATAAATGTGTGAGTAAATAATACAGAAATCCAGATTTATAATAACCAGTTATTGATTTAGGGGAGAGCATTGGGGGGCAATGACCCTCTCCCTTTAACCAAGAAAACTAAAAATAACATAATGTACTCTGTTGATAAACACGTTTGATTTATGAAATTAACAAGAACATTATAATAACTATTATAAATAGTTCAAATCTATGTATATTAGTATGTGTGTGATATTTTTTTTGCATAAGTATGTTAGTAGAAATAAATCTTCAAGGACAGTGATATTGACATTCAATGTTGACCCTGATTTGTTTGTCTATAAAAAAGATAGCTAATGTTATGTTAGAGCTATCTCATGACCTACTGTAAGAAGTGTCTATTTTTTTATCTTTCCATTTCTTAATGAAGTTGAAGTTTTTCATTAAGTGAATGTAGGCAAATCAAGGCAAGACCATAAGAAAATTTTCAATAGGCACTTTATTTATTTAACATTTTCAGATTTTCCTTGGTTATCAACTATACTTATATTATACAACAATTATGTAATAAAGTTATCTACTTTATTCAAGGAATAGTTCTGTCATTTTTGAGAGAATGTACATACATTATCTGTTTAAAAACAAATAAGAAAATCTACAAACAATATCTTCACCAATAGAAAAACCACTACTCAAGTAGTAATAGAAACATGCCAGTCATAATAAAACCCACTTTACTATCAGAATGCACTCATATAAATTCATAGAATAGCAAAGAAACTGCCTACACATAATTGTGTGATTTTCTACTCCATGGCTTACTTTCATGAGTCAGTGTGAGCAAATAGGTTATTGTGTAGTCTTGAAGGCCTTACAACTGATCCTTATCTGTTTAATTGATCCATTGAAGCAACTATTAGATTGTGTTCACTGGAATACTAACTATTGCCTTTTGAAGTAAAATAAACAATATCTAATATACAATTTGTTAACATTTCTATTGGCAATAATAGTACCAATGATAGTTCATACAAGTAGAATTAAAAAAAGTACTGAATGTTAAGTAAAGATTTCTGAAAATGTGGTCTACCAAGTTCATTAGAATATGGTAGTTTCCCTTGCACTTATATGGTTGCTCATCATCTATCTTACTAATAATAAATATAATAAGTAAACATTGTGACGAAATCAAGCATGCATAAGAGGTCTTTAACACAAGAACTGTATTAGAGACTTGAAGTGATATTGTGAAGTACTGTAGAGTCCCCAACCCAGTACCTGGCCAGCATAATGGCTTAACCCCTCACATTCTAATAGGAAACCCTTGCCCACCATTTGGGCAGTAATGGTTAAAATAATGTATTATAATATTTTAATTACCAAATCTGATACCTACTGCACCTAGTCACCTTTCTTAGCTATATAAACACTAATATGTCATATTCTTGCCATTATACCTATTAATTAATGAATGATTAATATGGTAAATACCACAAAGTTATTCATAGTGTTATTTACCAATAAATCAAAACAACAGTGACTATGTTATTATTTTATCATATTTGGTTCATTATGAGTTGTTAATTTTGTGTTTACTTTCATACACATTATACAAGTAAGTATATAAACGTGACTTGCTGTAGGTAAAGTGTAAGAAATGCAAATGATATCTAACTAGTTTGCAAGTTAAAATGTCAGTACATTTTTCTGTTATAATTTAAACTATTATTTAGATTAGTATTTGGTTAGTAGTAACTTTGAGACGCTCATAGCCAGTTTCCGTTCGGTAACCGATCCGTAGGTGAAGCAACCCTTGGCGCGGCCATTCGGATGGGTGACCGATTTGTGGTATTTGAACTGGGCGTTTCCGTGCTTCGGAGGGCACGTAAATATTTGGTCCCGTTTGTTGTTTACTTAGAGAACATTCGTTAAGCCATATCAAAGGCCTTTCGGACGGTATGAACAACTTTGACACTAAGTGGCTAACTAACCATTCAGTCATTCTTAATTTATTCAGTAAGCATAAGGTCAGACAAGAGAAATAACATACATTCTAAACATAATAATATAATCCTTGATAATTCGTGTATGTACTTCACACAGATCATGAGTGTTACGTCTAGATTTCTAGCAGAAAGGACTTGCTTCTTTTTAGAAACAATTGCAACTAATTTGTGCCCGCGGTTACGGATTTTTATTAAATGTTTACCTATGACATTTCCCGGCTACTGTCTATCCTTGCTATATATTATATAAAACAGTTAAGTTGTTTTGACGTAGAATAAGAGCAAACTTTCACTTTTTAGGTACAAGAATAGATTATAGAATATTTATTTTCTTATGTTTGTGCTCCACAATTTTATTAATGAGTTTATTTTACGTCTAGATTATTATGATTGCAATACTCGCTATAAAACAATAAAAGAAAAGGGTTTAATCAGTCATCGAAGATAAAAAGACCATTGCACTACTACTCCTACTACTATTGCTTAATATGAAGGTTTTTCAAACAAATAGTATTTGCGACTAATTTATTAATACTCCTTAGGTATTAACTGTACAAAGGAAAAAGAATTGTGAAATATTTTATTGCAACAGAAGGAGAGATATCTCCTTGACTAATATAGGAAAGGAGATATCTCTATCTAAGGAGAGACTATATTTACATCATTAATATTGCACCTTTACTTTTAAAATGTTGAACATAATAATTTTAAAATGAATCCAAGTAGATGACATGTTACCAAACTTTAGCTGGCTGCTGATGAAAGCCCTTAATTACGCTTACAACTTCGTGTCGTGCATCGGTCCACGGATTTCATTACTCTTCTGCTCATACTATAACACCCCTAAGGCGATCTATTTTAGTGCAAACACCCAGACTGATTCTGAAACTTCTTATTTCAAAAACCCATTTAATAAAAGAAAATCCCGCTGCAAAATGATTGTACTTATTCTTGATGTTATCCAATCCATTTTATTGCTTTAACGGTCTTGTATATTCAGATGTGGTAACGACATTGCCGGCTATGTAATTTTATGTGCAATATAATATTATGTTTATCGAAGCTCACACGGCTTCAGGAAAATGATACGTATGACGCACTTTAGCTTTTTTGGAAGTCAACACTGAGTAATAGATTATTTTAATAGCTTAAGCATTTGTATCAATGATTTGCTGTGTACCTATAGAAAATGAACCCTGCGAATCTACACGCGATCTTATTTTGTCGTCGCCTTATTGAGCCGCTTAAGGGATGATTTTTGGAAAACAGAAGACTCTTCGTCCACTATTTCCCTCCCAGTTTAAATGCTTTAACAAAACACATAAAATTTTATAACGGCTTAGCTACGAAAGCGTAATCATGCAGTAATTTTTCCGTGGGTAACAGACAAACTTTCGCATTTATATTAATATGGATTGAACTGGTTGATTCAAAGTGCAGACCATTAATGGATGACGTTGATGTTGACGCGTCAGTCCGATGACCGCGAAAGGTATTTGTGCGGTGCGCATATTTTCTTTATTTTCTGAAAATGCAGCGCTTCAAGAATTTGTGCTTATACTATCGATTATTTCATTAGTATTAAGCTTAAAAACTTTATTAACATTCTGTAATTATTTTTTATCCTTTTTTCTACTTTTATATTTCGGTATAGCCGAAAAAAAGAAAAATATTCGACGGAAGCTGCAGCTACCCCGAAATGGAACTTTCTTCTTTTCATAAAAAATAGTAGGTAATTTTTTTTGCAAAACATTAGTTCTAACATGAATAGAGCCATCAGCATAGTGTGAATTGTATAGTAAACAAAAACAGTCATTGCATTTTTATCTATGTACGTTTAGATCATTCGACCGCGACCTCGGGTTCAATGAACTTACCAAAATAAGTGCCTACCTACACGACGTGCAAATTGACCGTGCCATTGAAATACACGGTTTTTTTCTCCTATTTGAACAGTTTCTGGTACAATTTTATCTTCAAAACTACTTAGGAGGTAAATAGATTAATTCGTTTGACCATTTACTGTTATCTTAATGACGTAGGATTTGAAGAAGCAAACTTCCTGTTAAATATTTATTCTTAACTATATTATTTATCTGTCATCCATGAATCAGCTTACTGCAGTAATCATCAATTAGCAGACATTTATTGGGATGATAATGTGCCAATTCTACTGTTAAGATTTATAAGAAACTGGTAAATCTTGTTTAGAAATACTTGGTAAAATACCACGTGTTTGAAGTTTTGAGTTATTGATACATAAAATGACTGATGTTGCCATTTCTTTCTTTTGTATTTAATAGCAAAGAACTCGTAAAATGATAATAAACAGCAGTAAATGCATATTTATATAAATTGAAATTTGATTACAACTACAAACATCTTCGTTCAGAACAGTCACGAAAATTCAGGTTATTTTCTTACTATTACTAATGGTCTGGTTAAATATTATAAAATCTAGCAACGGGACTAATCAAGAAATGTCTAGTTTACGGTATTTCCATGTCAAAAGTTGATAGATTATATCGTCTGATGCAATTATGTAGCGGTTTACGACAGCTATCGAAAAATGATGACTCGATTCATTTATAATTGTATCGTGTCGTCAGGTCTTTAGGCACACATGACTAAGTATTTTGTTGTCACGGTGAATTTTCTAAGATATATCCGTATAGCCTTTGGAATAAACCAGTCTTGGGCCAGTTAGCGGTCAAAATGTTTCTATAGTCTTACAACTTTGTGGAGAGCCTTGTAAAACAAGTTTCGAAGTTGTCAGAGATACTTAAACAAAATTAAACATTTTGAACATCGCGATGCATCGGTGATTGCTTATACAACTGACGGTGGCCTGTCTGATACATCTACTTTTATTTAGAAATACTCAGCAGTATTCATTACAATCTAGGTGAAGTTATCCAATGCAAGACTACTAAGCTGTCGAACTTATTATCTCTTGGATAGTCTATCCGGAAGTGTTAAAACCGGCATTTAGTATAAACATATGTTTAAGTTGTACATAATTGGCTTAATAACTCTATTGTATGTAAAAATACAACAGGAAATATCAATGAACTTTGTTGCCTATTTTGTGCTAAACAGTTCATAAAATTAGACTTGAACTTCGCACATCTAAAATAGGAAATGGAATGCTAATTCCGCCTTTTATCAAGTAGAAAATAATTGGTAGTACAATGTTCTGTACATTTCGTACAATATTTACTAAACTGTACAAGAAGGGATCCCCATTCCCCTCTAATTTTCACTTAGCCCTTATAATACTGGTACAAGTCTGTCGTCATCAGGCGGACGAATGATTAGAAAGTACAGAGCCCTAAGAATCATAGGATGAAGAGAGTTCGTGTATTATTTTAAATTAATGTTTGTTATTTCGTATTGTTTCTAGGTCGGTATATTGTTGAGGGAACTATGCAAGTTACACGGTGTTCCAGAGCCTCCAGATTTGGACTCATTGTCGCTTCCAGTGCATCCAGCACCACAGCAGAGGTTAGTAAACTAATTTATGTTAACTAGTCAAAATTATCTCACTACTCGTTAGTTTTATCTTTGTTTTAAAGTAATCATTAATTAAATTGGTAATTCCCTTCCAATATCTTCAATAACTTTGTAAGGGGCTTGAAGTATCTGTTGCTGCATAATTAAAAAAATATTTAAATTGATAAAAATAGGTGAGGAATGTAAGTCTTCCTCTTGAACTGTTAATAGTTGAAATACATTTCTCTCGTCTGCAACTGGGTACTAGTATGATACTACAGTACAGTACTGCAAAACAGCCTGTGAAAAATTAACAAACGGATCCTATTCATATGCAAATCATAACGTTACTTGTATCAAGTATGTAACCTTAACTTAGTAATGGTCCATTAAACAATAGTTTTAATACCGTATAATTACATAATAAACAATCAGCCAGCTATTTACCTAATAAATGACGTCAAGAAAGAAACGCGTACCATGTACATATATATTCGGTATTGTAAGACTGAAAAATAAATAAAATAATCCTCAATGCGTAATAGCAAGGTCGGTTTCAGACGTTTCAGTATGTTTATTGAAATTGCGCGCAATATAATCAATGTAAGGTCATCTCAGATATAAGTGTGAGTGGTTTAATTTGATATATTTTAGTAATTATAAGATTTAACAGTTAATTAGAACCTTTGTTATGTTATTGTGTGCAATATAGTGACGCAGAAGCAATTGGTATTTTATTCGTTGACTGTTGGACATTCTTCCTTATACAAAGAAGATAATTTTATGGGCCTGTATCGTCTGGGTAAAGGCCTCCCACAGCTTTCAAGAGACAATCCCGTCTCCATCTTTTACGGAAGATAATTATTTTTATAACATTAATTTGTAGTTTTCATGAAACTATGTTGGGATGTTGAATAATAACATGCTGTATAGTAAATATTCGTTGACTTATATTTATTCAAAAGTTATGTTAAATAGTTGAATTGGAAATACTTTAATCAATTTCCCTTTTTCTAGTCTTCCGTACTAAAGCGTGTTTTCTACCTGAACGCTATAAAGTAAAATGCTGGAAAACACCCAACCAACGCATTTACATAATAACATGTAAATGTAATTACATGTAAGTGCATAAGTCTTTTGACTGAACGTTTGATACGGTTCTTCCTTCAATGCAAATTGTACTCATTAAAACAATCAATTTACTTGACGGAATACAAATATGTTTCAAGTATTTTACATTAAAACAAAGTCCACGGCCGCGTCTGTCTGTTGGCGATAAATTTTAAGTAATGAACCGATTTTAATGCTAGTTTTACTAATAGAAAGAGAAATTTAAAAGCGATGAACGGTATAGCTCATAATTAATTATGGTTAAGTGACAATTGGCTGAAATATTATGATGGCAAAGTTTTTCGAATAAAATAAGAGCGCTGCGATCGGGATCCAAGTTCAATAAAACAATGTGGTTGGCTTGTTGATTTCTGTATAAACAATGGAAACTTTTACCTTATACGTTGTTTTTTGCCTATGTACAGGCAAATGCTCCAATGGGGCACTCAAATAGCGCATCTCTCGGGGAGACTCAGCTCCGCCGCGTACGCAATCAGAAAAGTAAGACAGTTTGCTGGTGTGGATGCGGCAAGACTGGTTTACTTTAGTTATTTCCACAGCGTCATGTCTTACGGTATATTACTGTGGGGTAAGGCTGCTGATATAGATGTTATTTTTGTCCTTCAAAAAAGAGCTATCCGTGCAATTTATAGTTTAGGAGCGCGAGACTCCTTGAGAGAGCTTTTTGGGCAGATAGGGATACTGACGGTGTCATCACAGTATGTGCTTGCAAACTTGTTGTATATAAAACAAAATTTAGGGACTTTCGCAACAAATAGCGATAGACACAATTACAACACTAGAAACAGACACAAATTAGTAGGTCCCCATCATCGTTTACACAAGGTGCACAATTCGTTTGTAGGTCTCGGCATTCGTTTCTTCAACAAGCTTCCAAAGCACATCATGGATTTACCCCTGCCAAAATTCAAAGTTGCTGTTTAGGAACATCTCGTTAGGAAAGCTTATTACAGAATTGATGAGTATCTAAACGACAATAGCTCTTGGGATTAGTCGCTCGCTTGATTAGGATTCTTTGAAATTAGGGAACTTTGCTATAAATTGTATAAACTCAGTAGCAGTAGGTCTAAATATTGTAAAATATGGGCAATTAATGATGCAAATAGGTGATGTTACGTACAATTTGATGTTATTCATAAAACTGACACTTTTTTCTTTTATAATGTTCACAACCAGAGTGCTCACTTGCTGCCCATATTCTTATTATCACATGCTAGTAGGTGCTCCCAACATACGGCATGATCAGAGACTAATAAATAACCTTGCTATGTTCATTTAACTTAATTGACGTTTAGTCTATATCGCTGATTGTTGGCAGCTCCTCGCATGATCAATTATTGTATCAACCACATTGTAAAACTTTTTGGCGATTGAAAAGAGTGGCCGTGAGTTTCTCGCTAGCTCTTCTCATAAGGCTCTACCCCCTTTCCGAGCTAGTGGTAGATTCAGTAATTGTAACGACTATCATTTGACCTAAATGAATAAATGATTTGATTTTGATTTTGATTTTGAAATAAAATAATTTGACACCCCGACGATCGAAAGAGAAGTGTCATAAGTTAAACGCCTATGTGTGTCTGTATGTGGCACCGTAGTACCTAGACGGGTGAACCCACTTGGATGGGGTATTTTTCTTTATAGAGCATATTTTCTTAGGATCTTAGGCATGTTGTTCAATGTGTTTTGTTGTTGTAGAGTACCAAGTGTGACGTCAAATGGTGCCGAGTCGGGCACAGAGGAGGATGAGGAGATGGCTGAACAGGAAGATGAATCTGAAGGAGAGGATGACTTGCCACTAGAGATGGTTGATGATGCTGGGCGCAGTAACAAAGTAAGTTATTACGAGGGTCTACTTTAGGGTCCCATGTAATCATACTGTAGGCAGTACTAGTCAATAGTAGAGACATCCATATTGCCTTGGTATCTTCTTCATAGTAAAAAGACATGTTGGTTTCATGGTAATGGTCCATGAAAGAGCTAATGAAGGGTGACCTTCCAATGTCTCTCTGCCTTAAACATATTTCTTACTAAAGTAAAAATGTTCAAGAATTTGCTAAACAATTTACTACAAACGGAAGAGTGTCAATTTGTCTATACTGCTTATTTTACATAATATGCTTATCAATTTAAGAAATTTTAAACACAATATAAAGGGTCAAATATAGTGCCAATCTATGACCAAAAATATATAAAGGGTGTGTCTTGTTTTGAGTTAAGTATGCATCTTTGTACTACCTAGCTGTAGTACAGAAATAAGACTCAGCTAAGAAGTATGCAAGTTTGTATAACTATGTTAAAGCTATTTGGGTGTTGACTTTATTTGATTGATGTGTTGTTCTCAGTTGTTATGGATCAGTCATAAGTACTGTTTTGGCATCATATCACTAGACAGTTTGCCAACATATTGCCCAAATGTTTTCTTTGATGCCAGTACATATCTATTGGGTAATTTACCATATCAGTGCCTAGGAACAGTAGCAGTTACAATTGTTGTTCATTCATAGTGAATAGCTAATAATATCAATCTTAGTGTCAAAGTTGTTGCTTAACTACCGCTTTTTTAATTCAAAACAAACGGGGCCGACTTTTCACATACTCTTCAAAGCACGTAGACGTTCAATCTAAATTGCCGCTCTGCGGCTACCCATCTATAGAATGTCCGCGCTAGGGTTGCTTAACCCAGTGATTGTTTATCGACTGGTGAACATAACTAGCTATTATAAGCTCATCAGGCTAGCACTTAGTTACTATGAGTTTAGATACATTTCGACTTGAATAACTTTGACAGTAGGTTTGGCCACTAAGTATACAGACTGGGCATAAAAACTGTTCACACTTTCTCATCACACATTAATGTTTGGCAATAAACAAAAGTAATGTCAATTACACTTTCAAAACGTCTTATACTCTTATTGACTTGCAATGTTAAATGAAAGTCGCATATTAATTCGATGCCATTTTTTTTATAGCGATCAGGTGCATATTAAAAAAAAACATGGGGCAAAGATATCACATTACGTGTTAGAAACCAATAAATAACAAAATTAAAAACAGTAATTGAGTGAATAATTGAGTTATCTTCGAGCATTTATGAATAAACTTGTGTTTGCTAATTACTAACTGAAATAAATTAGTGTCAATGTGTCATCTAACACAAGCTAAAACTGCCTTTTATCGAGTATTTTAATAGCAAATACTCGAATATATTTTTCACAAGTAGAGGTAATTGAAATACACATTTCGCCGTGTAATTAGTAGACAGTCGTTTAAAAGTTACTAACCGAATTATTAAACATCGCGCTTCTCTTGAGAATTTCATTGCATTCATACCTTTTAGTATGTTTCCCAAAACTGGGAAACCCCTCAGATACACCGTTAACTATAGGACCACTGTATTTACTCAGTAAAACATTGTTTAATGAAGTCATTTTTACTTGAAGCAAATTCATTAGTAATGACTTTTTTTTTATTAACCTGTATTGTCCCATTGTTGGGCAAGGGTCTCCCCCAAAATCTTCCACCGGTTTCTGTCATTGGCTGTCTCACGCCAATTCTCCAGATAGGTGTCCAAGTTATCGCATTAACGTTTTCGTGGCCTACCCCGAAGTCGTCGACTTAAATGACTTACTGATTTCAATTATATTTTAAGTCTTTGTATATTAGATTTAACCTTGAATTGTTGTATTCCAGGACGACATGGAAACAGAACACTTAGCCACGTTAGAACGGCTGCGACAGAACCAGCGGCAGGATTACTTGTCGGGCAGCGTGTCAGGCAGCCTGCAGGCCACCGACAGACTTATGAAGGAGCTCCGGGATATATACCGCTCGCATTCCTTCAAGAACAATATGTATTCTATTGGTTAGTTTATAACTTCACCACTTTTTCAATACACTTTCCGCGATTTAACAGTCAGAGTTCGCAGTTCTATTTTTAAATTAAATTTTAGAGCCTTGCTCTTGCTGAGCACTAGGACAGCAAAGGAGTTAATATTGAAATGTATGTCATCTAACTCACGTGGCAACGTGACATTTCAATATTAACTGCTCGGATACGTCGCCAGCGACGCCGCAATGGCGTCCTAGTGAGGCAGGGCTCTTAAGCACACGGTAGCGACCAGACTACAGCGGTCAACGTGTGTACACACTTTCAACTATGAGCTCTAAACACAGCCCGCTGGGGCCACGTGTTCGGCGCCTTATGTTAAAATAAATAATATTCACTAGCTTATCATTCGAGAATCAGTAACCTTTTGGTATGCTATTATCAATATACTTGTAGGAGCGTATAATATAACAACAATGCAGAACATTACACGAGTCTTAATCTATGACCTTCAAAAAGCAAAAGCAATTAATCACAAAACGAAATTGACTCTATAATTAAATGGTTAATATTTAATTTTCCAGAGTTAGTAAACGATTCCCTCTACGAGTGGAACATCAGACTGCGATCAGTAGACCCAGACAGTCCGCTGCACAACGATCTTCTACTGCTAAAAGAAAAGGAGGGCAAAGACTCGATACTGCTCAATATCATGTTCAAAGAGACCTACCCGTTCGAGCCGCCTTTCGTTAGGGTTGTTTACCCTATTATATCAGGTGAGATATTATTATTCAAAGTTATTCTTTATAATAGCATATTATCATTTACGATAGGCTTATAACGTTAGTTGATAAGTTTGCTTTGACATATCGCCTTGGTGTGAAAATAGTGTTCCGGGAATTTATTTTGACAATGTTATTAACTGGTCAATATGTTTGGACATGGCAGGGTATCGTAACGCTGACATTTTCAGCCCATTTTATTGTAATATGTGTACTATGGAAACAATCAATAAAAGTTTTTAAACTATAGAAACTAACATGTGACTAACTTGTTGACAACATCACACAAGGACAATTCTTCGTAAACTGTATTATTCCCAGAAAATATTTACATATTTAATTTATTAGTATTACACTCACGAATCACTGCTTTGTACATTGGTCGGGTGCATTGCGAATTTATATGGAATATTTTCTTGTTTTGTAATGTCTGATGAGCTCATTATATTTCTCTTCATCAGCGTCAATTGAGGATGTCTAAAAACAACCTTCAATTGAATGTAATAAAATTGTTTTAACAACACATTGACTCATTGGTAAATCACCAGGCTTTTGATAAATTATATTATTTTTATAAAAAGGAAAATACCCTTAATCAAAAAGTATCTTTTACCTTCTTTATTAAGACATCAATTGGTTATAATTAACCATTAAAAATGTTACTTTGTGTAAAATTTAGATTCCCATAACTAGTGTCTAAACTAAAAAAAAATCTTGTGATTTTTATAATAAAGTATAGGTAAGGATGTGAGTCATGTGAGTTTATTGAGAATTTGCAATCAGATTTTGCGCTACCATTAAGAGTATTCTTACAAAAACTGGAAGTTGCTTGGCCCATGGTTGCAGTTTGACTATAACTAAATCTTTCTTTATGGTTATTTCAGGTGGCTACGTTTTAGTAGGCGGAGCGATTTGTATGGAGCTGCTAACAAAGCAGGGCTGGTCATCAGCATACACAGTGGAGGCTGTGATCATGCAGATCGCGGCCACACTAGTGAAGGGCAAGGCGCGGATCCAGTTCGGCGCCACCAAGGTGGTCTCGCAGTCTCAGTACAGTCTGGCGCGCGCGCAGCAGAGCTTCAAGTGCCTCGTGCAGATACACGAGAAGAATGGTGAGACTATTTACCTTTTACTTTATCTATTGAAATTCGGCCATGGCAGCCAGTTTCATTCGAATTATACCTAGCTTAGTGCGTGGGACCATTTGAAACGTATTTAATTTTGAGCTTAGACAAAGTAGAGATCTTCTTGTCCACTTTGAAAATAGAATGGAAAGTACCCTTGATCATTATTACAAGCAATTTAGTCAAGGAATACTATAAAATGTTTCCAAGCTGCATCAAGTTGCTTTAATAGCATCAGCAGTAGTATGAATTGTGAGAACTTGTGTTTGATTCTCAGGTCAAGTTTCACGTCATCCACACTTCGTCGCTTTGTTTATTCTTTGTTCTTATTACTAAAAATTAAGTTCATGGTTTTAACACGATTTGTTTTATATTCCAGGATGGTTCACACCCCCAAAGGAAGACGGCTAATGATTGGCGATAGTATGCCGTTACATTTTAAGACTAAACGTGCAACATTGACAGTAACGCCCAAACAAACAACCACTCCAAATTTTGACAAGTGACTTTGAGTTTGCGTGATACTATAACATTATGATTCCATTCAATGTTTGTTTCATAACGCGACGCAATTATGTATGTGTTAAGTATGACTGAGAGGACATTTTGTGGTCGAAACTCGTGTATATTATATGTACTTTAATCGTTAAGTGCTATTAATGTTTTGAAGAAGTGCGGGCGGTCGCGAAGAGACTTTACAAGACTTATAGGAAATGTTTAACTGTGTAACGTTTTTTGTAATCATTAATTTTCTCAAAAAAGTTATCCATATGGTAGCCCTAGACGTTACTGGAGTGTAAAGTTGAAAAATTCTTTGCATTTCTTTTTAGTTATTGAAATAAAAAACCTGTGATTCTTATGCATTTTGTTTTATATGCCTTACCTTTAAATAAGCTTCTAAGAAAATAAGTTTCTCGAGGTTGATAATGAAAGTGACAGATAACATAAATGAGTTCACGTGTCGCAAGGAAACATTGGAAAGAATAAGTGCCTATTGGTATATGGAAGGAATGGTAAGTAAAATCTAATCTTTGTTAAAAAAAATATTATTTTATGTTTTCTTGTTTACAAGATATATTTATTACTTGTTTAAATTTTCCCTTTTACCTTAAAAATAGACTTATAAAATAATCTCATAATTTGGACGTCTGGTTGTATTTATTGAATGCCATCAATGCCTTCAGTCCCTCGGCATGTTGCTCGCTTCCTGGCACGTTGATCTTTTTACCGTAGTCTGTCGCGTTCATTGTGTCGAACCACTTTTTGAGTTTAGGAAACCTGGAGGAGAATATTATATGATAGCATAAAAATGCGATTGGGTTTATTGTCGAAAAAAAATTGTCTCTCGCTATATAAACTTTAGAAATCCAGGTTTGACTACGGATGATCGTAATTCATGGTCAAATTACTGTTATAATTATAGATAGTATACTGAGCTTACTTTGTTACCTTCGTTTTCTTTTTATTTTCATTAGATATAGATACATCTCTATAAACTGCGGAGAATATTATCAATCTACTGTACAGTTAATATGCTCATACTTAGTTTATTGCGTGTGATTTAAACATTTTAGTTTATTCATATCAAAATACCAAGTTCACAAACCTTTTTTCATCAATAGGCACTAGTCCATTCAATGAGCCGACACTCGTCATGATGCTAATGTCGGCTATAGTCATTTCATCGTCTGCTATATACTTATGTTCAGATAGATAGTCTTCAAGCTTGGAGTACGCGTCTACTATGTTGGCAATCATATGTTTCGTCATTTCACCTAGTCTGCCGCCGTATGTTGGTGCCTGAAAAGTAAGTATAAAGTAAATAGATGTTGTTTCTCATATTGTTGTATAGAGAATAATGCAAAAGATATATTTTAAAGTAAAATTTCAATTTTCGACAAACGCCTAGTTTTAGTTAGAAAAACTGATCAGGAGCGCGATTCTCTACAGTCTGTCAGTACTGTCGAGCGTTAGTAGATTAACGTAACGTAACTCTATTACGTATTTGAGTCGTTGGCAACGGCTAATACTATCCGGCTTCTTGCTTCTCAAACACACAGGCGAATGTGGGGATACCAAAAATTTAAATTATAATAAACCGGAACCACACTCGTCATCAGTTTGCATTCAGGTAGGTAATAAGTTTTATCTCAGTTATATTATAATTACAGTAGTAATATAATTGTTAGTAAAATGTAGTTACCATAACAGATCTCATTCTAGGGAACAAAATGCCGCAATCAAAAAACAATCGCTGGTGTATTGTACCTCGCTTCCTTGGATCCTTTGGATATAAATGTGCGTGTTCTGGTTTGCCGTATTTCTCCAACAAATAGATCATTATAGCGTGACTGTAAAAAGAAGTACAAAACTTGATTCATTTCCATGACAAATTGAACCTTAGTTAGCAGAATATATCCAACTAAATGGTTGAATATTTTCTCCCTTGTAAAAACTTGCTGTAATTTAATTAATCACAAATATTAAATCGGTACCTATATTGAAACTTTAAATTGATTGATTAAATGCTCTATCCCTGTCGTTTTAACCACACGACCATGTTAAATAGACTGTAAGATAACGATATTAACATTTAACAAGGAGTAAAAGATTAGGTGTATTTAAACAATGTAGTAAAAGTGCCATAATATTTACCTATCTGCTAGCCAGTAATCGCCTTCGTCCAGCAACGGAATAGTCCTCATGGGATTTTTCTGAAAAGCGTTTCGTTTAACGTGGTAAACTTTACAGGTCTATAAACACAAATATCTAGTTAAAATAAACGCCATTTCCTCATTTTATTTGTCATAAACCCACCTTTTTAAGTTCGGGTGTATCCTGCTCACGTAAAACCGGGTTACAATCTCTTTGGTCGAAGTTTAGGCCGAGAATGTCGACGATCATCATCGCAGCTCTTGCGGTCGGACTGGCGTCCGCTTTGTATAGTATGGTTGGCATTTTGACCCACGAGTTAACTAGAAGTAACGAGACGAACAATAGTAGTATTTTTAAAATGTTAGTCTGTCATGAAAATGATCCTTATTTTCATGACAGACTAACATTTTAAAACTACAAAAAGAAAAAGAACTTAAGAAGGTACAGTAGGTCTGTACACTACATAAACTTAGATGCAGCAGGTAAAATGTAATAAATTCAGAGATAGATGATTGATGGCACATCAAGCACATTATAGATAACTATTTATTTATAAAATTAAATATCCTTTCATCTCAGGAATAATTATGCACCTACTATATTAGCTCTGAAAGCAAGAATCCATGCCAATTTATAGTAACTATAAACGTAAACAATTGATCAATAATTCAAATTTGAAGCACTAGTACAAGCAATAGTAATCTACTAAGCAAGATGCATTAAAACAATTAAAACAAGAGAACATTGTACAATAAATAAGTCTAAAGTTTTAACTGTTATGTAAATTATATAAACGTAGGTACATAATAAGGTCCAGTTCTATTTTCGGTGATATAATCAAAACAGCATACAACTATTTAGTAAATAATTACTTACCAACTTAACTGCTATTATTTCTTGATCTTTGACATTTGTCACTGTTCTAGAATCTGTAACTTAGCTGTTGCCAGCAATTTATAGGTCGATATACGTACAAT
This sequence comes from Anticarsia gemmatalis, assembly GCF_050436995.1. Lineage (NCBI taxonomy): Eukaryota > Metazoa > Arthropoda > Insecta > Lepidoptera > Erebidae > Anticarsia > Anticarsia gemmatalis. The sequence goes on from NC_134759.1 coordinate 4,415,671, forward strand.
AACCTGATTATATTATAAATAATAACATTTTACTACCTACGCTATCATATCGTTTTGATAAGATTTCGATAACAAGTCCAAATAGAGGAATTAAAAGGTAAACATAACCTAAAAATAACAAATTCTATTTCGTTGTTCTTACTCAACCACAGCACTTTACCTTTTAGTTAAAGAATATAGGTAACTTTTGAGTAATTCCTGATTTACTTTTCTTAAATGTTAATTATGAAGTTTTTTATATAATATAAATAAACTTAGCTTCGGTCAAGTAAATTGTCAGGCTACGTCTCAGGCAAATGGAAACTTGTAAACAGCTGAGTTAGACCAACATGTTTTCATACGTTCGTAATAGATGGCAGTACTTTGAATTTACTGCTATGTTTTTTCATTATCCATCTTAAAATGGTGCACACTTCTTTTTGTAATTATCCTCATTTCCTTTTTAGATTTGTGTTATATGTAAATCACGATTGCAAAATTCTATATTATAACTTTATAACGTAACTTATTATTTGGCTTACTAGTTTCATAACTTTAATTAAGATATCAAAATTAAACAAGTGGTGTGTTGTATTTTTCGTTCTAATGAAATTTTATACCTATGTATGAATGACTGAGTAAGTATAAGTACCCTGTTCATTCAGTACTTATCTACCTACATGGATTTTTTTCATGTGAAATAAGAAATAGGTACTTATAACAGTTCTTCAAATGTGTTAGTTCTTTGTCATTCTTCGTAATTAGTCTGGAGGTCACCGAACAGATGATACTGGAAGTCGTGTGTGGGTTTGAATCCCGACTCAAGCACGTCTTATATTATTTGTTATTTATTTCGCGCAATCAAATAAAATTCGAACGTGTTATTATAGGTATGTTCGAGTATAAATGTTTTGTATTCCTCTCCCAATTCGTAGAATCACGGCCAGACGTCCCTTATTAGACTTTTATATTTACGATTACAAAAAATAATTTATTATATACTTACACCTACAATGTAAATAGGACGTCGTCAATTCCATCAAAGACATCCTTTTACACAAAAGAAATCTTTAATGAGGACAAGGAGATTATTTATTTTTAGAAAACAATTTCTGGGAATAAAATTGTATAGATAATTCTACAAATCTCAATTACATGATAACCGACACAAATCATTGAAGGTTTCTTATTCAACTCACACTCTCTTCCTCAATACGCCCATGGCGATGAAGTTTCTATGAAAGAAAGAAACAATTGATTTGATCAAAGTAGCAGTAGATATTTTTCTTTTCTTTTCTTTTTAAAAGACAACTCTCGCATTAAGAATTGGTCTTGTCTAGCGGGGACTTTTTACAAACACACAAACAACAGACACAAAGCACAACCAGACCCGAAACAATTATTTGTGGATCGCACAAATAATTTCTCCGTGTGGAAATCGAACCCACGACGTCCAGGCGCAATGGTATCGGCGTGGCGACGTAAACCACTGCGCCACGGTTAGTAATTTAAACAATTTCGTTACATCTTAATGAAAGGATTGTACGGTCTGCTTGGAAAGTATTACGGGGCGCAACGGTGAGGGCTATTGAGCTTTGATCGCCCTATTGATGGAACAGTTAACTGAGAGTCGTCAGCGCTGGGTCTACGTTCAGTTTGCTTTCTGAAATATCTCGTATTTCAGTTTTTGCACATTCATACGCTCATCTATTGGGCGCCTCTGTGCACTGGTAACTGTATTCGGCAGTGTATGCAAATCCTGGGTCGGGCCAAAAAGTTTTATCAGAGATATTTTGTTAAGAATTTCGTTGATATTGCCCGGAGTTACAAAGTTGAGGTTATAGACCTCCGTGCTTCAGAGAGCACGCAAAGCCGTCGGTCAAGCGCCTGTGTCGGATTAGCCGTCCCACCGGCCTTTAATATTAAGGGAATTTAGAGCGTACCTGTGTATTGTGCATACACTTGGACGCTATAAACAAAGTCTTGCACGGTAGGCTGGTTTCAATTGAAATGGCCGCCGTAGCTGAATATCGGCCAGAAGGACGTTATTAGGTGTACATAAAACTTAGATGTATTATGTATTTGAACTATAAATCTACTATCAAATTAATATTGTTTACTTATAATATTGTATAAATAACTGCGAGCAACCTTTAACCTATTCCTTTTGACGTGACTGATTGGTACAACATTGTTTGTGATAACACCATAAGTCGGCACTACTTTACAAGCCTAATTAGTCCACTATGCGTATCACGTATTTCAGTTGACAACCAGTGTATGTTAAATTGATCGTCGCTATTCAGTACATTTCTGGTTAGACACGTTAAATTTATACTATAATATGAGGAAGACAACAATGTACAGCATAATGACTTTCAAATAGTTGTCTACCCCATTCCCCAGGTCGATTGTGTAGTAGCTTAGGTGATCAATGCGTATACGACGTGGGTTCGATTTCCACATGAAACAAAGGTGATCGGGTTGTAGTTCAGTTATGTTTCTAAAAGGTCCTTTAGCACGATGTGATACTTACTAAATTATGTAATTATCTCTTTTAATATAAAAATAGAACCGTATTTCTTGTATGTTAACGCTGTATCTAATTATTTAATTTGCTACACCTTATAATTGTAATAACAGCTTCGCATTTTAAGTGCTCCCTTATAATTACTTAGGCACATTACTTAAATACTTACCCAAGTTCAACTCGACACAAAGTTTAAAAGTCAACGACCTTCCATTTGGAGATATATTTTAATCTACTGACGAAATATCTCTAGGTACAAATTGCTAATATAGATAGTATAAGTTGAAAGATCATAGTCGAAATTCTGTAAAATAATTGTTAATGTGTTTTGATCAAACAACATCCACCAAGACCATGCCAACTGTTACAAACAAAGTAACCCCTTTAAGAAATATTAGTTGTATGTTTTCAATTGTGTGAACACTGAACGTAGCTCACGTTTTCATTCATGAAATATTTAATGTGACACACACACACATAGAGAGTTTGTGAGAATAAAGCGAAATAAAGTACTACTGTTAACTTTCACTTCAATGCCCTGTTTAAAAAGCTACGTACGGTTGTAGCAAAAATTGTTACCGCAGGCTAATATCCAATTGGAGGTACCGCGTCCTGGCCACTTTATGGTGACTGTCGAAGGAACACCGTCAGGTTTTAAGTCAGTAAGCCCAAATTTAAAGCCAGAACGTCTTGCCGGCGGGAGAGCCCGACAGACCCCCGCTTCCTCCCAGGAACGGGACATGCAGTAATCCATTTTCCTGACGAAAAAAAAGCTTGTAGCTGTCATAGTAAGCACTCCCCTGACACACACCCACGCTATGTACGAAAATTATGAGAAGCGCGTTTCACACATTGAAAATACCCCAAACCCGCATTCCAACGATGTGTGTTTCGCCTTACAATCCAATTGATTTATCACCCCTGTCAACAGATTTCGTAATACCTACCTTATTTTCAAAGGCGTTGACTCCAATCAACTGTTAGGTATGTCGCCGTAGTAACTACACTGTCCTTTGTCTTGTAACTAAGATGGATTATAAGCCAAAAGCCGCCTTTAGATACAATATACGTTATATGTATGACTTGTTGCCTTGCTTTATAGTTTACCTTTCAAAATTACTCTTGTATTTTTGTTAGAAATGTTGAAATTGAGATCATATTATTATTTGTACTGAGTTTCAATGTAGGTTAAAGTCCTAAGGTTGTGTTAGGCGCAATTACGTCTCAACTTAAATTTGTCGTTTAAAGGAGAAGGTTAATACTCCTTACGTGGCTGCACTATAACCGTAATTTAATGTTATCAATAATAAATATTTCTGTAACGACCACAAATGCGCAAAGATTTTTCTTTGCCAATTATTTTTTGTATGGTAAAACTGTTAGCCCTTCTAATTCTTAGGAATATTTGACTCATATGAACTCTTATTATAATAGGAGAGACCTACTTTAATCCAGGAGGTAGCAGATATTATCGTCATTGATCACCTACATCACTTTATACCTGTATTAGGTACCTTTTCCTTCGCTTAATCTTGGCTTTGCTCTCATTCCGAGTAGTAAGATACGCTGTAAATATAAGTATTTTAAATACAATTTTCTATTATTATGTTCGGATAGAGTTCCTATTATTTTAAACTATCTGAGATAATGGGGTCGTTGATCAAATAAATAAAGCGTTATTATCATGTGATGTAATGGAATATTGTGCCCAATAATAGATAACTGTGTTCAAGAGAGCTTGTTTACTCAAACACTAAAATAAACCGGCTCTCGTTGATGCAATACACTGTTTGAAGTTGACTCTCGCTCCTTGTTATTGTTCAAAACGTGAAGAAAACGATAGAATATAAAATATAATAAGCTATGTTCTGAACCGTATTCTTTTCAAGAAATAAATAAGTACACTGTTTTGATGTTTAAAACTATGAATAAATGAATATAAATATAGAAGTAATTCAAGTGTTGTTATAAATTGGTTACAAGACACAATAAGAGCCAGATTGATTTAAAGTACTACTATTATAAGTACAATATATCAATCCATTAAGTGACATTTAGACACTATAACTTCTGTAATACTTTACTGAACAATTTATTGAAAATGTCCAAAATGTTGTGAAATTGTTATGTTAGATATTAATACTTTTGTGGCCGTACATTTGTTAAATAAATCAACACAACTAATTGCCTCATTAAACTACGAAAGAGCCTTTAATCCTTTAGTTGAGCGGCCAACTAAAACGGTATCATTTGATATTAAAATTCATACCTCGACCGTTCATACAGTCTTAAGTTCTTACCTATCTTGATTAATTAAGTCCAGTATTCCAGTCCCGTTATTCAACTAGATTGAAACTACTTCCTTTGAGTAGATTCTATTAGTGTAAAGAGGAATTATTTGAATATTATTTTACGAAGAAATAGTTTTCAATCTTATTTTGTAAAGTGGTAATCGGTTTGTGCTGGGACCGACAAAAATATTGGACAGTACTTGTAAAAAGATTTCATATCTCTCTGTTCTTGTATCTGCGATATCATGCGAGGACTAAAGTGTTTTGGGTAAAAACTGTCAGATCGGCTAAGTAAAGGTGATAAATAAACATAGTAAAGAAAGTTTACCAAACATTTTCCAATGGTTTGTGTAAGATTTTAGTCTGGTTAATACGAATTTGGTTGAAACAGTAGGCAGTGGTATATCCTTAGTAATTTTTGTATCAACGAGGTCGATAAATATAATTCTTTCGTAGAAGACGAGTCACCAGACTCCTAGATTACGAGACAACAATTTCCAAACTGGGTTAAGAACGTGGATCACTTGACATAAAAACAAACAAATTAACTCGATTATATCAAACAGTTCAAGGTATATGTTATCAAATAGTTACCTAATAATATTCTTTGGTGATTTTGTACATAATAGCCATCTTCCTACGCACCATTCCTATAATATAATGAGAGATGTTCAAAGGTTCTTCTTGACAACAATTGAGATACTTTACCCCACTTAAGTACAAATGAGGGGTATTATTATACAAATTTACACGAGGACGAGAACAACAACACAACAAATAAGCCTTTTAAATAACATTATTTTGAGAAACACGCGTAACAATTTCCTAAATTGTACAATCATATAACAAAACATACGCAATTCTTAAGACATTCTTGTCAATTGTTCTCGTGTACTTCTTTGTATCAAGGAAAAATAATATGACTAATAAATTAGATTTTTATTCTTTGAGAATATAATTTAAAATAGTGATATACACATTATCTTATTGATAAAGCAAAACAATCATTTGTGGAGTATTAAATTCTTACACTAATTGAAGTTTGACTTCTAATAAGGTACATTTGTGAACAAGTAGGATACAGATTCTGCGTAGTGAGTGCGGCGGATCGCTTCAGCGAGCATCACAGATATATCAATCGTTTGGATTTTCGGGCACAGCTTCATGTGCTTGTCTTGTGGGATCGTGTTTGTCACTACTATAGCCTCAAGATTAGAGTTATTTATCTTCTCAATAGCATTGCCAGCGAATACTCCGTGAGTTAAAATAGCATATACTTTAGTAGCTCCAGCCTCGTATAAAGCTTCAGCGCCCTTGACAATAGTATCACAGGTATCAGCTAAATCGTCAACCATGATTGCTGTCTTGTTCTTCACACTGCCTACAAGAACTGTTGAATCACCCTCGTTGGCTCTCTGCCTCTCCTTGTGAATGATAGCGAAGTCGATGTCCAAACGATCGGCAATTGACGTCATTCTCTTGACACCACCAGCGTCGGGAGACACCATCACACTGCTGCTCCAGTCAGGAATGTTTTCTTTGATCCATTTTGTGATCGCTGGTTCAGCGTATAGATTGTCCACGGGGATGTTGAAGAAGCCCTGGATTTGTGACGAGTGCAAGTCAATTGTGATGACGTGGTCAGCTCCAGCCACTGATACAAGGTTTGCCAACAACTTAGCAGTAATAGGAGCACGGCTCTTCTCTTTCTTGTCCTGTCTGGAGTACGGGAAGCTTGGAATCACAGCAGTTACACGGGACGCTGACGCAATTTTGCACGCATTAATCATGATAAAGAGTTCCATGAGGTTATCATTGATTTCACCACAACCGCTCTGGACAATGTACACATCCTCACCTCGAACTGATTCTCCGATTTCAACATTGGTCTCTTTGTTGCTGAATTTCTTCGTCGTAGCACGGCCTAGGTCAAGGCCGAGTCTTGAAGCAATCTTTTTCGCGATCTCGGGGTGCGAGGTACCGGTAAATATCTTAATGTTCGGCATTCTGGCTCCTGGGTTTGAGAAGTGTCTAGTTATTTTCTTCTCGTCTGGTTTCTCTTGATTTTCTTCAGGTCTCATGAGACACGCCGCTGTAGTGAAGAGCTCCTTCACGTCCCGCGTTCCACCACAAAATAACTTGCTATTTGTTTTAAGCGAAGATTTATCTAAGTTCACGAGGAGGTCAGTCCAATATAATCTAAGTCCCCCGCAATGGAACTGTACACTGTCTCATCCATTTCAGTAAACACGTCAATATAAACACCGAGCACTGTTTATTGATCACAATTTATAAAGTATTACGTAAAAATATACATTTATTACGAAAGTGTGAGTTCAAACACTTAGCATAGAATGTTTCTTTAAGATAACGGGGTCGTATACTGATCTGCCTATAATTGCATCATTACTGATAAAATGTTGTTACTTGCGGTAACCTGTTTCTGACCGTTGTTATGGTTACAAACATGCATCGATTTTTATCGCGATGCCTTGCCAAAAATATACGGAAAGAATTTTAATAACTTGTGCGGAATACTTTTCCTCAGATTGCTTTTTTTGGTCTGTCTCAGAGTTTCATATCATAAGAATTTCGTAATTGCGATACATTCGAGGTCAGCCCTATAGGAAAAATATTGGCAATATTTTTACACGGTTGTGTTACGTGTTTTCTTACACATGATAAAGTAAACATGCGTAGTAAAATTCAATATTTAATGTCATTTACAATTTATGAATGATATGGCAAATATTGTTTGATATTCATATTTGCCTTCATTTGCGATTATAATTATTTATGCATTTGGGAACAATAAAAAATAAGTTTAAGGGTAATATTACTTTTAAAAGGTTTGTTACAACAAAAACAAAATTCATCAAACTATCAAGAGCCAAAAATTAATACTTAAAGCAATATTCATTTCGTAAATATGAGTATAAAAGTTCAATATGAGTTCAAAGTAAACAATTCAGGATCATTAAAATTTATGAAATTCATTGCATTTAATCAACCGTTAAAGATAAAACCTTTATTTAACATTCAAACGAATTTCTGAGTAATTTTATCCTTACTTTGCAACTCACAAAAATCTATATCAACTTCTTCATATCGATGGCTATCGAAATTATTTTGATCATCATCGAGGCCGTATATTGTTATGTACCATACTTCTCTATCCCATGTACCTTCGAAGAAATTGCAGAAAACTTCATAATCGTCACCTTTTGAGGTTATAGTGAGTGTGTCTGAATCAGCTTCGAATTCCAAAGTCATGTTTGGACTCATATGGAATTTTCCTTTGGCTGAGCATACAGTTATAGTTGGTATAGCCGTTGTTGTGTCTTCTGGGGTTGTGGTGGTTTCGTCACCAGATCTTGGAGTGTCGGTAGTGGTACTGTCTGAATCATCTTCAGTTGTCACTTCTTCGGTAACATTTTTCGTTTCGCAGTGCAACGCTATGATGATAGTGTAGGGTGCCATTTGTTGTGTTTCGGCTGTTGTTAATTTGGTTTCCTGTAAAATATAGGTAGGTATTTTAATTGTTACTATTATTAAAGGTTGTTACAAAGACGAATTTTGCTGGCTTTATGTGATTGAAGATTACATTCATACATACATGACACACGTACATGATACGTCTTTTCCCCATAAGGGTAGGCGGAGACCAAATATTAAGATTAAATTCGTGTTTTAATAGTCCCACTGCTATTTCAGATCAATTGAAAACAATATAAAAGGTGAATAAAAATGTCTTACCGGTTGCGTTATTAAAATAGATCCACCACGAATCAAAGTTAGGAACTCAGCATCAGTTGTGGTCATTGTCATCACTTCTCCCGGTTCTCCTTCAATCCTCAGACCACTCCAAAACTCAAACCAATTCCCTGGTGGCAGCCAAAAGCGAACATGACTCTGACTTGGTTGTAAATTTGGAACTATTAGCAAATCATCTCCAACAGAAAATTGAGTTTTCAAATCAGCTAATACATCTTCTGAGGGAAACTGGTAAAACATTGGTCTTAGAAGTGGACCTTCTACAAGAACTGTGTGTAGGTAAGGCATTATAGACATTCGTCGTTCTAATGCTGTGATCATATACATTCTGTCATTGCCAACGAAGGCTAAGGGATCTCTCCGAGCTTCTTTGGAATGTATTTTGATTAGTGGGAAGTAAGTAGCTGCCATATACCATTTGGCACAGAGTCTTGTATGAGTGCTATTATCAAAGTCTTCTGTATCACCACAGATGGGAGAAGACCAGTATCTATGACCAGATATCCCTCCCAAACTGGCTTCAACAAGTTCTCTCTGCAGACTGGACCAACTAGTCTCTACATTTTGTCTGTTCACTACCACATTTCCGTTCATCCATTGGCTGGTGGTCATGATCGGTACATCTTTGACCTTCTCAAAGGCATCAGCAAATTGATTTCCATATTCGTTGTGCGTGTTGAGATACCTCTCCGGTCGTTTTGCATTCCACAAGGGAGTGTTTTCAAAAGCTGTTTCGAAATTCTGAAATTGCAAACTTTATTATAGAAGCAGTTATAACTTATTTGGATCCTTGTATAAACTATTTAATTACACTATAGAGTACTCAATCAGTCTGTAGTCGCTCAACTCAATTTAACTTTTTATTGTAATAAATAATGCTGCCTCTTAGGTCAAATTAAACTTTTATTTAAGGTATTTTACTTGGATATTGTCCATATCCAAGTAAAATCTTTTTGTTAATTGATATATATTTCTAACATAGAGTCCAGTGCACTTGTGCAATGCACATTTCTAGGGAGGGTTGACGTCAGGCAGGCGGTTGTTAAAACATCAGCTCAATACGTTTCGATTTTATTTTTAAGAGAAAATATGCTATGCCTAGCCCTCGGCACGTAGGATAAGGAGAAAAAAGAGAGTGCAGGGACTATCGCAATATGCAAAAAAAATCGGCATTTACTGGTAACATAAAAAACATCACACTTACCTCATTAAAATACGGCAAATGCAGATGTGTTTCATTAAGCAACTTCTCAGATTCATCCAAAGGCCAGCTATTTTCTAACACAACCGCATCAAAATCACTAAACACCCACAATTGCTTCATGAATTCTTCGCTGACATTATCATACTTTGGATATATCACGTCATACTCGTCTACTGAGCCTATGTACACTTCTTCATTGTCTGCATCGTTGATGATGGATTCAAGATGCTCTTCATCAAAGCAAAGTTCAGGACGTGCTATTGTTGTTGCCGCTGTGGTAGTTTCTGTTACATTGTCCGCTTCTGTCTCGTTTATTACTATTGGTTTTGTGTATCGTATCTGTAAAAAATATGTTTTTTATATATTTTTATTTGTATATTTTAGTCTTAACATGTAATAGAATACAAATATTTTACATGAAACGATTGCTTATCGGACCTCCGAAACCCAGTTACTGGGGTTATAATACGATACCCATCGGTAAGACTGGTAGTAAGACATTCAAGTTTCTGACTACTGGTCACGTCTATGAAAGACCTTCGAAAAGCTGGGGCCCACGATTTAACGAGCCTTCCGAACATGGAGGAACTCGATACGTATAAGATAAGAACTTATTTGTGTCCCACAAAGGGACATTGGCAAAATGTATTTTTTTTCACGTGGGTAGAGCCACGGTCAAAATCTTGTTCATTATAAATTCGATTATCCTTTTAATAAGCTTAATGTAGTATTTTTCACTCATTATTTCTTTTGACAGTGTGGGCTCATTAACGAAGTTTGTTATCCGATTAAAATTACGCTATAAAAGTATTAATAAATTATTTATATCCAAATTTAGTTTATGATGATGTAGGCATCATATTTTAGTTCTGAATCATAATTTGTTGCGTAATTAATTAATTCTTAATAGCCTTTCTAATTGGTGTAAAATTTACCAAATTGACAAAATATTGCAACATATTTGTAAAAAATAAAATCTATTAGTAATAATGATGACCGAATTATGAATCATGTCTCGTAATTTATATTGACATGTTAGTTGTAAGGAATACAGGTATTTCATTTATTTATCTCAGGTAATGTGTGGGGGGGTGATAAATATTTAATTACTGCCAAACGAAATAAACGATTCCCTCACGGAGGTATCAAATAGTTATTTCGGGTTTGGTTGTACTTTGTGTCCGTTGGTTGTATGTATAGGTGCGGGCATTCTACAGATAGATAAATGGTTTACCGCCTAGTTGATGTAACTTTGAAAGGCTTGTTAAAGGTCGCTCCCCTTTGCAGTATATTAAGATACCTGTAGCTCGATTCTCTATTACTATCGACTACCGACAACCGACCTGTCATCGAGAAATTTTGTATGAAAATCTGAACAGCGCCTCTGACGGGTGTCGCAGGAAATGTTTTGGCAGTACATTCTAAATGTCAAAATTTCGATAGCTAGCCGGTTGTCGGTAGTCGACAGTGATAGAGAATCGAGGTACAGTAGTTAAGCCATGCCAAGGCTTTCCGCCCTGAAAATAATTGACACTAGGTTGACCACTAACCATAATAATAAATATTTTTTATAATTTTGAAAATCAAAGTACATTTCAATTTTATAAATACTGAAAGATTATCGTCTGCCTTAACTTAATAATATTAAACATTATTCCATGAAATCAGAAAACTAACAAAAGTGAAGTCAAACTCAGTCGGACGTATTTAACTTTTTAAAATTAGTTTTTAATTAATTTCTTGATCCTTAACATTTAAGTCGAAACACAAATGTTATATGAACTAAAAGCAATTTCAAAAATATTTCATGGAAAAACGATCAAAGGCTTATTTATTCTTAAACTTACAAAAAATCATTTTCATCACAAAATTCAGACAAACGTTTATCAAATTCTAGTTCTAGGTAATTGAAATGAATAAGAGATAAATTATTTTAATAAGCATTTATACAAAAAGCAAGCTTTTTACCATGACTTCGTCGGCGTAGAAAATAATCTGTGTACTGAAATTTATCCAAATCCTTTCAGTAGTTTATGAATAAAAGAGCATTTATAATATTAATAACATACGATTAATTATAATATACTATGCAGTTAATCTTAGCAACATCTAAGGTCTTTCAGTGGCGTGATTCTGTATAGCTCGAGTATCGAAAGTTTGACATTTACCCTCTTATTCATAAACACACTATAAATCTATTTTAGTTAAACCACTACTGTCATATTTCGTTAAGGAGTGAAAGAAACAAAACTATTTATAAGCCTTTCACAACTTCATATTATTATATTCTTAGGAATAAAGGGTTAGAATGTACTGCCACCTGTTTGAGGCGCTGATCAGTTTTTCATGCAAAATTTCTTGATGACAAGGCGGTTGTCGGCAGTCGATAGTAGTATCATGGGAGAACCGCCACCAATAGAAAGATAATGGGTTAAAATACCGAATTATCCTTGACACGATTGATATTTTTATGGCCAAATTTACTTGGTATTCAAAGATATAAAACACCCAAGGACACAACACCCACTGTGATAAAGAAAGCACAAATTGGGCCATGGGCTTACAGATTTTTACTACATTGTCATAAGAATCGCCACACAAAAAAAGTTGTAAATAAAATGTGAACATACCTACTACAAAATTATTAAATTACTCAAATAAACCACTTTACATTATATTAGAAACCCACCGAATATGGTATGTACAATATCTGGGCCCGTATTATTAGACTGGTGTCAATTTGGACTCAAGGGTCTCACGGTTTTTGAAACTTTTTTTAACCGACTTCAAACTTCATATTCTTTTTTTAGTATGTAAAATGGTTCTTTTAGCTTTAAAAACCCTTTGATGATGGTTTCACGTTGATTATAACAGCTAAAATAAATCCAATTTTAATGATACAGCGGCCTTATTTAAACTTATAATCTGTAGCACAATTCAATACATTCAGTACTATCAAGTAACGAGAGTTTTACATTTAAAATGTACTGCAAGAAATAGTTCTTAAGGCCCCCGCTAGAGGCTCTGATACTTTATCATACAAAATTTCTCGACTTGTCGTTAGTCGACAGCTGATAGTGGTGGCGAAACGTGACGTAAACGAAAAAAATACTTACATAAGGAGATACGTGGGGTACAAACTTCTTCCTAGCATTCCTCAGGGCAGCTGCACCGCTGTTCACAGACGTCACAAGTTCGCTATTACATGTAGATACACTGTCGAACACTATCGGGCCCAGACCGCAGTGACTTTCAAACGGCATGGCTTGAGAACTGGCCGTTGTGATGAACGATTGAAGATCTGCTAATGTTGTCATTGGTTCACTGAAAAGGTCATAAAAATTGATAAGAATGCATAAAAATACAATCATACAAACCGACGTAACATTTTCAAGTCGGTTAAACGTTGAAATATTTGGTCAAATATGGTTTCACCTAGGATTGTCCTACCTAGTAGGACCGTGGTTTTTCTGCCTGGCAAATTATTGCGAATCTCGGTTGTCAATAATTTGATAGTTTATATTAATTTCATTACTTTTTTCTAAAATGATGACGACTAATATGTTATGTCAAAGCTGCAATGTATTGGATATCAATGGACTGGTGTTATGGCTAGTTAACTAATAACTATCTGGTAGTTGTGAAAACAAAGTGGTGTAAACATTTTCATTCCTTACTTCCTTGGCTTATACTACAGACGGATTTTTAAAGAAATATTTTAGCGTACTTATGTTCACTTAAACGCATCGATGTTGAAGAAAAACATTGTAAGAAATTAACGTTCTTAGAAACAAATTTCGAAATAATACAGCTACATTTAAAGCTGTTATTCGTGTGACTCAAAAACATTTTCGCGCATGTTAATAAAACTTCGACATGCGTGTTTAAATTGCCGAAGTTCACTCTTTATTTTCATTACACTCTGTGAAAACATTGACACGGGCTGTAGACAAACTATTCAAAATTAATTTCCAAGAAAATCCTCTAATATTTTCAGGTTCTTTGAATCTTTGACAAACATAAATGTTGTGTCTACGAAGAGACGAAACTAATTGGTATCAATTTTCGTCGTGGCGATAATAGTTATTGAAATTTTTAAGTTGAAAACTTTTATATAAATTATTAATTTTATAAAAAAATATTGAGGGCATTGTATCTCGATAATTTAGATCTATAGAAAAATGACCTACGATAGAAGAGACTAGCAGCACAGTTTTGATTATGCTTATGGTAGCGACCATGCCATGAAAATTATTTTTCAAATACACACTCTACTTCGGGAGATTACTCGACTACTAGATTTTATTTAGAAAAAGTTTCGGGATTTTTTTATGGGAAAATAAATAAAGGATCTTCTGCGATTCCTATTTTTTGTATAATTCAAAGTTAATACTAAATACCCGATATAATTATTTGCCGATGAAGCATAAATAATTGACCTTATAAAGGACATCCCAAATAAGGTCTGAGTAAGTCTTGGAAATCTAGATTCTGGAGCCTTCCCGGTATCCCTTTGAAGTATCTTTGTGAGGGCTACTTATACTAAAATGTAGGCACCAGTAGATATTGGGAATTATATTTCAGACTTGATGTTGTAAGCTTATTGAAAACTAGCTGACCCGCGCAACTTCGCTTGCGTCACATAGGACAATCATAATTTTCCCCGTTTTTGTAACATTTGTCACTGGTACTCTGCTCCTGTTGGTCGTAGCGTGATGATATATAACCTAAAGTCTTCCTCGATAAATGGGCTATCTAACACTGAAAGAATTTTTCAAATCCGACCAGTGGTTCCCGAGATTAGCGCGTTCAAACAAACAAACAAACAAACTCTTCAGCTTTATAATATTAGTATAGATATGTAGGTGTGTGAGAAACTCACATAGTCTACAGGTACTTTATATTTTATGTAGATGTTTTCAGATTAAATCAGGTAAGACAGGCGGTAAGTTATAAGCATATTAAGTAGTCTTTGTATTATTATTATTTTTAACCCTAGACAGATAATCATATTTTGTAGTAGTGAAAAGATACTCATGAGTAAAGTTGACTGACGCGGTCATTATATTCAAAATGGGTGAAACTTACCTTACACGTGAAATGTCCGATACGCACAGCGATGCATTCGCGCTATTTAACAGATAGAGCGATATTTCGCAAACGCATGCGTAAATTTTACGCAGACTATCTTTCTAGGATTAATTTAAAGATTTAAGTTTTTGAGGTACGATACTACTACTACTGTTTATAGAGTAGCGTATACCTCCCTGTGTAGGCATACGTGTCAATCAACCACACGTCTAATTACTAAATATTTAAGTACTACTAAATATTTACAACTACGTAATACTTATTTTAAAATCTCAGCCGTACACTGTTACTTGTTGCGTATCTGATAATTCCTTCTTCAAACTCACAAAAGATCTTTTAACTAATATTACCCTGATATACTAAACTTATCCTTATCAAGTTCACAAAACATGCCTATCAAATCTGACCCACATTTATAAGTTTCAGTACAAGATCAACAAAAATCCCGAAGGTTTGCCCTTTACTAATAGTTGCAAATAGTTCCCTAATCGATGATTGATTATGATGGAATATTTTCGTGAACGATTTTGCAAGACATGTTCGAGGGAATATCCTTTTACCACATACCAATATATCTTGATAAAATTAGTTTCAATTACACCTATCTGTAATCCGTGGTTAGTAATGCATTCAAAGTTGCTGATTGTGATTTTAAACTGAACTATCAATTAAAACTAAACTAACCAAGGTTGCGCATTCCAAATTTTATATGATAAAGGTTATTACTCCCAAGTGTAATATTGTAAAAAGCCTAAATCAACAAGTGTCGGAATACATTAAACCACGCTTTATAAATAACCTTTTGTTTTCAACGCACATGAAACGCTCGTTGTTGCCTGTCACATAAAAATTAATCTACCGTATTAATGGCACAGATAAACAACCAATACGCTTTGTTTTCCAACGATACAAAGGCGAGAATAAAAAAATATTGTACTCACCTACATATATGGGCTCCAAGCATCCAATATTCCAGGCCTTTATCCGCCCCTATCAAAGCCATGACATCTTTCATTATATCAGCCGGTTTCGGACCCACAAATAAATGGAATTTTAATCCCCAATTCGTTATACTACGAATTACAAGTTGGTTACCATATCTTACATTTATTTCTGTCGGAGCCATCGTATCAATCAAAAGTCCGTGATAAGTACCGTTTGATTTCGCAAATATTAGCGGTATTGAACTCATTCCGCCTCTGTGGTTATAAATTACTTTTACTGTATCCTCTTTGAGTGGTATTTCGCCCAAACCGTACATGGATTCGTCTGTGATTTTAAAGGCCATTTCCCATATGTCATTGGAGGCTATAAAAGGCCCGCGTGCGGTGTTGAAAATGTTCCCACGCGTGGAATTAACGATCACGTTTAATTCTCCTTCTGAAATATTGTACGCGTACGCTTTCTCTTCGATTTTTCGTCCTATTATAGGTTCATCTGATTTGTAGAAGGTTAAAGACAGGTGTGTTTCGGAGACTTCGTCGATGGATAGTCTGATGTTTGTGAAGCTTCTTTGTAAGCCATACGGTACTGTGTTTATTCTGGGGTTCATGATGGTATCTTCGGTCCAATTGCCGTTCAGAATGTAGGAAAATCTAGAGGGGAATCGATGAAAGCAGGCATCGTTGCTAAGGTCGTAGCAACATTCTGGGTGGCATTGATCTTGGGTGACGTCACCATATCCACAGGGCAGTCTTGATTCCCTCGCGATGAGACACGAGCCGAAGGAGAACCCGTCTGAAGGTGGTAGGTCCAGATTGCTGATGAAGTGCAACTGGTATATGAGCACTGGAACTATTATCGCTGTTATTATTAGTGCTATGATCACCTTTAACGGGCGGTTTAATAGAATCCAGTCTTTCCATTTCACTTCTGAAAGGAAATGTGACTTGCTTTAATGATTTATTTTATAAAAATAATATTTTTCTTGTTACTGAGTTTATTTTTATACTTTAAATATTATGTGAAAATCATTATTTTTAAATGTAATTTCATCTTAAAACGATCGTCATTTCAAATTTCTGACACAGTATCTTATTAAAGCGAAGATTAAAGGAACGTGTTTATAACTGTTTTGATTAACATATCGGCAGTTTAACGAAAGGGCCTACTATAGAATTAACAGAAAGTCAAAATTCCTAAGGTAACTGTGAGGTATGGAAAACTGTTATGGTATGGAAACGACTTGAAATCGTGCCAATTACGTTGTAATGTAAAAATAAAAATAATTATTGTTTTTTTTTTATACAAATCAATGAAAACGGCGAAAAATCACGCTTTTTGTATAGGGGCCCTCTTAAACATAAATTTTATTTTATTTTTGTGATTCCAGCGGCAATAGAAATACGCCATCTGTGAAAATTTCACCAGCCTAGGTATCACGGTTCATGAGATATAGCGTGGTAACCGACAGAAGTTTTAGCCATTACGGAATCCTTAATAAGTGAAAACAAGTATTTTCATTTCATTCAAGTTCATGCGTAAAATCAAGGCCTTCAAGAACCTAAATCGATTCCCCCGTCTAGATACGATTGGGTGTCTAAAAATTCATAGAATATGCAAATTAAAGGATGTAGACTAGACACCATCATATAATATCTAAGAAATATATTTTAAGTCTGTGAGAGTATTCGCCGAACACTATATTTTATTTCATTGCTTTCGAGACTCAATCAGTATTCAATAAAATAAATTAGGGTTGTAAAGGAGCTGTTTCAGATATGAATCGGTGTTTTAAATATTGAAATCATGCAATTAGCCTTTAAAAACATTCTCTGAACTACTAAATTAGAACCAATGTGGTAGTGAAACTTCTGGCACCGTGTGTTAAGTTTGGATACAAAAGCAAAAACAAAGTTTTAAATTCAATCGGATGTTTTATCGGAGGTGCATGCGACATTTTAGGGGATTTACGCATTACGCACTTTCGAGCGTATGCATAAATCTAGATCATAGTAAATCATCATCATCATCATCATTGGCCTGTGTTCATCTATTGCAGATGATTCAATGATTGCAGTGGCGTCAGAAAGAGGAATATTTGTAATAAGGGAACCTCTTCGTTCGTCACTTAAGGTCTTTAAAACCAAAGAAAAAACATTCTTCATTACTCGCGTTAAGTTTCGCGGACCCTGAAACGTAAGTTTTTGAGAAAAATCCGCAGTTATGGTGAGATTAAAGTTCTGTTACAACCCTAAAATAAATTATGACACGTATGACTTTATAACTGCGATGCACTCATGTGTTATTTGAACTCTCGTATGTGGGCGTTTCTCAAGCATTTTTCAATGTCAAATCTTTTGAAAGTACATTATAGTGATATTGTTGGCGTTCGTAGCTAAGTAGCACCAGCCGCGCGAATCTCTAAGGTTAAGTTACGCTTGCCGAGGCTGTTCCGTGGATGGGTGACCACATTTTACATTCCGATTAGTGACTCAGAAGGTAAAGTGTAAATACGGAGGGCCGTATTTCGGTATAAATGATTCATTTCCTTTGTATAGATGACTAGAGGCCACCTGCTACTTCGTCCGCGTGGAAAACCTTCCCGTGTAAAGCCCCATCCTCCGGGAACTCCAGGATAAAAAGTAGCCTATGTGTTATTCTGGATCTTCAGCTACCTACATACCAAATATCATCGTAATTGGTTTAGTAGTATTTGCGTGAAAGAGTAACAAACATCTATACATACTCACAAACTTTCGCATTTATAATATCAGTAGGATTTGACAGTTGACTCTTAATTGTTGTTTATTAACGTTATGTCCCAAAGATACGATGCTTTTGATTCCTTTCTTTGTTATGAAAAAGTCTTCTACACTACCACCTTCACCTGACATGTAAGGTCATTGACCCCGAATTAAAATTGATGAATATCGTATGTTCTAAGAAGAAACCCATGACTGGCATGTTGTCATTCGATATTTAATTTTAAGTCAACAAAAAAAGTTTAGTTCAGAATGACATTAATCTCTTAAATGACATATTGAGAAAACCGGCCAAGAGCGAGTTGGACTATGCACGAATAGTTTCATGAAAACTGGCAAAAATCATGTTTGTTCTATGGGATCTCCCTTAGATATTGTTTTTATTCTCAACATAAATATATCGTCTGTAAAAATATCGTCTAACTATCACGGTTCATGAGATACATCTGGTAACAGACAGACAGCGAAGTCTCAGTTAAAAAGGTTTCGTTCTTGACCTTTCGGTGTGGAACGCTAAAAAAAAACAAAATATGTTTCTTAAAAGTAGTATTTGTCTACTATTTTCGATCTAATGGCCAAGTATTGTTCGCAGTGTTAAGCCTTTGATTTATAAAGTGGAACAATTGAGAATAATTGCATTCATAGACTAACTAAGTGCATTTAGAGAGGCGAACGCTTCATTAATTTATGTTGAGCCAACATTGCTCAACTAATAGGAGAAGAACGTTTAATGAATATTGTTCAAACAATTCAATAATAATTTTGTTTTATAAATGCATAAGTTTGTGAGTATGTATGTTTGTATGGATGTTTGTTACTACTGAATCGATTACGATGAAATTTGGTATGTAGTTAGCTGAAGACCCAGAATAACACAGGCTTTTTATCCCAAAGTTCCCGAGGGATCGGGATTTACACGGGAAGGGTTTCCACGCGGACGAAGTCGCGGGCGGCTTCTAGTATACTTACTAAAAATGTGGGTGTGCATATCTTCATTATCGGCATCATGCCTTGGACTATTTTTAAAGGACCAACTTGCAGTTTATCAGATTCATTGTTTTTCAGATCACTCATATATTCAATTGAGATTTTCTTGTAATTTAAAATTTAAAAACTCGAAGCATACGTAATGACATGTGTGTATGTTTTTATGAATAAAGTTTATGAGTAAGGCCGTACAGTTACGTCTGCGTGCGAGGATCCAACATATATTATAACAAATATTTACGAACAGAAATGAGAAAACAACTACAGAAAATATATCAATGAGAGTAAAAAAGAAGCTCCTTTATAAATTATTCGTATAATAACACATACTTACCTATATTTTAACTATTTTGTAGCTAACTAACAAAGCTTAATGAAGGTTCCTAACACACACATTTTGACCAAACGATAAATAAATCTAAAGCGGATAAGCCTAACCGTGATGGATGCGAGAGAAAAATGGCCGCCCGAACATCAGACGTGAGACAAGGGTTAATATTATGTGCACCCTTAATAATTAGAATAAACGATTATAAATATTAGTAAGCTGTTATTTATGCTCTAAGTTGACTTGGTATTTCTTCTTTATTATTCTGGGATGTTGCCATGATGCCCATGTTTTGATGTTTGGATGAAAGTTTGTTAGTCAATCACGTCAAAACTACAGAACAGATTTTGATGAAATTTGGTACATAGATAGATTATATCCTGGATTACCTCATACAACTTTTTGTTTCGAGTTTTTTGTCGCGCAGGCGAAGGCATGAGCGGAATCTAGTTCTTAATAATATTATTAGGAAAGGTATACAAGTGTTTTTTTTGCTCGATAATTTACTCGTGCTATGTGTGTGGGGCGTGTGGGCGTTATACCAATGTACTGAAATAACACTCCTATTTGTACAGCTAAGGAAATCTCGTTAAATCTTGTAACTACCTGCTGAATAACCGAGGTCGTTGACCTTTTACAAAATAATCGAGGTTTCTTATTTAGATAGCAATGAAATGAACAAAATACCTAGTATTTTTCCCATGACCTGAGAACCGTTTGCATTTAACAGTTCAAATGATTAATTGTTTTACTATCGTTAGTCAAACGGAGTTTGATACTAGAGCAAGCATTTAAAAGTTATATTTATACTAATATTTTCGAACACAAACATTTTTATTCTAATCCTTTTGGCTTGCCAAATGCATATTTCTATTTGTGTGTGTACTGTAATGATATGTCATAAAAACGGTATCAAAAGTTTGGATGAAGGCTGATTTTTTCCAATGTGTATTTGAACTCTGTATGGAAAGTCAGACGCTTCGGGACATCTCGTTGATACGTTTTTGCGTCAATATTTCTATAGATACGCGTTATAGAGAAACATTAATGTAAGAAATCACTTTCTCTCTTTACTTTAGGTTTGAAATAAAATAAAATGATTGATGTTTGAAGAGACATGGAAAATATTGCAGTTCAATCGCAAAAAGGAGAAGAATATAACTTGGACTTCACGTTAGACAGAGCAAGTGAGATTTAAATTCTATATACTTTTAAAATTTAAAAATATATTTTTTTTATGAAATTATGTAAATATTAACGTCAAGCTAACGGATTAACTTTTTATGTATTAAGTTTCGATTAGGAAAGCTGATCCCGCTAACGGAATGAAAGGAAGGTAGGTATTATGTTAATCTGACTGAGTCAGCCCGTGACCACGGTCGATGTAATTCGATCGAAACGTCGGGTGAACAAAAAAGGTATTCTAGCCTTAAGAGCCTGTCCAGATGAAGCGTTTTACGCGCGAGTTCACTCGCACGTAGACACTCGCGCGTTCTTGAGGTACTAGAGCTACATATATCCCGTCCAGAAGACTTTGCGCGTGTCATCACTCGCGCGTAAAACGCGTGCAATAACCGCGACTCTCAAATCGAGCGGCGCGCGAGTCGAGATACTCGGGCGCCATTGCTGCGTCCAGTATTACGCGCGAGTGCATGGCGTATGGACGTATTTAGTTGCGATGATGGAGCGTGACAACTTCAATACCGAACTTTTTATTGATGAAATTGAAAAAAGAGTAGCCTTATGGGATATAGAATCAACAGAATATTCGAATAGAACAACAAAACGTAGGAACTGGGAGGAAAAGAACGCGGTATCTGGATGCAGTGTAAAATTGATACGCGCGAGTCCACTCGCGCGTAAAACGCTTCATCTGGACAGGCTCTAACCCTCTTATTCATAAACACACTATAAACTTATTTTATTTAAAAACTACTATAATATGTTATATCTTTTTCATTTTGCTAAGAGTGAAAGAAACAAAACTCTTTTTAAGCCTTTCAAAACTTCATATTTTTATGAATAAGAGGGTTAATTTAAACCCTTTACATAATTATACTATGTGTACAAGTTGCGACAGTTTATAATCGTTAATTATACCTTTATAATATACTTACTTTTGGTTTTATCAACATGATAAGTCAAATCGACTTCCTCCAAGTCATCTTTACTCTCGTTAATGTGTGGTATCATGTTTCGTATTCAGCACATGTCCTGAAAATAGTAAAAAGTATAAAATAATAACTATTACATTTATAAATGGTTTATAATATATCTGCTAAAGCAGCAGATTGAGTTTAAAAAATAAATCTATTTAATCCATTATTGCCCCACTACTGGGCAAGCGTCTTCTCCCGTAATATGGGACGGATTAGGCCTTAAGTCCAATATGTTGGCCAAGTGCAGATTGGGGACTTTACATGCCTTCGAAAACTTTTCTTCTTTATAACGTTTCTTCTTTATTAAAACAATATATTACGTTGGTAAAAAGCCGCCTCATTTTTTGAGAATCTCTGCGTATTTGTTCCAGTCTAAACTTATACATATAATTAATTACTAGCTGACCCGCGCAACTTCGCTTGCGTCACATAAGAGAGAATGGGTCAAAATTTTCCCCGTTTCCGAAACATTTTTTACTGGTACTCTGCTCCTTTTGGTAGTAGCGTGATACGAAGGTGTGAAGGTTATAGGCTATATGATATATAGCCTATAACCTTCCTCGATAAATAGGCTATCTAACACTGAAAGAATTTTTCAAATCGGACCAGTAGTTCCTGAGATTAGCGCGTTCAAACAAACAAACAATCAAACAAACAAACTCTTCAGCTTTATAATATTAGTATAGATTATCATGACCTATCAGACCATGTTAAATAATTGATTTTATGGTTTAATTAATTGCTTTCAAGTGTCAAGATTTCTAATAAGTGAATTGTATGTGGTATAAAAGCTTTCTGCAACAGTTGTTGCTCAATTAAAATATTATTAATTAACTATGGTCGCTATTCATAATACTGTAAAATTCACTCACGAATAAATTCATATTAAGTTATGGGTGACTGAATCCGAAAATCTTTATTCAAGTTATCTTACTAGATAATAGCAATAATATTTCTTTACTAAAACGCGTTTTTTTGCTTTCAAATAACTCTGTGATAATTGATAATATAAGTAAAACAAACTCTTTAATTATTTACGACTAGTATCTTCGTCTGCATGGACTTTCGTTTCTCATTTTTTTATTACTGCTCAACTCTTCTCAATAAATTAATAATAAAATATATTCTAACCAGTAGTTCCAAAGATTAGTGCGTTGAAACAGACAAACTCTTTATCTTTATTTGTGCAGTTTTTTATTACTAGAATCGATTGATTGTACAATCGGAACCATATTCGAGTATCGACAGTTTGACATTTAAAATGTACTGCAAAAATAGTTCCTACGACTTTTGCTAGAGGCACTGATTAGATTTTAACGCAAAATATTTTGATAGCTAGCCGGATGTCGATTCTTGATAGTAGAGAATTGGGCTACTGTAGCCCTTATTACAAATGCGAATACTTGTGAAACAAAAACATTGAAACTAGGTTAGGTTATTTCAATTTGAATTTAATAAGTTTAGCAAATGAACTGCGGATATCCAGACGAAATTTCATGAATATCAAATTGTATCTTAAACAGTCTAATGAAAAAACGTCTTGCACGTGATCCACTGTTACTTTTGAATTATTTATGCAAGCGAATGTAGTACAAATGTAAGTTCTTTTACTAAAACAAGCGGGTATTATATATGTAGAACATGATTTTATGAGACTGGGTCTCCTTAGCGGTAAATATTATGTATTTTTTGATAATACATTAAGGTAAGCAATGTTTTTAATAGTCAAGCGTGTGGATATACAAAATATACACTTTGTTCGAAAATTTTTACTAGATTCCATCAAGCTTATCTTTTTTTTTGTTTATTGATGAATAATAGTCAATGAGACTATTGAATCGTTGTTGCACATCTATATGAATAAAAATGAATTGCCGAAATGTATGTGAGCGCATAACTTTTGAACAACTAAACTAAATCGGATTTAAATATTTTTCTAATATGCATGTAACTGTCGGGACTGAGTTTGTATGAAATCAACGGAATAAAAATTGTACTATATCCGGACGAAGTCAAGCCAGTCCGCTAGTTTGTATTAAAAGTGAAGTAGTATATTACGGAACTCCTTTTCTTCAGAAACTTGACAATGATAAACAATCGTAATCTGTCTAAAAGTAATCGTTTAAAGTATTAAGTATTTAAATATGATACTTGCGATACATACAAGGTTGGTAGAAAGCTACAGGCTGGTATTAAACAGAAATCCGTTACAAATCGAGCGTCTAAACATTCCAATCGCATTTGAATAATCCGATATTATTGGATCTCGAATCCAGACAACTGTTCTTACCATTAGAATATCGGTAACCTTTAATTTGTTTTTTTTTTTTTGCGGAAATCTGCATTGATCAGTAATAAATTTAATATAATTAATAGGGCTTGTTTAAATGTAGAGCTGAAAATATAGGTGTAACATATTCTTACAATATTATTAACATCTGTCTCATTTTCAAAAATAAGATCATTTACCCCATCACAAGTATTTTAAAACTTACTGGGAATGCTTCAATTTTGTAAAGTTGTAAAATTGAAATACAATAAAGAAATATTTATTTATATTATTTATTTATTTCGTTTTTGGTTCAATACCTAAATTATTTTTGAACAAAGTAGCGGGTATTTTTTTCCTGGAATATATTCTACCAAATTATAGACAAAGTATGAATATAGTTTTTAGAATATTGATGACTACTAAGACGAGTCACAGAAGCAATATATTTGTATGAACATTAGGCTGACACTTCAGTGAATTTCGAGCATTAAACCTGATTTCCAATTCGTAGAAACGTTATTTTTAACCTCTTTACTTACGTATATATATAGTATAAGGTGACAAAGCGTTCATATATATTAGGAAAAGTTCAATGAACTTTGGAGTTCAGAGAAAACGTTTTTAGGTTGGTACTGTAATAATATTGTACTACCTTTCAAGATTTTCTTTATGTGCTAGACGAAAGGAGCCTAGGTTCATTTGATAAGATTATTATGCTTACTCAAGTAAACTTATTTACGACATACATTAATAACATCACGTCGGTTTTACCCAAGGATATAAGAATATGTGTATAAATTACTTTAGAATGTTAGTCCCATGTAATCGGGGCATCTCACCTGACTATCGAATTTCTCCATAGCTGGCCGTCTTGTCTCGTAAATTGTCGGTACTCGATATTGGTGGAAAATAGAGCTACAGTTACACAAATATTATTTTACTAGACATCTGCTAATTAGAATCGAAATACGCTAATAAAGGAGATCATCCATTTTGGGCCTTTTTTCAAAGTGCCGGCCAACAAAAAAAAGTGGCATGTATCGATAGAGCTAGCCATTTGAAGCAATAGTTAGTATGGCACGAAACCGGTAGGATCGCTTTGAACCGAGTTATACAGGTTTGAAGATTCATAATATTCAAACATTTATTCATTTCTCAAAGTGCTGTGAAACATAAATAATGATTGATTTTGCTAGAATTAACTACCTAAAGCAATTTTGATTGTGAAGCGACCACTCTGAAGTTGATTTAAGGTCGTAAGCACACGTATCAACTCATAAACGGGTCGTCACCGTATCAACTCGAGCTTATCAGTATTATTTGTATGTAATTCCCTACTATAACACACTTATCGGAATCGTTATCAGCACTTTGAAAAAGGCCCAAAAATGTATGGAGCCTGGATGATCTCCTTTATCCGTAAGGAGACATAATTTAATCTCAAGTTATTGAGTGAATTTTGATTCAAGAATTTTCAAAAGATAAAAAAAATCGTAATAAGAAATAAACTTAACTTTATTGTTAAGAACCAATAATGGTAAACAGGAAAGATTTGCTAAGGAAAGAGCTATAGGATATTTACCTAAATAATAACTTAAATGGGTCGGAATAATTTTATTGTCTGATTTTCCTTTGTGTCCGTGTAAATAGAAAATATCTTTAAATATAATTAATTATAGGACTTTTGGAAAGCTGTGGACAAAAAAGTGTCTTCGTCTAACACGGAATTATAAAGATATTTTTTTTTATAAACAGTGGACCCTAACGAAGGTAGCGGGATGACCTGGACGCATTTGAGAAGGACTGGTAGACTCTTGCCGCCGATAGAGTGATTTGGATGGAAAAGGGAGAGGCTTCTGCCCAGCAGTTGGACACTCAGCTAGGCTAATAAACAGGTTCTAAGAGCTAATCAGCTAATACGATAATCATACATCTGTATGTTAGTCTACAATATGACATCATTCAACACTTGCGCAGTACTAAATTGGAAAGGAATGCAGGTTGTATAAAGTGCTGCTTAACAAAACAGTGGAACATTTATTGTAATCACACAGTCAGTATTTTTATTGTTGAACATGCCGATTAGTTGCAGGGGATGTCCCTTCATACGACTGACTTATTAATTACGCAATAGAGCTGAAGAGGATTTTTATTTGTATAATTATTTTATCGCACTAATCTTTGGAAACTACCTTTACATAATATGAATGACAGCTACTTGAAAAATACTAGAAGACTACCTAACATACGAGAATTGAAAGAAGCGGAGTAACCACTACAAACACAATAAAAACAATGAACAACAATTAATAAGGAATCTAAAATGCGCCTCATCGCGCTATCAACATTATCAAATGACGTTTGAATTCTTGTACTTCTACGTTTCTTCATGGGTTACATTTAACCTTAAACGTCAACCCGTTATTCTCTATCTTGTATAATTTGTCCCTCATATACTAGACTGGACGGTAAGAACAAGGAACATTCATTACACTTACTTACTCGCATAAACTTACCTTACAAAGTTGTTATTCCTTTGAACAGTCTCCTGTAGAGAAAGGTATACTTTACACTGTAAAAACGACCTTATAAACTTGAAAATAAGGTGTAAAACTGCACTCGGTTAGAAAGTATACACTTCGAAACTATCACCACACTATTTCCGTATTAAAATGTTTAAATTTTTGCTTAATTCAGTACATTTTTACACAATAACAAGAAACAATGCAACGTTTTGTAAAATGTTCTGTAATCGGTGAGTTGGTTCCGATTATGATAATTATACTGATTGAATGGATAAAATGACTGATATCGCGGAATCCCAATAAAGGAAACTGATAATTGATAAGACGTTCAATTAATATGTTTATTTTGTTGATAACAGTGATTCGTTGGATAAGAATGTGTGACGGTATTCTATTTATACATAGAATTAAAGAAAGGAAGTAGTATATACGTGGCGGAAAGATTTTTGTACTACCTATTATTTCTCAATGGTCAAATGCAGTATCTAACTAGAGTTGCCAACTTTTATTTGTCGAAATGGAGTATATCTGATTTTAGACGAAGCAAATAAAGAGTGCGGACTTATAAGATAGAGAAACATATTGATATCAATACAGTAAACATTGTGTAATAGAGTAGAGAACTCTATAAGTGTTATAGAGTATGTCTACTTGTTTTAATTCTATTTAAGAGTACGGTTGGCGATTATATCTAACTTGAATCTTTCCCAATATTATATAATGCGGAAGTTAACACGTTTTTTACTCAATCATATCGTAACTACGTATGATTGAGTAAAAATTCTGAAGACACTCTGCAGTTTTGCAGTTTATTAAAATACAGTCCGCTCAAAGTCGCGAGCAAGAGCTAGTTAAATGTATATTAATGTCTAATATTTGATTTTGTCAAAGAACTGAATGTTTGCCATCATTGCTGACTGTTGAAGGATTTTGAGACGTCTAATTATTGATATAATTGTATTTTATAACATATAACATATAACTCGTTCAATATTTATTTCGAAATGTTAACACTCTCAGATATATTCAATCTATTCTTAGTTTTAAAGTAGCTTTGATATTATTTATAAGTATCTCTCGGAGTTAACTCAGTAATAAAGGTCAATAGAATAATATTTGTTTATCACAAATTGATTTAATCCCGCCCTACACTTCGTTTCTTTGGTAACCTTGAATTTGATTAATAATACATAATGTTTTATCCTTCTATATTTGGCAAATATACAAGAATAAAACATTTAACAAAACTTATGAAGTGTTACCTATTAAATAAATCATTATAATTAATGTTAAATATTATTTGGTAACATTTCATAAATTTCGAGACCATTATGAAACAGTTTTGTCAATAAGCAAATAAACCGTTTACAATCCTTTCAGAAATGGATTGAAGAAGTGAATTGGAGAAGTTGCGGCACACAAAGTAGTCTGGCGCTTGTTATATCTGCATCTAGTGTAGTATGATATAGCCCAACTTAAACCTTTATATTAAAACAATCTGAATCTGCAAAAATAGGATTTGTAGCTCAAATACCGGTTTAACCCTTCGAGAAAATTCTATGTAAACATACAATTTACACCGATATTTTCCACCTTATGCGACACTAAAGTCTAATTAATGTAGAAATTAATAGTATTATTGTATACGAGAACTATTCAACATTGGATATAATAGTAGTAAATGCATGAAACCATAGAAAAAGCAAACACATATGCGTCATAACTTCGATATTACTTACCCTTGAAAGCGATATTATTTGCTAATATTATTATGTGTTCGTTCTGATAGTAATATAACGCTGGGTAATTTGATCACAGATCAAGTAATGTCTATGGGTATTATATTTGTTCGATTTTGTTTGCACAGATTTTGTGATAAGACTGCATTTTTCTTCAACGCTTTTAATAGAGGTCATGTCTTGCCATTAGGATTTTAAATACTTATTATAGATACTTACCTACCTAAATGAACACCTTTTTCTCGTGTGGTAATCTGAGACCAAAGAACACCGCTTGCTATGATTCCTACAAAATTCTTGAGCTTAATAATTTGTATATTGCTGAAACATAGTTCAAGATAAATGCGGATTTATAAACAAAACATATAATAGCCGTAATGTCTGTACAAAAATGTACGAGTGTATTCAAAATATTAGGTCGGGGAAAAAGTCTTTTCGTATTACAGTATGTATGAACTTAATAAAATCTCCTTGGCTTCAAGAATCACAAATGAGTACACGGTTCGTTAGGTTTCTTTCAGTGAGCTCGTGAAGTGCCCAAATATCGAGCTTTTTTGTGTAGAAAAAAGATTTTATTACAAGTTCATACATACTATAATGCAAAAAGACTTTTCCCCCGACCTAATATATCAAAAGTGAAACCTATACTTGCTCCCTTACATACTGTTGGTGAGCAAGTTGAACATTTTCACAATAGTTGAGCAGCTACTGTAACTAATACTCATAACAACAGAAATATCTGAGATTAAACAGTTGTGAACGATATTAAAACAAATTATTTTATTCTATAAAGGATTCGACTTATGTCAAGCAAATTATAATTTGCGATCGTTTGTGGTTAAAAATACATGAATAGCACGAGCCATTACTTGGATAAATTGATTGTAAAGTAATTTAATGATTAGAGGATGAAAATAAATATCCGCTATTAACTTCCACGTGGAATAAGTTCAAGGGATATTGGTATTCGTAATTCTTGGTTATGACGTCATATTATACAACTATTTTGGTATGTACGTTTATTATTAAATATTATCATACACGAGGATGATGTGTAATGAGAGTTGTCATTATTTAGCTTTTTTAATTGACATTTGGGCATAAAAAGAAGTAATTTTGTAAGGGACTCGTGACTGACACTATATTGACATAATATGACGTATATATAGACGTGTGCGTATAACCTACTCCTTTGCATATACAATCGGGTATAACAGGCGTGATGTTATGTATGTATTTGAATCTCTACCTACGTGTCCTTAAAAGGACATTGACCTAACAATATAATAAGTTTCTTCTATTAATCTCAACTTCCATAAAACAGTAGTCGGTTCTAATGAATGGCAAGAACTTCTTGGAGGCTATTGAGTATCTTAGTTGTTACAAACTATTCTGTAGTCCTATTTCCTACTACTACCGACTACCGACAACCGGCTAGCTATCGAAAAAAAAATTATAAAAATCTGATTAGCGCCTCTAGCGGACGTCGTAGAAATTATTTTGGGACCACATTTTAAATGTCAAACGCACAATACTCGTTAGTTCCAATTGTAAAAAAATCGCGCAGCACATTGTTTCTTTTATTAAATTATGGTGAGTTTATGTCATGTTAAAGCTGCAATGTACTACATAGTAGCTATTAAATTGACGTACAAGATGTCAATTGAAATACACAATACATTGACGTCAAACTACCTAGACGGAACTATAGTATCGAAATGTCTAAGCTACCTCGAAATCTCGGCGCCTTTGTCAATGTATGCTATATCAAATTAAGTGGTGTATCGTGTTGGACACAGATCTTAATGATTCGTACTCGGAACGACAGTGTTAGACTAAACAAAGGAAAAGGTCAGCGTAAGGAAATAGGTCATACTATTACATACGTCATAAGTCAAAGTATCTCAGAGCAATTGAGAATGTCACCGACTTTAAAGGATCAAAAAAAAAATACTTTTAGTTTTTCGGAGAATATTGAAAACGTTTTCTTTTAAATCCTACTAATATTATAAATGCGAAAGTTTTTGAGAATGTATGTATGCATGGATGTTTGTTACTCTTTCATGCAAATACTACTGAACCGATTAAGATAAAATTTGGCGTATAGGTAGCTGAAGACCTAGAATAACTAATAGGCTTTTTATTACGGAGTTTCCGAGGATCAGAATTTATACGGGAAGGGTTTCCACGTAAACAAAGTCGCGGACGGCCTATAGTAAAAAATATTTTTATTGAAATTGATTCAAGGATGAACACATTTCTACAATTTTTTTTAGATAGCTGATTTCCCACAAGTATCTATCGACTTTCGAAGCTATAAACTTTATGTAAAATACCTATCCCTAGTATATTGTGAAGGAACTTTAAACTTTAGCTTTCGAATTGTTTCAAAAGCAACTCGATGGTTTCAAATATAGGAAACCGCGATACAGACCTTTAGGAATCAATGCGGGCTAAGTCCCAACAATATGGATATGATGAACGATGTAGCGGTTACCAAGTAAGTTCTTGCGATGTCATTGAGGATGAAATATACAAGTTACTTTGGCGGTTTCATAGTTTCATCACTATTGTTCGAAGTTCTATACAATAGCGCGATACTCTACCACCGGCTGGCTGTCGAGACATTTTGTATTAAAAACTGATCAGCGCTTCTAGCGGATATCGTAGGAACTATTTTTGCAGTGGTTTCTTATATATCAAACTCTCTACCGTCGGTAGAGAATCCGCTACAGTTTTAAAATTGATTGAAAGTGACAAAATACATACCTACATTTAGTTTTTAATTTCAACTTTTCGATACTCGATTGTAGTGATTGTCGAGCATCCCGCTACTGTAGGCATATACGAATCTACGCTACAGACTAACCTAGATTATAATTTACTAACTGATCCGCGCAACTTCGCTTGCGTCACCTAAGTGAGAATAGGTCATAATTTTCCCCTTTTTTATGTAACATTTTTCACTGGTACTCTGCGTGCTAGTCGTAGCGTGATGATACATAGCGTATAGCCTTCTTCAATAAATAGGCTATCCAAGAATTCTTCGATTGGCTCTAGTAGTTCCTGAGATTAGCGCGTTCAAACAAACAAACTCTTTAGCTTCATAATATCAGTATAGATGACATGGGTAAGATTGAAGCCTCCGAGAGTTCCATGGTCATTCTTGATGGTGCCCAAGAGCCTTTGCTAATTGTGTTGCAATGTTATTATGTGAACATGTCACAAAGTGATTGATGGACTTGATAAGTTACAAGGACGATGAATTCCGGCTTTTTGATTTGGACGTCACCACAAAGGAACTAATTACTTATCTTGTTATGCATTTGGTTTGAACGATACTTTTTACTTATGTAAATATTAGGTCGGCGAAAAGTCTTTTTGCATTATAGTATGTATGAACTTGTAATAAAATCTTATCTCTACACAAAAAATCTCGATATTTGGGTACCTCACGAGCTCACAGAGAGAAACCTAATGAACCGTTTACACATTTGTGATTCCTGAAGCCAAAGAGATTTTATTACAAGTTCATACATACTATAATGCGAAAAGACTTTTTCCCGGACCTAATAAATAAGATAGTCGAACAAGTAAGTGGAGAGTCTTGTGTGCAAGGGACGTGGGTGGCGGAGGTATAGGTACAATTTGGAACCTAGAACGTCAGCCACCCGCTGACTTATGCAGCGGACTGTAGACTATTTGCTGCGACTCTCTAGTGATGATAGTGGTTTAAAAAATCAACTTCTCACAAACTAAACTGTACAATTTCTAGAAGCGAATCAAGGTAAGTCTCACATAATCTGTAATATTTGAGTCAAATAACAACCACAATGTCTTTTACGACTTACTCTCAGAACAATAAAGCTGTTTTACAATGGAATAATTTAATATCTAAATGATAATTCTATCATTTTCTTTGTCTCAACACTATTACTAACATTGTAAACGAAATGGCAGAGATCTTTCAATAAAGACCAGATGCTCAACTCAGTGAAGATGTCTTTCAATGAACAAACAAATTACACAAATTACTCTTGTATTTACATAAAAGATTTAAGGCCAAATTCTGAGTTCTTCTATAATCCCGTATGTCCTTGGAGAAAATATCTCTGTCTGCATTATGAATGTACAAATCGTAATTTCATAGAATTTATGTATATTAGTTAGGTGTCTGAGTGAGGGCGTCCGATTTAGCGTATTAGGTATTACAAAAAATGGTTTACTATTGAATATATCAAATCTTTTTTAAAAGAAAAAAAAAAAGATTTCCAGAAAAGTACTAAAAATCTATTACTAACAGAAATCTATTTCTAAATGTTTCATAAGTTATATTTTCTTACGGCTATCTCCAATAGGAGTGATTCACGAGAAAAGTAAAGTGTAAGTATAATTTGTTAAGATTGCATTTATCTATGACTAGCTGACCCGCGCAACTTCGCTTGCGTCACATAAGAGAGAATGGGTCAAATTTTTCCCCGTTATTGTAACATTTTTTACTGCCGCTCTGCTCCTATTGGTCGTAGCGTGATGATATATAGCCTATAGCCTTCCTCGATAAATGGGCTATCTAACACTGAAAGAATTTTTCAAATCGGACCAGTAGTTCCTGAGATTAGCGCGTTCAAACAAACAAACAAACTCTTCAGCTTTATAATATTATTAGTATATTAGTATAGATAAGAAGAGTAGGCGGCTGATTGACATCTAAGTATACAGATTACATCGTTGCGAAACTAGTGTTAAACAGTAACTAGTAGTAGAGACAGTTTTTAAAGTGTCATATTGGAAACCAAATAGCCGTCGGAATTGATTTTAACCTCAGAAAATAGTGTGTTCATAAATCACTAAACGAAACCATTAAGGTGCGACCATCAATTAAATAGATACGAAACAATTCGTACAATCAACACTGCCATTACAACGTGGTTGAATTACGACTATTCTCAAATAAAAGCCATTGTCAACGGCCTAGAACAGATGATATCAAATACAATGTTGTTTTATGTCGATGACATTCCAAGAGCACTTTGTTTGAAGTAATGGAGGAAAGTTACGTATTGTTTTCATGCTTTCAATTATAGTTTGATGAGGTTATTTGTACTCTTTTGTTTTGTAACGAGGTTTTATTGCTAAATACGTTTGATTGTTGCTTGTTACTGTTTATAGAGAATAGTAATTTAACAGCTTTTCAATCTTTTAGTTATTTCAAGAACTAATTCATAACGTCAGACACGGCAATGCTATAGCAAATTTTTGGCAACAAATTCTCTCTCCAAATTTTATTTTGTATTATGAAGCAGTTGCGTTATTTATATTAACAAAATAATGCGTGAAAACGGAAATATGTAGAAGAGTAGCACATTTAAACACACAAGTGATGTTACGTCGACCTGCAACACTTTCTTAAAAACATTTACTTTTAAAAAGTTAGAACTAACTTTGTATCTAAACTTAGAAATATTTCACTCAGTTCATTGCAAAAAAAAGTAAAATATAGTTACTTTTCCGTACTCACAACAATGTAACAAGTTGCATCAACAGGTGAGCTAACTATAAAACTACGAAACCCGTTCATTGATTTAATTAATTGTGTGTGTGTGAATTGAGTGAGCACCCTAAATAAAATTCAATAATATATACTAGTCATTTAGTAAAAGGTGTGAAACAATTGTAAAAACAATCTTACAATTTGTAAAAAGATAAAACATGAGATATATCAGTTAATGAATGCTCACTCAGTTCGCACATACGACCACCCTGAATCTCAGAACGTATGAAGAATTCATGTAAGATTTATGTACTACTCTTTAGTAAAACCTTTATAAAGTTGTCGTTTTAGATATCAATCGCCAAGGGCCGTATAAAAAAAAATTACAAATACTTTCATATGCTCACTCAATTCACACACTTTGAAAGGACCCGATTTCTTATGAACAAACCATAATTTCATTTTGTTATAAATCTTGTTTTATTAAAAGGTATACACGTGATTTTGTAAAATACAAAGCGAACCATAAATGTAGCTAGTTTTGTAATAGTTAATTAATATAAGTGCTCACTCAATCCACACAATTCTGAAAAGTTATAAACGTTAATATCTTTGAATTTATAAGGATTAGAAAGCTATAAATTGTGCTAATTTTAGTAAAGAAAAGTTACTAAAGATTTGCCATTTTACATTTAGTACTCTCAGTTTACTCTAAAAGATATTCAACTGTTTGTGTTTCAATGAAAATCTGCCATACTGTAGGGTTGTCACGGTATTTCCGAACGCAGCCTTATCCATATTTTGTTAATTTTACTAAACTACCCTCATAATAATACGCACCTAGTTTCGGATTATCCTCTCGAGCGCCCCACGTCAAAATTCAAATATACCGTTAAGCGTCCGGGCCAAAAATGGCGCGCGAAATTGAATTGGCGGTTGGCATTTAAGCGTCGATTCCGTCATATTTTAATACTAACACCCTAGACATACCTTATATATTTGAAATCTACATAAAATTTGCTATAGATTAAAACAATAAACCACAAATAATATTTGATAGTGCTAGCACAATAGTCGGTTTAATCTGAATATTGTGTGCTTTAGGCATGTGTTTGAAGAAAGTCTAATAAATATTTTTAGGCAAAAATAATAATATGACGAAAGGTCTTAAACTTAATAGGTGTGAAACAGCTATTTCTTTGTCGGAAGGTGAATCAAAATGTGCGTCATGTGAGGGAGTAGCAACTAGTTATTATATTATTTCAAATGTGATTTCTTTTGATTTGAATGGCACCAACGCAGTAGCGCTAAGTAAAGTGCCCCGTACAATTGTACTTAAAAATAAATTGTATAGAAGTATTGGTGCGGTCGAATTCGTAGCACCTTTAGATTTAACAGGCATTGGTCATTATAAGAGTCATTATTTATCAAACGAGAAATATTTTTGCTACGACGACAACTGTACTAATATCCACGAAAGTACTGATCAAAATATTCTGTTGCACTCTTTAAGCTACATCCTGATCGACAACGATTGTTAACCCAAAAATCTAAATTTGTAATTTTTTTAATTAAACTACATTATGTAAATAAATGGTTTCAATCAAATTCGTGTATCATTGACCTTACTGTAACATCCCAGGTCCTACTGCTGACCTCGTAGATAAAGGTCATTATAAAATAAATAAAATTTTAGTTCAGCAAAAATGTCCAGCGTGACAACCCTACAGTATGGCAGATTTTCATTGAAACACAAACAGTTGAATATCTTTTAGAGTAAACTGAGAGTACTAAATGTAAAATGGCAAATCTTTAGTAACTTTTCTTTACTAAAACTAGCACAATTTATAGCTTTCTAATCCTTATAAATTCAAAGATATTAACGTTTATAACATTTCAGAATTGTGTGGATTGAGTGAGCACTTATATTAATTAACTATTACAAAACTAGCTACATTTATGGTTCGCTTTGTATTTTACAAAATCACGTGTATACCTTTTAATAAAACAAGATTTATAACAAAATGAAATTATGGTTTGTTCATAAGAAATCGGGTCCTTTCAAAGTGTGTGAATTGAGTGAGCATATGAAAGTATTTGTAATTTTTTTTTATACGGCCCTTGGCGATTGATATCTAAAACGACAACTTTATAAAGGTTTTACTAAAGAGTAGTACATAAATCTTACATGAATTCTTCATACGTTCTGAGATTCAGGGTGGTCGTATGTGCGAACTGAGTGAGCATTCATTAACTGATATATCTCATGTTTTATATTTTTACAAATTGTAAGATTGTTTTTACAATTGTTTCACACCTTTTACTAAATGACTAGTATATATTATTGAATTTTATTTAGGGTGCTCACTCAATTCACACACACACTAATTAATTTAGCGGTACCATTACACGGGAATGCTCTTTGAATGCAGTAACTATTTTCGTAATGTGATGTTACTGTTTAAACATTATTACCGAGAATATTATTTTTATCTTTCAAAAGACTACTTCCTTTGAAAATCCCCTTTTAGAAAATCTTGTGCGCGAGGAAGTTTTACCAAGGATAGTTAGAGTTAGTGGTGTTTTAGATCAGATAGCACTTCCTCACCACGCGAACATTGTTGAGCACTGAAAACATGACCATTAGAGGCATCAAGCCCATCTTAAAAAGTGCTAAGCATAGTATATACCTAAACTTATAAAATAAATAGTCCTACTCCCGAGACATACAAAACTAAAATGCAATAAATCATCTATTTTATTTGGTAATTTGTTTAACTGTATAAAGATATTCCGCTCTCTCCCTTGTAAATATTAACTTGTTATTTTGATTACATTTATAAACATATCAAGATAATGTCATCAAAATCAGTGACCGGGAAACACAGCGTAGGACGTCGTCATCCGGCGGAATCATCGACCTACATACATGTTAACATATCAAACCACTAATATGAAAAACATATGTACTTTGCTACTATTTATTAAGCTGTTATTATTAGCAATTATATATTTTTATTAACAAAAATAGCATAATTTTATGAGTTTGAAAGTTCTTAATAATAATTGTCGTCTGACCCGGTAATCGAACCTCGAGATTCCGGGATAAGCAATATACAGAATCATACATACTTTATATACAATGAATATATTATGCCACGAATTATTTTGTTCAAAACCGGTCTCATTCTAGAAATAAATATTTATACATTAAAAAATATTATAATCAACTAAACTGTTATAAATATCGAATGTAGTTCAAAACAGGTGCATGTTTATCAGTCTATAAGTCACGTCATTATAGTTTTATATAACCAATATCGGACCCTTTCACTCAGTTGATCTTTACAACCTACCAACTTGCATTTTCACAAAAGATTTATGACATTTCCCCTATGAAAATACGGAAATAGTCGTAAACTTTGTAACAATGTTAGTGTCAATGCGTTATTTATGAGAATGCTTCAAGAGCTATGTTTGTTTGGGGTCAGAGAAAGGAACTACATAAGAGTAGATTCTATATTTTATTTTAAAAAAATCCGCATTATGTATTTCAAATAAGAATTCTATGTATTTGTACACTCGAGTATTTATAATTTATCTACTACCGTTTCCTAAAAGCTCGTTTCTTTGAGAAGAAATGGCAAGAAACATTTCAGAACAGATTGAAATTAAGTGGTTTACATCTGTATAAATAGGTAAGTATGTTAGTGTTATGAGCACCGAACACCCGACCCACGAGAACATCGATAGCAGTATAATGACACTGACAGCCTTAACCTTTTCACCGCCACGGACGTTAAGAGACGTAAAATTGAAAATCGCTCACGACGCCATCGACGTGATAGCACGTCAAAAATATCACTTTTTTATAGTTCAAAATAAACATACAACAATACGTTTCAAGTGTTTTCTTTCTCCTGTTATTATTACCTAAACATATTTATTACATTATTACACAAAGACATATAATAATTAGACAGTTGTACCTGAAAAAAAAACAAAGTAAATCATCATGCAAAATGTATAAATTTAGCCCGCAAATCCACGCCACAGACGTGAAGACGCGTCAACTAGTGATGTGCAAGGAAAAGGACTACAATCTAAACACTTTATGCAATATTTCGAAAACAAATTGAAATACTTCACTCCTTTCTGAAAAAAAAAATTTTTGTCTGATATGTTTTAAATTAGATTCAATACAAACCTAAATATGTAATAAAACTACCATATCTAGTGATAAACTCATGACTAAATAAGTGCAAATCGATCATTTTGTGGCAACTCTCGCGCATCTCTATTAGCGGAATCCCTTACAGTGCTTCGTACGCCACTGACGGAATGAGACGGCGCGCTCTGACGTCACCCGCGCTGCTGGACACTCGTAGTGTTGTTGCAATACGTTATTAATAATAGGTACATAAATTCTTGTGTATAATAAATTTTTCGTACACCATCTGCGCCACAAAAATGTCTTCAAGTCAAATGACGACAGAAGAGCTGTTGAGAGTGTTAGAAGGTGTAGAAGATGATGTTACATATTCTGAAG
Organism: Anticarsia gemmatalis; assembly: GCF_050436995.1. Lineage (NCBI taxonomy): Eukaryota > Metazoa > Arthropoda > Insecta > Lepidoptera > Erebidae > Anticarsia > Anticarsia gemmatalis. The sequence goes on from NC_134759.1 coordinate 4,454,294, forward strand.
CAGAATCTTTAAGGAGTGACGATTTAGAGGTAAGTTATTGTTTGAATACATTAAACAAACAATAAAGGTATTATTAATGTTGTAGGACTAACAAAAAAACACAGTTATCATGCCAATACGTACTATCTATGTTTATTGTACCTTTTAGGTATAGTTACTACTTTTGTCGTTATTCAATATTAGAAATATGTTATCACTACATAGTATATTTGTATGCTTAAATCTTTAAAACTACGCAACAGATATTGATGCGTTTTTTTAATAGATAGAATGATTAAAAAGGAATGTTTTATGTATAATATTACATTCAAGAAATAGTGGAGAAATATTGTTATTAAATACCCGTGCTAAGCAGGAGCGGGTCACACTGGTACATCTCTAATATAAGGCGGCAAAATTTGAAATCGCAGCGCTGACCACGCCAGTGGCGTTTCTTAACGTCAAAAGGTGTCGTCACAACTGGGATTAGTGCTGTGACTTTTTGAATAAAATATTTGAATTAAGTACTTTTTTTATGCAAATTGTTCGTGTATATCATTGTTATTTTTGGGTAATGAGTACTGAGTAGTGTAAAGTTGACACATGGGAGAAATTCAATAAAATTTTGTGGTACTTTTATGCAATTTTTACTCATAATATAAGAACACGTAAAATTAATCGAAGTTTTATCGATATACACTTTTCCCGTGACTATTATTTTGTAGGTATAAACGAAGGAATTTATTGCTTGGCGTGGGGAACACCGATTTTCAATATTACTCTGGCGGTGAAAAGGTTAACTACTACTACACTAGGGACGATCTCAAATAATTAAGGCGATTTTGTGATCAAGTTATGACTTTCTTAGATGACCGACATGACCATATGACTTGATTGGCTATACGAACCATGCGTTAAGTTAATATGGCGCCGCGATGCGTCATGGAGTGGCGCAATTCCTTTTCAATGATTTATAATAATTATCGTACTAGATTATACATTACCAAGACAATATTAAATTTTTACTTGCTATGTCTGCCAAATAAATAAATATTAAATAAATAAATATTATTGGACAACTCACACACGGTCATTTGATTCCAAACTAAGCAGAGCTTGTACTATGGTAACCAAATAACTGATAAACATACTTATATACTTCTAAATATATACTTATATAGATAAATTGACAACCAGGCTCAGAACAAATAGTCGTGCTCATCACACAAAGATTTGTCCCGGGTAGGATTCGAACCCACCACACGCGGCGCTACGGTTGTTGCGGCGAAGTGACCGCTTAAACCACTGCGCCAAACGTGCAGTTATATTACATATTATATAACGACGAAGAAAACCCATTTACAGTATTAGAATGAGTGACGTCAGCATCGCTGGCGTCACCCATCCCACTTTTATTTGCAGACATTACTTAATTATAACTATTCTCCTAATCGACACTTTTAGTAATTATACAAGCAAAAACTTACAGTCTCAGAATTCTCAGACAGCACAGGTCCTCACATGTCCTCGTTACCGCTAAGAATGAATTGCAACATGGCGTGCTTCATAAGCGGAACACGTATAATTAAAAATGTTTTAAAATACAACAACGTGTTAAAACCATAAACTTTTTACATCAAAAATTCTAATCTAATTAATTAGTAATTTTAAAGCCTTTACATTAATTTTTTGCATTTAATTTATTAATTATTATTCAAATCGGATGTGTTTTTATCAAATATTAATAAGGGCGTCAATTGAATAAGGGCGTCAATTGAATAAAGACCTCAATGGTAATAAAATCCGTTTCAATGTTGTTTTAGCTAGATATCATTAAAGGTTGATAAAAACACATCGATTGATGCTAATAAATCCTAATATTAATTAACAATATTGTTTAGGTAATAAATCTTTGCACTTAAAACTAATAACAATTTGTTTGTATTTGATGGGTACAATCCAACCATCAAATACTTTCATTTTAAAGTTACAAAATCAAATAAATGAATAATAATATTTAGGCAAGACACCAAAAGCTTATATTGATGTTCAGTTTGATTTGATAAATACGAATTATTTAATTAGTTATTCTTTGCGAATAATTAGTCAACACGATGCGTCGACACGGCCATTCTGCGAGGTGGTGCGCGCTCTGCACCAGTCCAAGGCAATTATTCTGAAATATTAAGTTTATTAATTTTAGTCTAGCGCCTATACACAGGAACGCTAACTAATGATTTGGTTTGGTACATTTAATGCTGCCAAATATTTAGCTAATCAACTTCACCAAGTCATCAGCTATGAATAATTCAATGTAGGTACATAAACATGTTGGTAAATTATAACAAAATGAATTGTTAATATGCTCAGCGCATCATGTCACTGCTTATGATTTTATTTTGAATACAGTTACTCCACGTAAATCTGCATCCTTTATGTTTTATTGTTAATATGCTCAGTGCATCATGTCACTGCTTATGATTTTATTTTGAATACAGTTACTCCACGTAAATCTGCATCCTTTATGTTTTAGTATATAAGAGTGATGCTGTGGTCTGGGTGGTCTTGTGCACCGTGGTCCACAGAGGCTCTAAAGGAAGTAGGTCTAGGTCGATGGTGTGGTCTAGATCATTCAGTATGATCGTGGTCCACACAGGAGCAATGTGATGATGCTGTGGTCTGGGTGGTCTTGTGCACCGTGGTCCACAGAGGCTCTAAAGGAAATAGGTCTAGGTCGATGGTGTGGTCTAGATCATTTAGTATGATCGTGGTCCACACAGGAGCAATGTGATGATGCTGTGGTCTGGGTGGTCTTGTGCACCGTGGTCCACAGAGGCTCTAAAGGAAATAGGTCTAGGTCGATGGTGTGGTCTAGATCATTTAGTATGATCGTGGTCCACACGGGATTTCAAAGAAACATGAAACATGTATGGTACTTTAAAGTGTAACAATCACTTTTAAAGTTTACTTTATGAACTTTTATAAAAGTAAGAGTTGTTATAACAATAGTAATACTTTTTAAGTTTCTGCCACATCTCATACATTACATTTGAAAGACATGGTAAATAATTATCATAAATTAGACATGAATAAAATGTCTATGCTAAATATTTATTCTATGAATATGTTAGTTATGTTAAATAGATTAATATGTTTAATATTAATCTGATTTTATTTCCTATTTGTAGGTGATAGACATAGTCATCAACTAGCCATTCACAATAACAGATAGAACTCACCGGGACTTAGGCATCTTCCAGTATGCCATCTGTAGGTATGTGTGACTGCAACAAATGAGGCTCAGGTGTTGGTGTAAGCCGACCCAGATGTTTCCAGTTGTTGCAGATCATCCTTGTCAGAGTCCGTCGACACGGCTGCCTGATCACCTGGCTGAGGGGCTCTACGGAGTTGATCATGAGCCACCTTGCGTGGTCGTCCTCTTCCTGTTACTCGTTTGACCATGTAGCGATCATTGTCTAGGATTCTGTAAATCTCAAAAGGTTCACTGTATTTTAAATCAAGAGAAGTTTGGTTACGTGGGTTGTTCTTGATTAAAACATAGTCTCCCCTCTGAAACGGTTTGAGCTTGGCTTTATTCTTGTCAAAACATTGTTTTTCATATTGTGCTGCTGTCGCCATCTTCTCCTGTACATGTTGTTCCAACAAATCAAAATCCATTGACTCGTTTTCAATATTCACTAATCTCAGGAGCTCTGGTGCAACACAATGTTCACGTCGTGTTAGAAGAGTGAGGGGTGCAACGCCGGTCACACGATGAGCAGTGCAATTGAATGCAAGTTGTAGTGCTTCTAATGCAACTTGCCATTTATCTGTGTCATAATTTTTGATCATGGTCAGAGCATTTTTTAATGTACCCATCACTTGCTTCACCTGACCATTTGCTCGGCTAACTCCTGGCACTATTGAGTGGATATCAATACCAATACGGTCACAATATACTTTAAATTCATTACTTACATACTCATCACGTCCTTCAGAGTCCTTGCTGCCTAGTTTGCCTGTGATGTCCATATGAATCACTTGAAATGGTGCAGTGGGCTTTTGGATGGGATGAAGTTGTGCCTGTACTGCACCAGAAGCGCTTTTAGAGGTTCTGCATATGACACAATTATCAACAAAGTTCCTTACCACTGTGCTCATCTTATCAAACCAGTAAGATTGCTTAATTTTCTGTAGAGTTTTTTCCCATCCTGGATGTTGTAATGATGTGTGATATGAATTAATTAGACTCCACTGGAATGCTTTCGGGACTACTGTAACCTTATATGTACCATGTACATTATCTGTGAAGGACTTTTTTAGTACATCTTCTTCACCATTTCATATCAGTTGTTAATATTTTCATGGAGAACTCACCGGAGGGATTTCTACTGAAGAAATCTGCATGTTGAAGCCTTTCACCCTTTCTATATTCTACCTCAAAATCATAATTTTGTAGAAAGGCCCACCAACGATGAACTCTGGGTAGAAGGTCTTTCTTGTGCCTTGATGCTTTGAGAGCATTACAGTCCGTGATTACCTTGAACTTTCGGCCATACAAATACTGTTTGAAATGTTTGATTGCTCGCACCACTGCCAGTGTTTCCAGTTCATATGAGTGATAGCGGCTTTCTGTGTCAGTAGTACGTAGACTCATATAAGCAACAGGATGGTGGCGTCCCTCAATTACTTGAACCAGTACAGCTCCATAGCCCAGGCTGCTGGCATCAGTGTAAAGCTCAATTGGTGCTTCTTCCTGAAATAGAGATAGGGTAGGGGCAGTACACAAGTATTGGATGATTTTGTTGCGGGCCTCGTCATGTCTATTATTCCATTCCCACTTAGTGTCTTTCTTAGTTAACTCATAAAGTGGTAGCATAATTTGGGAAAAGTTGGGAATGAAACGACGGAAATAACTGGCCAGGCCATTAAATTGCCTGACTTGTTTAGTTGTAGTTGGCACTGGTGCCTTAACTAAAGCCTCTACTTTCTTTGGACTTGGACCCACCTGTCCATCAGAGATTATATTGCCTAAATATTCAACAGATCTTTTTAAAAAAAACAGTTTTCTCAATATTAATTGAGAAACCAGTCCTTTGTAAGGAAATTAATATTTGTTCTATGTTAGATAGATTCTATGTTAGATAATACGGCGCGTTCACGTTTAAAACATTTATCAAATGTATGACCCACTTTTGAGCAAAACGTACACATTGGCTTATCTGTCTTGGAACCAAAAGACTGAGGAGTCACTGGTTTGTTTTCTAGAGAACGTGGCTGAGTGCCCTCAGATTTCTTATAGAAACGACAGTCACGTGTTTCATGCCCCGATCTTTTACATACTTGGCAAGACGATTGTTTTTCCGAAAACCGTGGACGTTTGTTGATAACTAACTGAGTATTAGATTGACTCGGGTTTGGTCTTTTAATGTGGCGTATAGACGATGCTACCGAAATAAGTTCCGGAACCGATGACGCACGTGCATTTAATAACTCGATTCTCAGTCGATCATCCCCAATGCATCCAATAACTGCCTCAACCGCGTCCTCATCACTTAATTTATCTTTCGTGATACGACGCCAAAGTACCCAAGCTTGAGAAATAAATTGCGCGATATCTTTACTACTGTCATAAGTGTGTTCACGGAATCTAAAAATGTCTCTAGAATACCTATTTTCCGGCTCGAAAGTAGTTATTAACAAATTGCACAATTCTTCCCACGTGGATGTCGAGACTAACCAATTGTCTACCCACAGCCTAGCACGACCCTTGAGCAAACTTCCAACTTTCATCCTAACGTCGTAATCAGCCAGGCTGTAGTTTTCCATGGCTGTACTCACGTGTTGGCACCATTCACGTATTCCTATATTGGCGTCCGGATCGTAAGATGGCAAAAATACGTCACTAATTTTAACTTTATCCGATTGTTTAGAAAAACGATCCGACATGCCTTTCATAACCTGTAACATCTGCGAGAAAAATTCCGTGGGTACGCCGCTAACAGAAGCAGAAACATTTTCATTACTTTGAACAGAATGTCCGGCAGAAGCGGGTGGATATCCCACTTCTGATAACGACGAAGAAAACCCATTTACAGTATTAGAATGAGTGACGTCAGCATCGCTGGCGTCACCCATCCCACTTTTATTTGCAGACATTACTTAATTATAACTATTCTCCTAATCGACACTTTTAGTAATTATACAAGCAAAAACTTACAGTCTCAGAATTCTCAGACAGCACAGGTCCTCACATGTCCTCGTTACCGCTAAGAATGAATTGCAACATGGCGTGCTTCATAAGCGGAACACGTATAATTAAAAATGTTTTAAAATACAACAACGTGTTAAAACCATAAACTTTTTACATCAAAAATTCTAATCTAATTAATTAGTAATTTTAAAGCCTTTACATTAATTTTTTGCATTTAATTTATTAATTATTATTCAAATCGGATGTGTTTTTATCAAATATTAATAAGGGCGTCAATTGAATAAGGGCGTCAATTGAATAAAGACCTCAATGGTAATAAAATCCGTTTCAATGTTGTTTTAGCTAGATATCATTAAAGGTTGATAAAAACACATCGATTGATGCTAATAAATCCTAATATTAATTAACAATATTGTTTAGGTAATAAATCTTTGCACTTAAAACTAATAACAATTTGTTTGTATTTGATGGGTACAATCCAACCATCAAATACTTTCATTTTAAAGTTACAAAATCAAATAAATGAATAATAATATTTAGGCAAGACACCAAAAGCTTATATTGATGTTCAGTTTGATTTGATAAATACGAATTATTTAATTAGTTATTCTTTGCGAATAATTAGTCAACACGATGCGTCGACATATATATTATATATTAAATATTAGGCTAAAATATTATTTGTGTCAAAATTCAATTCTCTAACATAAAAACTAACAAAACCCATAAATTCCCTTTTGTTTATTTTTATTAATTAATCTTTTTATTAATGGTCGGTCGAATGCTGTCAAAAACAACACATTAACAAAGTTTTGCTTTCGAACCCAATAAAAACATTAATTATAATCATTTACAGGCTAGTTGATCTGGCCATTTATTTTGAGAGAAAAATATTAGTTATTATTTGTATACTCCCATTAAACTTATAAAACTACAATGCAAAGTAATAGACTACACATTCATTCACTACTACATTCATGAATAAAATCCTCTTACTACTAGATCGAGGTTCAAAGCCTCAATTTCCGATTGCTACGTCATATTGTGCTACGGCGCTACGGCGATAACACGTCTCGTAGCGGCTACGATCGTTCGTAGACGACGCGAGTTTGCTCTGCGGAAAAAAAGTTGTTTGTTAAAAGTTTACGAATGGAATAAATTAATTAAATGTGTGTTTGAAACAATAGTTGAGAAATATTCTAAATTAAATAGATTTTAAATATTTTAACTAGTTAACTGAAAGTTGACGATAAGTTTTCAAGTTTAAATCATATTTAGTTGAATTTAAATTAAGTTTAAAATACGGAAGTTGTGGACACTTAGTGATTAATATAAACAATAAAACATATTACTTTTAATTAGTGAAAAAAAAAATACTGTGATCGTGTAGTATTATTGTGTACAAATTTAAAAAAGCGTATTGTAGTGTGTACTAGTGCAAAAATGTGAATAAAATAATGACTTAGAACTTAGAACCAAAATGTTACAAGACAATTCACCCCCTACGGAAGAGGGGGATTGTGAGCAAAAATTCTGGGATTATTTTAACATGGAGTTGTCTAGTGATGTGGTGAATTCTACGGACATTGCCGAGATGGTTCCCGCTCCGGAACAGGGGTTTGTTATAGGGGTATATAGTGCGTTGTTGGCTGCCGGGGCTGTGGGTAATGTTGGTGTGTTCACATCACTAGTGCGCTCGCGCAGGCGAAAGTCGCGAGTGAATTTGCTGATGACGCATCTAGTGGTTGCTGATATGATAGTGACGTTCATCGTAATACCTTTGGAGGTTTGTAGTTTTTTAATTGTATTCATAAAATATTTAAGTGTTTTAAAAAATGAGGGTATTCAAATTTATTTTCTTCGATTGACTTAAAAATATTTACAGAATTATGCGTTTATTAGACTATGAGTATTTAATTAATTTTCTTACTCATCAATTTATTTCAAATTAATTATCTACCAAAGGTGAAAAGAGCTAAAACAGCTAGTGGTTAAGAGTTTTCTCAAACTAACAGTATCGCAGCGTTTCCGACAAATTAAATGTTTAATAGAATAGGTCCGATGTTCTTAGCTTGAATCGGTAAGCTAAATTGTATAAGTTTTCTTATTATCGAATACAAACTAGGCGTTTAAACTGTGCTTTGTGAATTTATGTTGTGTGTACCTATGGTATTTGGTACCTGGGAAAAGTGTACAATATCTTCTTATTTTATACCCTTCAATTTATCATTCAAAATTATGTTTGTAGCTCAGATTCAAAATAAATAATCTAATAAACAAAAATATATCAATTGAAATCGTGTATCCCAATCACTTCAATTACTCAATTACTTCCAACGACGCAAAACAAGCCTTTGATCAAAAAACATATATTATTTGCTCGACAAATAATTTCCTCCAAGCTTCGTATTTCTACAATATATTAGGTTTCAAATTAACAGCGTGAAAGCCTGTCGCCAATTATTGGCCAAAGTTTCTACAACAGGACATTGGTATAATGATCTATAAATCATGTCTCAAATGTTGCCACCTTCGTTTTATCGGTGCTCGTAAATTGTCGAGGTTTTGTGTTCCTAGGCGCGAAAATTCTTTGGGAAATAGTTGAAGCAGCTGTGAGTTCGAAAGTCGTTTTGCTGTCGTTCATATAAAAAGTTTTGTTCTACTACTCATGGATTAGGAAGAATGTGTACTAAAAGTATCCATCTATTTCTCTTCTATCCACTTTCAAGATTATTGCTCCCCCTCAGTAACCCCCGATTTCTGACTACATTTAGTGGTAGTTTATCTATTCAATAGCGTTTTTTAAATTAGTTTAAACGCTATTGAATAGATAAACTACCGTTAAATGCACCTCAGAAACCGGGGGTAAATCTTTCCACTATTAAGCATATTAGTACATCAATTTATACGGTCCTGCGTTTGTCTCATACATTGCAGCAATTTACATAACGGTGTCATCCGAGTAGGGCTTTCTTTGCGAGGTTAAGGTCATGAGTCCGTTATAGTTTTGCCTTACATTCCATTAATATGTCCAATTAGGTCCAAATACGTATTGTAAGTAAATATTGTAGCAAATAAATATGAAAAGTTGAACAAAATTTCATCTGAGTTAAAATTTCGATTTATAATAAGTATGAATAAAATATGATTGCATATTTTTGTACAAACGTACTCGTACGTGTAAGCTTGAAATTGGGGTTCATATAATGATGATTCTTATTCAATAACACTTTGTCTCTTTTACCCCCGGTTTTGGAGGTACATTTAGCGGTAGTTTATCTGTTCAATAGCGTTTAAACTCATATACAAAAATGCTACTGAATAGATAAACTACCGCTAAATGACCTCAGAAACCGGGCATTAAAGATTTTATAGCTTAAACTCGAATTGCTTTCCACATGTTCTTTGTAAAGAAGAAAAATATACCTCTACCAAAACTGACAAAGTAGAAAATCCTGAGTACAGTTCTTTGTGATAGTTTCTTGCCTCTTCAATTCCCTGAAGTGAAACAATTATTATATACGAGTGTAAGCTTTTAGCGCAAAATATAAAGGAGTAGATAAATTGTCTTTTGTGTCAAATACTTCTTAACACGTACAAAGCAACACACTTCGAAAAGTTTACTTAAAGAATTGTGTCAATACTATTTTGTCTTTATTGAAAAGTGTTGTAGCTATTATCTCTTTCTTTTTGGGATCTTTATGAAATAAAAAATAATCTAGGAATACTTTTTTTGTGAGCTTTCGACTTTGTGACTATAGAAACAACACATATATAGAGAAACCAGTAGCGCGACTCTCTACCACTATCGGCTATGAATCGTCAAATTTTGTTCGAAAGACTGATTATCGGGGGGCGCCGTAGGGTATTTTGCAGTATATTTTAAATGTCAAATGTCGCACTCCCGATACTCGATATTTCCGTCAATAGAAAATCGCGCTTCAGATTCGAAACTAGTGTATTATACAAATATTGATTTCGTGCTAGGATCAAACTCTTGGGTTCCTAGCACAAGCCGCATGATAACCATAACGATTACTCCACTTAGAACGTCGTCGATTATATCTATTCATTATTATTTGATTATACATAGATACATGTTCGTTGACCCGTGAGATCATGTATCGTTTCGGAAGATTGATAGGGTAAAACGAAGAGAAACATTACGAAAGCTGACACCACTAATTTATGAGTTAAACACTCCCGAAGAGAGGAAGAAAGTGGGCGGAGTTAATATACTTGTATCAAAAAAATATTGCACAGCGTTTATCATTTACTAGCTGACTCGCGCAACTTCGCTTGCGTCACATAAGAGAGAATAAGTCACAATTTTCCACGTTTTTGTAACATTTTTCACTGGTACTCTGCTCCTATTAGTCGTAGCGTGATGATATATAGCCTATAGCCTTCCTCAGTAAATAAGCTATACAACAGTAAAATAATTTTTTTATTCGCACCCGTAGTTCCTGAGATTCGCGCGTTCAAACAAACAAACAAACAAACAAACATTTCAGCTTATACTAGTATAGATTGATTTGTGAGTGTAATCTCATACATATTTACAATGATCTAATTCAATGTCCAATGAAATCCTTCAAGACATTTACTTTACAAGTCCATCGCATTTCGGCTCTTAAATTAAACGCCTACTTGGTTCATTTAAATTTGGCAGCCGCCTCTCTCCGTATATTTATGTATTGGAGGTCAAGATGGCCTGTAAACCTTTCAATTGCTCCCAAGATTTATGTTTGGACTTTTACTTTGCTATCTTTAGAGCGGCACAAACAGAGATAGTTTACATTATGTTCCTTTAATAACTACTAGCTGACCCGCGCAACTTCGCTTGCGTCACATAAGAGAGAATGGGTCAACATTTTCCCTGTTTTTGTAACATTTTTTATTGCTACTCTGCTCCTATTGGTCGTAGCGTAATGATATAAAGCCTATAGCCTTCCTCGATAAATGGACTATCTAACACTGAAATAATTCTTTAAATCGGACCAGTAGTTCTTGAGATTAGCGCGTTCAAACAAACAAACAAACAAACAAACAAACTCTTCAGCTTTATAATATTAGTATAGATGAAACACGTAGGAGGGAGATAATCTATCTTAGATATAAGAGTATTTTTATAATGCTACGATAATATTATAAACTTTGCACTTGTACAATTCTATAAATATAAATTCTGGATCGTAGTATACGTGTGGAGTTTGACTGATTTATTTTCTCCCTCAGTATATGCAGTTTAAGTTTATAACGTTTTTAGTCATTATATCACAATAATGATACATTAATGGAGCTTCAAAAAACCTGCCTCAAAACATGTGTGCGCAAATCTATAAAAGATTATTTTCAAAACATCACGTTGTATTTTTGAGCGCAACGTAATGTTTTTTGCGTTACAAGGTTTTAAATTTTTAGTTTTTGAATTTATTTAAACCTCAACTACTATTTGTAACGTGAGACGCACATATGTTTTATTAATGCATAGTTTTTGGTACAACGAAATTTTTGTAAGTATAGTCTCTTTAATATAAAACTTATACAAAGCTAACCTTTGCCATAGTTCAGAACAAAACATAATTTCATATTGATATAACAAGATATTGAAACAACACAGTCACGGCAGGATGAACTTGACCTCTGCCGGATGAAAGAACAAAAGAGAGAGTTTCCCTTTCCTCTATCCGGTATCTGCAATACAGACGTTACAAGATATAGGTACATATAATAGAGAGGTACTATGTAGTTGTTAGCCAAAATATTTGATATTGTGTGTAATGTAATACTTAGGCTTCCGTAATTCAAATCAATAGAAGAATGTTCATAAAAAGGCTATGGTAGTTTGTTTGTTTATCAAATCTATAAATGAATTTATGGACTTGTCTATTTACAATTTTTCATAGTTTACTATCTGATTTATTTGTATAGCTTGCGTAGCATGTGTATTGTTCTTTTAAATGTAGCCCGTGTCTTACTCGTAAGCCTTTAACTATCTTTACGCTTCGTTCATGAAAATTAGTTTTAGCCAGGATAAAGACAAGACAGCTTATTTTTCTATTATTGCTCTGTTCGTGCAAAAACTTTGAAATAAAAATTCATAGGACCTTATACCAGTGTGCACTTCAAACAAAATGTACTTAAAACCTCAAAATAACACAGCAACTTCCCTTTACAAAGCAAGAACTAAGCATGGGAGAACTTATAATAAAACAAATAGAAGTCGTATCATCGCTTTGAAATCCCGACGTCGTCTTTACTAAGCTAAACCGCTTCACATTCAATTTGCTTACGAAACGTTTAGTTGACAACACTTCATTGACACAGCAGATCTCTAGCGCGACTTGTACACTCAGTATTAAGAACGGAGAACGACATTTACAATTGACTTTGGAATTAGTTTCTACAGCACCCACTAGAGGGCGCAGATTTTCATACAATATTTGATAGTCGATAGTGTTTGTCGATAAATCTTACAAAAAGCAAAAGAAACTAAAATTACTTTTTTACAGCCAGTACTAGGGATTAGCGAGTGTTTGACATTTAAATGTACTTCAAAAATAGGCCCTACGGCCCCTGCCAGGGGCGATGAACTGAAAACATTTTTTGTTGATAGCTAAATGCTGGCTGTCGATGGTCCATGGTAAAAATAAATCGCACTACAATAGCGACTTTCTATTGTCGGTTAGCGACTAGTGAGCGATTGCAATTAAAATTACTTGTAGAAAATAGTTTTTGCAAAATACGCTACGGGCGCTTACAAAATTTTTACTCTCTATAGTTGATGGTCGATACCGAAAGGAAATCGCGCCACTGCGTTTAGTTGACACTTTACTCTGCAAAGTTTCCTGTCAGAAATGTATGCAGCATTTTATGTTACATTCAGTTTTATACGGTCGTAAGGATGTTTGATGGGTAACGTTCCGGGTTTTAAGATGAGTTCGAAAATATCGTAAACTTTACGTTAGTTCATAATAATTGAAAATGTGTCTTTTTATGCTATTGTGGCGCTAAGCACTAGTACAGTGCATGTTATTTCAAGTTTCTTCGTTTTAAAATTGACTTTCGCTTTCTATTTTTAAAGGGACTTTAATACAATTTTTCACTCTAGAATGCTAAATAATAAATGAAGGTACAGAAATTAGGTCCTTAGTAATAGTATACCTACGTATTCGGTCTGAAAGTTTCAAAATAAACGATACATTTGATACACAACAACTCCACTATCTTATCTTATCTTATCTTAGAGGTGGGGGTGCCAGTTAATGCCTGGCTGACACTTCGACCATTCCTGATCCTTTGTGTCGCCCCCTCCTTTGCTACTCTAGACGTTGGGGGGCAGGGCAACTTATCAGTTTTGCTATGCACCCCACCGGAAGCAGCCTGTAGTCTTCTGGTTTAGGGTAACCGCATCCTAGAAGATACATTATTTTCCTTCCTAAAGCATCACACTCGCACAGTATGTGTTTCATGATTTCTGCTTCTTCATTGCAGTGCCTGCATTTAGGGTCATCTATGGCACACAACTCCACTAAATACATTTCCTTAAAAGACGCCGTTACACTAAACCTTTCACTGTCCTATAATACAGCAGAAATATTCTCCATAAAGGTCCTCAGTAAATTAGATACAAGTCCTTTAAAATTACAAGTATCGAGTTACAAATTAAACATAAACATTACCCGTTCACACGTTGCGTCATTGTCCCGTCTGTACCCGTTATTATAACCCATTCACTTCTATTATTCCGTGTAAACCCGACACCCAGGCTGACTAAATGTTATGATTATTTCATACAATTTTCGCCTCCATAGACGTGAAAATGTTGTGTTATTTTATTTTACATGACAATTTTATACTGTTTAGGCTTTCGGGAGTTTTAGAACGGTTTGTTTATGTTTTATGGAAATGTAGGTTTATGTAGACAGGAATTCGTGCGTACCACTTAGTACTTCTGTGTAGGTACTATGGACTTTATAATAACCCCGTCCCGCCTTGTACCTACCTTTTGAGCCGATCATAGATAGTTGCATTTACCAATTGGTAATCGTGCAGTAAGTTACGCAACATCAGAGCGGATATATAACGGATAAGTTGCCGCATAGTGATAATTGAGCGTCTCTGTGCTTCGGAGGGCTACTAACTATTGCGTGCCGGCAGTTGTCAATAGGCGTTAAGACAAGAGCCTTTGGGCGACAATAACAAATTTAACTGGACTGCCTCCGTGGCGCAGTGGTTTAGGTCACCACGCCAATACCACTGCGGCGGGAGGTCGTGGGTTCGATTCCCACACGGAACAATTATTTGTGCGATCCACAAATAATTGTTTCGAGTCTGGTTGCGCTTTGTGTCAGTTGTTTGTATGTTTGTAAAAGTCCCCGCGACACAAGAGCAATTCCTAGAGCGGACGTTGTCTTTAAAAAAATAAAAAAATCACTAGGTCGGCCACTAACCATACGATGAAGAAGAAATAAAGTCGTTTGTGTGAATGTATCCTAAGATTTCAAACTGAACAGACTAAACGCGTCACTGAATAAATGGACTTCGTAAGATATCGAATCAATGTCATTTATCTTACGCACTGCATTGATTCTGGCTATAAAATAAGTGTTTTATACTATTCAGAGCACATTCAATTACATGGATAATGTTGAATTGACTCTCATGAGCTAAAATACAGTCCGTACGTCGATTTCAAATTGAGTATTGTCAATGAAATATGTGTAGTTTCTGCAGTATGTGTCGTACAAATGAAAATGTATCTAGTCGCCTGACGTTTTCATCTTTAAATATCAATATGAAATCAAAATAGAGTGTACATATTTGTGTTCATAATTGTACGCACATAAATTAGTGCGAGCATTCAATTAATTTGATTGCTGTCTACTTTACAATTAATTTACGATAATATGAAAGTTTACGCTGTAATTTTATAATAATGCATTAAGAAGATTAAACTTTTAGTAATTACGTAGTGGGAACGTTTGTGTTTTAATTATATTTTTACGAAATAATTATCATTAATTAATTTCTGGTAGACTTGACAGTCTGATATTATTTTTCATAAACAGCCAAAGCCTACATTAATTATGGAATTATAAAAGACCTAAGAACAAGTTGGTAATGAATACGAGAAAGTTTCATAATTAAATACTTCCTAATGAGGAAATATTTTTCCTGCTAACTTTAATTAAAAGTGTCGCTATGTTGATTCGTAAAAACAACTTGTAATACTCTGAATCTCATTACTAGAGTATTATAATAACTGCCTAACTAATGAATGCGGTGTAAACATGGCTTAGTCAATTCATGTCTTGTTATTTTCCAACAGGTATCAAGTTTAATCTTTAGTGATGCTTATCGACAGTTGTTTTATAATAGAAATAGGTAACCGTTACTTACTACCTTATTTTTATACTACTTATTACCTTATCTATGATATACGAAGCTATGAATACAACTAAACAAATATTCTAGCGCAAGTCAAGGTCCACCTGCAACTGTAGAGAATAATGTAATCAAAAAATGTTCAGTTGGATATTGTGTAACTACTTGTCACCAACTTCTTCTTATCTGCTTAAAGATCGGTTCAACCATGGCTTATCCTGTACCGCTATTCTCTGCCACTATCGATTACCGACAGCCGGCTAGCTATCGAAAAAAATCGTATGACCCGATGGCGCCTTTAGCGGGCATCCTAGAAGTTATAGCATATTTCAAATATATCAAACTCTCGATACTCGAAAGTACCGACTGTACCGAAACGCGCTACTGTTGTCATTGTTAAAGTAAGGGACTGTTTTGTGACGTCACTTGCAAAATTCGAATGCGGGTGTCGTAGATTTGAACCAGAGCCTTCTGCGTGGGAGGTTCTTTCCATTTGGCATTTTGCCCTTTAGTTATACAACATGGTTGTCTTAAAAAACTCAAGAACATTATCGTTGCACGCATTGTTAGGTTCAGGATTTAGTATTTGAGCTTGACCTATTTGGAAGTAGCTTTATACCTATATATACTAGTATAATCAGAGAAAGCCTGTTTGTCTGTCTGATACGTTTTCACGACTAAACCTCTAAACCGATTTAATTTAAATATAGCACACACACACAACAACGCAAGAACACATATAGACTATTTCTTGCTTTATACCTATATATACCAGTATAATCAGAGAAAGCCTGTTTGTCTGTCTGATACGTTTTCACGACTAAACCTCTAAACCGATTTAATTTAAATATAACACACACACACAACAACGCAAGAACACATATAGACTATTTCTTGCTTTATACCTATATATACCAGTATAATCAGAGAAAGCCTGTTTGTCTGTCTGATACGTTTTCACGACTAAACCTCTAAACCGATTTAATTTAAATATAACACACACACACAACAACGCAAGAACACATATAGACTATTTCTTGTTTTAAATATCAACACCTAAAGTGTTAAAATATCAGACGAATATGAGCGCAGCCGCGCCGTTTAGTAAAAATTTAACTAATAGGTCATTAAATTGGTCCAGGTGTCGGGAGAAACGAGAGAAACTAGGATGACTTTTAAATACCCTAGTCATTGCACTAAATGGAAAACATACCAAAATGGCGTTAAAATGCATCAAATACATAAACACTGAGAGCGCATTTAGAAATGCGTAGAACCGTTGAACCGCAACACAATAATGTCATAGTGAAGTAAACATGTTGACGTTGCACGTGACTGCGTGGGTGTATAACTACGTGTATTTACTTCTACTATATAAACTTTATATACTATCGTTTAAAAAGATTTTTGTGCTTTTCTTCCAAATATTAGGGTACCTGGGTCAAATATGGCCAGTCGAAAAATACAACTACAATACAATTGCAAAATAAAAAAAGTACGTTTTTTTGTGGATTTTGTATTTTTGCCTTTATTGTTAAGGGTCAATAGTCACACTTTGTGAATGTGTACCAAAACTTTTTTGTTTAAGCTTTATTGCATTAAAAAAGACAACAAACCTTAACGTGGCCATATTTACCCGGGTACTTTAGTAAACAAGGACGTTCTTTTATCGAAGGGTTGTGTTTATACCATATCAATTTGGTTGCCAGGTAATAAAGGACAAGTTTATTGCAATTAATTTGGCATATTTCCAAAGATTTGGTCTTTTCCGGAAAACCAACTCCATTCTTATTGCAAGAACCTGGAATTGCGTATCTAATTATAAGAAGTGAACAGCACGAATAAAGTTATTTAGACTTTTTTCTACAACGCGTGTTGGACCTGAGAGTGCAGATAGATGAACGAAATGTACCGTACATACCTACATTTTGCCATTAAAAAATTTACTCTATTGTTATACAGTGCGAGTTGATTGCCATGTATCGAGCACGCTGTCGAAATCGGAGTTACATTATTTAATGTTTCGACAAAAAAAATAAGTCCAATAGCACCTTGTTCGTCCCGGGAATCGCATTCTTGACCTCCTGATATATAGTGACGCTGAGACCACATAGGCAGTTAACTATACGAATCTATACTAATGTTATAAAGCTAACGAGTATGTTTGTTTGAACGCGCTAATCTCAGAAACTATTGGTCCGATTTGTAAAAATATTTCACTGTTAGATAGCCCATTTATCGAGGAAGGCTAAAGGCTATATATCATTACGCTACGACCATAGGAGCAGGATACCAATAAAAACGGGGAAAATTTTGACCCATTCTCTTATGTGACGCAAGCGAAGTTGCGCGAGTCAGCTAGTAAGAATATATTGAGTTTATGCCATAATCCTGTATCAGTATGATAGAATTTGAGCTTCATGTCAATAAATCTCAATCGCTCGCTACCGTTTAATCTTGTATAAGCGAATTTACGAGGTATTGCACTCCTGTGATAAGGAAAAAGTATATTACAATATGATTTATGCAGTCCTTATTTGCCTTGTCACCTTGACCTCGCCCTATAATATTGTGATACAAGCGAGTTTTTGTACGAGACAAAATTATTATATTTTCTACAGAAATGTTTCTGTTTTTCATTTAATCCGAGTGACGATTTTCCAAATTAAATGTAGTTTTATGATGTTCAGTTTGTTTTTTATTTGCTTTTGTGGTTTCTGCATTAAGCGAAAAAAGCATCAGGAAATAGTTTTGCTTTAAAATTCTTTGTGATGTTGGACTTTTAACTGTTTCCTGAATTTATTTTGACATGAGCTTTAACAAATATATTTTATTATAGTTTTGTGACCAAACTATTTATGTCACGAATATTCTTTAGTTTATACCAAACAAAATTGTAAGTGTGAAACCAAACCTAATGTATTTAAGGACCTAAGCGTGTTTATCAGTTTTATGGTTAGCATAGTACGAGATTTGTTTAGTTGGAATCAGATGACCGTGTTTAAAATCTCAGATATCAATGAATGTTTATACTGAACCTACACTTTAATTTTGTTGCCTATACAGAGTTACTTCCTAAAATATCTTAAGTTAGTATGGGAAGACTCTATGCATAATAAAATTGGACATACACAGGTAGATTCAATCATTCACTCACCTCAAAATTAGGTAGGCCTAAAGTATTTTGTGCTGCCTTCAGTATAACGAAGATATATCATATTTTAGGCTTTATTATTGTAACTGGTGTTCCTTACAACTTTGAAAAGCTCTTGCATCTAAATTGGGCTTTAAAGCTGAGTGCGTTATTATAAATTTCCAAGTAATTATAAATTACGTGCTCGCCGCGCATAATAAAACAACGTTAGCGTTTTGAACTAACTTCTTTGAATAAAAGTGAAACCTGACTAATTGGTTAAATACTGAACACGGGCTATCAAAGTTACGCATTAACATTTTGAAAAGATTCAAAATATTTTAATCAGAGATAATAAAAAAAGCAGCAAAGATTGAAATATCTCTCGATAGTGATTTCCTTTCTTATTCATGGTATTGCTTCAAAAGAAACGTCTTATTAAATCTTAAGTTCTTCAGACAAGAATTTAATTAACTATCTGCCCCATTTAAAGGAGGCTTTCTTTTAATCTGCGAGAGAAATATTTTGCTTATTATCTTAATTGGTACATGAATATAAATTTAATTCAGCATTCATCTATAAGTATACATCAAAACACATCACCGATGCGCATGACTTTTGAAAAACTACAGTTAACTTTATATTCTTTTTATATTTTTGTAACTGTTGCGACATGGACAAGGTTTGTATGTGATAGATGGATCAAAATTCCCACAGGAATGGAATCAATGGGATAAAACTAATCTAGTCCGCTTGTTAATGATACTGTAAAGTTAACACATTAGCACAATATGCTACATTCGGTACTGACGAGTATCGAGAGTTTGACATTTAAAATATGCAAACAAAATAGTTCCCAAGGAGCTCGCTAGAGGCGCTGATCAGATTTCCGTGCATAATTTCTCGACAGTTAGCGGTAGAATATATCGCTAGCCAATAGAATCAAGTTACTGCTGTCTAAATGTTGATTGACAGATGTATAATGCAAGTGGTATTAATTAATACATAATTACGTAATCTGACCGCACGCTTAGCTGTAGGGCTAAGATTAAAACGCCTGTATTACTGTGTGTTCGTTTGATTTCCAGAAGAGACAATTCTTTGATATTGGCTCGTGGTTTGTCGTCTTTCTGCCATTCAGAATGTTGCCTGGTTGTGCCTTGTATTAAATATAATGTAGATTTTACATTCGTATAAATATGTAAATTTGAATGTCTAGAGTAGCATTTGCTTAGTCTAATACGAATTTTATAACTAAATTTGAATTTAAACCGTATTTTAAACGCATCTGTGAACCTGGGTTTATGCCTGCAGAAATCTTAGCTATACCCATCGGTTTTTAGTGGTATATAATAAAATTATAAAATGAAAGACTATACATATAAAACGTGTATTTTATTATAACAATTCTATCAAGTAGTGCTGCTTGCACAGTGCTGCAAAATAAAGTCAGAACTCAGCAGTTTTCGCTACTTATTGATATTCTGAAACTCAGAGAGCAGTATTTACTCAATGTTTCTATCAGAGCTAGCGAGTGAAACTCAAATATAAGTGAGACGTATTCAGTTCGGTTTGAAATTTTCCATCTATGAGTGATTGGTATTGCTGAACATGTGTTCTTTAGTGTGTCTGTGGCGCAATGGTTAATATCGCCACGCCAATACCATTGCGTCCAGAGGTCGTAGGTTTGATTCCTACTCGGAACAATTATAGTGGTTTCGGGTCTGGTTGTACTTTGTGTCCGTTGTTTATATGTTTGTAAAAGTCCCCGCGCAAGAGCCATATTTAGTGTGGGAGTTGTCTTTTCAACAAAAAAACATAGGTTTTAGTAAATTAAATGTTATAGCGATAGGTAGGTACAAGATAAATAAAGTTGAAGATGTATTGCTGTGCGTCTATGTGTTTGCAAAGACAATACTAATAAAAATGTATACAAATGAGAGTATTTTTCTACTGTTATGTGTGTAACTCACCATTTAGGTCATAACATATACTATGAAGGATAAGTAAGTACTTTAGGATAAGATATAGTATGAAGAGTAAATTACAAAATTCTAGACTTTCATGTAGCATGAATAATATTTATTATTGCATAATCTATGGCGGCAAAGCTAACCCAGTAAGCTCGCGACCGTGATTTGTGTATAGCGCAGTCAGTGCCAAAATGTTAATCAGACCAATATAGTGCATGGTCGCGCTAATCTTCGCGTAATAGTAGTAATAGCAATTACTTGGTGATTAGTTTCACATTAATCTGGACTTGTAACTAAAACCTAATACGCTTTATTATAGGTCTTGCCTTTTGATTAGTGACTTAGGACAGAATTTTTATACAAACTCTCATTCCTTATTTTATCCCCCTAGGGAGAGAATTGATGAAAATTTTCAGCGTCTGTCTACGTCATAGCATTTATCTGCATGCCAAAATTCAGCCCAATTCGTCCAGCTGTTTGAGCTGTTCGTTGATAGATCACTATGTCTGTTACCCCCGATTTCTGATGTACATTTAACGGTAGTTTATCTATTCAATAGCGTCAAAACTCATACAAAAAAACGCTATTGAATACATAAATTATCGCTAAATGTACTCATATACCGGGGGTTAGTCAGTCAACTTTGAGTTACATAAATGTGTTTATATAAATTTCTTATCAAAATTCCTTGTTTGACTTTTTATGTCTCCGACCTATCGTCTTCTGTTCTTCTTCTTTTTTCTCTCTCCACTCATTCCCATCATTCTCCTTCACTCATATGTACTTCCTGATTGCTCTGACACTTTATTCTGACATTTTATTCATTTCACATCGACTACATAAGATTACATAACAGTCAGTATCCGTCCTGTAATTCTAAATATAGCTCAGGTTGGGAAACGAAATGTAATCGTCGCCTTATCTTTCCTAAACGTTTTCGTATATTTTTTGCAAGCTCATTTAGCAGCTAACGACTTGAGTATTTTTGCTTCCGTTTGTCCGTTAGCCGTGAAGGAAATGTGTTTAAAGAACTATCCATTTAATTCTTCGAAATGGTTGCCTAGAATGATAGTTTCATAAAACATCGGCTTCGATTCTCAAGTCGTATTAAATTAGTTAAAATTTTTGTTATGTTTAGTTTTATATTGGTTGCATGTCCAGTATTTGGGCATGCCCACTGAACAAAATCAAGTGGCGAAACTCTTTCTTTTCGTATCATCTTTAAGTAAAGCGTGAGTTACGAAAATAATTGTACGTAATAAAATAATTGTAAACCAAGAATTGAAAATACACACACATATATTATGATTTCGATTACATATGAACATTGAAGCACATAATATTTAACTGAAAATACAATTACGTGAACAAATATTGATAAATTATCATTTCCAGGATTTACGGTATTCAATTCGTGTTTATTTGTACTAAAATATGATTAGCATTCATAATAATTAGTGATATGTTAAACCAATTTTTTACAGATAAATTAAATTAAAGTAGAATTATGATTAATTGAACATTAGTTTACAGTGTAAAATCTAGATGGAACAATACCGGTTGCTAGTGTAAATGTTTTTTCTTTATTCATGCCGTCATTGTACTATTTGTATCAGTTTCCTGTTGAGATGTACGACATAGATGTTGATGAGGAGCTCGTGGCCTAGTTAACGACAGCCCCGCAGATCGATCTCTGAGGTTAAGTCGCGCTTGCCGAGGTTGATCTGTGGATGGGTGACCATCTTACACATATCGAGTTCCTCCGGTTTTCGGAAGGCACGTTAAATCGTGGGTCCCGACTATCATTTTCGAAGATCTTTGACAGTCGTAAACAGTAGTCAGAAGCTTGAAAGTCTGACAACCTGTCTTACCGAAGGGTATAGTGTTATATCCCAGGTAACTGGGTTGTGGAGGTCAGATAGGCAGTCGCTCCATGTAAAACAGTGGTATTCAGCTGCATCCGGTAAGACTGGAAGCCGACTCCAACATAGTTTGGAATAAAGGCTATGCTGATATACATACATATGTATATGTGCGACATAGATGTTAGTGATTGATAAGTAGTGGTTGGAGTTTGTGGGATACCTTATTCCTGCAATAGTACCGTGCAGGTTAACTTAATAAAAATGTTCTATAAGGCCTATTCAGCAGTTATCTGCAAGCATTGTAAGTTCCTTAATCTTAGTACATCAAACAATTTACGTTATATCTACACGAGAGGTCGGTTTAAGAGCTTACCATTAATGGCCATTACGAGTTTTGTGTCAGTACCTGGAAAAGCTATAGTATAGAAACGTAAAAACAACACGATAATAATAATATAAAATAATGGCCGGTTTTCTCAAGAGAATAAGGACTATATAAATAGACCACACCTACGTTTCAAGTCACTTTTTATAGACTAAAACGTGTTACTTATGTACATATGTCTGACATTTATTTTTTTATGGCAACACTCGCACTCTGAAATAATTCTGTGTTGCTTGTGACATAAATACCTTACTACGTAATATATTACTTTGAAATAATAAACCTTATAACATCAAAAATGTTCTTAAAATTCTCATCTCATAGGAATAAGAGACCCTTTAGTTTGTTAGGTTAAAGTTTCAATATCCGAAAGCCCTAACACGCGTGTAAGTATTTCTAAGTCGGCACCGCGCCGTCTGGTCTAGTACTTTTGACTTCGTAATACCAGTGCCTGCATAATGTAATAGGTTGTACAATGTAGTTAAATCCTGCTTTTATTTATCTTACTAATGAAAAAACGCGAGTGTTTGTGGTGATGGGTGTATGTATGTCTGTTTGTTTGATTGTTAGTTTGTATATCACGTAAAAACGGCTAACCAATGTTTTATGAAGTTTGGTTCGTAGATAGATTATAGACCGGATTCACTCATTTGATACTTCTGTCCCGGAAAATCTATTCACGGGGACAAAGTTGCGATCAGAAGCTTGTATTCACTATATTAACCACTTTTGTAGTTAATAACATAAGAAAAAATAACGATAAAATGTGTATTGCATGAGATATAGTAAAATATTTTGTTTTCCTTACGTCTTTATCTAAATGCAATCATTAGAACCGTGATTGACAATTTGATAGCAATCGTATCATTAAGCTGAGTCACTTGCTAATCACACGAAAGAAAAATAAATGAAAGAAATTGAAGTTTTTCTCCTAAAGGGTCACTATTAGATTGTAATATTAAACATATTCTGTCGCACATATTGTATATTATATAACTTTTACAAGTATTACTTTTAGAATTGATTGTAATTACACTGGTGTCAAAACAGTAAGAAATTAAAAGTTATTAAGAATCAATTCATCTTGCATATCTGAGAGGAAATTGTTAGACAAAACATTATCTCAGTTCACTCACGAATCACGCACAAAAAATCTAATTAATTAGCATTTCGTTAAACCCGAAACCCAATCCGCGTTTCCAAGCTCCAAAATGTGATTTATTAATGAAACTTTGTTTACAAAACTAAACTCAATTAAGAGTGAATACGGTCCGCAATTTTGTGGTCACGATTGTAAATTGTTTACACAATTTTATTACACATTTAATACATTTTCATTAAAACAATGCTATTTTAGCGTAGTTATAATTTCATAATTGTTATTTATTTTGTTGCTAGGTTTAATTTAGAAGCCTTTTGGGTAGTATTCTTATGGACGAACCAGTAAACTTATTTTATATAATACTTTTTTTGATATTTTTGCAATAATTTTCCTCAAAAATTCATTTAGGTACTGGACTGACTACATAAAAAGTTGTTTCCAGCTTGTTCTCATACATTTATACTAAGTATAGAAAAATAACTTAGATTTGGGACATTCCGTGAATACTAACTTACTTTTAAGAATTACAACTAGATGTATCACATAAAATTTTATGTTAAAAAAAAATAAGTATATCTTTATTTCTATATTCTTCTCCTTCTTACTTTACAAAATAAATCAGACGTCCGCGCTTGAACCACCATTTGTTTTTATCATAGCGGAATCCTGGGTATGTTTTATATCTGATTTAGTGCAGAACGCAATGCCCAATATCTAACAAGACTGGCTCAGTACATATCTGGCAAAAAGCCAACCAATTGAGTAAAGCTGTTATCTCACCACTGAGTGAACGACAAACTTGAGTTAGCCTTTTGAGTATTGTCGAAGATACGGCTAAGTTTTGATTAATTCAGTGATACGAATAGTTTGGAAAATATTTCGTCTTCAAACGGGATTTGAAGAATGGCGGTCGAGGTTTCTTCAGGCTTTCTAAAGCTAAAGTTTTTTAGGTCTGTAAATTGCGGCGACCGAGAGAAATCTATGTACTATACTATATCTGGGGGCACGGAAGTGCCCCCGCAAGTCGAGCAAAAAAAAGCGGCACGGCCGTAACATCCTTTTCTCGAAGCAATTCGGGCTATTTTGACACCCCTATAATTTCGTTTTGGATAAAACAAGAAGCCTGGATTTTCAGCAACTAATACGTCATTGTATAAACACGGTATATTTAAAATTTCAGTCAATTTGAACCAGTAGTTTAAGAATGACAACTTGTTAAAATTTTGAATTTTGTCACTCACTGATTCACTGACTCACTGACTCACTGACTCACCGATCATCAAAAGTCTAAGGTACTTCTAGCAGACTTAGAAGCTTGAAATTTAGAAAACAAATAGGGTTTAGTGTCTTAATCATGGAAAAAATTTAATCTTTTCTGATTTCGGTCCAGTTTTCTAAATACACCAACTGCAACAATAACTTTGTAACCCTATATAAATGTATAAGATTACAAGGTTACATTTGCAGTTAATGAATTATTATTACTGTAGAAAATAAAATAAATAGGTGTAAATAGGTACCTACTATATGAGGCATAACGGGAGGGGGTATAGGGTGGGTAAGGGTGTTTAGCCCATGAAACTGAACAACATTCCCATAGGAAAATATGTTCAATTTTGAAAAAAACACGTCTTTCCATACAAATTGGACTTATGTTCGCTCTTCAAAAAGAAGTGAGATGCCATCAAAAACATTCTGTAAAAACCTCAAGTCTCGCCGTAAAAAGTTGTGAGATCTATATAATACCAAGTCGATTAATCTATTTAGTCTCTACTTAAAGGACCTTCTGTCTTAAGTTATTACGTATGTTATTATCATGCCAATTAAAAAAAAATACCTTTAAAACAAATAGATCGACTTGGTCATCGCAAGAAAACACAAATTCGCCATTAACATCTCGTCGTGCTGTGTACATACTAATAATTAAATCATGCGATGGCCAGGTCGGTCTATTTGTTTTAAAGGTATTTTTTTTTTTAATTGGCATGATAATAACATACGTAATAACTTAAGACAGAAGGTCCTTTAAGTAGAGACTAAATAGATTAATCGACTTGGTATTATATAGATCTCACAACTTTTTACGGCGAGACTTGAGGTTTTTACAGAATGTTTTTGATGGCATATGTACTTATACGAGTATATTCTGTAGAATGTTTTTTAATATTATCATGTTGTAAGATTTTATGTATGTATTCAGTATTTTATTTTTACGAATACATTAAATTTATGAATAACAAAAACTACAGAGACTTGCAAAACTGCGTGTTTACAATCTCTTGTGTCAGGAGAGTAAAAAGAGCATAACGACAGCTATCCTTGACTGAATGTAGAAAACATTTCCATGACACAGTGTAAGGAGCTTAGAAGTAACGTACGAAAATAGTGTCTTTCCGTGAATTGATAGCAATTTACCTTCTTACATACGTAACTTCCCGCCACGTTTAATATATACTTGTAGATAAAAATAGATTGCTTGATTCTAAGTGACTGGTATTACAACAAACATGGCTTTTCATTAGGAATATGCTATGAAAAACTCACTAAGTAGGTAAGATTATAATAAATTGCATATTTTTTTGTTTGTTCATAAACACATAACTTTAGTAATCATCGGCTTCTTTGTAAAACTAGAATAGTTTATTAATGAATACCGAAAGAATAAACTTACATTGACACATATATGTAATGTTACGTGTACACACTTTCATTTATTTAAAGTTCATTTACCTTTTATCATTATACCTCACAGGTATTTATTAACACAAATGTCCCATTGTAAACAAAATCTCTATATACTACAGATCCAAATTAGTTTCTTGTAATTACAGTTAAGATTAAATCGTATCAACTAAATCTGAGTTTACCTTCAAAACAGCAATTAGAATGATTACAAGATTTCCATATTAATAGTAGGTAGTTACTTTGGGTTAGCGAATTAATATCGACTCGGTGACGACAAATATGTGAGTAGTATTCTCATATTGAATTCATTAATATTTCATTTATAATTAAAATCAACGCGACACGTACAAAACCCAATCATGCGGTAACAGGTGTATGAATTCGAAATAATTTCAATAGCCTGCATTTTTAATAGCATTCCTTTATTCAAATGTTATACGGGAATCATGGTCGTAACATAAATTTGAATTACCCGAAGTTTCGGCGCAGAGCACTCTAACCTTACAGACTGGTAAAAGTAAGACTAACCTGTAGCTCGATTCTCTACTATTATCGACCGTCGCCAACGGGCCTGTCATCGAGAAATTTTGTATGAAAATATGATCAGCGCCTCTGACGGGCGTCGTAGGAAATATTTTGGCAGTACATTCTTAATGTCAAACTTTCGATACTCGACAGTACCGACTGACTGTACGGAATCTACCGGGCTGAAACTTCAATTGACGACAAATGGTCGCAAGCTGTCCAAATTTTAACTTGAAACCACAGGATACGTAGCACTAAGCAATGCGAGATGAAATCCATATTGTAATAAAATTGGATAATAAACATGCAATACGAAAGTTTGAAAGGAATTATACCTTTATATGCATTGAAAATTATAGCTTCAGACGTACGGGAAACCAATAAGTCATATGGTCCGATCATAATATGAAAGTCAATCTTCAAACCATAAAATACGTTATGTTATTTTTACTAGTTGACAGTTTGCAATTTTACTCTAGACTAAGCAGACTGGCTTGACTTCGTCCGGGTATAGTTTTATCCGGTTGAATCCATTACCGTGGGAACTAAAAAATAATTATTATTATGTATAAGTGAATGGGTTTTCGCTAAAACGCAACCAGCATTCTAGCAAAGTGGAAAGCGTAAATTTTACAAGTTACCTTATTGTATTACTAACTCTGAGTGTGTTATAGTTTCATATTCTGAATGTCTAATGTATACTTTGATCCGAATAAAGTCGCACTGTAATCCCGTGTCATTTATTTTTAATGTGGGATGACCTTGTATGTCCCTTCATGAAACAAAAAATATGTAATATTTTTTATTATTATGCTTATAAAAACAAAATTTTATAGATTGCCTATGAACACAAAATTTTCTATAAAATCTTAGTTTTTTTTTTGTACAATTTAACATATAAATTTAACTGAAGTCGCTTGAATATGAATTAACATATTATTATCTACCATAGCGTCAAAATGCATAAATTGTACATAAACACATATTTTGTACGGCAACCGTTCTCAAAATCAAAATCAAAATCAAATCATTTATTCATTTAGGTCAAGTGCTGACACTTATGATAGTCAATGATACAGAGAGTGAATTTACCGCCAGTTCGGAAGGTAGGGCCAATGAGAAGAGCTGGCAAGAAACTCCTGGCCACTCTTTTTAATCGCCAAATGATTTTAACAATATTTATGCTGGTATAAAACATTGATGATGTAAGTAGCTGCTACCTATCAACACTACCGAACACACTTTGGTCATAACATAAATTAAATCAATATATTAAGGTGCTAATAAACAAGATATAAATATTATTGGAAGCATGAAGGGAGCATCTACCCACATAATAATATAAGTAATGAAATCATAAGAGGCATTTCAAGAGCATACTGTGGTAAAGGAAGTACAGTTAGTGAAACGTAGTTACTTTAAAATTATGGCAGTCACCACACCAGGACGACCAGTCACCCCAAGCAGCACCCGTTCACGAGTATGACGCGTGGACCAGCCATCACCCCCTTCGCACATATTAGAGGGAAGGGGGTGACCCGGCACACGACGCCGCCGCAAGCAATGACATTTTAGTGAGCATGACGAACCATTGGCATGGGAGCCCACCATTTCAATGAAAAAAAAGATAATGAATACCACTGAGACTCGTGCAATACCTCTCTGTTACAGAGTTGAAATGACTGATTAATGTTTATACAATGCAAAGATGTATATATAAATATAAATATATAGATATTTAATCTCGATTTGTGTAGAACGCGTAACTAACTAATCCCATGTTTTCTTATCCATTAAGTAATCGTCAACCTTATAATAACCCCTTTTAATAAGATGATCTTTAATAAACACTTTGAATTTTTGTTGGGGAAGATCCATAACACTGCTAGGGAGTTTGTTATATAACCGAACACCAAGACCTGCAAATGAGTTGTGTACTTTTTGCAATCTATTGCAGGGACCTACCAATTTGTGCTTATTTCTGGTATTAATGTTGTGAATGTCACTATTCTTAGTAAACGAATTAATGTTTTGTTTGATGAACATCAAATTCGCAAAAATATACTGTGATGCCACCGTCAGTATACCTATTTTCCCAAATACCTCCCGCAGAGAGTCCCGCGCTCCTAAGCCGTAAATAGCGCGAATTGCTCTTTTTTGAATTACAAAAATTGTGTCTATATCAGCCGCCCTGCCCCAAAGTAGAATACCGTAGGACAAAACGCTGTGAAAATACCCAAAGTAAACCAGTCTTGCCGCATCTACACCAGCAAACTGTCTTACCTTTCTTATTGCATAGGCTGCGGAGCTGAGCCTGCCCGCGAGCTTTGTTATTTGGGTGCCCCATTGAAGTTTGTTATCTAAATCTACACCTAGGAAGGTTGCGGAATTGACCATGTCTAATACCTCACCATTTAGAACTACGTTCGTACCTAGATTCCTAGCGTTGGGCATAGTAAATCTAATGCATTTAGTTTTCTTTGAATTTAGCAACAAATTGTTGGCTGTAAACCAATTGAGAACCTGTGTAAGAGCACCATTTACATCGTCAAAATCAGTTTTCTTACGATCTACTCTAAATATGAGCGACGTATCATCAGCAAATAGTACGATATCACACAGATCCTGTACCTGATGTGGCAAATCATTAATATAAACCAGAAAAAGGAACGGACCAAGGATAGAGCCCTGTGGTACCCCGAGACTGACCGCAGATCCAGTGGATCTTGACCCATTTATGTCTGTATAATGCACTCTCTCAGACAAGTAGGATGCAAGTAAGTCAAGTGCCATATCCCCAATTCCATAGTACTTAAGTTTATATAAAAGAGTATTGTGGTCAACACAATCAAACGCTTTGGAGAGATCGCAAAACACCCCAATAGCATCCTGCGACATCTCCCAGGCATCGAAAATATGCCTAATAAGTGTGACCCCTGCATCGATGGTAGATCGACCCTTTGTAAAGCCAAACTGTTTGCTGTGGAGTAAATTGTACAAACTGAAATGGCTCTCTAATTGCTCTAATATAGCCCTTTCAAATATTTTGCTAAGAGCAGGCAAGATGGATATTGGCCTAAAGTTACTGGGCTCACTTTTGCATCCGTTTTTAAACAAGGGAATTATCTTACTGTGTTTCATTAAATTAGGAAACACACCTACATCTACACATCGATTAAAAGTTGCAGCTAAGTGAGGCGCTATTTCAGCGATAATACTCTCAAGTAACTTTACAGAAATTCCCCACAAGTCCGCTGTATTTTTTGAATTAAGCGACTTGAATACTCTGATTACGTCAGAGGGGTTTATATGCTTAAAATAAAATGAGACGTTGCACTGACCCACATTGCTCCTAAGTAATGATCCTGCTTTAGCGGTAGAGGAATTTAAGGAACTAGTCGTAATGACTGGTATGTCAGAAAAATAATTATTAAATGTTTGAGCTACGCCTAGGCTATCTGTAATAACCCGATTGTTAACATTTAATTCGAAGTCGTGATCAGGTGGTGACGATCTTCCTGTTTCATTGTTGATAATATTCCAAGTTGTTTTTATTTTATTGTTGGAATTTTTGATCTTGTTGCTTAGGTACAAAGACTTAGCAGCGGCACAAGATTTTTTAAAGATTTTAGAGTAATTCCTAACATATTCAAGAAAACCTGGATTGAAGTTATATTGTTTCATGGCATACAGCTCATACATCCTAGCTCTACTTTTGTAAATTCCTACAGTCGCCCAATCGCAGAATTTCAATTTTGTATTTTCCTTCGTAATCGTTTTTTCCTTAAAAACCGTATTAAATTGAGACTCAATAACATTAAACAAGGATTTATAGAGAACGTCTGGGTCATCCTGAGTAATATTTATGTTGGAAATCTTGGCGGCTACCTCTTGATTAAATAATGCCAAGCGGTTGTTTCAAATAGAGTTCGAAAGCAGACTATCAATTGGAAAATATTTGCAGCACTTGTTGTCAATTTGTCAATGTACAGTTTTAATCAGACGTATGCTGTTAATATACGACGTAGTTAGATATCTAGCAGTATATTATTGATAATCATATGCGAGAAAAATACAAAAAGGAACGATACTCCCTTGAGTTTGGTGATCAGCTGTTTGAATTTAGTTCGTTGAACTTCGTTGTCACTTCACACTCGACTTGAATATTCTTCGTTTGCCGGTTACAGTTATTATTCGAAGCTAAAACTTTGTACACCACATCTGGTATCACTAATTCACTATACTATGTACTAATTCTTAAAAATAAACACTTATTAATAATTTAATTAAAATTAAAATTGAGGAGCGACTGTTTTACAATGTCATCTCACTAGTGTTGCCAGAGCAAAAAAAAAAAAAAAAAAAAAAAAAACTCTCTTTCGTAAGCTTACGAGTTTACGATCATTTCTCATACGACTGCAAATCCTTGACGACCTTCGTAGACAAGTGTCCCTTAGTGGAATGAATTGGCTTCCCTGGATATTACATGTCTGGAAAATCTGAATAATATTATGATAAATAGCTTACAGTAGCCGCGGTTATGGCTTTGCTTTGATATGTTTCGCGGATTCGGGATTGGGATAGGTAAAGCTGGTTTATGTGCAGGATAAAATTTCTTTGACAACCGGTGTTTTCTTAACTGAGATTTGGGCTATATTTTTTAGGTTTATTATAAAGGTTAATTATTCAAGTAAATTATTAAGAGTCAATCGTTTTGTGTAAAGCATAAATTTTATGGTTATAGACCACTTTTAACTTCCGAACAATCCTTTGAGCTAGCCTCCACGGATTAAATATTATGTACCTATATGAGATATGGCTCCTTACTAATTATTTTTCATCAACTAGTTTTAATGTCAGTTACGGATACGTAATATCGATTCGTGGTTAATACAAAATGTGGGTATGGGCCTTATTATACGCTTAGTGATGCCTTGTAGTGAAGTGCGTAGCGTCAACTTTTCTAATGCGCTCCACGGGTAGTCAATCAGTGCAGCTAGTTAGTCACGTAGGCGTATGAACACGAGAGAATATCAACTAGAATAATTATATACGGATGTAAGACTGACTAATTAAATACAGCTTTAAATATCCCAAGACTGAGTTGAATGAAATGTGTATTTCTAGAACTTCAAACGAAGACTATTATAGTTTGTTACGTGTCTTATCATTTGAAAATGTTACCGTATAATTATGTTGATTAAAATCTTTTTATTATTACACTTACATTCTTAGAAACACGTTTTATTCTTTCGGGAGTAGAGGCCGGAGAACGCTGCTTGCTACCACCTCTTCGAAAGTCTTTTCTTTTCTTCTTTTCCTTTGGTATTGTTTATTGGATTCTTATGTAAATAATACCAAGCACGCATAAGCTTATCCTTACAATATGTTATCGGTGTGTCTCCTATTAATGTTTTGACTTACAAGAAAAAATACCACGATTATACTGACGTCATAACACGATCTTCGAGCTCTTAAAATAAATCAAATAATTAGCTATTGCCTACGTATTTATTTCGTTATTTTTCCGACGAAGTTAGTATTGATTTTGTCGAAAATAACTGCATGTAGGCAGCGTAACTTTGATTAACTTTGATACACTTAATAAGGTTCTAATTTCCGAGGGAATGACAACGTCTGCACAAGACAGTTTATAAAAACATAATTATATGTTGTGTAAGTATTTATATTAAGTCTATGCACTGTTAAGGTGAGGCCCTAACCACTTTTTACGGTCCTATGCTTATCCCATTTATAGCAAAATTATTTATCACAGAAAACAATCAGCTATATTTTATGTCAAAGTAAATATGAAACATAATATTCTTTAGTCTGTTGAATTAACTAATGCATTTTTCGATCAGATAAAATATGTGACAGAATCATAGTATTAGATGAAATAGATAACTATTTTCATTCAACATACAACTTTTGTACCAAATACTATTCTTGTGATAAGTAAAAATGTCATTAATAAAGAACTGTGTGAAACGTGCCTGTGGCTTAACTAAGCTGATTGCTTTTTAGTGTTAACGAAAAGATGTACGAAAAATTTCAAAACTTTCATTTTTAAGTATTTTTTCAACTTGTTTTAAATATATTTTTAGATTGGTTAGTACTTTTAGTTTGAATCGAATTGTTTTAAAAGTCTGTATGATATTATTTTACTTGCGTTTTTTGCAGATCGGTTTTATTATCGTTGTGAGAAAAAGGCACATATTTTTCCCCCGAATTGAGTAGGTACTTTAGATGTAATTCAATATTTTTTTGGTTTAGGAGAGAAATTACTTTACGCCATGTTTTTTAAGGTCTGCCCTCATAGTTTAACAATTTACCAAAAATACTTATTGTGCCTTTTTGTGTAAAGCTGTCAGTACACTTTTATATTATGTAGGACGTAGGTGTGATATAACGTAAAAAATAATAAAATAAAGTCAGTCGTATAAGACATTTTCTACAATACATTAAGATAACATGTTCAGTATTGTTCAGTTCTTGTACTTCTAAGAACAAGACGTGATCCTTCTTGAATAAATTAAAATTGGCATTTGACGCATTACCTCGCTTACACTGCTCTCCTCAAATTTGACACGAGACACATTAGTTGACGTCTTCATCTTTCTGTCGCGAGAATATTTACGAATGAAATATAGCTGTACTGATGGAGGACTGAATTTGAGAACCAGTAAGGCTTGTTTCACTTACTTACTAGCCGCTAAAGCCAAAATTTCAAATAACTTTTCCGGACGGTACTGTCCTCAATCACCACGAAAATGGGCCACGATATCGTTCTATTGGATCAGCAAAAAGAGCAAATCGCCTTAACGCGGTGCTCGAGAAGCAATGTAAAATTCTGATATACGAATATAACCTAACCATTTAGGCTTTATTCTTGGTTCACACAATTTCTTACAATAATTACAGGCTCAATTCTGTTGAATTTTGGTATGCAACTGGAACTAGTGAATTGTCCAGTCCAGCAGCTGGAGTAATTAGCTTTTTTGTATTTCAGTGGACTCGGTCTACTGTGTCAGTAGCGCAATTTTCTGAAGTCAGTACTGTAGCGCGATTCTGTACAGTCGACACCATCGAGTATCGAAATTTTGACATTTTGAATATACTGCCAAAATAGTTACTACGACGCTCGTCAGAGAGGCTGATCAGATTTTCATACAAATTTCTCGATAGCTAGTCGGTTGTCGATAGTTGTAGGGAATCGAGCTACAGATCAGATTTTTATACGAAATTTGTCGATAGCACTATACTTGAAAATGGCAGGAAATCGAACGTTAGGAATTGCGTGGAGGGTCAAATCAGTTTAATAACTTAACTGTCGGTCCGATACTTTTCGGAACTGGTAATTATACAGTGCCTACATTATCTACTTTGAATTTAACAATATTAATATTGTTTATTTAAAACAACTGCCACTGTGTCTTCAATCAGTTTAATACTAAGAACTAAAGAGTTAAATATATAACTCAAAGGTTACTATTCTAGTTCATACCAAAATCAATAACTGAAAAAAAACAACTGCAACTGTGAACTGATATTTACATACTAACATTTTCAAATAAACTGTAAAGTCACCGCAATAAAGTTCACCGCAAAAATGTTTGAACCTGCGATTTTCAGGGAAACGTTGGTTTTTATTGGTTTTTCACTTTTATTACATATCACCGATTTCCCGGAAGTTCGATAGTAGCCATATTTGGGGCATGTGTTTGACGGCTGTATTAAAAACAATATATGCGACGACACATGTGTCGCGTAACAACCGTTATCAATTACGTATATTTAGCAAGTAACAAGCATTTGTAGTTGTGCATGTATATATATCAATTATTCACTAACTGTTACTTATGTTTCAGTTGTTAATTTAATTCATCCCTATAAATAAATTCAATTGCTTATGCCACTCTCCACATGGATCACACTAACGCGTCAAGGTTTCCTAGCCACCAAGTAGTTCAATAATTTAACATTCAAATGAACAAAACTCTTTCTGATCATTAAAGCAGTAAAACTTCATACCGTATCGCAATTTTCTACAGCTAGCACTATCGAGTATTGAGCGTTTGGCATTTAAAATGGGGGATCAAAATAGTCCTATAGCGCCCGATAGAGGCGCTGATAAGATTTTCATACGATACGAAATTTGTCGACAGTTAGCCGGTTGTCGATATTCGACAGTTGTAGGATATTGCCCCTCTGTAGATCCGTTTACTAGCACTATCGACGATAGAGATAGTTAGGTCTGTAGAGAATCTAACTAATGGTGCTGAAAACATACTCAGTGTGTACACGCTCTTACGTAAAGAATAGATATTGGATCCATTTCGTTAATTTTGTTTTGCTTTTGTAACGAACATGTTTTAACGCTACAGTTTTCGGGGAATCTTTATTAACTTGATGCGTTTTTTGTTAACACACATGTTACCGATATGTTTATTTTATAATATCAATAGGTTCTGTTTTGATAAAACGTGAGCATATATTTTTATTTTTTATAGCAAAGCAAAGGTGTATAAAATATATCCCCGTTTAATTATTTATAAAGTTTGTGTAAGGATTGCTACGTACGTAAGCATTATACCAGACTCCAAGGTGGAATATTTTTACATAAATAAATAAGAAAAACCATTAACACTTTGTCTAATCCGGGCATCGAACTTGAGACGTCGCGATCAGCAGTCCATACGCTATAGTCCAGATCACAGAGGAAATCAGGAGGTCGTATTACCATAATAAATAAACATTTTAAAACTCACTGATGTTTTATTCATAACATTGGCTCTGGGGAATCAATGGACGTCGTCTTTTTACTGAACTAGAATTCAAACGTAAATGAACCGCTGAGTTCTATGAATAAAATATATAGAAAACGCTGCAAAAGATTGATTGAAACTAGGTCTTTTCTAAGATCAAGTCTTTCAACGAGCTATCTTCATTCAGAGATTAGTTCTTTATTTATAAAT
This sequence comes from Anticarsia gemmatalis, assembly GCF_050436995.1. Classification (NCBI taxonomy): domain Eukaryota; kingdom Metazoa; phylum Arthropoda; class Insecta; order Lepidoptera; family Erebidae; genus Anticarsia; species Anticarsia gemmatalis. Next base: position 4,490,523 of record NC_134759.1, read on the forward strand.
CTTCTTCGAATTTTAGTGTAATTCTCCGAAGTAGAATATGACGTACAAAAGGCTTTCGGACTGTAGTACAATTTCTATGAATAACTTTTCGGTTGAAACGTCTCTAAAAGGAAATATTGTTGCATGTTTCCGTGTATAGAAGAATGTCATATAATGTGTATAAAAAAGAATTTTGAAATGGACTGACTGATGTCGAAAAGGGTCACGACATTTTTTGTATGAAATTGGCTGATAGCTCTTTGCGTAAACTTTTTATTCACTTTACGAATGTTCGGTTAACTCACTTGCTAGTAATATTTTCGGAATAAAAATGTCAACGTGTTCTGACATGTTCATACAAACATGATATGTGTCATTTTTAGTGAAGGTATAAAATCTAAAAAACACAACTTTTCTCTTATATAACACACTAGCTTACCCGCGCAACTTCGCTTGCGTCACATTAGGAAGAATGGGTGAAATTTTTCCCCGTTTTTGTAACATTTTTTACTGGTAATAATAAATATAGGCTATAGCCTTTCTCGACTAAATGGGCTATCTAAAACTGAAAGAATTTTTCAAATCGGACCAGTAGTTCCTGAGATTAGCGCGTTCAAACAAACAAAAAAAACTTCAGGTTTATAATATTGGTATAGATTTTAAAAGTCGCGGAATTCATCACATAATATTCAGCGTGGTATGCTCTTAAATTCGTGATGTTAGTCACCCCATACATATCGTAATACATTATTAACCCGTTACATGAACCTTTGGGATCAGGTTAAGCTTATAATACAGACAGTTATCGTAATTGGTTCGCCAAGTGGGAAGGTTCAGTGTAAATAAGTGGGGTCGAATTTTTATTGGTTGTATATTTTTTTGAGAATATTGTTGCTCACGGATGTAGTCTTGAGATTTGTTTTTGTATCGTAATATCATACTTTAAGGCACTTTAAGTACAAACAGAAGAAAGGATTGCCTAGTAAACGTTTTAAAACTCGTAACAAGGCTGCATTACATTCTTAGTCTAAAAGCAAAATATGTAACAAAATCATTGTCATGAAAATCCAGATTAAATAACCTGCATTAATTTTAAAATCAATGTCATAATCAGCAACGTTACTCCGTGTTTCGGAAGGCACGTCAAATTGTGGGTCCCGGCTGTCATTTTCGAAGAATTTTGACAGTCGTTAACAGTAGTCAGAAACTTGAAAGTCTGACAACCAGTCTTACTCTTATAACCCAGGTAATTGGGTTGTGGAGGTCAGATAGGCAGTCGCTCCATGTAAAAACACTGGTATCCACCTATATCCGGTGAGACTGGAAGCCGACTCCAACATAGTTTGGAACAAACGCTAAGCTAATATATGTTATAGTCAGCAACCAGTAGTTAAACTAATTAGAATTTTCACAACTACATGCATGCAACAACCTTGAACAAAAGTTTGGGGTTTTGATTGCGACTCAATTTTGACTGAATTTTGTTTAGCTGTTTTGTCACTGACAGTTTGTTTATGTAGTCTATTTATAAAGTACGCGCTTAAGTTAATCCTTGCTCTGTCTTTTTCACTGAAATAAAGTTTTAAACTTGATTGAAAGCGACAAAAGATAGATTAAGTAATCCAAACTACGGACTAATTTATTCATCAGTTCTTCGAACTTAACCAGCTTGGAAAAATCTTTGTGAACTCTGACATTTTAGAATATTAGCAACTTTACCATTAAAATGTCTCGTAGGCGTTTGATGTTCTATGATCAAACTTTGAAAGTCATACTATAAAAACAAAAACAGACCGATTTTAAAGTACACAAATAAGTTTTGAGTACGGTCGTGAATTTAAGGACTGTTTAGTTATTTTGATATAGGTATAAAATTTTATTACACATTAGCTTATTTTCAACCACATGTTGTGATGTAGATATTAAAAAGACTTCATTTGGTTGTATTATTAAATTTTTTTATCCATTGAATTTAATGTTACTACTTGGTTTTTGGTGAGACTGCAAATAGCCTCAATTGTAATTAGTCTTATGTAAATTATTTGCCCTCCAATTTTTGAATAACTTTATTATAGGTAATAAATTCACATTACTATTTAAGTTACTCATTACATACATCAGTAAATTATAGGAATTTGTATTAAATACATACTCATTATGTAATTTTAAACCGTTTAAAAGTTTTCATTTTATTGCAGTATTAAAGAAAGCCACGTTTCCTAGTAACACCATGACCGATCATGTGAAATCTAAACGCGAAAAAACTAAAAAAAGTATCCACTATTCACAACTTACCTCGCTTTGAAAGGGTAATCTTCCCTACCAGAGATGAAAAGAATTACTAATTGAGGTGGGTGGGCTATTTTTAAACGGAGCTGAAAAATACAGCTCGTTATATTTTTGTTTGTTTAATTCCTTTCGGCAGTTACTAATATTACCTGTAACATTAAGCTTTTTGACTATAAAGTTAAAATTTACAAATATGGCCAGCCGAAAAATATAGCCACATGCCCAACACTTAGCGACTAGCAGGGCGCTGGAAGGATCGACAGGTACGCCGTCCGGATACATGTGACACTAGCGACAATTTATGGCCGCCTTGCAATATTTCGTGTTTGGAATAATGGTATGTGGCCATATTTTTGGCTGGCCATATTTGACCCAGGTACCTTATAAAGTTGTTTCAAGAATGACCGTACAAATTATGTATTAACCAAAATATCAAATCTAATCGCTTGTTACTAATAGAAGATTATTCCATCATCAGTTAACTTCATTGAAATAATAATTTTGGTCTAGATTTATGTATGAGAAGCTGTCAAATTCGTCAAATATAGATTTTTTTTTCAAACATTAAAATGTCGGCCCACTCGCACCATTTTCCGTTGTTTTATGTATTCAATGTTCATGATGGACTATTAAAATATTGGAGCACTTCAATAAATAAAATTGCCTTGTAAGATATTTCAAGTGTCTCACCAGCCAGTGAATAAAAAGTATAATAATATAAAACATTTGAATTATAAAAAGTACTTAGACTTATGAAATAAAACCTGGCAGTTATATTATATTTATATCGCTTTTTGCTTTTACGAGCAATACCATCGCGTATTTTGTTTTCATATTTTTTAACATTCTTTTAGATCGAGACGACTTTGATTCGATATAATATTTATCATTTCGTCCGATTGCATTAACTTTAAAATATTTATATTTTGATTAAAGAATTTGTAAATCTTTCTTTTGTTTTTTAAACACTTGTTTTCATCTTTCATCTTAACTTAATGGATGTTATTTTATCTGCACAAATGTCATGAAATTTTTAACTAGAAGAAATTTGATCTGATAAAAATATTTAGGTATTGTCAACATCACAATATGATCGAGTCAAAAGGTGTTTTAAAAAGTCACGTGTTTTGTTAAAACGTGTTTCATTACATAACTACCCGATCTCCTAACAGTTGAATTGTGCTATCGCACAATCGATTGGTTCTGAATACTTATATCACTAGTAGTAAATACGTAACAAGGTACTATAATTTATTTCAAAAAGTATTCAATTACCCAAATATCACTACATTGCTTTACTTCTGAAAAATACTAGTGCTTAAAATAGCAGCGTCGAACATTTTTCTCGCAGTCCTTTAGAGAATAACCCAGTAACTTTTGTAGAATATAATTGACGTGATTTAAACTCCTAGTCTTCAGGGATCGTGCTCTTAAAAATGCTGATGCTGCTTCAGTGAGGGTCATAATCGGCGTTAATTTTTATTAATTAAAATTATTAGCTCCAAGGTTGAAGCGAGACAAGGACGAAAGAAATGAGATGATTAAACCGTCAGGTGGTGCAGGAAAAATACGGTTTATATTTTTTTTGTAATGAAATGTAATCTTGTTAACCTTAGCTGTCTTGTTGGCTTTTGAAGTCACTTGGTATGTAGGTATTTTTTGTGGCACACTTTATTTTTAAAGCAATTTTACTAAAGGTCTATTGGGTTAGTTAGTGTAAGGCTCGCTCTAGAAAATGACTCAATATTGCTAAGGAGTTGCACGAAATAATTTTATTTATCATTTAGGGTTTATAATGTGCAATATTTTATAAGATTGTTGACAGTTCTGATATTAAGTAGAATTTTTTTTTTATATATTTATTGAGCAATATAGTTGCGGTCTTGTAAACGCGTATTGAAATCGTTTTTCCGATAAGTAGGTATGTTTTTACAGGCTAGAATTTTCTTACTTCGGATGTTTAAACAATTGTTACGACTTTCTTTCATTGTATTCGTAAGATAAACAGGCTTACTTGAAAATTCAAACGTTGTTGAAACAGCTCGACTGAAAATTTAAATACCTTTACTTAGTCTAGGAGAGTTTTCATAAAAATATGACGAATGTGCGGGCCCTGCGTACTGATTTATTATGTAGAATAAATTATGTCTGACTTGGTATTTAAGATTTGAATATTATCATAATAAAAGTGAAATTTTATCAGAATCGTCATGATTCTTTGGCCTTAATATAATTATTGTGCTTGAGAAGCCATGTTTTTTTTCATCGTCATGTCTCAAATTACATTCTATAGTTTAAATTTCTTTAACAAGCCTTCATGACGGAGATAACAAAAAATATGTGATGTTTTTTTATTTTCTTTTTAAGTAGCAAATTCTCATTTCGTTTATTTTTCCAAATCTTTACCAGCCAGCTACTAAGAGGTTGTAAACACAATTTATTCTTTTCTCAAAATAGCACTGAATTTATTGTGAGCCGCTAACCAACATTTTTTGTTATTGTTTTTTATGGTGGCACGTTTTGGTAGCTCAGGTTCCAAGAAATGGCGAAAAGTACTAGATGGAATAGAAATCAGGAAAATGTTCCGCTTAACACGGTCTGTCACAGCGTCAGGCACATTCCTAAAGTATTTTCCGCTCACAAACATTTTAAGTTTATAAGTTCGAGGAATCGAGGCACCTGCATGCGCTACTTGATTTTCAAACTCTTAAATCCAATATATTTATTTTAAATATACGACAAGGCAATGATAAGTTGTATAGATTGTCTTGAGGCAATGATGAACTAATTCGAGCTTACGCCACGTGTAACACAGTTAATTACTTTCGATCAAAATAACATTCAAAATTACCGGTAGTGTAAAAACTGTTGCAAAATGACTCCAAATAAATATTTTATTTCAATGATAAGTAAATATTTAAACTTAATTAATACTGTACACGTGTAATTGAGTACACTAAAGAAGATTTTAACTCAGTCATTTTTCCAAGAACTTTTACTAACAGTAAATTTTATGGAAAAATGAGTATTTTTCCCGGTACAGTCGGTTACGAAAGTTGATCAACAAATTCTAACTTTGGGATAGTTTATGTTGGTTGTTTTTGCGAATAATAATGAAATAAACTAAAGGTCAAATTCTGACATTTAGTATTATTATCAAAGTATGTATGCATTATTTATGGTTGGAAAAAGTTAGTGAGGCGTAATTACCTTATATTTTTTCGTTATTTATTATTAAGGATATAGATTGTGATTTGAGTATTGGTGTACGTATATTTTACACTAAAGCCATTTGGATAGAACTGATTTAACTATGTAAGGGGAATCTATCCGACTGATTAAGTAACGACAAATACGTGCAATAATTTGCCGAAATTCAATTTATTAAAGCAAACTGATACTTAAAGAGATCAGAATAAAATATCTCCATTGGAATGTGGAATAAGAGAGTGTAGACATTCGCATCATCAAAGGACCATCTCTAGAGCATTAAATTTGTCAAAACCTATTTAAGATATAAACACTGAAGAAATTTAAAAATAAATGACCGAAATATTTTCTTTTCTCAGCAACTTTCATTGTTGACTGTACATAAATAAAAGGTTCCGACATGAGTGCACTCAGTCAATATATTAGTAAAGTTGAAATTCTTCGCTGAAGTACCTGTTACTGTATCGTAGTTATAGACAGCACTTAGTGCCTGTCAATCGCACTTGCCTAGTGACAGAATGTTTGTGTACAATACGAAATCTTGTTTTTTCTTATTTGTACTACTTTACGTTTGTGTAGCCACGGCTTTATGTCATTGTGTTATACGTTATAAAGAAAATAATACTGGCTTTTATACATAAGTTAATTTTGTTATAATCCGAGGTTTATACAATCCGGCGAGATTGTTGTCATACTGGCAACGTTACCTTACTTCGGACTTCTATTGAGAATGTTTTGATAAAAAAAATCTCAGAAGCTTTTTGTCCGACTCAGGTCTCAGGAGTCAAATTCACTACCGCTCAGACTACATACCATAAGTATTGCATATATTGTTGGTATTTTCAGCGCGCTGGTTTAACTCGTCTTTGAAAGCGAAACGTTGCCGGTAGATGGCTAAACGTCGAGCTCGGTAGGGACTCGTGACTGACAATAGTAAATCCTAGTGATTGCGTACTCTTTGAGATATAGTGCGATGTGCGCTTTGAGCTTTTGTTGGTGATGCATTTATCTGTGGGTGTGACGGTCAAACGTTTGTTTGTAGCATCCGTGCTTTGTGAAAATAGTTTGTTTTTCACTCTTGATCCGTAAGTCTGAGGTATTACCTTAGAACTCAAATAGGAGAGAGATTGGCTGCCTAAACAAAGTGCCGGTTGCAATTCCGCTGGGTTTATGCCGAGCGACTTTGCCGCCGGCAATTCAAGCCGTCGGCACAAGCCGAGCAAATCCGCCAAGCATCATTACGGTTGTGACAGTCACATAGAACGCTGGTGCTAGGTTGACGTCGGCAAGCCGCGGTTCCCGCCGGCACACCCTGGCGACCATGAACGCGGCTCTTTTTGCGTGTGCTTCGTCGGGGGCTTTTATTATTTCACTAAAAAGTAATAGAAAAAACAGCTAGCTCAAATTCGCCATCTAAAGCAAAACTATCTTTAAATGACTGCACATAGAACTTGAAATCAAGCACCAGTTTAGACTTGAATTTTGTAAAGGTATTAGCCCTTCACGTTGTATTCGTGCATTAGTTTTAACCGACAGACTAAGCTTTATGGAATCTCTCAAACGCTGTACCTACTGAGAACTGTAGTATGAAATATTACGAATGATAAATGTCATTGTATAGAATACTAGCTGACCCGCGCAACTTCGCTTGCGTCACCTAAGAGAATGGGTCAAAAATTTCCCCGTTTTTGCAACATTTTTCGTTGCTACTCCGCTCCTAATGACCGTAGCGTGATGTTATATAGCCTATAGCCTTCCTCGATAAATGGGCTATCTAACACTGAAAGAATTTTTCAAATCGGACCAGTAGTTCCTGAGATTAGCGCGTTCAAACAAACAAACAAACAAACAAACTCAATTTTTTCTTTGAAGCCGATTCCGAGAGGAATTGTTTATTGAGAATCTTGTATTTCAGAAGAGAGAATTTACTGGCATCTCTCCGTCTCATTCATATTTAAAGTACCTACCCCTGATGAAGTATTGTAGTGTTTTGAATGATAAATCAATTTCAGATTACGAATCTTCTGAGACTATTTGACCTTCTGAAGTCTTATTTCTTGTTATTTATTCTATAGCTGTTGACAAAAGATTATAGCTTTACTGAGTCATAAAAACAACAAACAGTCTTTAATTCGCACTTGACCAGTAATCGTGCTAGAAGTTTAGTAAGCGTTGTCAAACTAAACCACTATCATAATTATTAAAATGACAGACTCTGCTCAGCAGAGGCACAGTAACAGCATACATTTATTTTATTTTTTAGGCAAGAAACATTTCATAAATAAATCGCAAGCTTCTATGGAATTGACATCTTCTATCAAACTAATGCAATCTTATTCCAGCACATTAACAATTACAAAGCAAATTAAACCCACTAATGACTCCAATCAATTACTATAGCCTCACATAACAAATTAAAGACAAACTTGTGTCCGAACAAACGACCAAAAAGCAAGGACAATCTGTCCATTTGCAAAGTTGTCCTGTTCCGACATTGACTTGGCTCATAATGTGGTAGCTGCAACACGATGACCTAATTCCACAAGGACGTAGGAAATAAAATTCTGAATTAATATACTTTATTAAAATTAAAACAAATATGTTGTTTATAACGTTCCGCGGTTTTATCATGAGTTGTTTATTAACTTTTTTATTTAATTTAAACACAGTGATTTTTATTTGCGACTTCATTCGCTTTTTACCCAGAGATATAGAATAGCGTTCGAAATAAGATATCTAGATAAAGTTTATGCCATTTAGTATATAGGTACTTACTATTCTACTAATGTTATAAATGCGAAGGTGTGTGAGTATGTATGGATGTTTGTTACAGTGTTCGGTGGTATTTGCGTGAAAGATTCACGCAAATACCACTGAACCGATTACGATGAAATTTGGCATGTAGGTAGCTGAAGATCCAGAATAACACATATGCTTTTTATCCCGGAGTTCCCGAGGGACAGGGATTTACACGGGAAGGGTTTCCAGGCGGACGACGTCGCGGGCGGTTTATTATATTTTAATTTTCATACATATATTTTTTTATGAGGAACTCGACGTATTGACTCGTCAATAAATAATGTAGGCTATACAATAAAAGAAAAATATCCTTATAAAATAAGTTGATTATGTTTACATATTTAACGTTGAATTAATGAGAAGCAAACAATCAAGATAAAGTTTATTTGCTTTGCTATAACACATATGTATTTATTCAAATATATATTAAACATTTACGTACACTCGGGTATACACACAACAAATTTTATTTTGTTTTTTAAACAAGCAAAATATAACGCTAATTTTGCTCAAAAAGACTACCAGTAGCTCGATTATCTAATACTATCAACCTCCGGCAACTGGCTAGTCATCGAGATATTTCGAATGAAATCTGATCAGCGCCTCTAACGGGCGTCGTAGGAACTATTTTGGCAGTACATTCTAAATGTCAAACTCTCGATACTCGACAGTGCAGATTATACAAAATTGTGCTACACTAAGTTGTATACTTACCAGTACTTAGTATAATCCCGCCCTAACAATCCAAAGGCGTGCATTAGGGGTTACAGAGAGTTACATCAGTTATACTAAAATGAATTTTTACTTGTGGACTCTCGATTGCAAGTCCGCAACCGCTTTTAATATTGTTCCAGTCCTCGTGGAACAGAACTCAAGTGAACGTTTTACTAAAATTGATTTGAGAACGGCTTTCAATAGACCTTGTGCACAGCGATGATTTGATAGAATGAAAACAGTGCAGAGTGTGGATAAAAAGTTTATACCTGCTGTAAGGCTTACCGGTTTTGCCATTGACTGTCTATTCTTGCATAGGTGGGAGTAAAATCAAATCGGGTAAGCCGTTTTGTTTGTTATGTGGGAGAAGGACAAACAAACAAACACTCTTTTACATAATACTGACTGTAGAGAATCGTAAAGTATGGGCTGCACGAATGATTATCTATATACTGTACCTTCCAATTGGTAAATGATAGATTTCAGACTGTCAAGTAAGCCTTTTATTTAACAACCACAAATAAATTGAGATTAAATCGTTATGTAATCGCGACCTAATTCCCACCAACACGAGATAATACCTCAAACCGATGACGTATTAACACTATGAGTTTAATTTAAATGAGTTAATTTTACTAAAGTGTGGTTTATAACAGTTTGAATATTTATGATGTTCGTTGAACTAGTGGGATCTAGGGCTCATACTGTGTGTATAGGGTAACTACTAACTACAAACACTATGGATGCTAAGTCAACAGTTATTTGAGTTTAAAAAGGTTCTAAGTGAACGATTAGAACTCTATTATCTAACTACGTTTTACATAATTATTGTCATCCGGTGCACATATACATATATTATATATGTATGTACGCTGTATCAACAAATATAATTAAAAAGTTACTAACATTAAAATACCAGCTTGCAAGTATTTTACTGAAAAAAAGAATACATTGATTGCATCCACGTTTGAAATTTAATACAATAATGTACTAATACAATATTGCAGTATTATACGATGATTTTGTACCGCGACTCACCTACAAATGAATTTATTTTTGTTTCGTTGTTTTAACACCAAAATTAGTTGTTAAACGAACAAATATTTCGGTATCTTTCAGCCTACTTCATGGTGTAAAGCCGTGATGAATTTGAAGTAATTTAATAAGGCTTTCGCAGAGCCACCGCTGAAATAAATCACGGGATACCGACGCACTTCCCCGTTTGCTTTTAACAGATTTGAAAGAGGAAACGTGACTGTGAATTAAAATTTATTATTGAAATATCCCCGTGAAAATATTTTGGATAAGCGCTTAATATAATTTTGGGTGCATACCTTTTTCCATTAGGCTCATTTAGGAAATGTGTTAAGATAAAAAGTTTACTTTATACCTACTCATTATGTAAGGGGTTTTCTTTTGGCAATTTCCCTTTCCTAAGGAACAGAATTAGTTCGTGTTTTATGTTGGATCTCCTGCATCTTTTACAAATTTAAATCTATCTAAAATATTATCCGCGCCCTACTTTCAAGGGCGAGCAGCACGATTGTCTTAACTAATAGGGATTCCATATTGACTTTTCCCATTACATAAATGACAATGACGATCGTGTAATCATATTTATTTGATTTAATTAACAAAACGATTGCATATGCTAGCCTCTAGCATTTAAATATGTGTGGTAGTAGTCCGAATATCAGTTAACTTTCACACGCTGAAATAATTTAATAAATTCACCACTGTTTTCAAATTTCAAGTAGATTAATTGGTTCGACTCAAGCACTGCAATTAATTTGATTCATCTCGCTGCGGTAAATGTGTGGATACACCAATGTATCAATATTAAACAGTATATAATTTACGTTTTAAACGCTTTGGTAATGACAGGTGGATTTTTTAATGAGATATTGTTGGCTACTCGGCGTATAATTTATTTCAAAGGTCAAATATGGCCAGCCAAAAATATGGCATTTACAAATTATTAACATGAATAATATATTATAGTATTACATATATTTGTAAATTAATAATTACTATGACATAAATCCAGTATTACCACTTCTGTAGCGTGGTTCTCTATTACTATCAAAAAAGTTTGTATAAGTATCTGATCACCGCCTCTAGCGGATGAATTAGGAACTATTTTGCAGTACATTTTAAATGTCTAAATTTCCATATTCGATTGTACCGACTGTACAGAATCGCGCTATTGGATATATCGTAGCTGTACCTTACTCATAATCAATTTAATACATAACACTATTAAATAATTACTACTAGACACTATTAACAGTAACCTTGAACACATAACGGAGATAATTTATAATTGCTTGTTCAGTGTTCACATATTCAGGCTTTAGAAACCAGACATCTTCAATTAGTTGGCAAACTAATAATATAGTGTTATCAATTTATCATACGTTTATTAATTACGTGTTGCTACGCTATCTACCATTTCGTTTTATTGCGAATAATTAAATAGTTCAATTTAAAGTAATGTAATTGTGTATACTTGTTCAGTATGTACAAGTCGACTTATAGCAGTATCAAATCTTTATACAGGGTGTGGCGTAAATAATGGATAATCCTTTACCAGCGGATGGGCGACAACCCAACTGATCTAAATATCAAAATTTACCTCTGGCACAAGTATCATAGTTTTTGAGATTTTGGCCATTTTGTGTGTTTTTAAGAAAGCGATTTAAGCTCGTTCTTTTTACCGGCCGGCAAAAGTGTTAGTAATTTAAGTTCGTTGTAATATTTTGACAATAATCGGTATTAATGCTGCATGTTGTACCAATTTAGAATTCTAATAAAATTTAGAAATTATTTATTAATATATTAATTAATTAAGTTGGGTTGTCGCCCATCCGCTGGTAAAGGATTATCCATTATTTACGCCACACCCTGTATAATATCTAATTTTAATCCTAACTAATACAAAATCTACTCAATATAAACTAATCACTAAAATAATGATACAATTTTGGCTGATCACTATTTATTAGTTTTTTACCTCTGTAGTTATATAAAATGCTTAAAGATTAAGAATGTCGTCAGACACGACGTGTGGTGGTTAGCAATGTAACTCGTACAGTGTTCTGCCTTTTTTACTCAAATATAATAGTCTGATTCTCTACCACTATTTACAACCGGCTAGCTATCGAGAAATTCTATCTGCAACAACTACTTTGGCAGTACATTTATGTGAAGCTCTCCTTAGTCGACGAATCTCGCTATAGTTTCAAAATTGATTGAAAGTGATTAAGCACTGGTAATTAAAACTAACACGACGTTTCTATGCAAGACAGTTAAAATACATTTAATCTATTAGTATTTTAAATACAATATTACTATTTTCGTAACCGTAAATATTCAAACCAGATTACACGTGACATGGCTTGAAAATAAGTAAAAAAGTAAAGTTGACCTACATTCATTTCACCATGCGGTAACTGTGGTTAGGGACAGATTTTATGTTCATTTTTACTGTTTCTGTTGAGGATTATATTGCATCCGATAAAAAACTCAATCCTGGTTTCAATACTCGTGTAAACTATTTTATGAATGTCCGCAGATTGCACTGTTGTGCACCGGTGACTGTAAAATAGTTTATGTTGTAATAATACTTAACATTTACATATAGTTCCGGAAACCAAGAGTAGCCAGTTGCGCTCACCGGTCTGACAACGATCTGTGGGTCAAGCAAACGTTGGTGCGGTCATTCTATAGATGGGTGACCGCATAGTGGTATTTGAGCTGGGCGGCTCCGTGCTTCGGAGGTCACGTAAAAAGTCGGTCCCGGTTGTCGTCTACTAAGATAACAGTCGGAGAAGGGATGTCAAAGGCCTTTGGGGCGGCTTGAACAACTTTCACACTAGGTTGACCATTAACCATACGATGAGATGATGTAGACCAACAGTAGTTGATGCCTTGGTTTCTATTAACGGTTTGGTACATCATAACTCTCATATTCAAGAAACATGTTTTATCACTAGGAAAAGCGTAAATAGCAAGTATGTTTGCCATTAAAGAAATACTGTAAGTAAATTGCTTTATCTCACAAAAATCACAATACCATACTGACTATAGCTATACGTACTGCTAAAAGTACCGAGCAATAAAATCTATCCCGATTCTTAGAAGAATTATTGATTTTGTATGATACCAATATCCATTTCAAATTTTTCATCATAAGGTTTTGTCGTTATATTATATCACAAATTTAATATACCGAGGCTTTCAGCGGAAAAGGCCTTGTTAAAAGGACGGCCGCACTAAATAGCTTTAACGTAAGAGCTAAATCGCCTTTTCAATAAACTGTTATTTGCCAATAAAGTTGGTAATAAATATTTATTTTGTAGTAAAATGGTTTGTGGGTAATGTTTGCATAGTCTGCTAGGCTTGAAACTGATACAGGGTTTTTATCCATTTATACGGGGACTTTTGAAGCTCAAATATTGTTTACATTGAAACAATGTAATGCCAAAGTTGTTTAACACATTTCTTAAGAGCATGCAAAGCTGCCAACCCTCACTTGACGTACTGGACTTAAGGTCTAACCCCTCCCTCGTTTCGGAGGAGACTCTTGCCAAGCAGTGGGACAGTAGTGGGGAACAAAAAACAGTAATGAGTGGGTCTCGTTTTATCTATTAATAGCGAGATAGACCACTCTTGACATATCCCTATCGAAAGTAAGAAAGAATTATCTTCTAAACTAATGAATTGATTTAAACTAGATTAATAAAAACAATGATTATTTATCTTCTTAGAATTGCAAACATTATGTTAATAGAACTATATATTGGCTTAGCCTTTGTTCCAAACTATGTTGGAGTCGGCTTCCAGTCTCACCGGATGCAGCTGGATACCATTGTTTTACATGGAGCGACTGCCTATCTGACCTCCACAACCCAATATCTGGGTTATAACACGATACCTTCGGTAAGACTGGTTGTCAGACTTTCAAGCTTCTGACTACTGTTAACGACTGTCAAAGATCTTCGAAAATGATAGCCGGGACCCACAATTTAACGTGCCTTCCGAAACACGGAGAAACTCGATATGTATAAGATGGTCACCCATCCACAGAACAACCTCGGCAAGCATAGCTTAACCTCAGAGATCGATCTGCGCGGCTGTAGTCAACTAAGCCACGAACTCCTCATTATGTTAATAGAACTGCCATAGATAAACACTAGTCTAACTTTTGTTATTCTAATTTCTTAATCGATTACCTACAATCAAATAATAATTTGTCTAAAATAAAAATATTTAGTAACTCAAAATCTTACCATCAGTAGGTGTACTCAATTAAATCTTGCATAACTTAATCCTTCAGGCACAATAATATTTACAGGATCCCGCATCCATTACTTCCAAGTTTGTATTCGAACAACATACTGTACAGTCAACAAGGTGTGTTGTTTTGTATCTGTTACGCTAATTAATTTTCCGGAAGAGTGTGTTGATTGTTGTTTATGATAATTATACAATTACCAATAATAGACTTTTCTAAAGTTTCTCAAACCATTCGTTACAAACTTATGCGAGGAAATGGTTCATTAATTGCTGACTTTTCTATCGAAACTTTTGATATGACATCGTCTTTATTAAAATGTCAACCTATGTTTTACTAATTGCTATCATTTGTTTCGCCAACTGTAGCGCGATTCTGTACAGTTGGTAACATCGTTTATCGAGAGTTCGACATTTGGAATATACGGCCAAATATAATAGTTCTTACGGAACCCGGTAGAGGCGCTTAATATATTTTAGTGTAAAAATTCTCGACAGCTAGCCGGCTATCGGTAGTCGATAGTAATAGATAATCGAGCTACTAAGAGACATATATATATGTTTTTTTTTGTATTAATGGCCAATGTTTCATAATCATTGACATTTGTAAGCACATCATGTACGTCTCATAATCCCTTCTATGCCATATTGGAAAGTCAAAACGTCAAAAACATCGAATAAATTAAATAAATGGTGATGTTAATCCACAAATAACATTTAATACTGAATTAATATAACAACATTAATAGCATACACGAGAAAATTATTCAGATGGTCTTCGTCTTGGTTCCATTTCCGAGTAATAGTATAAATTTTATACCTAAGATAATAATCACATCACATTTTGGTCCTATAAATGAATAGAAACAGTACTAATCAAACTAATAGCTTGAAATTGTAATTTGATTTAGGTAAATAGATAAACACAGTAAGACAAAGTTTTGATTTCGCTACGAAGTTTGTACGCCAATAAATCTCTGGGGCGACACTTTGCTAATCTCTCTAAGCTATGATTCAATTCTGTATTCACACAGAGTAACGATACACAGAACATTTATTTAGAAGGTAGTATAATGCTATACGTATTAATTTCCTTTCTTCTAGAGCGGTAGTGTATGGACTGATTTGATTCGATGACCAGATTTATTAAAAAGCCATTACGTTTTTAAAGTTTGAACCATATCTCTTGGACGACGCACTTTATATGCATGTAACATCACATCTGTTATAACCTTCGGTGTATAAAATACACTCGCATTTCGCCATTTGTAATGTTAGTTCCATGTAATAGGCGGCGAATTTAAAGCAATACCCCGGGGATGCCACCAATCTCCGGGTCACTGTTGAAAAATATTGAAAATTTAGAAAAAAACAACATTTTGCCCGGAAATCGAACCCAAAACTTCTACATGGTAGTCACACTACACTACTAACTGCGACGTAGAAGCTGTGGCTTAGACAAGGATACACGTGCGCAAATGTAGGGAGAGGAGAGATTTTAATTGTGTAGTGTTTCAGCCTATGTACGAGTATGTCAATGACATTGCTTTGAGTTTGCAACATATTAGGAACATAATACAACTTTGTACAGCGTCGTTTCATTTAACGCTTGAGATAGCAGTTTGTAAGGCTAATCTAGTCTAGGCTAGAAAACTAGATAGACTTGGTGGCAGGATCGTTTTTTAAATTGATTTCTAATACTTGGTAATATTAAACTTAAATATTATATTGATATCAGTAACCCAACCCCTCCCTTAGTCCTAGTGGAAGCTCACGACTCATAGTGACATAGTAATGTATTATTCTGTTATAAGACTATGCAACTACTCAACTTGAGGTATTAATGATTAAGCAGTCTTCCTTGCCTTCCTGCTACGGGTTGTGTTTTAAGGCCATCACGCTCTGTAAGAGTTGGTTGCATTTCCAAAACTCTTTGACAGCCAAACAAACACAATCAAAATTCATATCTACTTCATAGAAAATCTTTTAAGACATTCGCACTTATTTTTCCGTTTAAAAAAGACAAAATGACATGTATATGATATACTATACATATATTCCCGTGAGGATAGGCTAGAAGCAAAGACCAAAGACGAAAAACGAGTACTACCTATTAACCAGAAGTGATGTTAAAATATAAAACATACAAGTCTTTATGTTGCTCTCAATACGCGGTCAATTAGTATTTACTGAGGTCATTGTGCCGCCTTCAGTTTCTCTGCCACTATGTGGTCGAGTCCTTTACACACACAACATCAAACAACAGGGTTAACAGCTGTTTTAAATAGTTTCAGTCGCGGTCCCATATATTAGAGCTCAGTAAAACGATGTTTACTTTAATTTGGTTTTACGGAAATGTTAAAATGTCACTCAAGTTTAAATGAAACTCATCAGTTAGAAAAATAGGAAAGATTTGCGCAGCTCTTCTCTACTGTTTGACATTTAAAATGTGCTGCCAAAATAGTTCTTACGGAGTAAGTAGTACATCTGAGTAGCGTAGCTCAGAGGCGCTAATCAGATGATAGTGTAAAATTTTTCGATAGCTAGCCGGTTGTCGGTAGTCGATAGTGGTAGAAAATCGAGCTATATAGTGAAATTAACAAAAATTTCGTAGTGACAATGGTAATGTCAATGTTGATCAAAAAATTAAAATAATCCAATTTTCGAGAAAGCAACGAGAAACTCGCTTTATCCTATCCACAATATAAATAATACAAAAAGTGTAACACAGGTGGCCTCTGAAGCCTCTGTTTCACAGTGTTCACAAAAGTTGTTTTCAGGTTTCCTGTAATTTACTCCCAAATTAGATTTCATTTTAACTTAGCGAGGAAGTGCTATTAATAACTTTAAGTAGGACTCGTAAAAGGTCACGTTCATACCCATATTAAAACAGCTTATGTAATTACAATTCGATATAATACCAAAATTGTTCCAACACGTAATTTTGGTCAGTAAATAACCAGATTTAAAATATTTTCGTACGTGTTTTCATGGAAAACAGTTTAATTTTATTATGTAGAGTGGAAGGCTTTTGATTGTCTGTTCATAAATAATTCATAATAAACACAAGGTATGAAGAGATCGAACGATTTTTTAAATAATTAATGGTAAACCTCTTTTCCCGAAACGGTACTCGGAGAGTAAACAGTGTTCATCCACGTTGTTCAATTCACATTTTTATGTCATAGAATGTAAGATTATTGCTATTTACTGCGTACGATATCAATAACCATGAGTACGATATCAAATAATTTGTATTAAAATAATCTTAACCGTAGCTCGGAGTTTAACATGCTCGATATATGGCGATAGGCTTCCCCTTGTTACATAGGATTGACTACAAGTTTAGTTGAGTTGCAACTTTATCACAAAAACTTCTTCATCTTAAAAAAAAGACAACTCCCACACTAAGAATAGCTCTTGTGTCGCGGGGACTTTTACAAACATGGCACAACGGACAAGAAGTACAACCAGACCCGAAACAATTATTTGTGGATCGCACAAATAATTGTCATGTGTGGGAATCGAACCTACGACCTCCCAACGCAATGGTAGCGGCGTGGCGACCTGAAACCAACTGCGCCACGGAGGCGGTCAGAATAACGTTAACATCATCGGCTTGTATCTTTTATCATCCATTGTTGAAATAGCGTAGTATGGCGATTATGTGTATATTTGTTTAATGTTTCAAATGATGCATGATTCAATTGAGGTACACACAATCAGCTCAGCCAACTGAAGCCTAACTACATTACATTGTTGGTTACCCACACGTCTTGATTGTAGTGAAATTCCGATTACAATATTAATTAAGTGCTTTTGCAGTTGCAACCGCTGGTAAACTATCAGTTGATGGAAACCGCTTTGTGGTATTTGAGTTGTAGTTTACGTAATTAGAAGAGCAACCAAGGGGTCACGTTTAAAGCAGCATGAATGAATATTGAACTTATATATACTTACTTACATACTTAAAGACTTTTTCCTGTAATGTTAAGCAGAGACCAGAGAGAAAGAGAGAGTGAGAGAGAGAGAGAGAGTGTCTTGGTGTGAACAAACTTCATTACCTCGTAATATTGGACTTTTAATTGAAGAAAATTACAGGAAATATATTAAATGGTTTACAATAACTCCACTCTTTTCGGATAAGGCTTTTTGCTCAAATGATCCTTCAATTATTTTACACTGATAAATCTAACCAAGTGGACTAATATCGACAATGGATTCGTTTCGAAGATTCGAATACTCGCTAAAACATGAATATAATAATATATATGTATTTGTAACAATTATTTCCATCAACTGCTCGGTATTTTATTGTTCAGTAAGTTGTTTTATAGATAACAGTTTATTATTATTTCCTTTGTCGTCTTTGTAGAATACAAATGATTGCATTTATTATTTAACTCGATATTCAATTCTATTTAACATGGAATATAAAAAGTACCCCATGTATTTCTTTTTAAAAGTAGCAAAAATAATTGGACCTTTACAAAATATTCAGTTCGTGTAAATGTCGAAACATCGAACAATCGAACGTAGGAACAATCACAATTCAGTTTTAATAATTTATATTGTAGCACGAAAAACATCAGTAGGAGAAAGTCGATGATAAGCAGTAATAGTCGGGTGATATAAGTTGGCTCATCCCACGCAAGTGGTCGACGGTTCAAACACGAGGCAACCAATGATGTTTCCAAATAATGTGTGTACTTGTGTACACTTGCTCTAACGGCAAAGGAAAACATCGTGATGAAACCTTACATGCCTAAAAAATTGTTTAATACATTTATTGAAAGTATGCAAAGACCCCAACCCGCCGCGCCAGCGTGGTGGACTCAAGGCTTAACCCCTCCCTCGTTTCGAAACAGACCCTTGCCTAGCAATGGGACGGTAATAGGTGAAAAGGTGCGTTTTTTACTTGCCTTCGCTTCATTCTAAGACATCTATCAGATTTTTACCAAAAAATATAAATTTACCTATGTTATAGTCACAGAGGGCTTTGCATATTCTATTCACGTACTATTAAAGATAAAAAATAAAGCCTTCTACTCCCTCATAATATCATAGTAGATAGCGAAAATGTGATTTAAGTCTATGTTTTTGTCTACAGCGGTTTTGTCTACATATTGTTTATTCGGGGTGACTTTTATGCTCCATAAAACTACAATACCTTATAAAATGTGCTGTTATTTTTCAAAGATCAATATTTAAAGAATATTTTAGACGTTCATTGTTCCGACAATATCATCTTCCAGTTTACCGCATTCGAATAAACGAAAACCGAAAATAAATGTTTGAAATAAATAAAATGATAGATAGATAATGAATAAAAAAATGTTATATTACTTCCAAGTAGTACAGGGTGATTTCCTACAATAATCATGTAACGGCAACTAGTTCACCATCTAGAAATATTGTATGAAATCTGATCAACCCGACCTGGGTATGATCAATAATAGTTCAATTTTTTTACGCCTTTCATTTCAACAAACAATTTTATTCACATTTCTATTGAAACCGCACGGCATTGGTCAATTAAAGTACTGCAAACATCCAGAACAGAAGTACTTACCACTATTTCATACTAATTGCTTTGTATGCGGCTCCCAGTTTACTGAAAAGCTTTTATTGTTCATTAAGGCTTGTTCCGTGTTGGGGCTTTTAGCAATTATGGACATAATTCTCTCGTTGTTAAATTCTTTGTGAGTGATTGGGCTTACTGTTGAGCCGAAATTTACGGCCCGTATGGAATGAATTCTCAAAGGGGGAGATGAGAATGTACTTATCAATATTTAATCTTTTCATCCGTTATTGCCGCTGAAATGTGATTTCGAACGAGCATTATTTTTGTTTTTCTCTCTTTCGGCTAATCCTGGAGAGTACGTACGGACTAAAGATAAGACCTTGATACCATGTTACTACTTAATTGTAAATTAAAAACTATAGCCCGATGACGCCTTAGTATGTATAATATAATTAGAAAAAAAATGTGTATTTCAAAAATAAAGCTTTATCAGACAGGACACTGTTAGCTGCATAAGCCGGCCAATCACTGATGTTTTAAATTCTAAATGTTTCAAACTTCCGTCACCCATGAACCTTGCATACAAGTATCTGTACTTAGTCATTAAAAAACTCTCATTCATACTCATATTAAGGACTCCAAAAGTCATATATATAACTCTTCTACTGACTTCTTAGAACATATGCGAGAAGTTAAAGAAAAGTTTAGTAAACCTTTATTTTCGTCTGACGCGTGACGTAACAAATGAAAGTGTATAGAACAATACATAGGCCGGCTCTTAACCCACACGGCCTGAGTGATGAGAGGCTATAGCTTTGAGCACCTCACTTGAGACAGATTAATGCCTCTAATGTAATGCTATTACACTTAACTTCACATTCCTTCACAGTGGAAGCGTGAACTATTTGTCAGAAAGCTTTTTTAGACAAGACTACATGTAAATGAAATTTTGGATACAGATTTTGCGGTTATTTTGAGTGTAAGGAATGGTTTGTGTTGAGCAAATGTTATGTTATGGTTGATGCTAATGGCATTCCATTATATCTTGATATTAATAGGGAAATAAATTTGGAATAATAAATTGATTGTCAGTTATTAATCGCAAAATACAGGACTATCTTTTCGATGTTTTAGCCAACAACAGATTCTGCCGGCTTCAAAAACAAATTCAGGGCTACTAAACAAACATTATAGCATTTTTGATTTTAGTAGTTATATTTTTAGTTATAACGCGCTCAAAAGAGCTATACTTTTTCTCATTCAACTATGTCAGTCGATGACTGGTTACACAGTGATTTGTGAATGTTTTTTTTAAAGTCAATATTTTTCCGTCGAATATTGAAATTTTATAATAAACGCAAATTCTTGTACGGCCGCTGGGCTACAAAGTCGGGTACCCTGTTCAGTATTCAACTTTTAATATGACGGAAAAAGTTTATACGGGAGGGGAAAATACACAGGTACAGTGCACGGTTGGTTTGGATGATATAAATCGTCACTTTACGTCCACTACATCTTTTGATCACCAAACCAAGTTCGATACTGTCCAATCCATATTAGAATTACCCAGACCAAATATTGAATCCTTTTCCTTTTCTCCAGTAACACCGGAAGAAATTAAAAAGATAATCCTGTCCATTAAATCGAATGCAGTAGGCGCTGATGACGTCAGTCGACGCATGATTGTCACTGTGTTGGATCACCTGCTCCCCGCCATATCCCATATCATAAATTTCTCCCTTACCTCTGGTTCCTATCCTTCTTTGTGGCGCAAAGCTCACATTATACCGTTGCCTAAAATCCCAAATCCGTCGCTTCCAGCTCACTTCCGACCTATTTCCATTCTACCTTTTCTCTCCAAAGTGCTGGAGGCCTGTGTGCACAAACAATTAACACAGTTTGTGTTAAGCAACAACTTACTTAGCCCACTACAATCCGGGTTCAGGCCAGGTCACAGCACTACGTCGGCACTCCTTAAGGTGACTGGCGATATTAGGGCGGGGATGGAGGATACTAAGGTCACTGTTATGGCTTTGGTAGACTTCTCGAACGCCTTCAATACCGTCAGCCATGATATCCTTCTCTCTATCCTTTCCCATCTTAACATATCTTCCGGTGCGCTGAATTGGTTTTCCTCTTATCTTCAAGGGCGCCAGCAATCGGTTCGCTTCGGTGAATCTTCATCGAGCTGGCGGGAACTGGATTCTGGCGTCCCACAAGGCGGCATTCTTTCTCCTTTACTGTTTTCAATCTTCATCAATCTGGTAACCCAAAATCTTCGAGGAACGTATCATCTGTACGCTGATGACTTGCAACTTTATTCGCAAGAGACCGTGGACTCTATATCGACAGCGGTAGACGTCGTGAATGGTGATCTTGAACACGTCAAGTGCTGGTCTGAGAAGTTTGGCTTGGCCGTTAACCCTGCTAAATGTCAGGCTATAGTGGTAGGCAGCCACCGCAATATTAGCCGATTAGGTCATCTTCATGTACCACCCATAGTCTTTAATGGCTCAACTATTGAAATGACGTCTTCAGTGAGAGATTTAGGTCTTAACATTGATTCTACTTTGAGCTGGAAAGTCCAAATAGCCAATGTTTGTCGCAGAGTGACTAGCACACTGCGGGCTTTATATCGCCTCAAGAACTTTCTGACATCTAGGACCAAAGCCATGCTTGTGCAGACTTTAATATTCCCTCTGATCGACTATGGTGATGTGTGTTACTTCGACCTGAATGCAGATCTCCTCAACAAACTCGACCGTCTTCTTAACAACTGCATTCGATTTATATTCAATCTTCGCAAGTATGATCATGTATCTACCTATCGCTCCCAACTTAGGTGGCTACCTATTCGTGAGCGCCGTAATTTACGAGCGCTCACCACACTCTTCTCTTTTCTCACTTCCCCTACTCCCCCAGCCTACCTAACTCCCTACTTTCAATACTTGTGTGATAACCACAATCGTAATCTCCGCTCTTCAAGCAATCTTATTCTTCTCTGTCCATCCCACACTTCTGGGTTCGTCAATTCTTCGTTCCCTGTCCAAGCAGTCTTGTTATGGAATGCGCTCCCTCTTGAAATCAGGATGTCCACTAACCGTCTTACGTTCAAGAGCAAAGTACGAGATCTTTTATTGAACAAAGTTGCAGAATCGTCACAATTATCTTAGTTTATATATATATATATGTTACTGTAAAAGCCCGAACGGTGGTAAATCCTAAGATTTTCCGGTATAACCTAAGATTTACCAACTGGCAATGGTAAAAGTCCGAATAATTATTTTATTTCGAACTTTTACCTATATTCACTTGATGATATCGAGATGTCGCCGGAGCCCCGCTTCGCGGGGCTCCTCCTTCTGAGTGGTTAAAAAAAAATAACCACGAAGGCTAAGGTGGGAGCTTCGCTTCGCTCGCTCCCACCTTAGCCTTCTAACCTAACCTACCCATGTCGCTATGCCCAAAACTCCTTCTTTATAACAATGTCACAGTATATAATTACACCGTGAAATAGTTATAAACATAGTTATGAAGGAGGATTTTTTTATATATCGTAACATGGTTTTTAAACTCTGGCTTGTTCGGACTTTTACCATTGAGAGTTGGTAAATCTTAGGTTTTACCGGAAAATCTTAGGATTTACCACAGTTCGGGCTTTTACAGTAACATATATATATATTCTTATATGTACCTATTATATATATATGTATATATATACTGTATGTTTTTTATATATATGTAGCTAATATGTATGTATGTATAATTGTATTTTTTATTTTGTGTGTATATACTTTATATTATTATTTATTTACACCTCATATTGTCTACACCTATTATTATTTATTTGTACACCCTTTCTCAACTCACTCTTCTTCCTCTTTTTAACACCTTCATAAAAATCTCTGCATCACCCCAAGGTAGACTGGCAGAAAATGCCCCTGGCATTAAGTCCGCCTTTATACAGCCCTGTATATAAAGTTTGAATAAATAAATAAATAAATAAAATGCGTAGGTTAGAAACAAGATAATTGTTTTGAAATATTACGGGAAAATTAAACCTTTTAGCCCAAAATAACCTTCCCGTTCTGTAATATGTATGTATTTTTTTGGATACTACTTTAGCGCTTTTGTTGATAATTTACTCAGTATATTTTTAGCTTCGCTAGTTATCGAAAGTTTTTGTATGACAGCTGCACCTGTGCTCTGTTCAGCGCCTCTGGCGGGTGTCGTATATACTACTTTGGCAGTACATTCTAAATGTCAAACTCTCGATATTCGATGGTTCCAATTGTATAGAGCTGTAGAGATTGCTTTCTAACCTATGACCAGTAGGACTTAAAAGGGTTTACCCTTGGAAGACCTAAGCAAATGGGGCTAGAAAAAAAAAAAAAATATCACGTTTCATCGAAACTACTTAATGATGTGGACATTTCGCAATAACCCTTTGTTTAAGAATCTTCCTTGTATGAATAACAATATTTAATAACAGTGACATGGTTAAATTAAAATGCATCGCATATTTGCCCCAAAGCGATTTACTCAAGGAATTTAATATTCCAAGTTTATTCGACGATAAATAATCCATTGGATGTCCTGTTGCGGATGACAAAGGCTTAAAAATATGGAAATGGAATTTGTATGGAGCAAAAGTTTATTTGAAAATTATTATGTAGTTTTGAAAACGGCGCATGTGTCATGTCTTTGTGATGGGAGATGTGCCTTTTTGGAACTGTGCATACAATGGTATCCTACGAAAGAGAATACATGTCATTGAACTTATTAATAATAAGGCTTTGTCAGTGTTTCTTTGGCAAAAAGCAAATGTAATGTTTTTCGGTAATAAGTATGGTATGAAATATTTAAGGATTCTGTGAATGGTGCCAACAAACAAACGTCGCTTCTCGGTAGTCTGTAGTGTCACAGTACTTGGAAATACGTGTAAGATGAATGAACAGTGAACATGTATACTTTATATACGGAGTCTTGTCAAAGCTGAAACAGCCACTTAGACTGAATCACCATAATACATGTCATCTACCGCCACCACCAAGTTTCAGAAAATAATTATTTGACACCTCAAAGCAACGTTGAAGGTCCTCGATCGTTCTTGTTATTTGGCTCATACTGATAGTATTTAAAACGTGAAAAAAACATCTATAGCTAGATTCTCTACAACTATCAACTACCGACTAGCTATGGAGAAATTTTGTATAAAAATATAATCAGCGCCTCTGACGAGCGTCGTAGTAACTATTTTGGCAGTACATTGTAAGTGTCAAAATTTCGATACTCGATGGTAACGACTGTACAGAATCGCGCTACTGTTTTTTTTTTTTTTTTAAAAAGACTACTCCCGCACTAAGAATTTCTCTTGTGTCGCGGGGACTTTTACAAACATACAAACAACGGACACAAAGCACAACCAAGACCCGAAACAATTATTTGTGGATCGCACAAATAATTGTCCCGTGTGGGAATCGAACCCACGACCTCCCGGTGCATTGGTATCGGCGTGGCGACCTAAACCACTGCGCCACGGAGGCAGTCAGTGTTATATCTAATGTAAAATGAAATATTTGGTTCAATTATTTAAGAAACTTATTAAAACATTTTGGTATCGGAATACGAGCTATATACCTATAAACATAAATGGACCATAGAGGTTGCATCACCGGATGACATTGCTAACTATGTTTGGTTATATACGTTCAATTTCCGGAATGACAAGGTTACAGCGTCACATAACGCTCAAAGGACGGTGTGTCAATATTTTATGGGAAAAGTCTTAAGAGTGGGGTATTTGGGATAGTAACCAAAAATTGCGAAAGTACCCTAATCTTTCCTTAACTGTCGTAAAACGTAGGAAAATCCAGTAATTGTATTATTAAAATAACATGGTATTTTCAAAACAGTATTCCAACGACTATAATAAATCGTCTTCTTTCTTATTACTTGGTAATACAACATTTATTGCCAACCATTTGCATCGCTGTTTGGGCTCCGACCGCGTTAAACTCAAAACTACGGAATTCATAGTAGCGATCCTTGAGAATGTCAGTCAAGCATAAGTATATTATATTAAAATATTTTAAATTTATTTTTATTTCACTAACAAGTCTAGCCACAAATATATCCAATTTCATTATGTAAATGAATTTCCCCACGGGTATACGTATCTTCAATCTCTTATTCATTGAAGACAAAATCTTGCATACATTTTATCTCAAATGTAAACATAGAATGCTCCAGTGTACAATATACTTAATTTGAGATTCAATTGCAGAATCCTTACTAATGTTGTTGATGTGAAGGTGTGGTTGTTTGTTTGTCCATTTTCACGTGAATACGGCTTAACCGAGATTAATGAAAATTAGCATGGTTACATGTATATAGGTTATTACCCGGAGGTGGACAATGCATTTATTTTTTAAACTCAAGCGCATAGTGTCTGAAATAGAGGTGAAACCTTTATTTAGCGCGTGCGGAGTTACTAATATGCTAGTCTTACAAATATTATAAAAGCAAAAGTTTTGTTACCAAATCACAACAAAACTATTCAGATGATTTTGATAAAATATAGTACACAAATAGTTTATAACCACTGTTACAACATCGGATATTTTTAAACCCGGGAACTATTTTCATGCGGCCAAAATCGCGGATACAAATTAGTCTTGTAAACATTTTATCTTAAGTCATTGTATACACAGTAGGCTCCGTAGTACAATTCAAGATTCAACTGCAGATTTTATAAGTGGTTGATAACATTGTCTGTAACTAGGTCAAACTCGTGATGAGTTAAAACAATGTATACAACGCCTTAGATACTTTATCGTCGTTACTGTGTTGAACATTTGATTGTACATCGTTAATAAATCGGTAGGCTTATTTTGTTTTTAATTATTTATGGGCTATTATTTAACGTAAAACATCAGTATCGCAATTCTCTGCTGTCGGTATTGTCGAGTCTCGAGAGTTTGACATTTTAAAATGTACCTACTGCCAAAATAGTTCTTACGACCTCCAGTAGAGATCTTAAACAGATTTTCGTGTCAAATTTCCGATACCTAGCCGGTTGTCGGTAGTCGATAGTAGTAGAGTATTGAGCTTTTGTTCTAAATTTTAAACACCATTAAATATTCCTACATACAATCGTTTTATATTATTATACTGATTTTCTTAAAATATTTTGTTGAATTGTTTTGTTAAAATTAATGATTAAATCACAACGAAACGGTCAGTTGGATATGTTCATGCAATACTTCACTATTTTATTTTCTTATTTAAGTACTTTTGTATAATCATTATTGTAAGGACTAGTTTGTATTCCTTATCCCCGTTTTCTGAGTACATTTAGCGGTAGTTTATCTATTCAATAGCGTTTTTTTTGTATGAGTTTTAACGCTATTGAATAGATGAAACTGAATGAAACTGCTGCTTAATGTACCTCAGAAACCGGAGATTAAACGTATAGGTGTGTGTCTTGACAGTCGAGTATCCACCCTCATTTCATATCTTGCACTAAAGCAAAGAGAAAGTTTCGGATATGTCTTATTCTAAGAACTGTTGTATTGAACACTCTCACAAGAAATTTTATAATAAACTTAACATTTATCTCTAGAAAACAATAAGCTTTATGTATATTATTTTCTTCGAAGAACACTATAAAGTAATAATGGTGATATAGTCACTGCGTCGCAATAGTTGTAGCGCCGCGTGTGGCGGGTTTGAATCCCACCCGAGACAAATATTTGTGTGATAAGCACGAGTTTTTTATTCTGAGCCTGGTTGTAATTTTATCATCTCCTCATATAAGTATGTATTTAGACGTACATAAGTATGTTAATCAGTTATTTAGTTACCTTGGTCTCTGCTTAGTTTGGAATCAGATGACTGTGTGTGATTTTTCCCAAAATATTTGTTTATTTATTTATTTAATACAACTAAAAGGCTCCATAGCGTATTCCTTAAAACTGTACACAACAATTAGTTTAATTGTAGGTGTCTAAACCAGGTCTTACTTTACCATAGCAGAAAGAAAAACATAATTAATACAATAATGTTATAACTTATGTGTTTTTACTATTTTGGAAAACATGGAGCAGGCATATTTAGAAATCCATATTATCAAGCTTTCAATCTGAGTAGAGCATTAGGTTCTTGTTCAAATTACGGTTAGGCTGGCTTAGGTACTGTGAAAATAACTACCTAGTAGTCACTAGAATTACGTAACTAGCTATATCGCAAGGCTAACTGTAGAACGATTCTCTACAATTGGAACCATCGTGTATCGAGAGATTGACATTTTAAATGTACTGAAAAATAGTTTCTACAACGCCCGCTAGAGGCGCCGATCAGATTGCCATACAATTTTCGATAGCTAGCCGGTTGTCAGTAGACGATAGTGGTAGAGAATCGCGGTGCTGATTACAAAGTATTAAGTGACTCGCACCTACATTTGAATAAATAGATGAAAAAAACTCAACGAGTTTACAGACGCTCAAATTCCTTTTCCTTTCCTAATTCTTTAAACGACTATCAAGAATCGTATATTTTCTACAAAAAGGAGCCTCACGCCAACACTCTAAGAAATTCAGTTTATTTCGTACCTAAAATAACAGAAACTAATTCCTACTAAGTCCTAAGCTGGCCAACTTTCATCACTTAACAAGAAAGTCTGTATAGTAATTTATTGTTTGTTTGCAGACCTTGTTACCAAAAATCCCAAAGTCAATTTTCTTTGATAAAGTCGGATTATCAAGTCGACAGAAATTGTTTTGCGAAAATTTACCGAAAAATCGTTTATGTATTTTCTTAGGTAATTGTATTTTTTACCTTTAGTATTTGGTAGACATTTTATATATTCTTCTTCTTGTTGTATGGTTAGTGGTCAACCTAGTGTCAAAGTTGTTCAAGCCGCCCAAAGGCCTTTGACGTGACGCTTAACGATTGTTATCTTAAACAACCGGGACTGACTTTTTACGTGCCCTCCGAAGCACGGAGACGCCCTGTTCAAATACTGCAATGCGGTCACCCATCTATGGAATGACCGCGCCAAGGTTTGCTTAACCCACAGATCGTTTACTGTTACTGGCTACGGGCGCCTTAATTTATATATGAACTTTCTTACTAATTAAAGCCGTGTAAGATCATAAGGGCTTTAATGTGCGTTGACAACTATCTAAGGACCACAATTTTTTACATCGTTTCTTTGTTAAAATACTGATGTTTAATTTGTTGTTGTTGTCAAAGCAGCAACGTAAAGAGACATAGTACGCATGCAGATACAATATACAGTGTTTTGTCTTCCTCATTCTACTGTTTCAAAATACATATAAAATGACAATAAACGATGTTTAGACAGACAGTTATATATATAGGAACAACATATTTTCATTATAATATTCGTAATTTTAATAGCATTTAGGGACAAGGTCACCATTTGACGGTCACATTTGCAAACACTTATTAACTTGCCAGTGTGAGAAATTTCTTTTAGAATCCAATAACAGACTTTTTAACTCAAGTAGAGATTTCATGGAAATGAAGACCCTTTTTCTAGTAACCGAGAAGTTTTCTGCTAACATGATTATTGCTTAGTCTTAATCAGTATAATATCTTAGTCAAAAAGTATTAAAAACAATTTTATTTAGTAGAAGGGTTCTACAACATTTTGCAATATTTAAGCCCTGTATGATGTTTTTTTTGGCACTTAGTCTTGTCGATACCTATATATCCTCGTTTTGTAATCTGTTAAGATTATACCAGAATATAATGCTGTCTATTTCAAGAAAAATACTTGTCAGTTTAGTTACTATCCTTAGCTTTGGTCTCCCCACGCTTCGTCTTAGAGGCTTTAAATACTAATTACCTTATAATATTAGCTCAAAATTCCCATTGTCATATTCTCGTATTGCAAGACTACTGCTAAGTCAATTCAATTTACAATTACTGTTTATCGTTACTTTAAATCGTGGTACTAAATGAAAATTAACTCGGTCCTTGAATTGCCTAAAATGGCGACTGTATCTCTAAAATTACTTTAATTACTTAAAAGTCTTACCTGTCTTGAAATTGTCTGAAGTACGGTCAAAAGAAATAAAAGTTAATGGACATTTTAGAACCCATTTATGGAATTGTAATGGATTTGAAAATAGGTTTACGGAGTATTTGTCACTTACAAGATACACTGGCTGTTACGAGATAAACTACGTTTTTTAATCAAGAAATAAAAGTGACGTTTTTTTGGCAATACGCTTTTTTAAAAGGTAAAACGTTATTGCGTTGTTTTATTTTTGAGTAATTTTATCTACAGTTAGGGCCAAAATTATGTAAACATTGCAGTGATACACAGTTACATTTTATTAAAGCCATTTATTTTTGTTACACATAAAGAAACATCACAAATACAGAACTTAATAACTAGTCAGTACATTTATGTGCAACAAAGGGCTACAGCTCAGTATACGCTGTGCTAAGCACAGCACTGATTTTCAGCTGCCCCTAACAAAACCTTTAATATTGCACGCGACAAAAAAGAAAAACTACAACATTGAAATTACTACCTACTGTATATAAACGTCAAGCAGTTTTACAATCACTAGGTATTGCGTGTTGCCCAAGTAATAGATTGAAAAAAAAATCTTTGGCTGAAAGTGATTTTACATTGTTAACCTTCTACAGCATTTAAGTCTGTCAACCGCAGACTGTCGCCGCCGTGCGAGCTATTCATACAGCTATATTTGATATATTTCTGTAGAAAGCTAAAGGCTACTCTCCCACGCAATGTACTACCGGAAGATGTTGACGACACATTTGTGGACTGACGGATTTTGAATGCACATACGTACACTAAGGAAAAATTGGACCTGTTCTTGTATAGTATTCTGCAAGATAATATAGATTTATAATAATGATTTAAGTAATCAATGCCGGTCAACATCAATAACTTTATGAGTTTATCCTAGTCTTGTTAAATTATTAAGTTCTACTTTAGCAGTTCCTGGCATTTTACAGAAAGTAGCAAGGCATTTGCTACTACATAGGTTACTTAATTAGCCTGTTTCTGTAACAATAACGGATCATGCGATTTTCTTTTTTATTCATCATTATTATCACTGCTTCGAATATCGTATGTTACAGTCTAAGGATAATATTCGTCATACAAATAACAATCATATTGTACCACTGCTAATAAACCAAAAAATAAACTAAAGTTTTACTGATTATGTGTATTTTTTTGTTTCAGATTGGTTGGAGAACAACTAACGCATGGCTGGCTGGCAACCTTGCCTGCAAGTTCTTCTTAGTTCTAAGAGCGTTTGGATTGTACCTGTCTTCCAATGTGCTGGTCTGCATATCACTTGATAGGTAATATTACTTACTTTTACTTCATTGGTTAGACATTTTTTTGTTGCTAGTATTTATATTTTTCATAAGAGGCCTTTGTTTAGCAGTGGGATGCGTAAAGGGCTATAAAAATGCAGATTTTCTTACCTTTTTAGAGATACCTAATAGATCTAGAGGTCACAGAAAATTCCTTAATCTTACTATTTAGATTTTACATTAAAAGCTTACGTTATAAAACAACGAAGGGTTGATTTTATTTTGGCGTAATATGATTTTAATAATTGGACGGTTGATCCTTATCCCAAAAGGACGAAAGAAATAAGAATTACTTTATCGTTGGCCCACAGTGTGATGACCCATTGAAATAAAAGAATATCGTTTTTTTTTAAATAGAGAGCTCAATTCTGTCACCCCAATGATACTCGTATTTTAAATTATTTAAGCGTTAAATCTGTATTGAAATTGAAAATACGATCGCCCGACTAAAAACTAACTTTTAGTCGGATTGAAATAAATTCAGTAAACAATATTTAATACGTGACTTAACACGAAACTAAACTTGTTTCAAAATAAATTGAATAGCTGACAGTAAAAGATAATTAATTGCCTTAGTTTTTGAGAGAAAGTCTTTGATATATTTTTAAAGACAACTCCTGCTCTTGTGTCCCCGCGACACAAATGAAATTTTTAAATTGCTGTTGTGTCGCGGAGACTCTTACAAACATAAAATGATGGATACAAAGTACAACCAGACCAGAAAGAATGTGGATAATACAAATGTTTAGTCAGTGTAGTTCAATTTAAGAATCGAACCCACGACCTCCCGTCAAACGGGTAGTGGCGTGGCGACCACCTTAACCACTGGGGCACGGAGGTCGTCAATTTGAAAATGCTTTCTTCCTTCAGAAATATATTTAGACAACAATTAGACAGTTTGAAGATGTCTTCAGCAAATGAGAGAAACTTTTTAATCAATATTTTAATCAAACTATAATTATAACCATCTTTTGATATTTAGGTTGGGGAAAAAGTCTTTTCGCATTATATGAATTTGTAATAAAATCTCTTTGGCTACAAGAATCACAAATGAGTACACGGTTCATTAGGTTTCTTTCAGTGAGCTCGTGAGGTACCCAAATATCGAGCTTTTTTGTATAGAGAAAAGATTTTATTATAAGTTTATACATACTATGTATTATGCGAAAAGACTTTTTCCCTGACCTAATATTTTCACAATAAAGTATGACTTTTAAGAATTATTGTCCAATTCCTAATATTCTGTTAGCAAATGAATTATTTCCGCTTTGCTTAAAGCTGTACGGTTCCACAAAATTGACGACAGTTATTCGATATCAGTCTTAAGTTATGCGATCGCTCCTTCAAAATGTGTATTCATACGAGTCGATTTAATCTTTCAGAGACACGAGCCAAAACACGTGTAAATGTACACGTGTATATTCTGTAAACAAAATATTGACTTCCAGATTTTAATAATCAAAAAACGTAACATTACTTTTCAAGAATATTTTCGCTTGTGAAAATATGGTAATGTTCTTGAAACATTTCAAGTTCATCATAAAATCAAATGAGGTTTTCGAGACGGTAATAAAGATGAAGATGTTATCCGACGTGTATTTTATAAGAAATTGTTGTTTCCTGTAGGCGTTGAGAAAAATACCGTAATGGTGTTTCATCAAATGTAGGTTTTATATCAAAGATTTTACCAAGAATTCATTACTTTCTATTTTTTTGGTCTTTACTGAAGGCGTACAGAAAAATAGCAAACCCGGCCGTTTTACAATTTAAAGAATTTTTACAGTAACAAAAATGAAAGTAAATAATGCGATTTTTTAGCTAAAGTAGTCACCAAAAAAAAACCGTTAATGTGTTTTATTAACCCGTTACTGTCCCACTGCAGGGCAAGGGAAGAAACAAGAACAAAAGTGTTTAACTGAAATGAAAACCCTCAATTTTCGTGTAGTTGTAGAAGTTAAACACATCGTTTATACATTGTCTATTCTTAGCTGTCTTAGCCGTCCTACAAAACGTGACAGAAAAGCCCCAGTCACTGACAACAAATACTTATTTATGTCAACAGAATTAAAAAGATAAACAATGTTAGTCCATTACAATGTATCTCTTTATAGAACGGAAATCTCAAGCAAAAAACACGACGTTTAAAGAATTTGCTTTTTATTGTCATCCGTATAATTGAGTTAAAAGGTTTCACAAACACACTCAAGATGTCTGTAAACAGTAATTGAAGGTCTATTATTTCAACAAAGTTGCGCGGTTTTAACAGAGTCTCTGTGGTTCGATGCTTAGGTTGGGCAAAAAACTATTGGTCTTTTCTAATTTATGTCAGAATATTTACCAATAGTGGCCTGGAGTTTGCTAACGTGTTCAGCTAATAGCAAGCTCGTCCACTATTACTTGGGAATTTCATTGGTTATGACGAATCGTGGGAGCATATACCTATTTTTTACTTGTAATTTCATAAATATTATGTCTGTATATATTTATTTCGGTCTGAGAATTGGTTCTAGGAATCTTTCGGTAATACTAATAAACAACTATTCATTCAAGTCCAATAGGTTTTATTTGTTGTTATGAATGAACTCATTTATAACATACGTATACGAGAAACAAATCTTAGAGACGGTTTATAACATACTACTGGTAATAAAGAAGTAAGTAATAAATCAAATTTTATACGTAGGAGGAGCTCGTGGTTAAGGAACAACAACCACTCGGATCGATTTGCCAGGTTAAGCTACGCTTGCCGAGGTTGGTCAGAGGATGGGTGACCTAATTATGCATACCGAGATCCTCCGTGTTTTGGAAGGCACGTTAAATTGTAGGTTCCGCCTGTGTTTTTAAAGATCTTTGACAGTTGCTACCTATAGACAGAAGCTTAATAGTCTGACAAAGCAGTCTTACCGAAGGGTATCGTGTTATAGCCCAAATAACGGGTTTGTGGAAGTCCGATAGACAGTCTTTTCATGTAAAACGGTATTCAGCTGAATCCGGTGAGATTGAAAGCCGTTGCCAATATATGTAGTTGTATGAAATACATGTCTGATATAATATAATATTAACATATAGAACATAATATAAAGTTGTATTAACCACCGGTTCCAATATATTTCAGACACGAGCAAATCTTTGGAAAGTAATCATGTCTTGAGAGATCGAACCGGCGTGGGAGCCCAAAGGCTTTAGGTTATATGTACAAATCTTACTGTAAACTTAGTGATACAATATTGAAATCAAGTTTGCACCTCAGAACAGAAACTAAATGGGCGCTTTAAGCTTTAATAGTTATCGTGTATTACGTAAGGGAATAAGTTTGAATACATAGTTCTACAACTTAGTAAAGAGCCTTGTATGAAAGGTACTGGCACTCATAGCCAATTGCGCTTACTAGTCGGTAAGTGATTTCTGTGTTAAACAATACTCGGCGCGGTCATTCTATAGATAGGTGACCGCTTAGTGGTATTTGATCTGAGCGTCTCCGTGTTTCGGAGGTTTTTATTTGACACGTTAGTTGTTGTCTACTAAGATAACACTCGTTTAGCCATGACAAAAGGCCTGTTGGGTAGCTTGAACATCTTTGATACTAGATTAACCTTGGAGGTATACTAAATTTAGAAATTAGAACAGCACGCTGATAATATAGCTACTCTATTTCGGTAATACGTACATAGCATGACTAATTTTAATCTAGATAAATAGTCCTTCCCGAGGCTCTCTACTAAGTTGTCAGCATATAGTTTCCAGGATTTCAGACAACTCAAGTATTTACTACCACATTAAGCTAGCGGGCACTTTTCGAACAAACGTATGTATGTGTGTATGAGCCGAAGGGCTTGACACGTAATGTGGTGATCGTAATAATTGATATTTGCTGGCGGCATACTCACACGTCAAAAATACGTGGGTTTCGCTACTGGCTCAGTGTGTAATAACACTATATCGTTGCGTGTAATAGTTTATATCTATAGTTGAAATCAGTAGCTCGATTGTCTAATACTATCGACTATGGACAACCGGCTCGTCATCGAAAAAAAAATGTATGAAAATCTAATCAGCGCCTCTGACGGGCGTCGTGTGTACTATTTTGGCAGTACATTCTAAATGTCAAACTTTCGATACTGGACAGTACCGAGTTTACAGAGACGCGCAACAGTACATAAAGTATGAGTACCTTATTTCACTTGATTCATTTTCGCTTACAGCAGCTAACCTTATTAGTGGAATCATTTTTTATCAGAAACCAGTTTCTGATCAAAAATGATTCCACCAATAAGGTTAGCTAATAAGGTTGGCTCCAGAGCCATGAGGGTAAATTAAACGGTGTTGAGATTTTAATTTAAATATATAGGGTGTTTTGTGTATGATGTGTTTGTGTATGCAGTGTGTTTTTCATCATCATCATCTCATCAATTGGACGTCGTCTGCTGACCATAGGCCTCCCCTATAGATTTCCAGTGTGACCGATCTGATGCTAATTAAATCACTTTTACGTATCCTCAAATATCTTATGTACACTATAGAAATAGAAAATTAAGTACCCAATAAAAATACCGAAATTTCTAATTGCTACACAATTACTACAAAAAATTCTCTAGAGATTTCATAAAGAACAAAATTGGTTGTAGAGTGAATTAATATCGTCTCCACGGCGATAGACTTCGATTACAAACTTATTGACCTTTTTGATTGGGTTTCAGCAACTATTCTGTCATTAAAAGGTGCCTTTGCAAAGTTCAGCAATACATAACTATTTATTAACTGGGTCGATGGTGGCCGTAAAGTCGTCATATAGGTATTGAGTTATGTGCTAATTTTATAACTTTTGATCTATTAATAACATACGTTTGAATTAAAAGCTATGACCGAAGTAAATAATAAGTAAATAGAATTCACTTGCGTAGGAGGGGTATGTTTAGACTACTCCGCTCCGGCCGTATTATATTGAATGTTTATTTCTAAACAGTTCAATTGACTATCGTAGAAGGCTCTAATCAAAGTCTAATATAAAAATCTCAAAGAGGTAAAGTAAGTCGTTGGTGGTTCAATACATACATAATATCACGCCTTTTTCTCCTAGAGGTAGGCAGAGACCAAAGAACGCCACTTGGTACGGCACAAACTTCCCTTACCTCATTCCCATCCATTCATTTTGTCATACAGGATTTCTTTATTGCAGTTCGATTTCCCCGTATTTATTACTTTTATTAAAAACAAAAACGGAAATAAATATCTTTCATCAAAAACTACGTCATAGCTATCTACCGTAATCTGAATGTGATTGCTGGTTGCACAGAACGATTTTTATTTTACAGTCTCTGAAAATAGCAGGCTTTATAATTTGGTTTAAAAACCGAATGCACAATTGCAAATGACATGACTGGCATTTTGTATTCAGCCGCAGAAATTATATTGTTAAAAAAAAGTTTTAACTGTGAAATTTAATCAATTTTTTTAAGAAATTTAAATGCTGTGTCCCAGTCAGATACAGTTTGACAAAGTTTAAACGAATTGTTATCAGTGTTTGGAACTATGAAACCCTCGACGCGAAACCGCTTACCTAAAGAATGTCATTCAGCAAATATGCCAAGTGAAACTCTAGAAAGTAAGACTAAACATTTTGCACTCACATTTTACAAAAGTTGTTTGATGTTGTATTACGTCATATATGACCCATTGTATCCAGAGACTAATTTTAGAGTTAATAAATCGTATTTTTGTAATCTTATACACTACAAAATTGTGTTTTTTTTTTAACCCGTGTCTCAGATCTAAACCTCAATCAGTATTCGCAAGTCACGAGACTGTTGGGATTAAAATAATTAAATTCATTAATTCGTTGGAGTCGCTTGGAGTCAATTATCAAGGAATTACATACAAGTCGAGATTAGTTCACACTCGAAGTCACAAGGAAATTGAACATATATCTTAGTAATTCACGTCAAGGATATATTCGGGTTATACTTGCTAAGGTTAACAACTTATTCACAACGTTAAGACATGATATACTGCGGTAGTAGTGGGAGTTTTTCGAAAATATGAACACGGTTGATAGGATCTAGTTTTGCAGATGAAAAATGTATATCCTGTAGAGGCCCTGTCCCGTATTTGGAAATCTTAGTATGTAGAGATATGAATAACCTTTTATGAAGGTATTAGGTATTAGGAAAGATATCTAACTGATAAATTTTCGGAAAGCATGTAAGTATTTTTACTAATTTTGCCAGGAACTAATAGCAAAAAGTCGCCCAGCGGTCTGCTACAGTAAATATAACATAATAAAAATAATTCCCTTACGTTTTATTTATTTAAAACATTAGCACAGACATTTTTTTGCAATTTGTAACGTTTTTTTTTGTGATCATAGGTTGTTCTTGTTTGAGACTGCTAAGCCAGCCCCAGATATGTGGCAATTAGAACAACGTTTTATGTGCCCTCAGAAATGTCGATTCTTAAAATCAAATACGTATGACTGATGGCTAAATAAATATTTAAAGAAGCCAAATACATTAAAATGTCTTTTTCCAAAATATATAATTTTATTCTCAAATTTTCTCACATTAAGCAGTTCTGCTGTGAAAATGAATTTGGAGAAGTGGTTTTTTTATTTTTATGCAATAGATACGTAAGTGAGACAATATTATTGAAAGTTGGTATTATCTCAAACACAGTAGAAGAAACCAATATGTGGCAAATATTGCTGACAAAAATTGACACAAGTAAAAATACGACCTTCTGACATGTTATTGTATAAAAGAAAAGGGTCCTTGAGGTCTCTTTAGTAATTCAGTCTAGTAACGACCGTCTCAATGTGCTTATCATGTAAAAGACCCAGACATATTATTAGAACACTTCTAATAATACCAACCCGTCACGCGTCGATCTCATACATATAATACGAACCAGAGTAATGGTCCTAGGTTCAAATATATTGGAAACGTG
Source organism: Anticarsia gemmatalis (assembly GCF_050436995.1). NCBI lineage: Eukaryota > Metazoa > Arthropoda > Insecta > Lepidoptera > Erebidae > Anticarsia > Anticarsia gemmatalis. The sequence goes on from NC_134759.1 coordinate 4,528,660, forward strand.
GTAGTGTATAAAAAGAATCGTCCTTATTCCCGTCATATTATGAAAGGAGCGGCCTTCGAACGAAAATACGGACATTTTTAGACTAAGCTAATAGTTTTCGCTTGGTTAGTGCGTAAGAAAGTTACATGAATTGTTTTTATAGTAACTTTTATACTACAGTCATACCCATCGCGTCCCTGCGCCTTTAATTTGCAGAAGTTGATTTGCGTTTCTTTAAAAGCTTTTATGTTTTAAACTAGCCCGATTTTCTACAGACTGTACCATGGAGTATCGAGAGTTTGACATTTTAAATATACCATAAAAATAGTTCTTACGGCCGTTAGAGACGCAGCCGCTGATCAGTAGCCCTACCATGAGTTGGCGTAGTTAAAAACTAGAGTAGTTAACGTGAGAACGCAACTACAACAGTGGGCTCAAATAGGGAAAGAATGAACGACAAAGCCAATCTACATTCACTGTTGTTTAATTTAACTACACGTTATTAAATATGGCGACCCATGGTAGCAATTTTGGTACCTTAACTATCCGCTAGAGGCGCTGTTCGAGTTTTACGAGAACTACAGTGTCTCCGGGAGACTATAGTTACCAACTCATGGTAGCGCTACAGAAGTGGTTCATGTAAAGGTTCCCGATACCTAGCCGGTCGTCAATAGGCGATATAATAGGAAATCGCCTCTCTGGTCGTTGCTCACTTTTGTAGAGAATATGACTAATTAAATAATCTGAGTATTCGAGTAATAAAACTGCGAGGTACAGCTAATGCATTACATAATTAGCAGCCTCATCTGTTAATCCAGCTGTCCTATTTCGTTTGTATCACATCTCTTTAGCTCTAATCCCCTTCTCGTCTTTAAAACCTCAAAGCAGATTTGAAATTACAACGTATGTCGAAAACTCTCCTTCGATGTTACCAAATAATTCCTGTATGTACCCAGGGATAACGAACGTAGTTCTAAAAATGGCGAAAGCTTAGTTTGGGACGTGATTGAAAGTCTGTTAAGCCAATCTGTGTTAGTAGTTTTTAAGCTATTTAGTTATTTTGTGGGCTTTATAACTACTGTTGTATGTTTTGTGGTATAATTGAATGTGGCGTAATAAAATTTTGTATCATACTATATTGGAAATGTAATTAGTACTTTTCGTTGTGGATTTAAAGCGTGGCCTAGATACGAGACATAATATCTGAAAGAGTTACATTATAAAGTAAAATAACCTACTTACATAGATGCATAAAATCACGCTTTTTTCATATAGGGTTCACAGAGGCCAAAGAACCAGACATGTTTCGATTCTTACAAACTTCCCTTATTTCATTCACAATTTCATAGCCAGTTGCGCTCACCGTTCGGTAAACGATATGTGGGTTAAGCAAACGTTGGCGCGGTCATTCTATAGACGAGTCACTGCATAGTGGTGTTTGAACTGGGCGTCTACGTGCTTTGGAGTGCACGTAAAATGTCGCTCCCAGCTTGAACAAAATTGAAACTAGGTTGACCGTACAATGAGAGAGAGAGAACTGCAAAGTGGTTGAAGTAGAAATTAATATTAAAAGGAAAGTAATAAAAAAACAGCTCATTAAAACTTTTGAACCGTAGTAAAGATGAATAGCTTCCGTACTAAACTATTCTAAAAATATTCCTAATGTCTTAGCGGAAACGTTTCACAAATAAGATTCATTGATCTGCTGATACAAAAAACCCGTATGTAGATTTCGCCGTTTGCATCTCATTTCGAATAACTAAGAAAAGGCAGTCGTAGGAAATAAATCGTTGTCGCGAATGATAGGGATCGCATTTTTGCTGAGGACAGAATAGTTCACGTTTCTCGCGATTTTTTCCGTTCCCAAGGGATTCTTGAATTATAAAGGCACGATATATTGTATACGTTCAATATTCCTCACACAATTGCGTACTATTTTATTTATGGTAAAAATACACCATCGGAACCTTAAATTAGTCTTGTGTTATGTCACAGGGATTTTTACCCACATCCACTGGAGTTGAGCTGGTCTCAATGGCCATAATCGGTCAGAAAACATCGTCATCACCTAATCTATGAAAATAAGTGTAATTTTGTACCAAAAGAATAGGTATCCAATAAGACCTCAAGAAACTACACTTTTTTTTGAGCTAAAACCTATTTCCTGGGCCGTTAAATATAGAATATCATTAAGAATAGCTAACTAATGAATATACTACATATCTAACCTGCCTCAATGGTTGCCTCAATGGCCTCGTGGAAATCAATCATAGGTCTTGAAATCAAGAGTCTCTTAATGTATCACTAAAATACTACCAATGTGCCTCAACAGTGTCTAATTAAGATTTGTCTTCCTTATTATTCCGTCAAACTTTGACATCCTAATTCATCAAATATGAAGATTCTGGAAAGTTTTGCGCCGTGTGTTTACATTCTAAAACAAAGTTTTAAAGTCTTGTTCAAACTGGAATATGCGCAGTTGGTTTAAAACCATTCTACATGGTTTGCGCTTCGGCAATTGTTATTGCGTCACTTTAAATGCGGGTGCTAAAAATAGGAACTATACGAGAGCATTTTTCAATAAACTTTTATGTAAGTAATTGAACACCCAAAAATGTTTTCATAAAATAATATTCTACTAGTTGAGTTGAAAAAAACTTGTGAGTTGTCCAAAACCAATATCATAATATAAAACTCTTCCCTTACTAAGTGACTGACCGACTGACAGACTGATAGACCACTTCTAGCCGAATCTAATTAGCGTATAAAGTGATGCTCGTGTGAAAAATCCTAAGGAAGTGTAGAGGAGCTTAATCAAAAATTCTTCCTCCCTTCCCAAAGGAGGTAAAAAGTAAGAAACTCTTTACATGAATGATCAGCATTAAGAAAACAGTTTTCCCGTTTCTACAACATATTGTGAAAACGGAAAAACTAAAGTCCATGTAATCAAAGTCGCGGGTGGCCGCTAGTATTTCATATGCTTTTAAATACGAGTACATTTCGCATATCAAATTGTTTTACTGTGAATTGCATATATTTGATTAAATTTAGTTTTGATTGTTTAAACTATATCAACGAGTCGTTTTAGAACCACTTGACACTCGTAATATTCAGAAAATTTAATTTATACTCATAGTCTGTATCAAAACTATTTTATTTCATTTTATTTTTCAACTGAATTCAAATGACGTCAAACAAACCCTTGACATAGTACTTTTGTTGACCTAATCTAAACTAATATTATAAAGCTGAAGAGTTTGTTTGTTTTTTTGATTGTTTGTTTGAACGCTCTAATCTCAGGAACTACTGGTGCTATTTGAAAAATTCATTCAGTGATAGATAGCCCATTTATTGAGGAAGGCTATAGGCTATATATCATCACGGTACGACCAATAGAAGCAGAGTAGCAATAAGAAATGTTACAAAAATGGGGAACATTTTGACCCATTCTCTCTTTTGTGACGCAAGCGAAGTTGCGCGGGTCAGCTAGTGTTTGATAAACTCAGTAGGTATACATTTTGTTTAGGAATTTGATATTTAAGTTTTAAAATTTGCCGCGATGACTTGTCTGATTAGCTAAATCATCATCGATTTTCAAGTACCTTTGTAGAACTAAAACATTGCTTAATTGGCGAAAGAAAGAAGATAACAAAGCACTATTCCATAATGTCAAAGAGTATTGATGGATTGTCAGCTTCCAGTCCATTAGTTTAAAACACTGTCATAACTTAATTCATGATTCGTGACTATTACTTAGACAGTGAAAAGCTGAGTCAGTCCTAACAATTAAACTTAATAGAATCCTTGGAGACTTCGGTTACCTAACATTCAATTAAAGCCCAAAGTTTCCAAACATCTGGTTACTGAGAATTAATTAATTTACGATGAAAAGAACAATAGTTTATTGTTATTTTAATGAGAAAAATAAGACATAATTATTGTAATTGCGATGTGGGTAGAATAATAAAAGGTCACGCTTTTGTGGTCGGCGTGACGTGAGAGCCCATAGGAATGCTCGTCAATGAAGTAAATTTTTACCGCAATTTTAATTAGTAAACAACTTTAATAATAATACGAGTACATAAGCCGATTTGTATAAGCTGGCACCTACCACGCAACCGGTCGATGGTTCGAACCCAAAATCAATGACTTTTCAAAGATGAAGGAAGGTGACGAAAAACATCGTGATGAATCTTTGCATACCTGAAAGTTCTTTGATACATTTTTGAGGGCATGCAAAGTCCCCAAATCGCACTTGGCCAGAGTGGTGGACTCATGGCCAAGTACCCATGCCCAGCAGTGAGTAAAAATAACAATATAATATAACTATGCAATACAAAGTTAAAATAACACTCAGCTACACTATAATACAGTCTCCGATTACGAATTCTGACAAAACTTACTGCAGCAAAAGTCACACAAGCTCTTACATTATGAATGGGAATTGCAAATAGAAAATCCACTGTTACGTCTATTTCAGTTCTCTAGTTACAAACTAAAGAAAAAGTTGCAAAGAACTACGTCAGAATACAGCCAACTAACATGATATTTTTCTTCTCCTGTTTTCCGCGAACCTTCACAAACTTTTATTCAATAAACTAACGACATATGAAAGCATTTCTTGGCATCGTGTTATTGACAGTGAAGGTGGGTGTGTTGTCTGTAAATGCAAAATGTCTTTTTGCCTTGAAAATGCGTTATTTATTAATTAATGCGCAATTTCGAAAAGGGCTTATGTTTTAAATGTCGGAATGTAAAGAAGTATTGTTATGCCTTTTTTCGAATTAATTATAAATTGTTGAGAGTTTGACCACGGCACCCGCATTGGATACTTAACAGCTACAGCTAGCCGGTTGTCAATTATCGATAGTCGTAGAAAACCACTTCTCTGATTTACTAAATTCTAGCTCACTAGCTCTAGATGTGTTCAGTAACTATAATATGAAATTATTTCCACAGAAACCTTCCATTTAGTTACCTTACTCCATTTTAGTTATACTGGAGTTAAACAACGCACTACTAGTTAAACAACTACAACTCTCAGTGCACACGGTACCCATTATTTTAGGAATGATTCCATTACAGTACTCGTACTAGGATTACTGCTGGCTGGCCTATATTCAAATGTAGGTCGCAATGTAGTACTTTACTGTTAATGCATGTGACAATGTAGATCAACTAAATAGTATAAAACAAAGCCTCTTTAAAAGTAGGTCTGTTTAAATGGATCATTTTTAGGGAACCCTTAGACGAGCAATAATGATGGCAATTAATATAAAGTATTGCAGTGTTGCTGACCGTTTAAGATTTATACTCGTATTGTGCAATATTATCGATAGTTTCCTTCAACAAGACGTAGTCAAAGGAATCCAAAATTGTAAAAAGATTACACAATGTTATTGCAGGCAGGAGTAAGGCTTAAAATAAATAAGGTACTTTTTATCAAAAGTTGAAAAGATCTGTGGGAAGTCACACTTAGTCGCTAGATAAAACAGAAATAAAGACCTACGTGACGCATTTCTTATCTTCACACAATGTTTAGGTACAGACTTTTTGTTTTTTAAAACTTAATGCCTGTTTTCTCTCTCAAGAGGCACATTGAGGCCAACATCATTTGCTGGCATGTAATAAATGGGTGAGATTATAGCCATTAGCGGGAACATAGCCAACAATTTTCACTGCTACTGAGAATTGGTTTTAAAAGTATTTTACTTTACTTAACTCTTTTTTTTTAGTTGTTGTATAGTAAAAGCCCGTGTCAGACAACTTATCTGTCGGATAATGTGTCAAAAAACGTATTAAAATAAAGGAAACAAGAAGTATAGTCTAACAACTTTATACAGAGGAGAGAGTCTTGTAATTAAAATTTTGAAATAGACCACCAGTGACACGAGTACTTATGCAGCTGACATGTTTTTTACAGCCTTTTTATTTTGAAAATACACAGAATTATCAATTGTACTAATATACCAAGGCTCTCTACTAAGTTGTTGGATTGTAGTATTGCAGTAAGTGGAAAAAATCCACCTCTTTTGAGAGTGTGTGGCTTCAGGTAATTATTTAAATAGTCAACTATTTCAATTATTACCTGAAGCTGCAATGCGTGTGACGTGTCTATTCAGTAACTTTAATTTTTTGTTTCAGATTCTTCGCCATCCTCTATCCCTTACGGCTGGCAATAGCAAGAAAGAGAAGCAAAATGATGCTGTACATGGCTTGGTTCGTCGCCCTTCTTTGCAGTCTACCACAGGTGACTTCTTACTATAAAACAAATTAAACTAAGTATTAACTTTATCTATTAAATCGCGAGCATATTTCGAGAATTATTAATTTGTTGTTTCATATATCTTATTTTGACGTATTGCGGTCTTATTTACTTAAAGAAACTCTGAAGGTTGCAGAGGACATTTTGTTTGTAATAATAAGTTCAAAGTATATTTTATATTTTCATAGTCAAACCACATTTCGTAAATATTTGAATACTAGTTTATATATTTGTAGACTAATTAATAATTCATATAAAAGCTGTTTAGAACAGAGTATTATAATATTTATGATTGTTCAATGACTTTCAAAATAGGTCATAAATGATCTGTAGTTGATCTATCTGACCTTTTTCATCCATATTTCCATAATAATATAATTAATGCAGAAGTCTGTCTGCCATTAACGATTTCACAGATACTTATTTTACTAAACTGATATTGTTAAAATGTAGCAAGGAGATTGCTGAAGACATAGTACAAAATAATATAATGTACTTTTTTCTTAGATCTGTTTTTTATCCATATTACACTTCAAAGGAGCCGCACGAGTCAGCTAATCTAAAATAAAAGTGTATTACAAAACAGTTCTCCAATATATTTTTGTACATTTGATGAAACTTGTTGTTAAACTACAGCTGTAGATTAGACTATAGGCTAATCAGTATTCAATTACAAAATTAAATAGTTTTATTCAAATTTTGATTTTGACTTTCAACAGAATGTGCAGTTTATATTCAACAATTTGGTTGAAATATAATTTAAATTCAGCACTATTATAGCAGCTGGAATTTACTCTACAACAGATTATTCTAAAAGCTTACGTATGTTCAGTCTGAACACGAAACTCGAAACAGCGCAAATAATGCCTAAATCTAGTTTCTGAACAACGAACGGGCCGATTATAAAAGCTATTAAAGTCTATAAAAACACCTATTATGTTTAATATTTTTATCTACCGCGAAAGTACTGTTTTATAAAGAAAATTGCGCGTGGGATTTATGTAAATAACATTTTAACTACGGCAATCACAAAAACGATTCGTAAAATACGGTGTTTGGGGTTATAACAGTGTGTTTTCTCGTTTATTTTTAAATAAATACTTTAAAGGAATAACCAGCATACTGCCTTAAATGATCCATACTAATACAAATAATGCAATTTTCTCTGTTTTCGGCGAAATTGCCAAACGAAACTCAATGCTTGGTTTGAAGTTATTAAAGTTGCGGGTCCAAGTATTATTATAGGCTCTTTTTAAAATTAGCCTTAATTTTATTTAATTAAAGTTTCTCGTAAATGTTGCTATGCTGGTTATTATCATATGAAATTTAAAATTAAATGCATATTTAAACATATGAAAATAACTAGATTGGTTTTGTGTAGGTAGTTTTAGTCAACTACAGACACATGAAGAGTAACTTAAAACATATAAAAATAACAACTGGCGAAGGTTAAAATAAAATATATAACTTGTTCAGAAACTGTAATGTCAAAGATTTAAAAGAAATACCGTGATCGGAAAACTGTCACGGAATAAATAGTTCCAATCTCACGATGTCTAAACAAACGCTATGAGTAATAGTTGAGAGCAATCGTTTGTGAAACGTCTATGCTATAGAGATACTCTCAGTCTGTTTGGCTGAAAGGTTTTATTGTTCGATACAAAATTAATATATTCAAATTGCTTGTATACTATTCGATGCATGTGAATGAATATTAGGTCGAAGAAAAGTCTTTTCGCATTATACTATGTATGAACTTGTAATAAAATCTTTTCTCTACACAAAAAGGCTTGATATTTGGGTACCCCACGAGCTCACTGAAAGAAACCTACTGAACCGTGTACTCATTTGTGATTCTTGAAGCCAAAGAGATTTTGTTACAAGTTCATTCATACTATAATGCGAAAAGTCTTTTTCCCCGACCTAATATATTTACTGATTTACAAGAGTCCATTCTTAAAAAAGTTTTTAGAAGATTGTGGTGATACGATATAGAAATGGCCCTGTTAACGACTCTAACTAAGTTCACGTTAACGTAAGGATTTACTTCGTTAGTTCATGTGTAGGATTTGAACCTACTGTTTTTTAAAAATGAAGTCTAATTAGTCAACAATTCATTCAGCTGTCAGGCTTTCATATGTCAGTATTAATACCGCATAAAAAAATGTTTTTAAGCAAAGGCGTGAATCTTTTGGATCATTGACCCAGATACAAATACTTTTTCACGCCAAAGAAAACAATCTTGAAATTTTCCGATTCGTTTATCTTTAGCAGGACATCATTTTGGGTTTGTTGATATAAACGTTGGTTTTCTCAATTAAACCCGCCTATTGGAAAGTAAATTAAGGTATTATTGTCAAGGCTGGAGACACTTAAGGCTGTTTTGCCGTCTGTGGATGACAACTTTTCATTATACACTCAAACCCTCATTAATTTAAGTGTTCCTTCAATTTACTCGCATATAAAAAATAGATTTATTTAGCTAGATTTAGGGTTCATTCTTTCATAACAAATATTTTTACAGCTCATGTCTTTTCATCACTGCCTAAAAATTTGAATTATTTATTTATTGTAATTTGTTTAATAAAATGGTAAGCAAGGTGTTTTGTTTAAGCGGTGTATAAGCTGGATAAATGCAGATTTAAGTAATGAGAAATACTGAGCTTTGTGGCATCATATCAAAAAATAAAGGACTGGAATTATATTTAAGCCTACTCATTATGTAAATATAATAATATGTAGCTTAAAAGAAATTAAATTAAAAAAACCGACTAAGTGTGAGTCGGACTCGCACACGGAATGTTCCTTACCATTGTTTATAAAAAGGTAGGTATTTTACAAGGGCCCCAGGCGGCATCACCCAGGGTAGGGCCCCTCCTACAGGGGGGCGAGCCGCGCATGGCGTGCGTCTTGCGGTACTAGCTCATAGCGGTTATCCCGGCGCACGTCTTTGCGGAAGCGGTTGGACACTCGTCAGGTTTTTAGTGGGCTCTACGGCGGACCACATACCCCGTTTGCGCAGTCCCAGTGCAGCGGGGACCTAGCCGGTGGGTCGTTTTAATCGACTCCAACGGGTTTTCCTGACGAAAAAAAAAAAAAAAAAAAAAAAAAGGTATTTTACAAGGGCGCCCTAATAAAAATGGTCTGATTCTGTATTTTAGTTTTTGTTGTTATAGCATCAATAAAAATACATCTTCTGTGAAAATATCGACTTCCTTTGTTACGGTTCCTGAGATACTATCTGGTGACAGACAGACAGACAAACAGCAAAGTTTCTGTAATAGGGCCTTACTTTACCTTTTGGGTACGAAACCCTAAAAATAATATTGGTAAAAGAAAAGGCCTGACTCAAAACGAGTATGTTTAAACTTTGTGTTCATATTCTGTCATATATTCTAAGGCTGACTGCAAGCCGAGATGAAAGAGATGCGACTGTGAAAGCGCTGAAAGCGAACGCAGTACAAATAATGCTGACCTTACTTCAGTTCTATGAAGCAGACTGCGACGAAACGCGACAGGTCTTTGTATCTTGTCATATTGCGTCGCGATGCATCGTGTTTGAGTCACGACGATCAATAATACTTATTGCATGGTGTATTGCCAAATATTATAGACCATTATGGATTTACATTGTGCAATATTTCTGTTAGTTTAAGTTGATTGTGCAAAATAATTGCAAATTACCAAACAACTAACCCAACTCTCATGTTGGAATACGAAAAGTTTGTTGGTCAAAAGGTCGCTTATACAGTTGGTATGCTTATCGCCTCTTTGACAAGTAAACTATTTGAACAGTTCTTTATCAACTATACTTGTTTATTCTTTACCCATAGCTAAAATGTGCAGTGCGTTAGAAAATTACAGACTAGTTAAATCTAAGCACTTGATGTAGTTCAAACCGGAACGTCTGTGAATCTAACTAGAAAGTTCGTGTAATAATGAGACGCAAACCTTTCAAAATGTATGAAAAGCCCAACTTTGGCGCCGACTCGGCGTAAAATTCATTTGATGCATATAAAACTTCAAAGGAACAGTTCTTGAAACTTCTCGTACTTGAAAGAAAATGAAATTATTATATTCACTTGTGTTTGTTTCTGTGAATGAGCAGTTTTACGATATTTTTTCTCTACTACTTTTTACATTTTTTAAGCCGGCCGAAGGCCTTAGGCATGGTTGGAGGACTGCTTTCTTAACTAACATCAACCGGGACCGACGCTTTACGCGCCCTCCAAAGATGAGATGCTCATTTCAATTACCGCTGAACGGTCACCCATCTAAGGAATGAATGCGCCAAACTTTGCTTAACTCACAGATCGTTTACCGACGGGTGAGCACAAAAGTATAATGTGTATGATAAAAAGTGAATCGATTCGCGGTGAGTTCGCCCCTCCTGGACAAGGTCTTAAAATAATAATATTAACTTTCAAATAATAATTCATCCTTCATTTCAATCACTTTGAAATGATTGCAATATACACTTAACTGCTTACAAATATTTGATTTAAAATCATTGTATTTTAAAACTTTTTAGATTTCAAATGTTTGATAATTGAGATAAATTATAGTTACCTTTTAAATGATTGCTAAAGTGGGTAGATAAAATTCAGTGCGACAATAAAACGAATTATGTAAATGAAAATTTGCATTCAGCATTTTGAAAATAATTAGCAATTAAAATAATAACAGTATTTTAAAATGATTAACATTAATGTGTTTAATACCTATTAAGGTTTAGAAAGCAAACATAACCTATTCACATTAGTTGTAATGTAGTTAATATCGTAAAAGGTTGTGCTTTTTGCAAAGGTAATAAATAAAATGTTGATGATATATTTTCGAAAGAACATTTTAAATACGTAAATATCGTTGACATCAACAACTTTTGATAAATGAGCTGTTTGTGACGGATCAATACACATTTAAGCAAAGCTTTATTTATTTATGAATTGAATAAGATCTTGATCACAATACAATTGAAATAGTGTTCGAAGTGGCTGAAAATATGTTTACTGTCATAAACATAAATGTCTCAATATGTGTATTGGTATACAAAAGAATACGGGAATTAACGCGAACACGCATTTAACCTTAAAATGCCTAATGTTTCGGCGCAGGTTGCACTCGCCGTGGTCGCATGCAACCTGCGCCGAAACGTAAGGCATTTTACCTTAAAATGCGTGTTCGCGTTAATTCCCGTATTCTATTCTAATATACATTAAGGATGCAACGCGAAAGTTCAAAAGTTATGATGTGTATTGGTATTCATATCGATACAATATAAGAAACACTTCAAGCTTCTATTTCCACAGGAAGAAAACATAAGTTAAGCTAATTTAGCGAGGATATCCTGTAGATTGCCTCATAGTGGTATTTGACGTCTCCTTGTTGTTGTCAAGTAAGGGCGCGTTCCCACTATGTCGTAACGATTAATTTATCGTTCGACCGTCGTCTCTAGCTGTTCCCATTATAACGATATTTGTCGTCAAACATTTTTATCGCTTAGTGACTGTCGTATCCCGTCCCCACTGTCACGAAAATCTGTCGTCACTGCAAAAATGCCGTAGACGACAGTAAATCGTGTCGTTCTATATGCAAATCGAACACCTCCATTTAAACATAATATAAGCCACAACATTTAAAACTTCACGATTATCTGCCGTCACGACATAGCGGGAACGCGCCCTATGACACATCGTTACCCCATGTCAACGGCCTTTGGACAGTCTGAACAACAATGACACTTTGATAAACAATACAGCTTGCTTAAAACAAAGCTAACAGGTCAACTATATCGAGCTGGAGCGTTGTCAATACGAATGCACAATTTTAGTTTAACACGACAAAGGGAAGTCTTTAAAATTCTACCGTAAATTTACAAACAGTCACATACGAACAAACAATGTTAATCAAATAAAAGCTTATAAAAGTCTGTCACGATCCACATATCCATGAAATTACACGGAGACCATTAAAAGGAATTAAAAGCGTGAAAATTTAATAACTGTACACAGAACATTTTTCAAACTCGGAAGACCTTTTTCCGCTTCCACGCAAAAACAGGCTGATTTATGAAGAGACATAACTGAATACTAAAATGTTCTGCAAAAGCGTAAATAAAAGGGCATTAAATATGCTTGAGGCTTTGAGGTTGTTTTTCGGTGACGTCACGATGTCCATTCCATCACGGAAGGAACCTTTTTGCGTTTAAAGTTGATTGTGGTGACGTTTTACAGAAAGCTTTATTAATAATGTATTAGGTTAACTTGAGTAAGTGTACTTGTTTAAAACTGTTTTCTTGAAAAACGTTTTGGTGGAAACGTAAAAATAAAAAACCTAGAAAGAATAAAAATAAAGATAGATAAATATCATAGGACAACTCACACACGGCCATTCATATACATCCTCATCACACAAAGATTAAATTGGTCCCTGGTGGTATTCGAACCCAACACACGCGGCGCTACGGTTACTGCGGCGAGGTGACTACGTTAACCACTGCGTCAAACTTGCAGGGTCTATCTAATTATTCAGAGTCGGTAAAAAATAGTGTCCGATTCTCAGAACATCTTTCCAACAATGTTGAATATTCAAATATCTAAGCCTACTATGAAAGGCTTTGTTCTAGCATAATTGTTTTAAGGATATTACGTGCGGTAGTCATGTCAACGTCCAGATTCGCTAGTAGTCTTTACTAGACACGTACGGTCCGAGTGTCAGAAACTAAAATGCCCAGTGACTGTCGATAGTCTACTACATAGTCCTCTGGCCTTGTCTGTCTGTTCGTGGTAAATGCGAAATCTATGGAACTGATTTTGATACGGTTTTTGCCAATAAAGCGATTCCTAGAGGAAGTTTTAACACAGCTTTAGTGACCCAAATTGTAGCACACTTAGGTATCAATTAATTATTTGAGTATGAATTGCCAATTTTAGCATAGCAATTATAAATACTTCAATTGATTCATAACCTTAATTAAGTTATAAATAGACTGACAAATAACCGACGGTTCAATTATTTTCTTAGTCACCATTATACATTTCGCTGATCCACGTGCCAATATTTCAGAGAGTTCATTGACATTGAAAACCAAATTAAAAATATGACCCCTTTAAATTTTTGGGTTAAACTTTCTGAGTAAACAATTTTACCTGTTCGTTTTCAAACAATAAAATGAGTTTGATGACTTTCTAGAAGGACAACATTTATAATGAACAAGACGAAATAGTAATAAGCTTAACTGAGAAGAATTTTCAGAGAAATAGGTTGATTATAGCTAAAATTAATAATTGTTGTTATTTTTGTATTATTTTTTTAAATAAAGGAATTCGTAGAAGGACAGTAAGCAGATAAGGCAAAACACCTTTTATTTCCTTCAAATCAAAACATCTAATATAAAAATTAAAAACTTGAAGGAATAAAAAAAATGTCTCACGTTTTGTACATATTTTAATCGTAGTTTTCTAAGAGTAAGAAACGTACCGACGATATAATTATGGGTGCTTGGACAATTTTTTTGAGATTTTAGGTAGATTTGTTCATTTGTCTATTCAAAATCCCTATTTTTTTTTCTAATGTATTGTGCAGTAAGTGAAGTATGTGTAATGACTATCACAGCTTATGAATCGCAGCTCAAATAACATTTTCAATAAATTATCCATAATTGGATAGATAAAAATTAGCCGTCATTAGCCTTAGATTACATGAGCGATATTTCATTGAATCATCTAATTACTTAATGTGAGAAATTCTAGTGATATATTTTCATTTAACAGATCAAATAATTCTAAGCTTAAGATTTGATTCTTGGTAATTTCGTTACTTAATTTCAAGAAATCTTAGTCACGTCTCTGTCTTAATCTAGGTTGTCTAATTGTCAGACGTATTTTGAATAAAATGTTAAGTATTTTTATTGTGATTGGCTTTTGATTCGGTTCTGTATAGAAAAATATTACAATAGAATGAGGTAATTTAACTTATTATTACATTCACATATTGTGTAGCCCAAAAGGGCCTACTTCTTTACAAATAAAGGTGATCAAATTAGTAAATGGTTTTTTTATCTAACGTTTTTATAGGTGTTGGGCAAGGTAGTATTATAGGTCGTATTTCTTTTTCTCTTTTTCATATATTTATTATCCGAATCAGTGTCTAAGACGTTGAGGCCACCTAGAAGCCCTGATCAGGGCGGGAATGTTTTTAATCTATATTTCTTATAAAAAGCCATAGGCTATGTACATTTTCGGTATATGCCTTATTAATTTTGCAATATTAAAATATTTGGCGAAATGTAATAGGAATTCCGATTTAATATTGCGTCATATAACATCTTAAATTAATTACGCAATATGAACCCAATAAGATCGCGTACATAGTTCAAATTTTATTAATATCTGGTATGGGAGGCATTTAAGTCAGGGAAAGGAAGCAAATATTTGTCAATGTGATATAATGTTCCTTGGATATGAGTATGATATCGCTAAGCTTATATACCTCTAAACGGTTCTACGAGTAGGATGTATCTTATTTTAGTCATATTTTATGCTTCAAATATGAGAGAAGAGAGCATAGATGAGAAGAAAAGAGTCTGTCTAAATTTGTACATATTTGAAGCTAGGACGTATAACTTTCACAATATACATATTATTATATTACGTCATTCGAATGTCCAATAGTTATACTATTGACGGTTCATGCCGTAGGGGATAAAGTTGCCGCTGTGCACTACGTTTCATATTTGTGTATGTACTTATAAAATAATAAAGCGTTCGTACTTCGTAATAAATTGTTATCCTTTTTTAACGTTCCTTAAAGAGAGTAAGACAAGATTTCATTAAAATTGACTAAACTTTATTCAAACGAAATCTAAAAAATACCGTTCATCTAGTTCAGCGCCAATTTCTTTTCAATTTGTAGTTAACAAGTAATATTGATAAAACTGTTGAACTGCAAATAATACGATAAAATGGACTTTTTTTTTTGTATTTGAAGATCTACTTAAAATTAAATAAATTTTGATAAAAAGATCTTGCTTTTTTCAATATGTTCAATCATGGGACAGATGTACAGATTTATTTTTGAATTTACAATAATTGTACAGTTACGCAAAATAAATTGCTAATCTGGGATTTCGGAGGATTAAACCTTCACACCTAAAAACATTGAATCAATCTTACGCAGTATTAGAGCTAGAAATTCCATGCACCTTAAGCTTAAACCAATATTATACCCACCACTATCAGTATGACTAAATAACTTAATTGCTAAGATTGTAAAATATGGTTTACTTGAAGTAATTGTAGGTTATTAAATTATAACCCACTTATCACATGAAAGTATAACTTTGAGATTATTTCCAGAATTCAATGGGATGTTCCTCGAAATAGCACCATTTATCCTTACAACAACAAAACTTACGAAATTCATAAACATAAAGTTGGAACTTATTAACTTTTCCATCTCATTTCCTCCTCTCCACTCTCAATATTCTTTGAATAATGGTCTTTGTAGATTCTGCCTATCATCTCTTCTAATTTCAACCTTATCTCCATTGTTTCAGAGTCTAGTGTTCCGTGTGATGAATCATCCGAAAGTGCCGGATTTCCAGCAATGTGTCTCATTTGAAGCATTCGCTAACCAACACCAGGAATTAGCTTATAATGTGTTTTGTTTATGCGCTGTTTACTTCCTACCGCTGATGATAATATCAGTGTGCTATGTTTGTATTTTTTACGAAATATCCAAGAATTCAAAACAAAATTCAGGTAAGTTAAATTTTGGTAATATTTTTTCGTACGTAGGTTTTAGAGACAACAAAATATTTGTAGTAGTTCCGGCTATTACCATCGAATATTGTATGTTAATATTTCATGATATTAGAATTCATTGCCTGAGGGCTGAATATAATCCGTAGTAAAAACATGTGAGTTCAGAAAACAGAACATGTAGAGCGTAGCTTGATTATGTATATACTTATTTGACTAAAACACTTGACCTAAGAATGTACGGGACAATCCCGGGAATGAGCCCCTCAAAGAGCTTTCTCTGACCTATTTTGATCTACATATTAAAGACAGGATAAAGCACTTCTTTGCTGTCAACAACACGCGAACTAAGGACAAAACAAGACGTTAAAAATATTTTGCGTGTTCAGTCTTTGAGACAAGCATGTTTAGGAAGACGCATAGATTTAATCCGGAGTTCCGACCTATAAAAGTTGGAATAGCTTTCATTAGACTTTTATTTTTGTTGATTATTTCTTATTCACTTTATAATTAACTATATTCCACATAATGCATAAGGTTATAATCAATAGGACTCAAGGCCTAACACCTCTCTCAATCCGGGAGTAGACCCCTGACCAGCAGTTTGCAACTGCTGGTCAGGGGTCTACTCCCGGTTGATGGGTTAAATTTAGTGAGATTTTTCTTGATTTGGTGTTGATTCTAATGCCAAAGTTTCAATCATCAAAATCAAGTTATCAAAAAAACAGTAAAAATATTAAAATCCTAGAAATGCTGAATGATATGAACTTGTTTCCCGTGGAACACGATATAATGTGTATCTTTTTTACTCATTGGAATATAGGAACATTGATACTTATGTTGAACTATTATGGAGCATAAAGTAGGTTGCGGATCAGTAGTTACGTTAGTTTATCTCAGCTCGCATAGTTGTCGTAACTTTTCATGGTTCTGTGCATCCGTGCATCTATGCGGAATGCAATCCTAGTTGTTATTAGGTATTCAATTTATTGAGGTATGAAAAATAGCGAGTTAATAAATCGTATCAGTATAGCTTTCAGTCTGCAACCTGTTTAAAGATTAATGTGCCAATGTCTTTATGTGAAGCTTTGCTAATCCAAAACATAAATTAGCTGTGTAAAATAGCACAATGGTTTGTCTAAGCGTCTGGAAGCATCTTCATTCACATAATTTTTGATTCTTAATAAGTAATTCTTAAGTGAGGATATCTATTATCATCAAGCTTCCCGTTGCTAGCAATATCAATTGACGACCATAGATACTATTTCACAGTAAAATTTATAATTTACTTTTTAGAAAAATATCATCACTCGGACCACAGCAGAGTGATGTTGCGAAGATCAGACCAAAGGCCGCTGGCTCGAGCGAGGCGAAGGACGCTCCGGATGACGGTCACCATCGTCACGGTGTTCGCTTGCTGCTGGCTGCCTTACGCTACTATGACGCTGTGGTAAGTCTCATCTATACATTCATTTAAAAAACCATTTATTTTTGTTACACATAAAGAAACACCACAAATACAGAACTAATAATTAATAACTAATTCAATTCTTTTAATTAAAAATATATACTTATGACAAGATGTATTGATGTGAATGAGGCGAGGGAAGTTTGTATGGTTCGTAGAGCCGTTCTTTGGTTTCTTGATACCCCCTATGGGCGTGATTTTATTTACCATACGTATATAAAATTAAACCTTTTGGGGAGAATGATGAAAAAATTGGAACAATACCTATCACATTATTAGTTTTTTGTGGGAACCTAAATCTTTGTACAGGCGTTGTGTAGCAATTAAGTAAGGTGTCATGCGTCAATATGAGGCGGACACTTCATATACATATTTAAAATTATTATCCTTGATGTATTGATCATGTCAAGTCCATAATGAACTCTTTATGAGACCAGTGATAAATTGTACGAATATTCTATTTAATGATATATGTTATTATATGTTATATGTAAGCTTTGACTTTTATAGAGTCAATAGTAAGAAGAGTATTTTTTATCTACTATATAAAAATAAGTCGGGTTTTCCTTCCTGACGCTATAACTCCAGAACGCACGAACCGATTTCCACGGTTTTGGATTCGTTGGAAAGGTCTCGAGCTCCGCGAGGTTTATAGCAAAGAAAATTCAGGAAAAAATTCAACAGAAAGGCGAAAAAACAGAGAAAATCATTTTTCTCATACAGCGCCATCTCTGATACATAGCATGTACTACATACCAATATTTGTATCGTATTTCTTTTAATATTTTTATTTGACAGCTACTCATTGTAGATGGTGCCGGTGCGTGATATATTGTTTGACAGAGAATTTCATGTGAAAAAACGGTATTGTGTTCAAAAAAGTAAAAAATAAAAGTTATTCGTTTCCTAACATTTTAATTGGAAACCAACAAATCAATTACGTGTATTGTGCAGATTTTTATTCGATTTCAACAGCAGGCATTTTGTCTTTAAGGTGGTAAGTTAAACTGTGTAAATTATGTGGATCGTGCATTTGAGGTTAAATTCACTACTCTGTCCATAGTCCAAAATGCCTAGAGGACGACGTGCGAACATCGGCCGCCGCACAAGACATGCAAGCCAGCAACAAGTGTATTCACAGAACTTAAGCGAAGTAAGACAAAATATAATAAGAGAAAATGCCCGATTAAGACAGCGCGTGAGCACACGAAGATCATTGGCATCATACAATCGCTTGGCATTCCAATATGATCCCACTGCGAACTACAGTAATGATGAAAATTTAGATATTGGACCAATGACGACTGTATGCCGATATTGTAATGCGTTAAAGTTTAAAAGAGAAACGGCTGGATTGTGTTGCGCAAGTGGAAAAGTCAAACTGGATCCATTACTTACACCACCACAGCCACTGAAACAATTGTTCGATGGAAGTGATCACGATTCCTACCATTTTCTTCAACACATCCTTGAATACAATAACTGCTTTCGCATGACTTCCTTTGGAGCTAATATCATTCGAGAAGGCGGCTTTATGCCGACTTGCAAGGTAAAAGATACAACACACAGAACCAATCACTCACACTAACAAAATGAATTGCAACAATAAAAACTACATATACACCAAACACTACACCATCACACGATCAGAAGTTACACCGTATTCTTCAACAAATGATTGTTTGCAATTACAGATACAAGGACAAATATATCATTTGCATGGTTCAATGGTGCCATCACCGGATGAGCCGCATCAATTTCTGCAAATATATTTTATTTCGTCGATGGTGGATCAGCTGAATGTGCGTTGCAATATACAGGGAACACAACAGTTAAAGAGACGAATTATAGAACAGTTGCAAGCATTTTTTCACGCTAATAACGCTGTGGTTAATATGTTCAAAACAGCATTGGAACAAATGCCATCGGATACGCACAAATTTGTCATAAGAGCGGATTGTACCCCAACAGGTGAACACGTGCGAAGATTCAATGCACCCACCGTTAATGATGTTGCTGCAATTATTGTTGGCGATCCAACTAAATCGCGAGACATTGTCGTTCAGCGAAGAAGCAATATCATGCATCGTGTAAACGAGACACATCGTTTGTACGATGCGTTACAATATCCAATCATTTATTGGCAAGGGCAAGACGGATACGACATCACGTTGAAGATGGTCGATCCAATTACAGGTAAAATATTCACACACTAATTATATTGCTATTATTGGTTTCTATTAACAATTCATTTAATTTTGCATTTTCAGGTGTATCAACGAATAAAAATCTAAGCGCAATGAATTACTATGCGTATCGTTTGATGATTCGTACACATGAGGAGAATGTCATTCTGAAGTGCCGTCGGCTATTCCAGCAATTCGCTGTCGACATGTATGTCAAAGTCGAGACCGAACGTTTAGCGTTCATCCGATACAATCAGGCAAAGCTACGATCTGAGGACTATATACACTTGCGTGATGCTATTCATTCAGATGGCGATGTTCAGAATGTTGGACGTCTGACGATTCTTCCATCATCATATATCGGAAGCCCACGCCACATGCACGAATACGCTCAAGACGCTATGACGTACGTGCGAAATTATGGAACTCCGGATTTGTTTATTACGTTCACTTGCAATCCGAAGTGGATGGAAATTGAACGTGAGATGGAACCGGGACAAAAACCGCAAGATCGCCATGACATAATCGCCAGAGTATTTCAGCAAAAACTCAAGGTTATGATGGATGTGCTTACTAAGTATCGAGTTTTTGGTGACACACGTTGTTATATGTACTCGGTGGAATGGCAGAAGCGTGGACTACCGCATGCTCATATCCTAATTTGGTTGCTGAACAAATTACATTCAAATGAAGTGGATGACATCATATCAGCTGAAATTCCTGATCCAGTCACTGATCCCCATCTACACGACATTGTGACGACGCAGATGGTGCATGGACCGTGCGGTGCTTTGAATCCATTATCGCCTTGCATGGCTGATGGAAAGTGCACAAAACGATATCCGCGACCGTTAGTTGCTGAAACAGTCACAGGGCACGATGGATATCCAGTTTATCGTCGGCGTTCAAAAGAAGATAATGGTCGAACTATTAAAGTCAAAGTTCAAAATCAAGAGATTGAGATCGGAAATGAATTCATTGTACCATATTGCCCGCTGCTATCACGAATTTTCGAAACACATGCAAACGTTGAGAGTTGTCATTCGGCCAAATCAATCAAATATTTGTGCAAGTACGTCACAAAAGGCAGCGACATGGCTGTGTTTGGTATTGCGTCGGAAAATGCGAATGACGAAATCAGCAACTTCCAAATGGGCAGATACGTCAGTACTAATGAAGCACTGTGGCGATTATTGTCATTTCAAATTCATGAAAGATATCCCACAGTTGTACATTTAGCAGTGCATTTGGAAAATGGCCAAAGAGTTTACTTCACTGAGGCTAATGCCGCACAACGAGCTGAGAGACCACCATCGACAACATTGACTAGCTTCTTTTCAATGTGTGAAACAGATCCATTCGCAGCGACGCTGATGTACGTTGAAATGCCCAAGTATTACACTTGGAATCAATCAACAAAGAAATTCCAACGTCGCAAACAAGGCACCCCAGTTCCAGATTGGCCACAGGTGTTTTCCTCTGATGCACTAGGTCGTATGTATACTGTTCATCCTAGAAATGATGAATGTTTTTATTTGCGACTGCTGTTGGTAAATGTACGTGGACCAAAATCATTTGCGCATTTGAAAACTGTGAATGGCCACCAATGCCAAACATATCGAGAAGCATGTCAACTATTGGGTTTGCTGGAGAACGATTCTCATTGGGATTTAACACTTGCCGATTCAGTTGTTTCATCAAATGCGTACCAAATACGAACGCTGTTCGCAATTATCATCACCACATGTTTTCCTTCACAACCAATGCAGTTATGGAACAAATACAAAGACGACATATGTGAAGATATCTTGCATCGTTTGCGCATTCAAACGAATAATCCTGACATGCAAATAACCGATGAAATCTACAATGAAGGATTGATTCTGATTGAGGATCAATGCTTGACTATTGCAAACAAGCTACTGATTGAAGTAGGAATGATTGCGCCAAATCGATCGATGCACGATGCATTCAACCAAGAATTAAATCGAGAGCTGCAATACAATGTTGATACATTTCAGGAATTTGTTCAAAATAATGTGCCGTTACTGAATGAACAGCAAAAACAAGTATACGAAACATTAATACAAGCGGTGGACAATAATACTGGTGGTCTATTCTTCCTGGACGCACCTGGAGGGACAGGGAAAACATTTGTCATTTCATTGATTTTGGCCACTATTCGATCAAGATGTGACATAGCTTTGGCGTTAGCATCATCTGGAATTGCGGCAACTCTTCTAGATGGCGGTCGTACTGCACATTCTGCGCTTAAGTTGCCACTCAATTTAAACACAATTGATACTCCAACATGCAATATTTCCCGATCCAGTGCAATGGCAAAATTGTTGATGCAATGCAAGCTCATTGTTTGGGATGAGTGCACAATGGCACATAAGAAATCACTTGAAGCACTTAACTTGACACTGAAGGATCTTCGGCGAAATAACAACATCTTTGGCGGCTTGATGATATTGTTGGCAGGCGATTTCAGGCAGACTTTGCCAGTAATTCCCCGTGGAACGCCTGCAGATGAATTGAATGCTTGCCTGAAGGCATCACCTTTATGGAATAACGTAAAAACATTATCGCTAACCATTAATATGAGAGTTCAACTTCAAAATGATCAAAGTGCTGCACAATTTTCCAAACAATTGTTAGCTGTTGGAAATGGAAAAGTCCCAGTTGATGCGACATCTGGATTAATTACTCTTACCAACGACTTTTGTCGATTTGTAGACTCTCAATTAGCTCTTATTGAAAATGTTTTTCCAAACATTAGTGAGAATTATCAGAATTATGCTTGGTTAAGTGAACGAGCAATTCTTGCCGCAAAGAATAATGATGTACACGCACTGAATTTCACCATTCAATCAAAAATAGCAGGCGATTTGGTGACATACAAATCCGTTGATTCTATAACAAATCTCGATGAAGTAGTAAATTATCCGACGGAGTTTTTGAACTCTCTGGAGTTACCAGGATTTCCACCACATAACTTGCAACTCAAAGTTGGTACAGTTATTATGATATTGCGTAATTTGAATCCACCGCGACTTTGCAACGGTACTCGACTTGCGGTAAAAAGACTTATGTCGAATTTGATTGAGGCAACCATCATTAACGGAAAGTACGCAGGTGAAAATGTATGTATTCCTCGAATACCAATGATTCCGACCGATCTTCCGTTTGACTTCAAACGATTACAATTTCCAGTTCGCCTTGCGTTCGCAATGACAATTAACAAGTCGCAAGGCCAATCGCTTAGTGTTTGCGGGATAAATTTAGAGAATCATTGTTTTTCACATGGACAGTTATACGTTGCGTGTTCACGAGTTGGTAAACCATCCGCTTTGTTTGTGTTAACGTCAGACCAAAAAACAAAAAATGTGGTTTACCAAAGAGCACTTCAATGAATCTTCGAATAATTTGCGGACACGTATAACGCTTCGATTCAGTATTTACTTTGGATTCACTTTCATATACTTAGAGAAGTTCAACTAAATGACACTTCATTTTTGTATTCAAAATGAATTCATTACTGTTGTGAAATGCAATATTTTTTTCCTTTTCAAATATAAAACATAAAAAAATGTTTCTTCATCTCTTAATCACAAAACGAAATGTTACATAAAACGAAGCCATTTGGTGGCGAAACGGAGTTCGCCGGGTTTGCTAGAATGACATTCTCCTCATGTGTACGAATCATCAAACGATACGCATAGTAATTCATTGCGCTTAGATTTTTATTCGTTGATACACCTGAAAATGCAAAATTAAATGAATTGTTAATAGAAACCAATAATAGCAATATAATTAGTGTGTGAATATTTTACCTGTAATTGGATCGACCATCTTCAACGTGATGTCGTATCCGTCTTGCCCTTGCCAATAAATGATTGGATATTGTAACGCATCGTACAAACGATGTGTCTCGTTTACACGATGCATGATATTGCTTCTTCGCTGAACGACAATGTCTCGCGATTTAGTTGGATCGCCAACAATAATTGCAGCAACATCATTAACGGTGGGTGCATTGAATCTTCGCACGTGTTCACCTGTTGGGGTACAATCCGCTCTTATGACAAATTTGTGCGTATCCGATGGCATTTGTTCCAATGCTGTTTTGAACATATTAACCACAGCGTTATTAGCGTGAAAAAATGCTTGCAACTGTTCTATAATTCGTCTCTTTAACTGTTGTGTTCCCTGTATATTGCAACGCACATTCAGCTGATCCACCATTGACGAAATAAAATATATTTGCAGAAATTGATGCGGCTCATCCGGTGATGGCACCATTGAACCATGCAAATGATATATTTGTCCTTGTATCTGTAATTGCAAACAATCATTTGTTGAAGAATACGGTGTAACTTCTGATCGTGTGATGGTGTAGTGTTTGGTGTATATGTAGTTTTTATTGTTGCAATTCATTTTGTTAGTGTGAGTGATTGGTTCTGTGTGTTGTATCTTTTACCTTGCAAGTCGGCATAAAGCCGCCTTCTCGAATGATATTAGCTCCAAAGGAAGTCATGCGAAAGCAGTTATTGTATTCAAGGATGTGTTGAAGAAAATGGTAGGAATCGTGATCACTTCCATCGAACAATTGTTTCAGTGGCTGTGGTGGTGTAAGTAATGGATCCAGTTTGACTTTTCCACTTGCGCAACACAATCCAGCCGTTTCTCTTTTAAACTTTAACGCATTACAATATCGGCATACAGTCGTCATTGGTCCAATATCTAAATTTTCATCATTACTGTAGTTCGCAGTGGGATCATATTGGAATGCCAAGCGATTGTATGATGCCAATGATCTTCGTGTGCTCACGCGCTGTCTTAATCGGGCATTTTCTCTTATTATATTTTGTCTTACTTCGCTTAAGTTCTGTGAATACACTTGTTGCTGGCTTGCATGTCTTGTGCGGCGGCCGATGTTCGCACGTCGTCCTCTAGGCATTTTGGACTATGGACAGAGTAGTGAATTTAACCTCAAATGCACGATCCACATAATTTACACAGTTTAACTTACCACCTTAAAGACAAAATGCCTGCTGTTGAAATCGAATAAAAATCTGAACAATACACGTAATTGATTTGTTGGTTTCCAATTAAAATGTTAGGAAACGAATAACTTATATTTTTTACTTTTTTGAACACAATACCGTTTTTTCACATGAAATTCTCTGTCAAACAATATATCACGCACCGGCACCATCTACAATGAGTAGCTGTCAAATAAAAATATTAAAAGAAATACGATACAAATATTGGTATGTAGTACATGCTATGTATCAGAGATGGCGCTGTATGAGATATTGGTATGTAGTACATGCTATGTATCAGAGATGGCGCTGTATGAGAAAAATGATTTTCTCTGTTTTTTCGCCTTTCTGTTGAATTTTTTCCTGAATTTTCTTTGCTATAAACCTCGCGGAGCTCGAGACCTTTCCAACGAATCCAAAACCGTGGAAATCGGTTCGTGCGTTCTGGAGTTATAGCGTCAGGAAGGAAAACCCGACTTATTTTTATATATATAAAATATGTTATTATATGTTATATGTAAGCTTTGACTTTTATAGAGTCAATAGTAAGAAGAGTATTTTTTATTTTTTATAAAATGTAAAAAAATACAGAACTAATGAACAGAAGAAAAATAAAGTTAATAACTAATTTATTTCAGTCGAACGAATATAAAGTTACGCATTTAAATTCAATTTCCTGCATAACGGACAACAAACATTTTTATCAAACAATTCACTACAAAGTATGCTCCAAATTAAATTTAAATGTTTTGATTTCGTTCGTATATTTTTTGTCGATAAGGAATGTTTCATTTAAAAGTTTCTGATGTACATTAAACGTGATCTACATTTTTATTGAAATGAACTGAAAAATCGAGCAGGTATTTTTCTCTTATTTAAACTACATTAGGGAGTAAATAAATGTATATACACTCACATTTTAATATTTAAGTAGGTAATTTTGGCTAAGAATGTAATTTTAATTGTTATTATATTATATACTTTATTGTTATTTTTAATGAAGCCTTTGACAAGCCCTATACGACAAGATGTATGGATGTGAAAGCGTCAAGGGAAGTTTGTAAAGATCGTACCAAGTGGCGTTTTTTAGTATATGCCTGCTACTATAGGAAAAGGCTGTGATATTATGTATGTCTGTAAACCTCTGACATTCATTTTTATTCGTATAGATAGGATTGAAAACTGATAGTCCATACACGATTTCAATCGCACAATACGAAGAGAAAAAACTACTACGTAAATATGAATGTTTGAACAAATCCGAATCTATGACATACAAAGTCAAATGTTCGCAGAAATTCGCATATAGAACGAAATCCATATGCTTTTTGCAGTCCATTGCTGGACTTTGTCAAATCTGACACGGCTTTCCTGTCTTTGCTGGCTATGTATTCTAAACTAGGGTTTGGATTAGATTTTCCACGGGAGAGCGTTTTAAGGCATGAATGAACATACGGGTTTGGTGTTAAGACTATACTTAAAGAGAATAGTCACTTAAATAGACGGTTTAACAAAAATCGTGACCACGGAAAGGTGATTGATTTTAAGATGTATCATAAACTAGCTGACCCACGCAACTTCGCTTGCGTCACATAAGAGATAATGGGTCATAATTGTCACCGTTTTTGTAATTCTTTTACTGGTACTCTGCTCTTATTGGTCGCAGCGTGATGATATATAGCCTAAAGACAGAACAAACAAACAAACAAACTCTACAGCCTTATAATATTAGTATAGATTATTGTGTGACAGTTTAAAATTTAAATATACTTGGATCGGAAACATTCCTCAAAAATAATCTAATTTCCACTTTATAAAAATACTAGCTGACCCAGCAAACGTTGTTTTGCTATCAAAATTAAATAAAAAAACATTGTCCAGCAGACAAAATTGTGAATCTAAACCATTCTCAGATCCCCTTGAACACACACAAAAAAATTCATCAAAATCGGTCCAGTCGTTTAAGAGAAGTTCAGTGACATGTGACACTTACAGAAGAATTATATATATAAAAAATATACTTATCGTTGCATGCTTATTGCCTCGAAGGTATTACCACAACACATTCATGCAAAATTGAAACTTAATTTGTTATTTCGGCAAATAAGTATGAATAATAATAATGTCTTCCTAGCCGATATCTGGCTACGGCGGTCAGTTTCTTTGAAATTGGCCATCTGCGCAAGACTTTAGTTTTAGTGTCCAAGTGTGTGCACAATAGACGGGTACACTCTCATACCCCGGTGGGACGGATTACAGACACGACAAGTGAGAGGTCAGACGCAGGACCGACGGTTTTACGTGCGCTCCAAGGCACGGAGGTCAAAGAGACTTCAAATTCCTGACTCCGGGAAATGTCAGAAAAAATATTAATAGAAAATCTCATAAAAGAGTTTTTGTTCCGACTCAGGATTCGAACCCGAGACTTTCTATTTGTTCAAAAATGCTAAAGTCTTAGGTAATTAAAAAACGCTGTTTTACTTATAATGCACGTCGTATCATTCACTTCTCTTTGACAGACGAGAAACTTTATTTTCTTGGAAAAAAAATACTCTATCGTACGCAAAGTGAAAATATAATGTCTTTGAAACTTGTCGTCCTACTTACTTTTCTTTTAAAGGTCACTAGGTTACTTTATCAATACAAATTAAAAAGTTTCCGTAAAGATACTATCGAAGAAATGAAAAATATAATAACAGTCTCCACTTTAGAATAAAATATTATAATTTCTTTGTATCCATTCAAAATTAACTTCGGAGATACGATCTATTTCGACTATCAACAATCGGCTAATCAACAAACTTTGTATGAAAACCTGATCAGCGCCTCTAGCGTGTACCGCAGGAACTATTTATCCTATCATAATTATAAATTTGTGAGAATCATCTATATGTTTGTTACTCCTTCACGCAAATACCACTGAACCGATTAAGATAAAATTTGATATATAGGTAGCTGAAGACCCAGTTTAACACATAGGCTATTTTTATCCCAGTGTTCCCGAGGAGTCGGATTTCCACGAGGACGAAGTCGCAGGTGGCCTCTAGTTATTTGCAAATATTCGTTAGTAAGTTAAGATGATGGTTTCGTAGTTACCTGTTTGGGCGCCGGCAACGTATCAGCATCGATAACACAATCTCCTCATGGTGCCCGTCAAATGCTGGCGTTCCGCAGGGCGGCGTTTTATCCCCTCTTCTCTTCGCAGTTTTTATCAACTCAATTTCTAACTTCTTGACTTCCTCCTACCACCTCTACGCAGATGATCTACAGATTTACTCCCACGCTCCTCTAGATAGGTTGACGGAAGCTGTTCAAACTATAAACACCGACATGATGCGAATTTGTGACTGGAGCAAGTCGTACGGGTTAAAGGTCAACCCGGATAAGACCCAGGTAATTGTTGTTGGCAGTTCGAGAATGATCTCGAGAATCGACTGGTCACTGATACCCCCCGTGTCTTGTGACGGTATTGATATCCCATACAGTGACAAAGTCAAGAATTTAGGTATCTTCATTGATAAGAAGATGTCGTGGGTTCCTCAAATCCAACACGTCAGTCGCAAAATATTCGCTTCGGCGGGGTCTTTGCGCAGACTGCGTAATTTTCTTCCCATCACGACTAAAGTTGCGTTAGTACAATCCCTTCTTTTTCCCGTTCTTGATTATGCTGATGTCAGCTATCTTGATCTCACCGAGGACCAATTGAATAAACTTGAGCGACTTCAAAACTTCTTTATTAGATTTATATTTGGTTTACGCAAGTATGATCATATTTCTGAATACAGACATAAGCTCAAGTGGTTACCCCTACGTTCACGCCGGAATGCTCACATTCTCTCTCTTTTGTACAATATATTGTTTAATCCCTTAGCGCCCCCATACCTTAAAAAACGTTTCGATTTCTTGCATGACACGCATTCAAGACTCCTGCGATCATCAGAAAATTTAAGATTGAAGATGCCAGTGCATTCCACAAAGTTTGTTGATAGATCGTTTCCTGTTGAAGCTGTACGATTGTGGAATGCACTACCAGTGTCAATACGACGTGCTCAATCCTTACCCATTTTTAAAAAACAAGTTAAGGAACACTACCTTTCGCTACAAAATTAATTATTTATTTTATGTATTTTAAATATATTATTTGTGTATCATTTATATATATGTATGTTTATATTACTCTTTTATATACGTATATGTCAATATTTATATATTCACTATCTACACTCAATTGTACTGCCCTCCTTCATTCAACTGCTTTTATATCTCTCCATCCAATGGTTGCCTGGAAGAGATTGCCACTGTGCGATAAGGCCGCCAATTGTACTTTTATTTTAAGTTTATTTTAAGTTTGTTCGTGTTTCCTTTATGTACAATAAAGAGTTTTTCATTCATTCATTCATTCATGATCTTAACTTACTAACGAATATTTTCACTTATACAATTTTTCGATTTTTTTTCCTATCACTGTTTAAATGTGATTGAAACGATCGTCTAGTAACATACTCTAAGCGTTGAGCTTAACTCAAATACCATTACTGGCACTGACCACAAATAGGATCCGATCGAGAAATCCGTTCGATAGACACGTGTACTTTATTTATTACTAGCTGACCCGCGCAACTTCGCTTGCGTTACATTAGAGAGAACGGGTGAAATATTTCCCCGATTTTGTAACATTTTTTACTGATACTCTGCTCCTTTTG
Source organism: Anticarsia gemmatalis (assembly GCF_050436995.1). Taxonomy (NCBI): domain Eukaryota; kingdom Metazoa; phylum Arthropoda; class Insecta; order Lepidoptera; family Erebidae; genus Anticarsia; species Anticarsia gemmatalis. The sequence continues at coordinate 4,558,070 of NC_134759.1, forward strand.
GCCGTAGCGTGATGATATATAGCCTTCCTCAATAAATAGGCTATTTAACACTGAAAAAAAATTTCAAATCGGACCCCGTTTAAACAAACAAACAAACTCTTCAGCTTTTTATAATATTAGTATAGATGTAGAATGAGCTAGATAAAAATAAGCAAACATTTATTCTGTGATATGTCTTCCCTATTTTTAATGTATCTAGTCTAATGAACACTTTACTGTAACCTTTAGATTTTAAGGGATTCGCACATTTTAGTGAATAATCGTACAAGTTAAGTTAGTACAAATTTTTGAATTAGGTACTTTTTTGTCCGCTCTAAACGTTTCCATGAATGCGACGCAGTTTCACAGGCTTTTCATAATTCTACGTAGTAAGTCGCTTTCAATGAAATCTCCCACGCTTGTTTATGAAGTATTTATAATTTTTCTTATGGTTTCTTTATACCTTTGTAAAAATGTAAATGTTGATGTTTTGTAATTGTAGCTTATTGTCTACTTTTGTGGTAATAGCCTTGTCTTTTTTCTAAATAAATGACAATGTTATATACTTATTTCGAGAAAGCTTACACTGCCTATTTATAATGTTATTTTCATTTATTGATGTGTCGAAAGTATCTAAATAAATAGGGTAAAGTAATAAATAAGTTACAAGCAAGCTGTAATTTTGATAGTGTTGTCTAAATTTAGTTGATAGAATAATGTCTTAATAGCGTTACTAAAGATGTAACAGTATTTTCCTTTTTCGTTTTTAAGTAGATTTTTCATTCTTTCATGTTTTTTTAGCAAAAAATAACACTAGTTTTCGTTTTATTTGTAAATACTTAGTCGATGTCCTTTTAGATATTTCTTGGGAGCTAATCTGACATCAAATGCCAGAGGTCATTTTATTATTATTATTAACCCTTTTAAAATACACTTACATAGTCACGTATTGACGAAATGGTTTATTCAAAATTCACCATAATAAATTCCCTCATAAATTATACATCAAGTGCGTTAAATTACGTTAAAGTTTAGGCAGATGTTTGTAATATATAATTACCGACAGTTTGCATGATAGCCCGGTATCAAAGTTTCAAGTACTTTGCTCTAATAACATTATGAACCAATTTTACAAGTTTTGCAAATTATTCTCTAACCTCAAGTTTCGGAGAAGTTGGTTTGTTAGTTGAGTTTACAAAATAAACTGCTTTTGTGGCTCAGTAGAACGCTAATTGAGAAGACTCAGGTTTCTCGGTTCTCGGAATCTTCTGTTCTTATTATTTACTAGCTATGAACTTTATAATATTTTTATAAATTTATTTTAGTAGGGTCAATACGGTTACTGATGTTTTAAAGCCCATTACTCAGCTCCTTGACGAGGACTTCCAAATAGCAAAACGCACTTACAATGCATTATCGCGATTCTTTTCAGTCGGTACTGTCGAGTATCGAAAGTTTGAAATTTAAAAGAGAAAGAGAAAGAAATGGATCTACTGGTCGATTCACACATAGTTTCATTATACTGTTTTTGTGAAATGATAAAAATCGAGAAGCACAAAGAGTAGAAAGAGTAGAAGTCTTCTAAAAATCGGTTATCAATATTTTATGTATTCAATATCCATCTCGAAACTATTTCTAAAATCAGTATATTTTCAGGAAATTGTCTGTTCTAAACCAAAAGAGCACGTAAACAAAATCAAATATAAATTCTTCATCTTCTACCTCAAAGTCCGAGTATTCGCTTGCCTTATTCGGTATTGTGGATACGACTCACGTCACTAAAGTGCAGATATTTTCTGGAAACCAAGAATTTTTGTTCAACGTGAAATTGCATTGTTTTATTGAATTTTAAAGCTTTTACGTATATCAAAATTGGCGTAGAATTTTAGTTTACTCACGAATATATGAGATTTGCTTTGAAAATCGGCATGTTTAGATTAATATTAAATTGCATTAAATCCACACCAAGGATTTTAGTACCTAATAATATATATTATATCAGGAGTTTCCATAGTGGAAATAGCGTTAATTTTCTAACTAATATCTGCAGGTTTATATACTAATAATTCAAAAATTTGCTTTTTTCAGTTGATTTGAGTCAAATAACTTGCATTTGCGTAGTTTATAATTTTGTACCTTAATTGCATTGCTCTACTACTACAATTAAGACCTCGGGAGCAGAAGCAAAATTTGAATATTTCATGAAACTCGTGGCAATAATTATAACGCAAAATGTAGGCTCTAACTATTGTCATGTGCATAATTAAAATTGATGCAAACTAGTTTAGTAACTAGTTTGCGTTTAGAATGTTACAGAATGTTGCACCCTCTAAAGTATTCGAAAATATTTTGTACCAATAAAACAATATCAGTTTCGATACAAACTCTCTCTATATAATCCATTACTTATAAAAAAATGATTGTTTTTGCATTATCAATAAGTTGGAAATTCCATGTTACATTAGAAAATCAATGGTACCAACCTTAAAATGACTCACAAATATTGCATGGATCGGATAATTACTTTTATTATTTGACTGTCATATTCATCTTATTAACATTTTAATTACGACTATATGGATTTTCAGATGTTTGGATGTATCTTTTTTACTTAATCAAGTTGAAACTACTGAGTGGATATTTTTTAAATCTAGTTCTCAGAAAGTTTACTTACATTAACACATAGTAAACTCTCACCACGAGAATTCTCTAAATTTCGAACGAGCGAAGTCGTGGGTATAAGCCAGTCATTTATATTTCTTTACATTTACGATGAAAAAAATAGCAACTATTTACGTTTGGTATAATAACACTAAGTTACAAGTATATTGAACTTTGAAGAACTTTTTCAATAGACACCTACTCTTTTTCTTTACAGCCTGAAATAAACCTACAATACTCGTACGTGACATTTCGATATAATAACTTTTATTGAGGAAACTTTTTTAATAATTTCATTGAATGAGGCTTAGCAAAATACGTGTAAATGGATTGTAGGTGTGATGTGTAATGTTTGTGTAGATCGAGTGTGTGTGAGAACACTGCGAAAAGGTGGTTATGATAAAATTAATACAGCCTCCGTGGCGCAGTCGTTAAGGTCAACACGCCGTAAACCATAGCGTCAGGAGGTCGTGGGTTGGGTTCCTACATGGAGGAATAATTTGTGCGATTCACAAATATTTGTCTCGGGTCTTGTTGTGCTTTGTGTCCGTTGCTGGCATGATTGTAAAAGTCCCCGCGCGAAAAAAATCCCGTTAATGACCCACAGCTGGGCAAAGGTCTCCCCCCATAATGGGAAGGGCTTGACTCTTAACTCCACCACGCTGACTAAGTGCCGGTTGGGGACTTTGTATACCTTCAAGCACTGTTCTTTTTCAAGAACTTTCGGGCATTTAAGGTGTCATCACGATGTTTTCCTTCATCGTTGGAGCAAGTGATTATTATTTCTAATTCACGCATTGAAAAGCTTTGCAAAGTCACAAAAATTTTCAGGCTAGTTTGATAACTCACCTATAAAATATCAAACTAGCCTGAAAAGTGGAAGTCTTACGTAAAATCTAGGTTCTTTTTAGGAACGTGGTTCAGGTTTCCCGTTAATTATTCGCAAACTTATTTTGAACGATCTATAGGTCGACTTGATAAAGGCGAGAGTTCACTTCAAAGACTATTTGCAGTGTTAACGAATACTGCATACAAAAGTAGTTCAATTAAGTTTCTATTGATAGAATCTGTTTTTAAAAGACTGCTATCTTTTACTAACATTTTTATTTGTTTTATCGCAAACATACATAATATTATAACGCCGGTTCTACCCGAAGGCATAGGCAGAGGTGTAACACATCCATGTTTTGCCGTTAACCATGTATGTAAGTCCCATATAATCACCGGGCTCGTTACTATAATGTTCCTCTATTTTCTTGACGCAAGTTACATTCGCATTGATCGCAAACTGACTGAGGGTAAATAAGCTTGATCTTGTTAGTCTAATGTACTTGTCGAGGTTATTTGTCACAGAAACGTAAGGTTGTAGTTAATGTATACGTAAAAATAGATCATTATCTAATAAATACATAATTTATTGGTATACAATATTAGCCGATGGCATCGTCTTCAACAAGTAGAAATCGTGATTTAACAAAGTGTTCGTGTAATAAATTTACTAACGAAATATCTTAGTATGAATTACATGAATTAATATTTCACGTACGTTCATTATTTTAAGTACCCAACATTTGTTTTCTTTGTTAACTTGTTGCCAATAAATCAAGTTTCTTTTAACTAAAAACATTAAGTACTTTTCTTATATGAGAGTAAAAATCTTTTATCTTGTTAAGTGTTAAATTAATGTTCATTAAATCCTTTTATCTACTGATTGAACGTCTCATTAATGAGATTGATTGCTTTTCGAAACTTTTATTTATGTATGCGATGTATTATCTTTGTATGTGCAAGTTTATTTTTCTTTTGGCCGGCCACAAAACCTTTACGACATTGTTTAGTTAAAAAAAATTGTTGTTCTTAAGATCAATTTATTTAAGCCACCTACGTACAGTCTTGCAAACACGTATACACGCATACTAGCACGCGAGTTTACACGCAAAGTAGCCAGCTAATAAACTTATTTCCATTTGCAATAAATTTTGATGTCAAACATAATCCTTAATTTAATAGCGTGACTCTCTACCACTATCAACTATCGACAACCGGCTAGCTATCGAGAAATTTTGTTTGAAAACCTGATTTAGCCTACAGTGGGCGCCGTCGGAACTATTTGATAATATAATCGCACTTCAAGGTCTGTTAAATCGTGTCTTTTGAAAGGAATGATGAAGCTGACTAAAAACACTGTGAAAGATTCTATACTCTATAAAAACAAATAGTTTTCGTAAAGATATCAGTAGAACACACTACATGACCTAAACTACGCGTAAATGTTATAACAAATACAAAGTTCAACAAATGCGAAGAATAGCTACAAATGATCTCTGAAGAGCTTTTACCATTTTATGTACAAAAATACTTGCGTTCAAAAGAATTGGAACATAATGGGCTCACGAATAAGAAGCCTGTATGACATTGACATACAATTGGACAGGAACAACGACTGCGTATAACGTGTTAAGAATAAAAGATCATCCAAATTGCTTTTTTTGCTTGTACCGTGTTGATTAAGGAACAATTCTGATGGATTCTTGAAACCTCTCGTGAACTTTTGTTTGAGAAATATATGAATATGTATATTGTTTTTCATTAACTATATTTTTGTTTTGTATATTGATATTGGGATAAAAACGTTTGCTGTTTTGTGATAAAGGGAATTCATTATAATAAAATACCTACAATAGGTATGAGAGAAAATAAAAACATTGAACTAAACATGCCAGTGTCAACGACTCTTCTACATTCATCGGAATATTTGGTTTTCAGAATTAAATATATCATTTTAATATTCTAAGAGTTTGAATTAAATAAGAAAACATATTTAGATAAGAAAAGTGGTATGGGGCATTTTTATTTCTGTTGCAATGTTTACTGAAGCTCGGAGTTTGGTAATAGGCTTACCTTATATTAAACTAATTTGTTACTAGCAAAATTGGCTATAGATTTAGACACGCGGTATCGTGTCAGTTAATTTCAAGCAAAGGAACTGGCTGGCAAGCACTAAGCGTAATGTTACACGAACCATTTGGTGCCACTTATTACGCCCCCCCCCCCATTACTCAAAACCTATAGTACTTACAATTCTCCGTACCGTACTGCCGTACAAAAAAATAACTTAGTTCAGAGGCAAAACAATCAAATCAAGCATGAAGGTCATCATTAAAACAGTAGCGATGTACTACTGGCTATCTGAAAGCCTGCTGGGGGCAGATAGTGCTACTACATTTACTGCTAAATACTACATTAGCCATCTGAGAGCACTCCGGAGACCTGATAATCCCAGCTCAGCAGACCTATAAAGCATTCACTGAAGCCCTAATTGGCTGTAAAGCTTCTGCATTAAACAAACGGTCACATACTGCTTGCGAACAAATTGAAAAGATTAAAAAAAAAAAGTACTATAAGTTAGAATCAGAAAAGTTACGTATTTTGTTAAGACCTGACTGACGAATGATCAATCGGTTAATTTTTTTTATAATTATCGTGGTTTACTCAAGAATATCACCGGATTAAAGCGAGACCCAATGTTAGGAGTGCCCTCTATCATTGGGGAGTAGGCCCTTGCCCAGCAGTGGGACAGAAATGATTTTGTCTTATTATCACTTACTAGGCAAAGAAGTACAACAATATAAGAAATATAGCACCTAAGAAAACCTCTCATTCTTTTTCCGTCGTGCAGTATTTATTTTCAATTCAGTAGAGTATTCATAGACTCAGCAATTTAACAGATTCAACATCACTAATTACCCCTACAGAAACCGAGACGTAGGCGATGCAGGTATTTGCTTTAACGCAGAAGGATGCTGGCACTAATACAATTAGTGGTGACGGAAATATCTGAGGTAGAACCTGCGTAGGTCGTACGTAAGCTGATATTATAGATAGTTTACTTACTCGTGTGTGACATGTATTGAAACTGAAACTGCAATCGTTAATCTATCTGTCAGGTGTCGATACTGAGCGATGGTTTGAGAGCTGTCTTAATTACATTGAGACAGGTCTGACGACAGTAGCGTCACAGTATAGGTTTATACGCAGTATGGATGCGCGTGTTAGCTGAAGCTCAAAGCGAAGGCCGTGGTGCCGTGCAAAAACCGCTTTGTGGTCGATGTTTGTGCATCGGTGTAACTTTTTTATACTTTTTTGTTACCATACTGCTTGTATATTTTATGCTGTGGTTACAGTAAAGGTATATTTTTGGTGTTTTAGGATTATTTACAAGGACGTTTGAGTTGTAGAAGCGTGAAATTATCGTTTAGTAAGCGGATGAAGAAAATGTGTCTTCCATGTGTGATTTGGAAAACAACTGATTAAGTTATGTACGTGTATGTGTACTTAAGATTGTTATGTTCATCTTTGTTCTTTCTTGTTTTTTTCACAGTGATAAAAGAACTTAAGACAATTTCCTGCTTTCATATTTCAAGGCTAAACTAAATTCGGTCCTACTTAAGTCTAGTATTTTTTTTACTGCACTTTGGCGCAGTGGTCAAAGTGGTCACCTCGCCGCAATAACTGAAGCACCGCGTGTGGTGGGTTCGAATCCCACCTGGGACAAATCTTAGTGTGATGAGCACGAGTATTTGTTCTGAGCCTGGATGTTAATGTATCTATATAAGTATGTATTTAGAAGTATATAAGTATATTTATCAGTTATTTGGTTACCATAGTACAAGCTCTGCTTAGTTTGGAATCAAATGACCGTGTGTGAGTTGTCCAATTATATTGATATATTTTTTTTACATATTTGGTAGTCTTATACAATTGTATATGCTTCAAGCAAGTAACGAATCCACTCTTTTCTGCCCTCAGGTACATGATAGACCGCAAATCAGCTGAACACGTCTCCGCTCGGGTCCAGGATCTGTTCTTCATCATGGCAGTGTCCAACTCCTGCATGGACCCTTTGGTCTACGGCTCCTATATCATAGACCCGAGGACCTTGAAGAGGACTATCAGGAAAATATTCTGCATACATGTCAGCCCTTCAGAAATACCGGGTAAGTTTAATATTGTCTCATTGGTTTATGCCCGCGGCTTCGTCCACCTTGATTTATTGTTGGGTATTAGTATAAGTTTCTTTTTAGATATAATATGATATAATTATGGTGCAAAAAATGTAAATGCACGTTTGGCGTAATAATTAACGTAGGCACCTTGCCGCAATATTTGTGTGATTAGTTCTGTTCGTAGATACATTTTCAAACGGGGCTCCCGTTTGAAAATGTATCTACGAAAGTATGTATTTAGATGTATTTTTATCAGTTGTCTGGTTACCATAGTATAAGCTCTGCTTATTTGGAACGAGATGCATAAAATAAAGCCATTTTGACGTAATTAACATAATAACTTGTACACTTCCTTATTGCCGATATTTATTTCTATTATAAGTACTTTGTAGTCAAGTTCAGACTGGTTTAGTTTTACTCCGTCTTCCGCCTTTGAGTTATTATTGATCAAAGTAAAATCAAACTTGTTTCTACTCCTTTTAACCTTTGACTTGACTTTACAGCTGACGTTCCTTACGACTTACTTAGTTACGAACCCTAACTATCCTTGTATAGAATTAAATTAATTAGTAAATATAAAAAAAAATTACTAACTACGTAGCACGTACCCGTCACTCTCTTTCTATTTCCTATTTTTTAAAAGATAACTCCCGCACTAAGAATTGCTTTTATGTCGCGAGGGCTTTTACGAACAACGGACACCTAGTATAACCAGACCCGAAACAATTATTTGTAGATCGCACAAATAATGGTTCCGTGTGGGAAGTGAACCCACGACCTCTCGACGCATTGGTAGGGGCGTGATAATGTTATCTATTATGCTAAATGTTATGAAAATTTGTTAGATCGTACTTTTTAAGAAGTAAGGATAAATACACGTTAACATTATAATGTAGTATATAACAGTCTAACAACTTAACGGAGAATCTTGTACGCAAGGTACGCTGCTGCCGTTCGGAGGTATACAAAAATATGACGCGCAGGCTCAAGCAGCTGATGGTGACCTATTTTATTTATGTAGCTAATTTATTTTGGAAATTCACATCTATGTAATACTCATCTAGATAAATCGCGCATGCCAATGCTTTTTGTAAAACAGTCCGACTATAAAACGGTTTACGTAACATAATCTCTCTGAAAAGAAAAGTAAGATTACCAATGCAAAATTTCTCTGGAAACTGGAAAGCAACTTTCTAGAATATAGTGAAACAATAAATGCAGTGTAATTAATAAACAACATTGTTTGCCAAGATGTAGTGTAACAAGGTGGCAATTAGTGGTAAAATGTTCTGGGAAATCAGAAACCCATTGAGACCACAGAGAGAAGGTACAGTTAGAGGCTAATTAATAGTAATTAATAATATGTTCGCACTGATCGTGATTATTAAGAGCCTCAGGTAGATATATGTCTTTTTTATATGTATGATAAAGCGTTGCTCGTCTGTCTGTTCATAAAACTGTGAATTCGTGAAGAAACAAATTTAACTGTAATTTTTACTTCAGCCCTATAATTTAATTTATTTTTGTTAAAGAAACTGGTTGTTAGTAAGAAACATGGTACACAAAATCTTACTTGTTTCCAATGCGGGTAGAGACCAAAGAACGCCACTTGCTACGATCCCTACGCACTCTTTTGCTTCATTTACATACATGCATCTAATAATGAAGGACTACAATAGACAGTTTAAGTTATTATTTAAACTGATCTTGTCACGTTAGCCAACTCTTTTTTACTGCATCTGTAGCGTGGTCGGGAGTGTATGCGATTGTCGCTTAGAAGCCTTTGTTTCTGTTCCCGAGACGGGCCAATAAATTAATTCCTGAGTTCTTATGTGTAGTCACACGAAAATTTACACAATTCGTGAAAATTTAATAATTGTTTTCTATCATCTGTTTCCTATCTATATCATATCATTTTTTGTTATCTATCACTGTTTTTCAGGTCATAGATAACCTAAAGCCCGATGGAGTTAGAATTATTTATCAATCTTTTTGCAATAACTCTCAGCTCAGGTATCAATTCCTTGAAAATCGTAATATGGATCATGTTTCATGCTACGATACGTTTCGATATAATATTTCTTTCGCTAAATTCAGTTAGGTATGGATAAAGATCAGTATAACGAACGTGTCTCCAATATTCAATAAGTCGGTTTCAAGAATTCTGAGAAAAGTTTTACCTAGTTTCTGTCTGTAACTGTTGACAAATTTTCTGAACAAAAAGTATTGCGCGGAATATAAACTATCTGCGTGCCATATATTGCCAAAATCCGATCAGATGTTTCAAGTGAAAGAGTAATAAAAACCATACAAACTTATCCGTTCATATAATAACTTCATATCAATTTCTACGCGCGACTACATACGCTTGGAAAGATTTCTTTTGACAAAAAGTATTTCGTGTAAATTCAGGTGAACTAGATCATGTGTGTCCTATATTTAATAACCTACAATCAGTTAATAGTTTTTGAAGAGTTACAAACATACATACGTTCATCTATCTATCCAAAACTTTCGCAACTTTTTGTTTCCTAATACCTATTCAATATATTTTGTAGGAGAAAAGACTGAGTGGAGGATTTCAAAGAAAAACAACAACATCTCCTTCATTAGTTTTTTCTTTAGAAATACTTCTCAATAAAAATGTTTTTAATTATTTGCGAGCTTAGGATCAAGCGATGCATACAAAGCGGAACTTCAATGTTTTTCTTCATACTTTTTTTGTTTTTTATTGAAGGGGATGATCTAATAGAAACTTGTATTTTATAAAATAAGGCATTTAAGACTATAAATAGAGGCAAAGTAAGATTTTATAAAGAAAATACTGTTGATTTTTTATTTTTACGCAATATCGTGAGCAGGGGTCTATTATATATCTCAGTTGACAACTATTAGAAAACCACTATGCTGTACATTGTTTTCTCGCCTAGATTGTAGGCAGATCTAAACCAAGGTTTTTATTCATTATTTATTTTGTTTGAGAGGTTTGAACAACTGTTGATATTATTTCAATACAATTTATAACTAAAATTAAGCTTTCTAAGTTATGTCTACAATATTTGACCTTTATTCGGCTCTTGTCTCAAAGGTAGCGTTCCTTGAAGCTAGGCTTATCTCGAATTGTAGGGCCTAATTGGGTACTGTTGCCAAGATTTTCAGGAGCAAAATTGACTGAAGAAATATTTAGTATAGATAACAAGGATGTCTTATTTTATTGACGAGAGGTATGCCCTTTTTTATTTTTTTTTACCTTCGCGCAGATCCTGTATTGTGAATGTCTACAGCCAGTACTATCGAGTATCAAGAGTTTGGCATTATAGACATATGTATACTTATTGCATTTTAAAACTGATACTAGTGCCAATAGTTACCCGTTTCAGGTGTTGCAATTTAAAATGAACTGCAAAAATAGTTCCTATGGTACCCGCTAGAGGCGCTCATCAGATTATCAACATTTTTTTATATTTAGGCGGTTGTCAGTAGTCGAATGTAGTAGAAAATCGCTCCCCTTTTGTTTTTTGTTTTGATAGGACATTGACATGTATCAAAGGAAATTGTGTGGGTGGATTTAAATATCCTTTTGCCCTCTTGTCCCTATTGCATTAAATATTTACTTTCTCATTTTATTATCACCAAACAGCTTAGGACCTTACCCTACCTGTCGAAGGTCGATTTTCCTTTGAACTTATTTTGTTTATTTCTATTCTATCCAAAATGTATGAATAATGAAAAACATTTCAAGCGTCAATGTTGACTAACATCAATGTTTGTTTCATAATAAAACGTGTGAGTTTATGAGATTTTCTATGTTATTACAATGTGTTTGAGGTATTGTCACGACTGTTGTTCTTAAGACGTAGGCAAAGTTTAGGGTAAATTGAAGAATGTTGAGACTTAGGAACAAAATTTAAGTAGTTGGCTTGAAGCCAAAGTTCTGTTGCCTCTTTCTTAGACGAAACAATATTTAGCGAAGTACAGAATTTTGAAATAGCCTACTACTCAATCTATTTCACTCGACAATATGAGGTCAGTAAATATACAGATATAAACTTTAAGACTTGTTAAAATATAAATGTAATATAATGTTTCTGTTTCCGTAGTTTGTACGGTCAGCAATTAGGCAGGGCAGTATGTTGTTATTGACGCACTCTTCCAAGCCACTTAAGTCACGAGTTTTGATCAAGTATTTCGAAAAGTAATGAATTAGATCAGGCAAATAAAACTCACATCAAAAAACTAAAATCCATGTAATAAATTGCGATATAAAGCCAGCAATATTACGACGTGAATACACGTAATTTAAGTAACACGAGGATAAGTTCATTGGCATCGCAAATCAGACGTAAAACAGACAAGCTTGTCACGTTTGCCAAGTTCACGTTCGCTGGTCACGTTATAACACAAAAGCGTGTTTAGTACATGTACTGTAGAGTGATTCTCTACAGTTAGGACCATCGAGTATCGAAAATTTGACATTCGAAATATACTGCCAAAACAATTCCTACGACGCCCGTTAGAGGCACTGATCAGATTGTATAGAATTGCGCTACTTTAGCTCGATTCTTTACCACTATCGACTACCGACAACCGGCTAACTATCGATAAATCTGTCTTGAAAATCTGATTAGCGCCTCTAATGCGTGTCGTAGGAACTATTTTGGCAGTACATTTCGAATATCAAACTTTCGATACTCGACAGTACCGACTGTTGAGAATGGAGCTACTGGTCAATTAGGGTTTGTTTAGTGATGCTGCGATGTAACGGTAGCATCGCGCATTTGTAATGCTAGTGTCATTCAACAATTTGAGTTCAAGGCTAATTTTGGGCGTGATATAGTTCATAGTTCATTCCCTCTGCTATTATTAACTTGGGAACGTGGATGTGTTACATTCAATACTAAGTATGTCTACATGTTGGTTAAATATTATGTAAGAATTTTATAAATATGTCAGTGCTATTAAAATCTATGTCGACGCTATAGATATATAGGTATTTTAATGAGATATTATAGAGAATCGGGGCAAGTCTGGAAGACGAGAAAGTCTGGATAGCCCAAAAATAATAAAAACGGTAGCAGTGTTTTGATCCAGGATTATTAACTTAGTAGATAAAGGCAACTTACTAAGCAAATGATATATGCGCATGAAAATTGACGCGTTCGGAAATAGTTGTGGTCATCTGATTGTTCCCGTTATACGGATTTACCTCAACGCACCTCATTTAACTATTTACTTCAAATCAAAGTAACATTATTATGTTCATAGATATAATCATTCCAGTAACATTCGTATTCAATTGATACACGAACTGCATTGTAGAACAGTATCATTTGCGTCACTATAGGATGACCTGATTTATACTTTCAGGAAATCGTATAATAATTTGGTTTTCTATGTAATGTCATACAGATTAAGGTTGATATAATGTTTGTGTTGAACAAATTGTGTTACACGGTATCAGTGTTGCTTTGTGGCTAGTTGGAAATACGCATATTAATAAAGTTTGTGTGTTATTTCAATACTGTTCGCTGGAAATAATATTTGATATGGTTTCAATAGACTGATTTTAACTTAGCGATTATGATTGGAAACAAATGTGAATTGTACAGATGTATAGTTTATCGTAACAGTAATAATATTATAAACTCTAGTTTTAATAATTTTAATTAATGACTAAGTTATGCATAGTGTTGCGATCCATCTGAGGATAAAATAAAATTCTGAACAAATATTCAATAAAATTAATCAATAGAATACAAATGAAAAAGTCGTATTAATGAACATTTCAGAAGCATAAACTTTTTCATGTATGAATTATATCTTCTACCAATTAACGATCAAAGAAACTACGACATTATGATAGTTATTTTATCAATTTTGATTCATTAATTTACGAAGAGTATGTTACAAAGGTTTCAACAATCGCTTGTGTATGAATTCTTACAAACATATCATTTTTCCGGTCTCTTGAATCTTTCCTTTTGATAAATTATGAGTCGTGTATCATTACTCATATTACGGTTGAGAGAGCTCAGATTTTTTATGCTGACGTCAAATAGTACGTGAACCAAACGTAGTACATGCGTGACAAAGAACTCTGACAAAAAGGGGTGGAGATGGCAAAAAACTGGATGAATGCTTTGTAGCATCTTTTGAATCACATCACAATAACATGCAACGCGATGAGTTTGTAAGAGTATTTAGTTACATATTATAACACGTTTGTTACTTTTAAAGCAAAAAATACTTAATATTTATTATAAAGACAGCTAACACGCGTGAAAATATGTCTTTTCACGCGGGCGTTATTATGAGTTTAGATACGAATTAGTAAATTTACGAGTGCAACTACATATTTTGTTATTCTAGTAAAGGGAGAAGCTAATTTTGTTAAATTACATATGAATCCTAGACATGTCTTGATGTTGTAAAATTTGCTGAAAAGGTCCCTAAATATACGACAAACTAAATGACCCAATTAAGATAATCAACGGTCGGCTAACAAACCCCAATGTTTTATTACATATGTAACATATTATATTGGATGGGCCTGTTAACATAAAAAGTAACTTTCTTATGACGTGTTTCTGACTTAGGACATTAAAGAACGAACATTAGATACAATTTAATAAAAATATTTTTCAAACATTTAAAAATAAAATATACATACGGATGACTTACGTATGTAGTAAGTAAGGAGCATTTCACTTTTTTATTATGTTTAAAAATATTTTTTAAAAGCAGATAGTGTCTTCATAAAAAGTTATTAACACAGACGTGCCACAAAATAAAAAGTCAATACGACCTACTGAATGTGTTCAGTCTCAATGTCGCGGTAGAACCTTCAATTGTGTTCTTAGAAAAAGTCCTACTCGTAAAGGACATCAATGCATTCTACTATTCCTATTTCATTTTATTATTGAAGAAAACTTACAGTGGATACACTGTAGTGCTTTACATCACAAAGAAAACAATATTAGCATATTTAATACTTCAAATGTTTCCACCAAATCTATAACCTTTTGACTATTTACTGTGGTGCGGTTTTCTACCTACAACACTATTTAGTATCGATTGCTTGACACTTAAAATGTACTTCAAAATCAGTCACTACTGAGCCTACTGAGGCCGTTGACCAGGTTTTCATATAAAATGTGTCGAAAGCTAACCGTTGTCAGACTATCGACAAGTCAATAATTATAGTAGAAAATCGCGCTACTAGTATAATGAAAGCGTTACATTTCCATGAAGGAAGCAAGGCTATAACTTTATTCAAGCTTGGAATAGATGTGATAGAATTCAAAGTAAAAGTTATAAAAAGTCAGTTGCAACTATTGGTAAAAAATCGAATGTGTATGCAATTTTCGGCATTGATATTGTCAGTTCTCAAAGTCAGTTGAGTCATAGTTCCCTGCTTCACAGCACGTAGGCGTCATCGGTGGTTGTCAATTAAGATAACAGTCGTAGAGGCCAGTCGACGCTTTATCTCTTTTTCATTTTATCATAAATATATTATTGAAAAAGAATCGGTTTTCGGGTTTGATTTTATTTTATTTCTAGCTGTATTGTTTAAAAGTTGTTTTTATTATTCTCTAAAGCTTTGTAAGTGATCAGTTACAAAATTTGTCGTAATCATTTAGCTTAAAAATGTCAATGTCATTAATAATGGCATTTTTATATGGAATTTGCTATTGAAAAACAAAGGTTTATTTTACGTGTGCACAATAAATAAATGAACTGTCAGTATCATGAATATTTGCAAGATGTCAAACTCCGGCCAATGTCTAAAATATTCTTACATAAATAAGAAAAGGCAAAAAGCACTTTGCCCGAGACTTTGTGACAAGCAGCGCGGTATTCTGCAAATATCGACTATCCACAATTTGACTGAGCTGACTGATCAAATTTCAATACAAATTTTGTATTTAAATCTGATCAGCGCCTCTAGCGAACACCGAAGCAACAATTTTTAGCAGTACATTTTAAATGTCAAACTTTCTATTTTCGATAGTTCCAAGTGTAAAAAATTGCGCTACAGCAGTCGGATTTCTCTTATTCAGTCAACAGAGTCAATTTTGATGCCCCTTACAAAGTTAATACAGTAATTTACTATCGTGTAATATGAGTCAAAACGTGCAGACACTGCTATTGTTGTCTTGACTGACGTTATTGAACTGCGACGCTAAGACGCGTGATAGCCACGTGATAGTCCAATCTCAAATTCGCCTGAAGCCTACGGCTAACATGTGCATTGTCTTTGTTCTATTGTAGGAATATCATATTATTGATGAATTGATTTAGAATTTAGAAATAGGTTATTATCGAGAGCAATTCTGTTTTGGAGTGATGGATCAAATATTAGCTTACGTAAATTTCTAATGTATTGTTTCTCTTTGTATTCGATCTATGTAGTATTAGAATTTATAATAATACTATCGGACAATTGAAATTTGTATGAAGACATTTTTATTTGTTTAGTATTTTATGATTATTTTGTGACGATTGTGACACCTATGTAGTAGGGTGGCAGGAAATCGCTGAATATAGAGACCGTTGGAGGAGTTTGGTTGAAACTTTATTAGACAATGAAAAATTGAAATCACCCGCGACAATGATACACTATTGGTAAAAGAGCAGTATCACGGATAAACTGCTGAACTTAATTTAAGATGATATTAGAAATACCGTGACAACATGAAGTACATTTTGTTATAAAAAGGTGACGCAATGGGTAAATGGTAGTATCTACTAATTAAGTTCAATAAATAACGTGACTATATTTTCTGAAAAGAAACCTATTTGTATATCATTAGTTATGTTTGCGACCGGTTCTATTTACTTTCATACAATTAAAACATGAACGTCGTTACCAATACGTTGGTCGTCTTAGAAAAACAACAAATATGTGTAGATAAATATTGTAAGTAAAGAATTAGATAAATACTGTAAGTAAACTACGTTTTTAATAGGCTATGTTTTTCCTGTACAGGTATCACT
Organism: Anticarsia gemmatalis; assembly: GCF_050436995.1. NCBI lineage: Eukaryota > Metazoa > Arthropoda > Insecta > Lepidoptera > Erebidae > Anticarsia > Anticarsia gemmatalis. The sequence goes on from NC_134759.1 coordinate 4,574,713, forward strand.
GGGCCAGGCCTGAAGACCAAAGTGAGCATACGTCAGCCGAGCAGGGAAGAAAATGTAAGTAATCTATACTTATTTTGTATTATGCATAAGTCTGAATGATATGATATCAGGTGATATTATTTGATGAAAATAGTAATGATAACAATATTAACCGGCTTTTTGAATTTTCCTTCTAGATTACAATAATAATAAATTTAAAACAATGTGTCCCACTGCTGGGTAAGGGTCTTCTCCCGTAATGAGGGAGAGGCCTTTAGGCCTTGAGTCCACCACGTTGGCCAAGTGCGGTTTGGGGACTTTGCATGAACTCGATAAATGACTAATCATCATTGGATTTTAATAAAATTTGATACACATACCTATAGTTTATAATCTAAAACAATGTATAGGATGTTTTTACATTAAACTCTTTTAATTTATATCTTTTCACGGAGGAAGTCACGGGCGAATTTTATAAACAACGCTCGAAATATCTTTGTTATTACCACATTCGTGGTAAATAAATGATTATGAAATAAAAATGACTTTTTTTATCTCAAAAATTATAGCAAAAAAACCATCCTTAAATTTGATTAACTGCTTAAAACACGTGCTGATATCACTAAAATAGATACAACTTTTAATAAACATAACGGAATCTTCAACATCAATTAAAAGTTTCTGTCGCAGATAAAGTAAAGACTTCCGTACAACAAGTCCTTACGGAAAGTGAAGCGGTCACGTTAACTCAGTTATATAAGTAATCTCTTTGAAGGATAGTTTGTAGGAAGTGGGATTATCGGATCTGTCAATATCCGTAAAGTTGATTGAATTTATCACGTGCTCTAGTAAGGTATAAATATTTTGATTTGTCAAGGTGGGTCCTAGCTAGAGGACCCGAGAACCAGTGGGGCACTTGCTGAGCATACATTTGTTTAGTATGGACTGCCTTACGAGGCTCAAACGGGCGACCGATTTTCCGCACATTATTGCAAGGTACAGATAGTATGAATGTGCTTATGATATGCCAACCAATTTACATCACTGTTGAAAGTATTCTTGGAAGGAAGCAAGGAGGAATAACAATGGAAGGGATGCAAATGGATTTTCAGGATTATTCAACATGCTGAATTTAGAAAATCGTGCTACTAAATAAGCGTAAATTTTTCAGGTAGGTACCATGGCATTTGGTATTAAAAGAAATGCACAGAAAATGTAACGCTTACGATGCTTACTATTTTACTTTACGATGAATCTCGATAGCAATTTGATAGTAGTTGAAAATCTCCAGTCCAGTCTGCAAATGTCCTAAGAACCGAAGTATGACAAAATTTACGGTCTATCGGTTCACGAAAGTTTCTGTAATGGTCAGTTGAGTCGAAGCTCACGTAGGCTTGTCCCAGGAGTTCAGTTACACGTGTTAGTGTGAGTCGCCATCCCTGGAACAAACTTGTAGATTCTTATACAACGCCCGTGGGATAAGACATTATATTTACCGTGAAACATGTATGTATGTAAACACGTACTTTAGTGTAATCGGTTTAAAATTTTTTTTTCACTTTGCTATCCCACCATAGGGCAAGGGTCTCCCCAAAACGAGGGGAGGGGTAGTATGTAATAATATTTATTACGTACTACAATATATTGGTTAAAGAAAAGGCGTTTCTTTGTCCTGAGAACAGGGCTTCGGAAAATAATGATTTTTTGTTTCATAAATTCAAAACTTAACACAACTAAGCAATGCTATATGTAATGTAAATCTATACTTACTGGCTAATGTATTGTTTGTTAGTAATGTATACTAAAAAAACCTAAAACCAATTTGCACAAATCGCTTATAAATATAAATTTAATTTGAAATACTATACAGATTTTTAATTAAAAGTACTATAAAAATATTATGCAAGCACAGTGGTAGGTGAAAAACATTTGCTGGATGTTTTCGGTGGTTCTCTGAATATGTTAATTCCTGATATATTATGACATCCTTTACGTGCAAATGATTTCCAATGAAAACCGCCTTTACTATTTGAGCGGTAAATATTATTTGGATTTTAATAATATTAATGAATATTATTGCTTCGTTTAAAATATATCGTAGTTGTTTCTAGTAATTTTTCGAGTAGAAAAATAATTTATAATTCGTTTAATTACTTTTTACGTTATTTGTAGTACGGTGGTTCACTTGTCTTACGATTTCGTACAGTCTATCAAGTATCATAATTTTGTCATTTAGAAATGGGACCTTTTACAAACATACAATCAACGGACACAGTACAACCAGACCCGAAACCACTTTTTGTCGATAGCACATATAATTGTTCCGAGTGGGAATCGAACCCACGACCTACCGAGGCAATGGTAATGGCTTGGTGACCATCTTAACCATATAGCCATAAAACGTGAGCGAATGCAAATAGCTATTAATGCAAATTGTCCAACAGAAAATAACCCCGGAAAAGTTATAACTCTGAAAGGTACAAACTAGATGTTAAGGTCATTTGTACCTTAATGAGTCAAGGTCAAGTTTTGGGTGCTATCCCGGGAGTGATCAAAAGGGTAAAACCCCATAATGCCCGCTAATAATTGCGGTAGAAACGGGACTGGACTGGGACTTATTGTTATAGCCATAATGGGGACTTAAATTGTTTGGACGTTAATGCTGTTTAACCTTGTAAACCTTCATTAGTAAATAATCAACTGGATCTGTTAACGATGTGATGACTGCCGAGTAAAGTGTGATGAAGAATTTTTAGATAAATTGAGTTGATTTGGAAAAAGTGAAAGGTATTCAAAACAGGTACTTTTTTAAACGTCTACCTACACAGTAAGTATGCTGAATAATCCTTGAGGATGTAAACATCTGAGCTGCGTAATTTTTTTTTTTTTAGAAAACACTTTTTTCTAGCCAAGATACTTTTGGATTTTGGATGTATGTATATGAATGTTGTCAGAGCTTAGTAATAATTCTTCATTTTTATTTCTTCGGTAGAAAAATGTATAAAACTATACCAGGAAAATAAGTCGACCTTTCCTCATATCTCATTATTTATCTAACATTTATTAAAAAAAAAACTCGATCTCTAAAATAAAGATTTCTTTGAAGATATTCTAAATATTGCGGAATTTCGACGTAAAATTTCTAACATATTTATACAAATTAATAAAAAATAAACTGTTTCCTTAAACGCTTGTTCTTAATATTTACATAACATCTGAAAATAATCACTGAAATCTAAATGAAATTTTTTTTTGGAAGAAAAAAGGAATAAGAATACCATATGTTCGTGTAATGAAATTCAAATAGGAAATTCACGGAACGATTGCTCCGTAAATAATGGAAAACACCTTCCAGAAAATTATACACAAATAGAAAGAAAATTGGAGATCTCATGGCCTGAAAACAGACGTGAAAGAATATTATCAAGAAACGAATTTGAAACAAAACCTTGAATGACAGGGACACCCCTGTATGTAGTATAGATGAATAACGCATCATTACGCTTTAATAACTTCATCTAATTAAATAGAATCTACCGTCATCAGAGGGACTATTTTCTACTACTATCGACGACCGTTAACTGGCTTTATAGATACATTTAGTATAATCCTATCAGTCCCTCTCGCGGGCGCCCTAGGCACTATTTTTGAGAAACAACTTAAGTATCAAATTGCCGATACTCGATAGTTTCAACTCTTGAGAATCCGTTCGTAGATTATGACAGCAGTACCTCGATTCTCTACCACTATCGACTACCGACAACCGGCTAGCTATCGAAATTTTGACATTTAGAATGTACTGCCAAAAAGTTTCCTACGACACCCGTCAGAGGCGCTGATCAGATTTTCATACAAAATTTTTCGATGACAATTCGGTTGTCGGTAGTCGATAGTAGTAGAGAATTGAGGCACTGATATTATATGGGGAATCTTTCAAAAGCAACAAGTTTTTTCTGGGATACAAGTTATTTTTCGATGTTTAAATCGTCCTCTAATGCGTGTAGAAATTGGTCTAGCTTGAATTATTATAGTTTTGAGAAGGTATGATTATGAACTAACAGAGATATTCGTGATCCGTACAATCGGTATTCGATCTAAAGTTATAAGTATAAGCACTAAAATATCGCGTAGGCCTAGAAATATTCCTATAAGAATTTTCGTTCGACATAAAAAAAAAACTATTTTTACAATTCAAATCGTCGCTTTGTCACTAATTTATATAACAAATTACTAATTAGTAACCAATGTTTTTCAAACTATATACCATGTAAAAGGTATGAACTAGGTAAACAACATTAACGAATTTCGAAATATTAATTCAGTGTTCGTTTTGAACTAATTAGTCTCAAATAAAACGTTTTAACATAAAGTGTTCAAAGAAATTCGCAATTAATAAAATTAACTAGTTCTGTGTGATAGAATTAACACCCAAATTGAAGTAACTACTCCAGATTGGTAAAAGGAATTTTCTGAGAATACTACATTCGTGTGAATTTTCTGCCCTCGTACGGTTCAAATAATTTTGTTTGTAGGCTGGATGAAGACTCTTTTGAAAGACTATACGACAAATTTTAGTATTTTGGGGAATATTCCTATTATATTTGCTATCAAATCTGATCAAACGAGGCTTTGATTAGTCATTATATTATACCAAATTGTTAAACAGTTCATTCACCCCAAATCTGTTGTTTATTATAAAATATTATTGAATAGATGATCAAAAGAGAGTCATTACTCGTGATTCTAACGTAATACTATCAGTAGAAATCTTTTTACTTGTTTCTATAATAATACCAGTTATCAAGTAAGTAAGCGATTCCTGGAACCAAATTCCAACTGCTACAAAAAGAGCAATAAAAATACTTTGCCCAACCGAAACATCGAATCTCTATCCAAATGTAAAAAGGGAAACTGTTTTGGAGAAACTTACATTTCTTAAGCAATAAGTAGCAAAAAATATATATAATAACTTACAACTCTTACACTAATGGTTCCAACAGTGCTTGTGTTTCATAAAGCAAACAATTACTCCGTCTAGGATTCTGGTACAAAATTAGTTCACATATCAAATCGGATTTGTATTAGCACTACGAACTAAATTATGTGAAGTATTAGATAATGCTCATAATTGAGCAATCAGGGAATACGGGCAATGTCTAATAATATAATTGTAGTAATCAATAGCGCGATTCTCTACAGTCGGTAGGTACTATTAAGTAACTAAAGTTAAACATCTAAATTGTAATGCAAAAATAGTACCCACGGCGCTTGCTAGAGGCGCTTATCTGGTTTTCATACAAAATTTCTCGGCCAGCTGGTTGCCGATAGTCGATAGTTGTAGAGAATAGAGTTGCAGTAGGGTTTCGTGTTCTTTTTACCGTAGCATTGTTTCCGTATCGACAATTTAGCTGGCAAAATAGTTTCAAAAAATATCTTTATGTATCTTTTAGGATTATTAGTTTTAAACGATTGTGCGACATGTTTTTTGTTTTATACGGGAATTAACGCGCACATGCATTTTATCAATTCTCGACGTTTAGGTTAAGTTACTGTGGTAATGATCAGAAGGACGTATATGACGTTACGGACGATAACACAGCATTTACGTATGCTAGATAACACAGCATTTACGTATGAAATCTATCGAGTCAAATATGTAGGTACATTATGCCAATTCTTCTTTAATGGTGGAAGAAAAAAGTATTAAATAAATTTTTATGGCAATTGAACATGAACTCATGACACAAATACTTGTTATACGATCCTGCTTTACCTATTTCAGAGTAAGTATTAATAGACATAACTTCGTAAATAGACGTAATATGTATGTATTTATAGTCCATGGTCACTATGACAGGCTTTGACGGCACACTTTGTAGGCTTGTCAATAAAGGTCTAAATCTGTGCTATTTGTTTGTTGCAATTGTTTATTTAATCCAAACGGGTTTAGAATTTTCAATACCTCTACGTGTACTATTGTAACTATTATTCTTTGTTGCACATTTGGTGTAATGGAAAAGTTTTTAACACCAGTAACAATTAAAATAAACGTTGTGGTCATTTTGGTTACGCCCACAGTTATATTTTGCGAGGAAAATAATTTTTACTTTAGCCCGATAGCAATTACCTACTTAGCTTAGATATATACAGCAGACTCCCTTTTGAATAAAAAAATCACGTTATCGTTCCTTAAACTCCAAAGTACCTTGGAGATAGTAAGTAAGTAAAATGGATCATATTTTTATGGTCTTCAGTTCGATTTTCTTCTTAATATTATTAAGTTAAGTGTTGAAAAACTTGCACAAAAGCAATTAGCTTTGTTCTTATTCTACCGGAACTGAAACCAACTACACGACTTTTCTAATGAGGTCATTTTTTACTAAGACCCGTTTTATTTTCCTTATTGTTATCCTATTGTGCAAAAGTATGGGTTTCCCTTTTATATAAATTTCGTTATTGTTGTGAAACGAATGGTCACATTTCTATACAAAGTATCTTGACCACAATACGCGACCCGAAAGTCATTTTTTAGGAATGATCGCTGCCATTTTTTTCCCTTATGGATGTGACGTTCGAATATTATAGTGTTTGTATGTAGAAAACTGTTGATAAATAATATTTAATTTTACCCGTTACTGTCTTAACTGTTGTTACTCCACACTGGTAGGTAATTCTGCTGCTAAGCAATTACTGTTTTAAAATTACTTTGTATGTCATCTAAAACGTTTAACTTGAGTTTTACTCGATAAAACCTTGTTTTTGAAAGCGATAGTGATAGAGTGATAGTATTAAATTAGTTTTTGAAGTACTGCTTACGCACTAGAAGTATATGTTTGTTTAAGCTGAAGGTTTAATTTGTTTAAACGGCAGATACCCTGATTGTATGAAACAAACAGATTTCTGACAGTTCTCGAAATAGATTTTCATGGTATGGAAAACCCACGCTTTTGAAAGACCATTTTCGAAGTAATTCGTAGAAAAATCGTTTTTTCTTTACAGCCATCACCGAATAGTGCAAACTAACGCATAATTTTAATAACTCTACCACCATGAAAGGTGTCATAAAATTAAGAAAACCAACTAGCAAAAAATCTGCTAATTTTACACATTACGATATTTAAGTCTCAAAAAGTGTATAAGCGTATTCTTATAAATTTGTTTGGTAATAAATCCTTGATTTTGATGACATAGCTGTTAAATCCGAACCATTACACTTAATATCTGTATTGATGGGATTCTTTACTTTTACAGTCTCTACTTACAATCATAACGTATTATGTTTTATGTGTTATTTGATGGCGAAACTTTAACTTGTAATAAGTAGCTTATCTATACTAATATTATCAAGCTGAAGAGTGTGTTTGTTTGTTTGAACGCGCTAATCTCAAGAACTACTGGTCCGATTTGAAAAATTATTTCACTGTTAGTTAGCCCATTTATCGAGAAAGGCTATATATAGGCTATCACGCTACAACCAATAGAAGCAGAGTACCAGTAAAAAATGTTAGAAAAACGGGGAAAATTATAACCCATTCTCTCTTATGTGACGCTAGCGAAGTTGCGCGGGTCAGCTAATCGTTTATATGACAAACATGGCCGAATGCTCATACCAAAACTTAAATATCCTGTCAAATGCTTCTGTGGCGCAGTTGTAAAGGTCACCACGCCGCTGCCATTGCGTTGAGAGGTCGTAGTCTAGATTCCCACACGGAACACTATTTCTGCAGTCCACAAATAATTGTTTCGGGTCTGGTTGTACTTTGTGTCCATTGTTTGTATGTTTGTAAAAGTCCCCGCGACACAAGACCAATGCTTAATGCGGGAGTTGTCTTTTAATAAAAAAAAAATAACGTTGCTTTGATGTGTACTGTAAATTATCGAAATAGTTTTAAGCATTTGAGCACACTTGGTTTTACATTAAAAAAAAACAGATTTTATAACAATAGCATTCCTTTATAGCAATAGCACAATTATTAGTTAAAATCACTGACACGCACTTTTATTTCGAACCTACACAATTTTACTTAAAAGACATCCGGACCTTTTTGCGACATAAACCTTAGAGTTACAAGATATTGGATTTTGACAAGTAGATTGACGAAATGGAATTACTACGCAGATGTAAATAGGAATGCCGGAGGGTAGGTCCAAAGAAATTATATTCCTATGTATCAGGAGAGACCTTTAAAAAAGAAAGGGCAAGATTGATATTATAATATTTTTCGCGTAGGTGTTTTCGTTTAAAAACAAAGTCGGTAAATCATTCGCCTTAGGATTAATCCTTTAACTTTTGGAATATGTCCGAATGCTTGTGATCTATTTATAAAATATTTACATTATATTAGATAAACCAGAAATGAAATATATACACCCACGTTTCACCATTAATATTGATAGTCCCATGTAATAGAGGGCGAGCCTACTGCGATATTCCGGGTGCGTTACCAAATTTGGGGCTACTTCTTGAAATATTCTAGTATAAACTGCAGAAGAACAAAACAATGCCCGACCTGGAATCAAACCTGAGACCTCATGAACTGCAGTTTAGAAACAATATCGACTGCGCAAGAACAAAGCAAGAACAAATTATCATAATTCAATTACGTTCATCTAATTTATATTCAACCTAGATTTATTTTTAGACATTCCTTTTTATCCTTATACTTTTTTTTAGACAACTTTATTAAACATCTCAAACAAAGCAGTCCTTAACTCTTTCAAGTCCGAAGTTAAACATCAAAATAAGTTTAGCTTGTTAGTCTGTACTGGATAATTAATTAAATGTTTCAGAAAAAATGACCGAAAACGTGATATTTATTCAAGGCAAAGGGATTATTTTTAGTAGAATTATGTAATTAAGCCGTTGTTGCTAGAATTTAAGTGATTAGTAAACCAAATCTAGCACAACTCGCAAATTAAGCTATCTAACGAAATAACTATTGTTCGAATAATCGTATAAAAATAAACTTTCTCAAATTGCCAACATAATAATTGGAGAACATTATAAATTACCATTGTAATCCTTTAAGTAATAAACTTCTTAAAATATAAGAAAACATGTTTTAAGAATTATATAATTTATACAACGCAATATTGCATCGTAAGCCAATAAAAAATATGAGTGACATTATCGTGTATATAATTTGTTAAGCCGTATTGTCTTTTGACAAAAGGACCGAAGGGTTCGTCATGTTATCTACAGGATGCTCACATATTTAATATTTATGTATGAGTGAATAGGGAATATTTGTTGAAATGTGAAATGTTTGTTACTCAATCATGCCAAAACTCCTTAACCAATTTTTATTCAAATTGGTGTATAGATTGGTGTGAACATAATATTACGCCTGTATTCCTCGAAAATGTAGGCAGAGCTATATGAAGTACACCCACGTTTCCTCATTGACGGAGGCGGCGTATTGCCATTTACCGGGCACTTGCCATATACCAAACTCCGACCTAGTCTGAGAAATATTCTTATATTACTTAGTTCGTCCAGGGTGTCGAACATGAGACGTGAGGTCTCATGGCCAGATGATCTCAGATCAGCGGCCAGTTTTCCTACCAGCCGCGCCACAGAGGCTGTCAAAACCGTTTGGTGCATAGATAGTCGGTAATCTGGATAAGATAGAAGAATAGAACTTCCTACTCTTTGAAAACTCTTCATATAGATGACACCGCAAGCAGAAATAATGTTAAATATATATGTATGAGTGAATAAGGAAACGTTATGCATAACAATTTTGTGTATTACGATATTAATGTCCATGTATGCCATTATGAGTTCCTTTAACGGCCGTGCTGAGAGTCTCATAAGTCTTTTTGGGAAACAAAAAGTCGTATGAAGATGACTCTTTTATTTCTAAGCACATGTGTTATTGTTACGTCATTGCTTTCTAGAAACTGACTTTAATACGAAGGTATATGGGACACCGCCGTCTAGCTGCTTTTAGCATTAAAATTTAGAGTTTGCATGAATGCTGTATCGCGTTTCGGCGACCACCCGCGTTTAAACGCGCCTTTTGTTTCAGTTACTTTCGATCTATCCTTCTGGTTTAAAGTAAAACACTGTTTTAATAGACAAAATAATTCGTTCACATTTTTAACGAAATTGTTCGCTACTTGTGCCATAAAATATTTAAACAGAATACCGACTTTAGAGCAGTATAAACTTGTTCTACTTCGAAATGGCATTGATAAAAAATGCTTGCAGTTGAAATGAAAATATTTTGTAACAATTTCTTACTTCCCTTTGCGTTTAAAAACTCTCCAACTACATTTCTTCACCTTCATTCCTCTTCATTTGCAAAATAAAAGAGAATACCTCGTCGCTTATTCAATAATTTATGAATATTTAAATACGTACAAATGAATACACCAATAATGTAAATGAATTTAATGATTTTCATTAACTTACTCATTAATATGGAACAGCCGAACGAACACATGAAAAGCCTTAAGTAAATCTTGAAGCGATGAAGGTTGTGCATAGTCTTAATCCAATTACAGACTAAGCTTTGAGCAAACTATAAGGCTGATGTGGGTTTGATTGCAACTTGTAGGACATACTCGGTCCTTTCCTGGAAACGGCTATTATTATGTAGACTCATGTGTTATTGGACAATGGCTGGTCTATCACGTAAAGCTTCAAACTGAGGGATATATTGTTAGGATTAAAACGTCTTATTATAAAGTTTTGGTACGGGAATTAAACAAAATATGTTCGAATGAAAAAGTATGTATTGTTTGGATGGTTCATCATCAGATGGAAGAGGCATACAAAAATTATTATTTTTTTAATGTACCTGCTTCGCTTAACTTGAAACTTATGTAGTGTTCGGTTGCCTATTTGTTACGGATTTTTTTTTGACATATACATTAATAAACGATTTTTTCTCTACATATTGTCAAATCTGTACGATACTGCCTTATACTAGTAATGTAGGTAACGAACCAAACATTGCTATTGTATACGCAATTTTGTTTCGAAGAATGAGAACGTACCGCCGTATCAGCTTGACAACTAGTTACGGAGACAGTTTTTTAGTATAAACATTGCTTAACTTAGCAGGTTTCTGAACTTCGAGTATCTAGATTATAATTGCTTAGTAACAAATCATTCAAAAATATCTAGGTATTTATTTAAACAGAACCAATTACGATTGGGTTATTGAACTCGAAATCGAGACAGTTTTATTAGTCAATATACATATTTTAATTGTTACTTTCGTGTACGTTTTTTTATATCTTAGCCTTCAGAATAGACGTACAATAAGGGTCTTCATTTTTAATATGTATTATTTATCGTTCTATATCAGGGTGTCGGGAAACGCGTACATTTTTATAAATAGGGTCGATTACGATAGGTCTGACGCAGTACGTAATAACCCGAACCAAAGAGGGTTTCCTAGATATTATTGGGAATACGGAAAAATATGGGAAATTTCGGAACTACTTCACCTGACGTCATAACCACGCCACGAATGATATTTTAGCGGCATAGATTGATCTATTCCGAATCCGATAAAAGCTCTAGACCCGAAATATTATTATTATGTACGTCTTATTTTTATCTCGGGACTACAGAGTCCCGGACATTTGGAAGGCGTGCGTGGGGCCGAAGCCAACACGTAGAGGCCTTTTTAGACGGCTTTAATCTCTCTAAAATGTATGGTTACACAATCCGGTGATTATCCCTGTTCACACTATAAAATGCACCCAAGGACAATCACCGGACTGTGTGGAACTATGGCAAAACTAATAAGAAAAGCTACTTTGGCTATTGGGATGGGGTGCTAATGGACATGGGTAATTGGGATCTATGGAGACTATGGCACCTGCCGATAACAATGTTAAAAACACGTAAGAATGGCAGGCGGAGACTTGCCAACTCACAAACTGGGCCCCCTAAACTAGTCGCTTAAAATGCAACAAGGGGGCAACAGGGACGTGAGCGGCTGAAGGACGGAGAGGCCTCGCTGGACGTTAAACTCAGATCATTTGCTCCCTGAGGGTCCGGCATCACTGGCCCACTAGCCACTTACGCTCAGCATCCGTCCTCCGAACAGAGTGGGAGCTCTGCTCTTGCGACTCCACTCTGGACGGCCAATGAAGGCAAGCCAGAGGCGGGGGACCGCTTCCTCGTCAGTTTTCACTCCGACCAGCCAACTAAGGCAAGCCGGAGATGAGGAAGGGTGACTTCCCCCTGGAGCACTCAGGTACCGCGGGGTCGCTACTCCCCGTCACCTCGCCTCGAGGTGCCCTGCGGGCAATTATTATTATTTATTTATTATTATTAAAACAGTGTTTCTTACATGAAACTTATACTTATGGTCCACAAAACTGTTTGAACAGTTTGTCTGTGGACACGGTCGAGTCTCATTTAATTATAGCAGTACTTAAGATGTACATATATGTATATATTGTATAAGAGCTTTGATTATATATTATAAATTTATGTATTATAATGTATTTATATTGTATGTATAAGAGTAATATTATATGGTTCAGTAGCTTGTGTTTTATACATGTATATTTGTATGTATGTTTATAGATATTTATAAACTACTAAGTAGATACTTTTTTAATTTTTTAGAAAACTTATTTTTATTTCTTTCTGTTGCGATGTCCACAGGTAAACTGTTCATTACATATGGTATGCGTTTCGATAAAGTTCTATCACCATAATAATTATTAACTCTAGGCACATTGTATCTACCACTGGTTTTGGTTCTTGTGCCGTGTGTATGCGACACGAGCGACAGGTTATGCTCTTGATTGCCATGTTGGTTGGTTAATAATAGGTACTTATGTTTTAAACTGGCCGGCAGAATATTACATATTTTAAATAATTTTTTATAGTCATTTTTACAACTGTTTTTGGTTTTATTATTTACTAATAATTTTAAGAATCTAATTTGTAGTGTTTCTATTTTATCTATGTAAGTTTTAAAAGTAAGTCCATAACAATCAAGAGCATAAGACACAATGGATTCGACCAGTGATTTGTATAGGTTTTTCTATTCTCGTTGTAACTTGATTCTTCTTTTCGAACGTTTGAACCGTATACGCTGTTCTTAAAATACAATGCTTTGCGAAGTTAAGAGCTATTTTAGAGTCTAACATTTGACATGTTACAGAATAAATTAGGTTACATTGATAATGCTTACTATATATTAGTACAGAATGCGTAATAGGGCAATCACTACGTTAATAAATGATTTAATATGTTAATAAAGGCTCATTAGCACGCATCATGATTAATTTGCACTGAATTGCATTATAGTGTAAGCCCTATAGCATCACTCACTACATATTGCACTAGCTCTAATTTGACGGAACCACTCCTTTCAATAACTTCTAGATAATTACATTCATACGTATATAAAATCACGCCTTCTTCCCATAGGGAAATAACTTAATATATAAAAAATCAAAATCAAAATTTAATCATTTATTCATTCAGGGCACTTGTTGACACTTATGATAGTTAATGATACAGCCAGTTCGGAAGGTAGGGCCAAAATCTTTTTTCTCATAAATAAATAACTTCATATTTTAAAGTTTATAATTACACATTACCCGTACTTATAATCACACAACACATTTTGATTAATGTGTGTCTATATAAAAATACAAACAACGGACGCTAATATCAGACACAATACATATAAGACTATAAGAGACTTTTGGATTACTTTATATTTTTTCCGAGTAGATTTCTACCCGCATAGAACTTTAACTTACGTCGTTACAATAAGTTGTCAAGTCGTCCAAAATAAAGGCACACATTACTAACAAAATGACCTGTATCAAGCGGCAAACACAAATAATACTCCCTATACATATAATAGGCATATGTTTGACCCTTCTAACTTTGTGTCCACATATTTTGTACTGTAACTTCACAACTCATTGTCATCATGACAGTCGCTAAGGGATTACAAAATAAAGTTTGAAACGGTAGGATATTGTCGAAATAATTTCTGGTGAGAGTTTATGACTTTAGGAGCATTTGTTCACCAGACATTACTGTTTATTATAAGTTAAACTGCGCGGAGAGTTTTGTGTATAAGGCTAACTCCCGTTGTCTGTCCTTGGATTTTTATATTTTGTATGTGGATTGTGGTGAATTGATGGGCTATTGTGTATCTCAGTTGACAACCAAGTGGCAGTCACTTCTGTACTGCGATTCTTTACATTAGGAGCTACCGAATTTCGAGAATTTGACATTTAAAATTTACTGCAAAAGTAGTTCCCACGATTCTCATACAAAATTTCTCGATAACTAGCCGGTTGTCGATAGTAGTAGAATTGCGCTTCAGTATATTTCATTCAAATTATCGTACTAATCAAGGGAAATTGTACCAAAATATCGTTAATCCCCTGTGCAATATAAGGTATTGAACAAATCACTTTAAAAACTTAAAATTAAGATGACTGCCGAAGAAACAAGTTTTGTAGTAAGCAAGGATCATTTTACAGTATACCCAGGAATGCGTTAAACCCTCTATTACCTTGCGCGCAAATTTGATCAATAATGACGATACTGATTAAAGCCGCGTTGATTAAAATTCCATTATGTGAATCAAGGCTAATTAAAATTAACTTATTAACCTTGTGATGACCACGTAAAGATAAGTGCTAGTTTAACGATGTAAAGACAAACATTAGAACCTAAATTATCAACTTTAAGAGTTTCTTAATAGTCCTTAGACTTACGTGTTATTGTCGGTACGAGCTTTATTGCGACATAGATTTATCCCTCGGGGTTGCTCGTTAGAAATTGTACTTATAAATAATTATTATCCGTATCCAAATACGGCATAGCGGATTGTTTTACTGGAAGACAAGTGTACTATACGCACAACATTTAGGCGTGCATAAAAAATACTTTGAAGTAATCGCATTCAGTAAAAACTCGTGGTTTGTCGAGACTAACTGTGTGTGAGTACAAAATATTAGATGTAAATTTTTTTTGTTAAGTTAATAATAAATGTTAATTTCAAGTTCGGTAGTCCAAGGATTTAGCTTACGTATATCCCAACCGGCTGGTCAGCTTTTCTATTAGATATAGACTAAAGATAAAAGCAGTGTTGCCTTTTTCTGAGTAAACGCGTTGTATAAACACTAACATCGTAACTGCGGACATTGGAGGCTATTACCGAAACCCTAACGTAATAAAAATTGTAACAGCACATTAAAGTACTCCTATGTTTTTACTTCTTCTTTTTTCTTTTTAAACCTTAAGAAAGAAAGAGACAAACATAGAATAGAAAACTCACATTTTTATTTTTTGCATTGTATTTTATTTTCCATTGTTTGGTCTTGATATGCGGGCTTATCACGTATCTCAATTGACAGCTAGTATACGTCAAATCTATGGTCACTATTCAGTACATTGCTGGTTTGACGTAACGTGTTAATCACTATAATCTAAAGAAGAAAACAATGGACAGCAAAGTGGCTTTCAAATGGCTGTCAACTAAGATACGTGATAGCCCCCTGATCGTCTTTCAGTTTTGATATTTAGTTTAGAATTTCATACATTTAATTTAAGACTTTCTTTCATTGCACTTTTTTCAATTTTTATTGCCTTTTGGTTTTATATAAATTGAAGAAATAGAAATAGAACACCATAGCCTGCGGGACATACGTCTGTTTAGACTTCAGAAGGATCGTTTGGCTTACATTTTCTATCATTTACGCTTCCAAAGCAATAATTACTAAGTCATATTTCAACAATGTTAATTAATTAAGTAATTCCTAGGCTTGAGGTAACGCTTTGATATCTGTTATAGTAATTAATATTCTGACTTAGTGACAGTATTGTTGTAATATTTCATGTCGTGCTGTCAGCGACAAGCGATGAATAATGTCTTAAGTGTTTAAGTGTTGTTCATTCAATTAAAATTGTACGCTGATGTTATAATTACATGACTTTGTTAAGCTTAGTTCTATTATAATAGAACTAAGTCTAGTCTAGACCGAATTCTACTTTTTTTTAAATAATTAATTAGTATTTGTATAGTTGTAGGTTATTAAGAGAGGAATGGAAAATGCTTACAAAAAAATTTCGCTTTATGAAAAACGTTAAGCTGCAATTATAATTTATGTTTTTATTCATTCTCTAACAAATGCTTGGTATTAAAACCGCAGTGAACAATTATATTATACGATGACTATGCTATGAAAATGCGAATAATAATTGTCACATCTGTTTTAAGAGCGGACTATAAATCTCTCTATCTTTTTAATGCATGGTCATATTTTCTAACCCATAGTAAAGGTTTCACAAACGAAGGTATTCAAGGTATGCGTAACAAGGTATTTAATCCCACCCTTTCATGAAACTACTAGTTTATGCCGGCGACATCGTCGGCGTGAAACCATTTCCCGGGCTAAAAAGTATAGGTAAGTTATCAGCTAACAATGTATCAATTTTTTATTAAATCCATCCGATAGTTTTTGTGTGAAGAAGTAACAAACATACAGACATAGTATACAGACAGACAAACATACAGGCATACAGTATGCCTGTATGTTTGTCTATACATCCGCACAAATTTCGCGTTAACAATGTTAGTAGGATTTGACAATCCGTTCATATTTTCTTAGTTAAATATCACTTTGAAAATAACATTAGGGTAAATATCAGAATTCATCACTCAGCATGAATACATTTAGTCATTTTAATGAAAAATTCTTTGTAAAAGTGAGAGAATGAAAACTTTTTCAATTATTACTTTTGCTTCTAGGTTTACATTGGGTCTAAAGTTTGTTGGATTGAACTGATTACAATACTAAGTTCTTGAATGGATTTATTGCTGACATTAATGTTCTGAGAGAAATTGATGCTGACTGTGAATTATTGATAATGAAGATCAAGGTTCATAGCTCTTTGATTTGCTCTTAGTGTTATAAAATAAAACTTTTTTACTTCGAAAACCACTTTTCGTAATACATTTCGGCTTTGAAAAAGATTGACAAACTTTAATGTTTAATGGAAAAACCATAACTGTGCCGAACTTCTCACACGTCTTTTGACGAAAAAATCACTTTTCTTTTGATATCGTTTGCGATTAGGTACCTACTTCAGATTTAAATATTTTATGTCATAATGTTGGGCCTTATGTAAGTATGAAAATATTGCGTAAATTTGATGTCTAAACACAAAATATGTTGATGAAGTTTGGTATTAGGTTTGCAAAAATAGTAGCATTTGTAGTTTCACTAACAATTTCGATGATAGTAATATCAAAATAAACACAATAGACGTCCAAATAATCTTGTTAGATCCACGTGAAAACCAAAAAGGCTATATTCAGTAGCGCTATTCTCTACCAATGTCAGCTATCGGTATTCGACTTGTTGTCGAGAAGTTTTGTATGGAAATCTTATAAGCACCTCTAGCAGGTGCCGTAGATCCTACTTTTGCAGTGCATTTTTAATGTTTGACTTTCGTTACTCGATAGCACCGACTGTAGAGAATCGCGCTGTTACTACCTGTACTGTACACAATAATTGAGCTACTGTACCCAAACTTTAATGTTTTCTGTACAAAAAGTTGTTTATCGGTTTTTTTTTATAATTATGTAAGGGCCTGTTTCAAAGGCGACACGTCGTAACTTGTAAATTGAGTTTTTATGTCGCTACTGTTTGGGCTTTTTTAAGTCAGACTTTAGTGTTCAGCAAGGCACCTGCCAGTCACTAGCAGTCATTTGTCGCCAGTTTTTTATTTCAAACACTCGAATTTTCTTTAACAAAGTCACCTTCACTTTACCGATATTCATTGAAAGTCGTTTATTAAGTTTTTTGTGACCTACTTTATAGTAAAATTGTAAATTTCGAGCAGTAATTTTCATTGCTCAATTTAACCACTAACTTATAACATTCAACTTATATTGATTAACTCGTTTGACTTCCAAATTAATCGCGTATTAATTCTCTGAAAAATTATGTTAGGCATAGTGAGGAAAAAAAGGTAAAGCATGATTAGGAGAAACACACCAACCTATAAGAATTATATTAGAATTTTTTTCCGTAAAAAAATATACTAACTCTAGAAAAATAATGTTATTGAAAAAAAATATACATATATTTAAAGTCCCCAACCCGCACTTGGCAAGCGTGGTGGACTCAAGGCCTAACCCCTCCCCCTCGTTTGGGGGAAGACCCTTGCCCTGCAGTGGGACAGTAACCGATTTAAACAAAAAGAAATAATTATTTAGAACACCAATTCATAGTACTCGTACCGATCAGATCCTAGGATTGGATCCCTATTGATGGTTTTATTAATTGTTTTCATTCATTCAGGCTTTCACAAATATTTGTCTTCGGAGAAATTGTAATTAAACGTTTTGCACCTGTGCCTTTTATTAATTGAGACATTTCTGTTTTGATTTCCAATTAATGCCTCTAGAGCTGTTTTCTCGAGGAATGTTTTAATTAAGTTACAGACAAAGTAAGGACTCAATAACTGAACGTGAATATTAATATTTCAGTTAGCAACTGTCAACATTTTCTACTTTATATTTCTTGTTTTGTGGTTTCCACGAAGGACTGTTAACAGAGACATATTCCAAATCGATATGTTTGAAATTAAATTTTAAAGGAATACGAAAAAGGTCTGTATCCTAAAATTTAAAGTATGATTTACTTAAAATTTTAGGACCGGACCGGACCGGATTAACCGTACAGACCTTTTTTCAGCTTGACTCAAAAAAATCAGTTAGTCAGTAAGAGTGCATTCTCGCCGTTACACTAATAAGTTTGGCGAGTATAAATTAGTTAATAGAATAAGGTAAATTGTAAAAGTACAATAAATAAATAAATAAATAAATAAATACTCTCTACTAGCCAGCTAATCTTTGAATCAATAGTTTTCTGGTCTGATTTATACAAAAAATATTAATTCAATAATTGTCAGAAAATTAGATTAAGTTTACGCTAAGTGCAGTTTATATAAAAGTTTACTAAATAGGGCTATATTTTTTTTACTCAAATCTAAAATTCTGTCTGGCATATTCAAATAATTTGTTCGTTACAAATTCAACCTTTTGCAGTTTTTTCAAAGCAAATATTTTATAACGTGTCCACGTCGGTATTTTTTGTAAAATACGATTGAATGCGATACAACTATCTTCAAAGTTATAAAAATAGTAATCTCAAAAATATTTAATGTTAAGAGTGTTTTTAATACGAATTTAAACTACACCATTATCATGATCAACAAAACTACAACCATACTGAGTTTATCGTATGTCAAAGAAAAGCAAATGTCTATTATTTAAAAGTTAGACGTGAAAATTTCGGTACACGCTATATTTACCAAGGCATTGGTTGGAGTGTAGCAAAGGGTGTGCAAAGCGATTAAGACTTAGAAAAAAAAACACGAAGCAAGGCATTTACTGGTGTTGAAAATCCAATTCATATACATTTTTTTCTTGTCCCCAGATTCGCCTCACCTGCATCAGGCGCCACAAAGTGCGTTTCGAAGAGACCACGCTCAAACACAGCGTGAACTCAGAGCCAATATCGCGCTGGACCGAACACTCATTCGACGAACGAATCGTCAAGCCTTCACAAAGCTGCGAAATATTTGTTATACCTTCGCCTTAAAAAACTATAAAAAAGAACAGTGTTTGAACAATAACAGTGCCAAATTCAACTCAAAAGTAAACTTTAAACTCGTGCTACTGTGAAAACAATACGGTTTAACTTAGTGTCAAGTTCTGAAAACTGTTATGTGTGCGTATTACGTGTCTCAGTTGACAGCTAGTGTACGTCAAATTGTCGGTCACTATTCAGTACATTACTGCATTGACGTAAAGTGATAGTCACTATAATCTGAGAAGAAAACAATGTACAGCATAGCTTTTAAATAGTTGTCAACTGAGATACGTTATAGTCTTCCTCATAGTGAAGGCTTATGAACAATGTGTATTCTACAGTGATGTGACACTCGGTATTGTTTTGTCCAAGTGTAAGAACCAAAGTGGTAGTATTAATTTAGACAATAACTAGTAAGATTTTAGTTGTAAAGTGTAAAAAGGGAAAGTGGATTTATCAAAAGTATCATATTGTTATTGTAATAGTTATTAATAATGTGTACTTAAATGTAGTACTACTAAAATCTTATCAGATTCTAAACGATTTAATGTCTAAAAAAAATAAGTTAAGCGAGGTTTGTTATGTGAAAGCTATTGTACATAAAAGGATTGTGAATACCAATTATTCAGTTTGAGTTCAACAAGACCACTGATTTAACAGCAAAGCTTAGACAGGTAATACAATTGATCAGCTGCGCAATAAAAATAGTAAATTTTGTAAATATTTTTACTTACACAACACTTACGCTTAGTTAGTTGTAAGGATTATTTATTATTATATTAATTAAAATTACGGTTGTGAAAATTACTAAGTACATAATTAGAGATATATCTTTTTTTAATAATAATAATATTAAGTAATAAAAAAATACTGAAATTTCCATTGTATTTGAATATATTCTTTTAAATTTTAAGTGCAGATTTCTAAAATAAAATTTTATTATTTCTTTAATATCAGAAGTATTTGTAAAGATCGTGTACAAAGTCAAATATTCTAATTGTAAATTAAAAAATATGTTATAACGTTCAACATTAATTTGAACATAAATAAATACTGTAGACCTCAAATTGCCACAAAATTAAGAATTTCCTAGAAGACGTTCAAAATTATGTTTAAAAAATTTGAGAGCTATTTTTTATTTCTTTACATACTTTACTACAGTGTTGTTTGCTTAAGATTAGTTCTTTTAATTAATTAAGCTGATTCTAATTAAGAGAAAATATGCCTAAATCTTGGAGGCTGTCTATCAAATGATAATAAACTTGGCCAGACAACCTTGTAGTAAAACTGTTGTTTCAGAAATGTAATCAAAGTAAATTTTCTTTTTTCCTAGAATTAGTTTCAGAATTATTCACCGTTTACACATTGGTAGCGGTCAAACTTTACTTTAATATGAACTTGGCGGAAAATCTACCAAGTCTGGTTTTGAAACAAAAAGAAATTGAAAAATGTGGACAAGTAATTTAAACAACATACGACGTACATTACAAATCTTATGTTTCTCGTTGAACTTTCTTGATTTTTTCTTAACAGTAATAATTTACCAAAAACAGTCGGCTGTAATTTAATTTTATCAAGATCACTGACCTATCATTGATATAAACAAAGTGTATTACTTAATACCACTTTTATAAACATATTTTGACTTTGGCTACGAAATGAAAATATATTGTTAGTACCAGCTAACAAAGATTAAGGAAGGTCTTTTCAAAGTAATACAACAAGAAAGCTTCTTTCTGTTACAAGTCTTCTTCGGATTCAGTATCAATCAGATTACGGGCATGCCAATCTCGTTCTAGTATTGTTGATACGCTGGTAATCCAATCAGACAATATCAGCTTCAACAGAACTCATATTGGGTTGCATTGAAGCCGGGTTCAACCTTCAAATGATAACAATGTTTTGTTGGCTACAAAGTATTGTGGGAAACCTTGGCTTGATAACTACGATGATTGTAATTTACTTGTAAATAAGATATATTTGTGTGATTTTCATTTGTTTGATATAATTCTGCACATTTTGCGAATGCTTATTTTGAGTGTTCATTTGCTGGAGAAAAAAAAAACACTTTTTTTCTTTTAAAGCCAGTCTAGAATGCATGTCGATTGTTTAGGACCAGATTCTAAATCCTAGACGATAGACAGGTTTTACTAACATATAAAGTAATTAAATTTTAGACTTAGACACTATTTATTAAAATTATTTTTATGTAATAAAACTGTATACTCTGTAAATATCTTTTTTTAACTTTAAATCTTGTACAGATTGTAAATAAGTATTTTTGTCATTGTGTGACAACCATTTGTTAGATTGGGAACTTACGATAAAATTAAAAATGTTCTCTTACTCATTTGTTAATAAACTTAAAAGTTTATATGTAAATAAAAACTGTAAAATATTGTACCTATCTATTAGCCTATAATTTCATTGTGTTACCTACAAAAAAAAATCTTACAGCAAATAGTTTCCTAAATAAAAGTTCGTAAGTATTTTCAAAGGAATATTTTATTTATTTATCCCAACAAACAAATATCCCTATATACATATTAGTAGTAAAGCAATTATTTTAGGTCACTTCAGACTTCTACACAAATAGTTCCAGTTTTTCGCCTAATTACGTGCTACTTAGAGCACACTTAAAGAGAATTGCTTTTGTTGCGTAATTCTAGGGTTCTTTGCTAGCTAATCTACTTGCTTACTTCTTAATTGGTGATTAGTGAGAAAAGTTACTCTAGTAACATTTATAAAGAACTTTCGTGTGGAATAATGTATCAGTGTCTACCCGCATTGAAAAGAGGCATGGAGTTTTCTGTATAGTAACACTTAATTAGTAAAGGTATTTATGTAAATAGCAACTTTTTTACAAATAGGAAGCTTAATTAAAATTAAATACGTAAATATATAGTTTTTTGTATCTTACCAATACTCTGTTCCAATAGTTCTCATTACTATCTATCTAATAAATCTTCTAAACATAGTTATTCCCGCACTGCAGTACCATTTTCTAAATAATCATCGTTTATTTCGTATTATATTTACTCAGTCAAAAAATGTACAATCGATCCGTCCTTTAGAGAGCACGTAAAAAGGTCGGTCCTGGCTGTTTTCAATTATGATAACAGTCGTTAAACCACGTCAAGTCCTTCGGGCGGCTTAAACAACCTTGCCACTAGGTTGACCACTAGCCATACGATAAGAAGAGAAGAAGACAATTGATTTCGCATTTCATCCTCTTCATTAGACTGATGTAACATGTATAAATCTTAGATTACATCACCTTTATTGTGTGTTGTAGTAATACCTCCTACACAGGTCGTTGCCCTCTCATACCACTTGAGAAATATCTCCATACCTGAAGATACATGTAAGCGCTTCAAACATCGGAATTGATGGAATGATAAACTATTTTCGTTGCTGCCTAAATGTTAGTATAATGCTTCCATACATTACTATGAGGAAATGTAGTCAAAGGAACTCGTAGACGGGAAAAATTATAGAATATTTTCTTTGTGCTGAATTTAGTGCTTTATTTAGTAGATAGTTTATGTATTTTGTTTAGGTTTCTGCGACAGGCTTAACCACAGAACTTAGCTTAGACCACCGTACCTAGCGGAGCAAGAACGCCTTAAGTCGTCGGTCTTGCGAATTACCTCTTACCGGTGGTATTGGATGTCGACCCACCGGCATATGAGAGTGAGGGAATAGAAAGTGTACCTATGTGTATCTTGATCACTTTAAACAAAGTGCTGTACAGTTGGCTGATTTCGAAATCGGCTAGGAGGACGTTATAATGCCAAAGACACTCATTATAATTAAACGAGGTAAATAAACTTAATAAAAAACTTCATCAACAATTTCATAAGTTTATTTAAAAGCACATTTGTATGTAATATTTTCTCTTACAAATCCTAACCGACTAGACAGACTAGAATGTTATAATTTTATAAATCAAAAATGTCAAATATATAAATTACATTTACTACATTTTCTTTACATTCAAATGTCAAAACAACGAATAAAATTATAAGAACAATTCTTAATTAATCTTATGCAAATAAAAATATTTTGTCTATTCCTTAGAATTTTGAGATTACGCGTCTGTGTCTCCATTGAGATAAAGTTTTTGAAATACAAAGCGGACATTTTCATATTCCATCAAAAAGTTTGATTGTTTTTCTTCTATTTGAGTTTACCACAATTTATCGGTTGGTTAAACACTACGTCTTCAGAAAACTATTATTTATTTTAAGAAATTTCCTTATCATTCTCAATACAAAGAAAATAGGCGTGAGAAATTATTTAAAAACGATTTTTTTATCAAACATTTATGTCGCAGTACTTAATTTATCTTAATTTTAATGAGCTTATATGCTGGCCTAAATACGCGCTAATTTTGCATAAATAATGTTATTATCAAAAATACATAAATAATTTTATTCCTTCACATTTACATATACATTATTATGTACTTATAAACTGTTCTTACATAACTGATGACAACTATCCAATGTTTTACGAGAGCGAGGCTATATGCCCGGAATATTCTTTTACATATTGTATAAAAATATTCCAATTATCTTTGATGATATTGGTGATTCGACATAGCATCAATCACGTAAAACATTTAACTTATGTACGGAAGGCACTAACAAGAATGTATTGTACTTTTCACTATGAAATACATTTTCTAAGTTAACGACGATTTTCTTGGCTTTATACGAAAGTAAGTTTCACACAAAAGCTCTTTATAGTTGCCTCACATAAAGAAACTATGTTGTTCAAATGTACGTAAGCCGTGTAGATTGAGAAGAAAATTCCATACATGTTTGGAAAACGATTTTCTAGGAAAAGGATGATTATTTATTATTCAAGATATTGCTTTTCAAGATTATATTTTGAAGGTGAACATGTCATGTTAAGGACTCCATGGCCTTAGGCATACGGTGTCGTTAAGAATAATATATTATTTCGGTTCCATATATAAATGTAACATAATGAATGTTTTTATTCAACACGACTGCAGCTCCATTCCCTACTACTATCGACTACTGACAACCGACCTGTCATCGAGAAATTTTGATTATGAAAATCTGTACCTCGATTCTCTACCACTATCGACTACCGACAACCGGCTAGCTATCGACATTTGACATTTAGAATGTACTGCCAAAATGTTTCCTACGACACCCGTCAGAGGCGCTGATCAGATTTTCATACAAAATTTCGATAGCTAGCCGGTTGTCGGTAGTCGATAGTGGTAGAGAATCGAGGTACTGTTGTACAATTTCCATTCGATAATAATAACGAATACAATAAAACATTAAATGTCTTGTGTATGTAATGGCAAGTTGCCAGCTTTAACACATACTGTAAATATACGTTTATCATATTTCTTTCATGAGAAATATACCAATTTGTTTTAGTTATACATAGAAACGAGTCATTTTACAATTCTCTATTACGGTTCTTCCGTTAGTCATTGGCTTTCGTAATGAGATTGGTACTTTAAAATAAAAAATATAATTGTTTGAACTTTTTGAATCGATGTAGACAATTTTCGTTAGAAAATAGTGCGACGTGTCTAGTATATGCCAAAAGACTTTTAAGTGATACTGATATTACAGTGATCTGAGGCAATGTACTATATAATGTTTGTAAAAAGAAATGATGTATTCAAAAATATTTTTGATAAATGATACAATGCCAACCGTACATAAAATGTTCATTATTTATTGCAACAAAAGCTCCACATAAATTATATTTTAGCGACGCGTACAAAAAAGCATTTTGCACAATCTACACAAAAGGTCCCTTCTTTACATATATCTTTCTAATTCCTAACCTAATTTTCCTCTCCATAAATATTTTTTTATTAAATTATCCTTAAATTAAATACCTTTGAGCCGTGCCTTATTTGAGCCGCTCCTCTCGTTCATTCGTCTCTTAAGAATGAATCTTTGAATAAAATTTATTGTATGAACAGCTCAATCAAAGCACTCTCTTACTGTCATACGCTTTTAAAAGTTTATTTTTCTTAATTTTATTACACATCACTTATATTATGTACTTATTTTTAATGTACTTTAATATTATTCAAACACTTTAAATAATAAGGGTAATTTTCATTAGTAATTAAGTAAGAGTAATTGTAATTTTGTACAGGCTGTTAAAATTTTCCATTTTGCACATATTGAGTTTTTTTTAAGGCAGGACGAGTAACCCATTATGAAAAAGCTGTGCTTGCCGCTTAAAACAAAAAGATAAGAATCTCTTTGCTAGCACCGCAAATTTTCATACAAACGTGGAATAATTTCATACAACTCCAGAACAGATTCATACACATGTATGAACTAGAAAAAACTATGCATAAATTCTTCGAAAAAGATTTCGGTCAAAGCTGGCTACATTTACTTTGTACACATAAAATGCACACAAGGCA
This sequence comes from Anticarsia gemmatalis, assembly GCF_050436995.1. NCBI lineage: Eukaryota > Metazoa > Arthropoda > Insecta > Lepidoptera > Erebidae > Anticarsia > Anticarsia gemmatalis. The sequence continues at coordinate 4,600,742 of NC_134759.1, forward strand.
CCACTGGGGAAAGCTATTTAAAATTTAATGTCACAATTTATTTTATGGGTACTCTCTGGTTGCCTGCTTTATAAGGCGGGTAACATACCCTTGCCGTAAAACGCGTATTAGTAAACCACTAAGAACTCGACACGTAAAATGATCCTTTAGGTACCTTCTCTTTCCCATTCGTTTATAGCAAACTTTTATAGCGTATAAACAGTTTTGGGTCTCAACAAAAGCGTAAATGGAAACGAGATGAGATGTACGAGTAGCGTACGAGTGATTCGTTTATTCAAAAATATTTGTCTGATAAATATAATCTATATCTCTATTCTACAACTGAATGAGTTACAAATTTTTATATAAATAAAATACGTCACGAAATACTCATTTTTATGAACGGATAAAAGTTATTAACTACATTTTTAACCAAATATGTGGTCATGATTTGAATCAAATTCTCTTAATCATTATGGTTTTTTTACGGCAAGGGTTTGCTATTTCTTTCTATATCGTCTGCCTTTACACTCAGTACTTTATACTCAATATTTTTGTCAATAAGTTTATAATCTCTCCGGCATGGGTGAGACAGATCGCCGGGCTTGCAGCGCCCTGTTATCACAATAGGCTCTGATGTCCGCGATCGGTTGCATTAGGAATACTGGCACGTCGTCATCGCGTTTCTGTAAAAAAAAAGTAATCAAGATTTTTTCAAATCATGTCAGAAAGTACCTAACTTATTTTTTTCATTCTCAATTTGAATTATTGACATACCAAGAGATTGCCACACTCAAATATTTAATTGCCAGGCTAGGTTTAGTCAGCCCTTTTCAGATTTTCAGAGCGAATTGATTTAAGAACAGACAGTCTGCCCTTTGTGATTTTTTAATCTTGTTAGCTAGGATCCTTTGTAAAAGGTAAGACCACGATATCAAACATTTAGCAAAAAATATATATATTTTAATTTTCATAAATAGACGATAGTCGTCTATCCTTACAATGCCATTAAATCTGTCTGTCAAATAAAAACTACTAACAGTATAAGTATTTTTAGTTCAAAAATCTTGTACAAATCCTTTTCACAGATCCTCAAGTATCAAAGTTTTTATCTCCGTGTAACGAGTAAGCGAAATAAATTACCTGGAACAAAACTTCTCCCTCGAAATACGTCAGCTGATGTTTTCGCGTCCTTAACAATATTCCCACGAGTTTGTCCGAGATTACCGTGTATATCTGTGAAAGAAGAAAAATTATATCATTTGATGTACGCAAATGGTTTTAGAACATTATCGCTTAAGCTTGCTGAAAAGTAATATTTTTCTGTCTGAATAAAATTAAAGTCGGTTTCATTTTATAGTTTGAATCTTTTTTATAATACCTTTTCTGTCCCAAGAAGAGGTCCATATTACTTACAATGTTGGTATTTGAAAATATTGATTGGTCTACAATACAACAATAATTACTTGTGAAATGTGAACATTATTTGAAAAAAAAAAAAAAACAGGTGCGCATGGTTGTACAAAATATGACGTAGTGTTTGTGTTCACAAAGCATAATGAAACAGAGAAATTCTAAGTTCTTATTTGCGTTAGACTCGTGCAATTTTCACAACACTAAAGCACGGCTCTCGAAAATTATCCTCTTTTTAGTCTAGAGCAAAACAAACTTATTAATATAAACGAAGGCAAAGATTAAATTCTAGTATTCAAAACTAAAGCAAGAAAGAACAGTACATTCGTGTAATAGTGAAGATACTACATTATGTATGAAAACGTCCATCACGCAATATCAGTAGTAGAATAAATAGCTACAACTATACCTCCAGGGAAATCTCCCAACAGTTTACTACATTGATATACACACGCATCAATCCAACAGTCCAAGCTACCCTCGCAAGCCATTACTAACCTCTCAGAGGGAGAAATATGAGGTCAATTTGACCCTAAATTATTCGAAGTTGGAGGTCAATAGTTACTTGACAGATTTCACCTGCAAGGCCGAAGTAAAAAAGCGAAATAGCTCGAAGGACACACGTGCACGAATGCCTCTTTATACCTGTCATGGAGCCGTATAGAATCTCTTAAAAGCTTTCCGGGTAAAGTAAATGTTGCACCTTTTTGCTGTTTACTTGTGTACTACGTTCTCATAGTTTACAAAGTTATATTTATTCGGTTATTATTACTTTTTAGTTGTCCATGGTAGGTGACCTATTACTAAATTATTAAGCGGGCCTTTCAATGAGAAGTTTAAGGTAACGATACTATATTTGTTGCCCTATGTTTTAGCCGTGATCAGTGAAACGTATTGCTTTTAAGATCCGTTTAGCAATTTGGTATCATGTATGTATACAAACGGCGAAAATAATACTTTACTTGATGATTGATAACCAAATGTTATGTTTAAAAAGAAATTTCTATTTTTGGTTAAAAATTCTTGCAATGAGCAAAGCAAGATAGACAGTGAACCATTAATTTCTTGCCCTTATCCGAATAATGTTGTTCGTATCCGTAAATTCTTTTCTAGACAAATAGTAAAAGTTTGATTGCTTTTACGAAAAATCGTTTCAATTGACCTGCGAGGGCATACCGTAGCAATTTACAAGTAATGGATATAATACTCTAGGGTGATAGCGGCAATTAGGGAGCATTGTCCTATGGGAATATAATTTAGTACTACGGAAAATAAAAATATATTATTATCTTGATTTTCGAAAGTATTTTTTGACAGCATTGATAGTTAGTTAGTAGTCAGCCTAGCCTTTTTTCCAACTATGTTGGAGTCGGTTTTCGGTCTCACCTGATGCAGCTGGATACCGATTTTTTATATGAAGCAACTGGAGAATGCGTAATATGCCATTATTATGTTTTACAGTATAATAACATATATTATATTATGTGCCTTCTCGCTTTTCCTGCCTAATCCTGACGCGTCAAGTAAAATCAAGGTAAATGTACCTAATCGCGTGTTAAGTGCCATGTACCGCGAAACTTTCTTGTATAAAATAATATTCTTGTAAATACAGCTTATAGTCGTGTTTTTCAGATAAAAATTCCTAGTAATAGTATTTACAATCCATTGCCACTTATGAGTCCTAATCCTATAAGATCTAGTAAGAACCCGAGCCTGTAATTCTTTCCAATATTTTTCTTGGGAATGGATTTGGCGCGTGATCTTCACTTAAAATTGAGTGGATTATGAAGTTTGTTTTTTTTTCGATATTTTGGATGATCGTTGTAACAGCTGAAAATATATTATGTTATATATACTTCGAACCATCTTAAACCGTGAATTACTGGAAAGGAAACTAAAATAATAACCGGGGAAATATTTAAAATTTACTTGAACTATATTTAGAATCTGTAGTCTACATCTTATCCACAACAAATAATATTTGTAGAGTGTATCAAATACTTTTAGAAGTAAGAAATTTTCCAATAAACCTTTTCTAGCTAGATTTTACTACGAGCTTAGCATCTCTTAATGAAAATCGGTTTTATATGTATCGTTTTAAATTATAATATTGCTAAACCAAGACTGCAAAAGAACAATTTATCTAAAAGGACTGCTTTAGTACTTTATCACATCAATTTTGATTTAAGGGTTCAGCTTTTAGGACCTAATGCGGCAACTTTGTGATCTTTGAAAACCGTGAACGCTAGTTTGAGTGAGAGCAGGCAATATCGATAAAATGCTACTATCACACAATAAGTTCTGCACAGAAACCGAACTATAAAACAGTGTGAGGTACTTAAAAGTAGTTGAAATCTCGCGACTTTGTTAACGTAAAGTAATTCAAGTTAAAAAGTATTTCATAGCTTTAAAAATTGCTATTTTTGTCGGTCAAATACCACTTTCATTCGTACAGTTGTTTCCTTTAAATAATGAAAAAAAAATCTTCCAACATCGTGATTATAATTATAGGAGTGGTAGGATTTTGACAAAGTGCAACTTCGGGTTGTTTTTACATTAAATAATACTTTATCCTTAATAAATCATCAGGGGACCCATTTCTTCATAAAAAACGGGGATATTTTCAGCAATTTAACAAGAGCAGCGGTAATAAATCAAATTATTTAGCTCTAAGCCGCATTCTTTTGCGAATTCCGTCTCTACTTTGAGATTGGGTTAAATTATACTTTACGGTACCACTTTTTTCTCATTTTAGACTTTTTTCAACGAAATTTTTGGCACAAAACAGACACAGAAATTCTTTTTGAATAAGTAGCCTTCCCGCAACGTTCCGACAACTCGTAGGTTTTTACATTTACATTAACCCATATATACCTATAAGATCAATATAGGCCAAAATAACGCACTCATTTGCATAATGTTAAAAATTAACGCCTTATATTAATAATATGTAAAAACTACATAAACCGGTGACAAAAAATGTTCTGGGCATATTATTATATACATAGGTTAATGACAAGACAAAAAAATTAAGTACAAAATAGTTTTCAAAGACTTTGGCACAGGGAGTAAAAAAAAAACAACTGAATAAGACGTACTAGGTAGGTATGGTAAAGCTTATCAGGTAAATGTTTCCTCAAAACGTGAGAGCATTGATAAAGTGCCTCGAACGTGACGAATGTAGCTGAAAAACAGTTTTCGAGATATTTTGTTACAAAAAGTGTTTTGTTCGAACGTGATATAAACACGAATGTATCGTTTCACTTATGATAAATGTGTTTATTATTGTATGCCGGAAGAAAACTTGTGAGATTTTCGGATGGAAAATGTTGAAGGAAGATTACGTTATGCGTTGCACCTGAATCATCATTTGTTTTGGAGAACGTTATTTTAACGTTAATTCAGTATTAATACACGAACTTGTAGTTTTGTTGCAGTAGTATTACGTAGGAATATTGTTATAGATATTTGATAAAAAAAAAACTATTGGAACAATATTTAAAACCTATGGCCAATTCCACCACTTCTCAATTACATCGGTTACCTTATAAAGTTAAATATTGTTAGATTTTTCATAAATGTATACTTTATTCTTCACATAGGCTTTATGAAGCTTATTCAAAAGCCGCAAAACCAGCTCCAAATATCTGTATCCGTAAAAATTATTTCAGAAAAATATATTACTATAAGCATCTTAGATGTGAGTTCATAAAACTAGCGACAAACTAAAAGATATTCAGCGTAGGGTTACGACTGGGGGTCGTTAACCTATATTGTGAACACCTGATACACCATTAAGTAAAACGCTACCCTTATTTGACTCTTAAATCTTATGTTACACAGGGATGGCACACTACCTCTGTATACGACAGTATTTTATAAAACAAATTCTCGCACGTGGTCAGCATGGTGGACTTAAGACCTAACTCTTCCCTCGTTCGGGGATTGTTGCCCAGCAGTGAGACGGTAAAGTAAAAAAAACAGAACCAAAGTAAATTTATTTCGCTGAATGTAAATGACTAATAAGAATAACAATAGATATATATTTCTTGAATCTTGCACCTGTAGCTCGATTCTCTAATACTATCGACTACCGACAACCGACCTGTCATCGAGAACTTTTGTATGAAAATCTGATCAGCGCCTCTGACGGGCGTCGTAGAAACTGTTTGGGCAGTCCATTCTAAATGTCAAAATTTCGATAGCTAGCCGGTTGTCGGTAGTCGATAGTGGTAAGGAATCGAGGTACGGGTCCATCTACACATATTCGGTTTTGCCGTCCGGTTAGGCTGATTAAAGCCGAACCGAATATCTGTGCAGCAAGCCTAACAAAGTAAGTAGCTACAAAACGTCGGCAAAGTTTCTCGGCAACCCTTGCGGTTAGAACGGTCTTCGTAAATTCTGGGACACTCCCTAAAGAGACCTTTTATCTAGTAATTAAATAAAATACTAAAGTATTTACTTAATTAGTTAGACCTTTTCGATTACAATATCAAAGGGTTTGCCTAAAATTAATTAAAATTTTACGTTCAATGTTTTTTTTAAGAAATTTTCGGGGGAATATTTTGTTGTTATTATGAAAATATTTTTGATTTGATAATAAACCTAATATTATTAAGCGCATAGTTTTACGATGTTATTTTAAGAAAATTGGAATTTTATTAAAATGTTCACCTATAATAAACAACAGTATATTAATAAACCTTAATTACCCCACGATACAAGATCAATTTTTAGTGCGGGAGTTGTTCTTTTTTTATTAAAATACAATACATAAAATATTTGTACTAAAATACTTCAAGAGCATAATATCGGAAACCGACATTGACTAATATTCTTAACCACGTCAATCCGTCGATTATCTTCGTAAACACTCGGGCATTTCCGCTGAATATTCCAATGTTTATTTCTGTCAAAGTTTTCCGATTCCATATTCGGCTGGGTTCGGAAACGATTTGTTTATGTTGCTAATTACGCGTCATTGGACGCACTGGCGAGCGAAAGGAACGTCAAGGGTTGCCAAGACTTCGAAATAACTGGCCACAAATTATGCCGTAAATATTTGATATATTATTTTATTAACGGCACAATCATTAGCTTACAATGTAAGATCGTGATTAAATGTCTATAATTTGTATGTAGAAGTTGCGGACAAAAAATCCCTTTTTGAACTTTTTGGATATTTTGCAATATTCCAAACAATCCTCTACGTTTACTTTATTACTAGTACTTTAGTAACTATTATTTTAAAGTATATTTCCTTTTAGATGCAAGACATAACCTGTAAAGATAGTTGTAAGGAAGATAAATAAATAAATAATTAAATGTTGATGAAATGAGCCAATCTTATACAAAACAGACAAACTGAGCTTTAAATTGAAAAAAAAAGAAAAATAAAAAGGCATGTCCTTTGACAAATCTAGTCTAATTCATTATTCAGTAAGTGTGTACGAGATTCTGTGTTCTCGACAAGAATCCTTTACGTTACAAGTGGAATTTAAAATTAAAATGTGAGGACCTACATTTTACAAGCGCGTGTCTAAAAATAAGCTGCCTTTAGACTTTGCTGGCGATGAAAACTAGAGATATCGTGAGGAGAACGATTGTTTTTTTTTTCTAGCTTGAAAATTTAACTATTGTTTATCAAGAAAAGTAGAACTTCTTAAAATGAACTATTTAATATTGAAGATAAATATTTATGTACAAAATTTCACTAATTTCAACAAAAAGGTCTTCTTTTAACAGTTTCAGTTTTTTTTGTCTATCTTTTATTAAATCCTTCAATGACGCAATTTCAGATTTTCTAATTAAAATTTAATAAGATTGTTCTAAAGAGTGAAATTTAATAAAATACTATTTCTATTTCAAGTATATTTTATTAGTAAAAGTCAAAGTGAAACCCACCTGTTGTAGTTTAACTAAATGAAGTATCTCTTTATAGATTTTAATCCTCATATTTTACTTTACAATTCAATAATTAAAATAAAATTAATATTAATATTTGGCAGGGGTACTATAAGACTAAACTTATCTTTTTTCATAGGTCTCACAAAAACTTATCTCGTTTACCGACGATATTTCGTTTTTTTTTATTTCAACAAATCCTAAAAAATGTAAAGAATAATGAACAAAATATCTGTAATAGTTTTACTAAAAGCCACTGGCAGCCCTACAACGATATTAGTAAACCGATTCCAAATTTAAATGTTGGCCGTGACGGCGTGAGTCGCCACGCGGAATGCGAGTGACGTCATCTCTTAGTGGCCAGTACGTCCCATGATGTATCTCTTGTTTATTTGTACACTTGCATCGTATCACTCATTCTCTCCAAGTACAAACGAACAAAGAGATCCCAAGTTCAGATTTTAAATGCCGTTAAATTATAAATTTAGAAGCACGAGTTAACCCTGACAAACTTCGAGGTTAGGATGACTCACGGTGTAAAGTTTGTTTACTATACTATAGATACTGAAATGGTTTTACATACGTTTGTATAGATCTTAGGTCGTGAAATTGTATGTAGTTTCATTGTTACGCGACTAATGCGCGTAGTAATGCGTAGTAAAATGACTATAATTATACAAGGTGTAAAAACAATCCATTCGTGCGTTCGTTAGGTGTAGGCACCTAACGAACGCACGAATGGATTGTTTTTCGAGTTCTACTCTCATATCTCGTACTCTATTGTAGGCAATAGAGTACGAGATATGAGAGTAGAACTCGAAACATACTCGAACTGATACTATGTTTTACAATTTTCACAGTTTTTTTTGTTATTTCAATAAGAATATAGGCAACAATCGACCGAGAGGGCTAGAAAATCAAATGAGAGCAACAAAAACAGTAGGCTACATAAAAAGTCTAATTTAATCACAGATTTTCTTTGTACCTTTAAACGAATAGTTCTGTCTCTCCGAGGTCAGTGTATCGTTTGACGGCGCTTTGACGTTGAAAGTTTGCACTTTCCAAATAGTTGATAGAAGTATGTCGTTATTCAAAGTAGACCAGAGGTCCTTCACCCTACTTATTGTGAAATAGGACACGTGTAGTGTATACTCGATCCCGTTTGAAATTTACACGTGAGGCCTAATTGTTAAATTAGTTCTGTCAAATCCCGGATTACAAGTTGTATAGGTAGTCTATCAACTTAGTAGAGAGCTTTGAAAGACTATTAGTTCTATAGGTATATTAGGTATTGCCATAGTCAGCAAGATATTATAGAATATACGTAAGGATATTTTTTCAGACCTTTAAATATGTCTAGATAATTCTTCAAACATACATCTTATTTATGTAATGGAAAAATTAAAAATGTATTAAATTAATACAATGAAAATATTATCATCTGTTGTTCAGATATGTGGTAAACGCAAATAGCGCTAGGAATCTCACGTATTGTTGCGGCAAAGAAAATACTATTTTTCTGACATGACTGTATTTAGAAGCGTTAAAAGAGGAAATGTTTATAAAGAAATCAATCAGTCAATTCATATTTCGAGTATTCGTTAACTCCAAGAAAAAATAAGTCGATAAAACTATTTATCATTCCCTTTCAATGGCGTCATTAATTTATTAATTATATTTTTACGATGTATCACCTCCTGTTTACTGAAACACTTGTGTAAATAAATTATTTTATGTTAGTTACGTTTGCTTCGAATATTACAAATATAATTATCTTTCTTTTAAATGTTTTTCTTAGCAACATTCTTATAATCTACCCAATCTTGTGATTTTATACTAATAAGTATGGAAAGGGTCAGTTGATCCATTTAATTATGTTAAAAGATATTTTCATGATTCAAAGGAGAAAACCTTGTTACAATATATGCAATTTAAACCAGCTTATAGTTTCTTCCAACTATATTAGAGTCGGCTTCCAGTCTCACCGGGTTCAGCTGAATACCAGCATTTTACGTGAAGCGACATTATTTAATATATTAATATTTTAATATACACATTTCAAAGCCAAATAAAACTGTAAAATGAATAAACAGCAAAGAATAAAACAACAAAAATGTTCTCCTGATCAGTCTATTTATTTCGTATTTCTTGGAATAAACTCAACATCGGCATCGATTGGTCTCACATTAACAATGTGGTATTTGAATTTCGTATCTGTATTTGTTTTCTTTGTTCTAACTGTAAAATGTTTTAAAACATGTACCACGCCTGCTGCCATCTGTAGCTTGGAGTATCTCGCTCCAATACACATTCTATTGCCTATTCCAAAAGGCATATAGAACTCATCACTGTAATTGATGCCTTTTGCAAATCTCTCAGGATTAAATACATCTGGTTCAGGATAGATGTCAGGATCGTGATGTAAGGCATAAATAGGAGTATACATATTTGTTCCAGATTCTACTTTAATGTTTCCAACCGGTAGCACTGTGTCCTTAACGCATCTTCTTGTCAAATATCCTAGAGGAGGGCTAATTCTCATAGCCTCGTTAAGCACTTTGTCTGTGTATTCCATTGTATTAATTACATCAAAATTTACTTTACCGTTGTGTTTTTCAAAGGTTTCATCTATTTCTTGGTGCATTTTTTGTAATATATCTGGATTGCGACCTAGGTGTAGGAATGTGTTGAACATTACAGTTGCTACCGGTTCAATGCCGGCTGCTAAGAAAGTCAATGCTTGAGCTGCCAACACACCATCAGTAGGTTTCACCTCACATCCACTTGCAAAATCTTTCATAATACCATTTTTTTGTATATTAATACATAAGTCAGCGAAATCATGTTTCTTTACATTTTCATTCTTTCTCCGTTCTATCACTTTTGTAATGGCTCCAATAAAAGTATCTTCAAGATCTTTGAATAGTTTTAGACCCAAGAAATTGAATAATCTTGGGCTCAATTGCATAGTTGCGAATGCGAGGTTACGTTTAAATGATGGTGTAAAGGCTTTTTTAGCCAGGTCAAGGAAGGGCGAGTCAAATATGGATTGTGCACCGATACCAAATATGGCGCCGCAAACAGAAGCATTACAAAATGTCATCATTGTCTCATAGCAATCTCCTTCCCAGAGTTTAGGATGCTCTTTCATGTAAGCCACTAAGTCTTGAGCACTTTTGTCCATGATATAGTACATATTCTTTAACTTCGCTGAAGTAAATAAAGGAGACATGCTCTGACGCATCAACTTCCACCTGGGTCCGTTCAAGAAGACAATATTATCAGCCAATATGTCACCTTCATTCCTCTCTATGCCTCTGTGATTAAACGAGTTGAAATCAGCTTGTAGAACTTGCTGCATATTCTTCGGGTTTGTGACGAAAAGCGATGGGCTCATCAAGGATCCGATACCAATCGCAGGTTCTTTTTTATATTCGTTGTACAGCTCCCCGAATGTTTCAAATAAGGCGCCCTTTTTTGTGAAGAAGTCCCAGTAGACGCCGAGCACTTTATTTTTGCTGTAAAACTTAATACCACGTTTCTTCCAGTAGCGTTCATTGTTATTACCGATGACGTATATAAAAATCAATGTTATTAGGAAGGTTATTAAAATTACGGATAAAAACATTGTAATATGTTTGTAGTTTCCGTATCGTTCTACCTACTGATTGACCACCTGGGATTATCTTCTACTTAAATAGTTTCTGCTATCTGTGGACAACCCATCTTTTTGTTTTTGTTGTTAAAGATTGAGAGTCATCATTAGTGGTCATTTTCTTCAAATTTCAAGATTCACACATAGTATGCGTAAAATGTACTTATCACGCTTAGTGCGCATGAAATAGATATTAATAACTCATCATTACTGATAAAAACTACACGTGTTTATTATTTAGATGATAATCTGTACTTGTCCATACCCAATATTGTAGATGAGTGTGTTTGATTGTTTTCTTCACTACTAAGCCATTTTGAATAAAAGTTGGCTGTCGGCGAACCGGGAAAGAACATAAAATGTACTTTGTACTTGAATGTACTTGCGAGCATAAACTTGGTTTAGTATATTACATATAAACGTAGTCTGAGTGCAGTGAACTACACTAGTGTAATATTTATTTTCGTGTACTTATCGCAAAATATCCAAGAATTAGATAATAAATAGTAGATATATTAAAATCGTAACTTTCAAAGATAACTTGATATCTTATCAAGGTAATTGACAATATATAATATAATTGTGGATTATTCCTTACTACCACCTGTTCAATAACTGTCAAAACTAACTGCATTTTGAACTATTTTTCTGCCATCACGCTGTCAAGTACTAACACACTACAAGTACAAGTGTGTACAACCGTGCTACAGAACATTTTTCGAATTGTAGAATAACCGACCTCCTTCCTTTCCAAAAAAAATAGCCTGCTGGAATCTTGAATTATTTCCATTTTGAAGTTCATCAAGTTATATTAAAATATTAAACATTTAACAGTTACAGTATAGAAGACAGACAGACCTTAAACATTCGATACAAAAGCGATTGAAGAACATTATCGGAAATTGGTAATCGCGTTTCAGTTTATGTCCTAAATTTTGTCTCAAAAAGACGGCAAGCCTCCTGTTTAAGTCTAAATATCCCTGCGACTATCAACAGTGACTAATGGCTCTAACTGCCATCTGTTTTTATCAGTCGTTATATAACGCCATCAGCACACAAAATTAAATGTTAATGCTACACTTTTTACAGCTGTCCGTAAAGTTGATCACAAACATTCTACCCGGCTTCCAGTGTATGTGATATAGCTGACCCGCGCAACTTCGCTTGCGTCACATAAGAGAGAATGGATCAAATTTCCCCCGATTTTGCAACAATTTTTACTGGAACTCTGCTCCTATTGATTGTAGCGTGATGATATATAGCCTATAGCCTTCCTTGATAAATAGGCTATCTAACACTGAAATAATTTTTCAAATCGGTCCAGTAGTTCCTGAGATTAGCGCGTTCAAACAAACAAACAAACAAACTCTTCAGCTTTATAATATTAGTATAGCTAATATTAGTATAGATATGATTACAAATTGTGTAATATTATGTGAGAATGAATTGGGATGGAGAAAAGAGCTAAGAACTTAGAAAATCGAAAAGCCTCTTCCATTCTTGCTAATAATTCTGCATTGTTTCAGTGTTCGATTACGTATAACCAGCTAGTCGATTTTTTTTGAAAAGCCATAAAATATTTTCATGAAGCCCAGTTAAATCAATACATAGAAATTATATTCTTATCATAACAGATCAGTTCACACAAACAGAGTAGTCGTTAATCCAAATAAATGCCGTAACTATACAAATATAAAAAAATATATCCGGCATCATATTAGTTCAAAGACAATTTATGTGGATTTCAAACTATAAGCGGCTTACAGAGTAACTAACAGCACTAATGTTTATTTAAAAATTCAGTACGAAAGCTAACATAATTTATTTTTCAACAATTATATTTCGTCCCAATTTTACAATAAATTGTTTACCAGACTGTTAGTTTTACGATTCGTTGAATCTTATATTTTTTGACCTACGAATATTTTCAACTTAAAAATTGGGTGTATTTGTCACTAAAAAATTCGAAGTAAGTTAACTGACTGGAAAAAGAAGGCTGTTAGTTTCATATAGCGCTAGTTTGTTGATGTAATTGGTGTTTTTTTTTCTTGGTATAGCCATTTGGCTTGTTAAAATTCTGGCTAGTCGTATACTTTTTTAGGTTGAAGTCGAATTTTTTTAGTCAAAGGTTTCTAATTGACAATAGACAGATATTGTTTTGATATTGTATCACGACCACATACTCATAAAAACATTTCTAAGAATTAAAATTTGTCAATATACACTGAAATCGTTTGTTGCTTTTATACCGCCAAAACCAATATATTGAAATGTTTATTTATTACCTGAAATCTCTGAAAATATGGTAAGAGTACCTAATTTACTCAAAGTAGTTTGCTATGCTTGTACTAGAAATATTTTAGCAAAAAACCTAAAAACTATGCGATAAATAAAAAAAAGGCTTGTGATAGTTAAAATAGAGAACGAAGTTTTATTTTTAAGAAGATTAAAAATTGAATAATTATAAAAAAATTATCAGCGCTTCTAGCGGACATCGGACATCGTAAAAACTATTCTTGCAGTACATTTTAAATGTCAAACTCTCGAGACTCTATACTACCGTACAGAATCGCGCTATAAGACTACTACTACTACTACTACTAGTACTTGTTGTAATAACATGGTGACTCAATCAATATTGTCCATGTCATGTTTATCTGTAAATCTATCTACTGCCATATAACCTCAGTAAGATTAATATCCCGTATCGCAAACATTACTAATTGGAGTATCGGGCGTTTGAATAACCAATATTTCGACGCAAATTGCCCAGGTATTACAATCTGTTGGTTTGACTGACTAATTAATTGGCCGATTAAGGTAGATATTTCTAAAAGGTACTAAATGATGCATCTATCTATTTTGTTATCTTTCTTTTGTCTTCTATTCGTTCTAGTGAATCATTATTTTATTTTTGTAATTTCATATTTGTCAAATTGTTACTTTTGTTTAAACAGTTATAAGAAATAGAGCTATTTCATCTCTGTGTAATGTTTTTTTATTTATTAGGGCTCATTTATTAAATAATAAATAAGTGCGAGTCTTATAGAGAAATATATAAAATAATAAATTTTCGGGGAATGTTTAATTAATATACTGTAAAACTGCGCAAGTTAATTACAGGAAATAAACCCCAAATATGACTCCGTCTCAGAATGAGAAGGCAAAATCCATACAATACAGAAAAATTACCCATTTTAAACTCTAAGACAATAACTCAGTTCAGGCGAAGATAAATTAATAAAGATTTTCAACCGCGGTATTAACTCAGAGGATTAATTAGGACTTCCCTCGGGTACTGATTGATGACTAAGCCGAGTGTAGAGCTTTTGTCTATGCCTCGGAGGGTATAAACTTCCCATTGTTTACTGTCCCGATCAGCCGAGGTCATTGTGTTGTTTATTTTTAACGTCTTTATTCATTTACTGAACAGTTTAGTCATTAATTATGTTACTTATTCCGAGTTTTATTTATTAACAGCAGGCTAAGATTGGTGCTAAGAATTTTTTTTTATATCTGAGGAGTAGACTTCCGCATTAAGGATTTATCATGTGTCACAAGACTCACAAGGACCTTGCATACAACAAACAAACCCAGTGGAGTTAAAATTATTCATTATTACTATAATCAGTCAATAATTACGCAATAATAGGTGTTCACAAAGCTTAGGGCCTGCTTCTGAAAAGAGATGCATTTTTTCGAAGTGTTCTATTGAAGACTGACGGTGACGGACTTATTCATCTGAAAAGGGTTTATTCAACTTTACGTACAATTACAGTCAAGCTGAGTAACTTTGAATCATTTGGGTAACATTGAACTTGGAATCAATTGTGTTGGTGTCATATGAAAAAATAATCGAAACTAGTTCAAATTCCCACGTTCAATGTTACCCAAATGATTCAAAGTTACCCAAATTGACCTTAGCATTGTTTAATAAATAATGAGCAAAGTACCTACTTGTATTCCACAAAATAATTGGTAAATATGCTCGTAAGTGGAATAATAAAAAAATCTTGAACAAAAAAACAGGAAGAAGAATTAACCTTTTCAAGCTTATCGTTGCTTATATAATAAATGTTATGTAGAAAAGTCCATTGTGACCTAACCTTCACTAAAGATAAAAGATGTTTTGATAAAATTTCCGCTTTAAAAAGGTAAAGGTCCTTCATCGTTGTTGTTTTCTTTTAATAGATTAGCGTCCGTCAAATACACGTGTCACGGCACTCCTTTCAAAATATTCCATGCTTTGATAAGCCCACACTCATATTAAAATTGCATACATCTGTTTACTTTCACGACTAAACCTTTAAATCAATTTAAGTGTAAAGCATAAAGATATGTGAAAACTAGGACTCAAACTTGACTGCCACTTTTTAAAAAAAATACCTCGAGACCGCTGGAAAAGGGAGTGAAATATTGATCGCGTGTCAAGTCGCACTAGTTGACGAGTATGGTAAACAAATCAGACCTTCAGAGGAAAAATGTTATAACATTTACCTAACATCGAGTCACTTATGCCGTTCTTTAACTAAAGGTGC
The DNA here is from genome assembly GCF_050436995.1 of Anticarsia gemmatalis. Lineage (NCBI taxonomy): Eukaryota > Metazoa > Arthropoda > Insecta > Lepidoptera > Erebidae > Anticarsia > Anticarsia gemmatalis. Next base: position 4,616,231 of record NC_134759.1, read on the forward strand.
AAAATAACATGACACATCGCCCACAAATACACCCACTCATAAGATCAAGCCAACCTGATAATATTGTTGGAAACTTTCAAAATACGTTTGTTTTCCCAACGTCACATTCTACCTGTCGTCGCTTAGATAATAATATTTTGTCCGTAAATATTTATTTCAATTGGCAACCTTGAAAAACAGTGTAATTATAGAAAACAATACGATTTACGTAATATTTTGCAGGTGTTTTGCGGAAACGTTAGTCATTCGGAACGTTTTAGCTATACGATCAGTTGTTTTAAATAAATGTGTGACTTTTAGTTAAAGAATTAGTTCGTTTAGTTTTATTGATTGTAAATGTTTTGTCTGGAGCAATAACTAAGAAATAAACTTTGGTAATTACGTTGTATAAGAACTGGATCTTATTTAACACATGTTGGCACATATTCAACACATTTAGAAATGAGTTTGCAGTCTCAGTCTTAGTATTTAACTATAGTAAAGTAAAAAATGGAGTTAAAAGTTGTGTAAGATACAAAAATTTGTAAAAACATATTAAAAACTGCAATATTTGGAGTGCAGACTTATGGTATATTTTTTATGATAAAAGGAACATCTCAAGTATCTCTTTGGCATACACACTTGTAAAGCACTATTCATTGTTAATTCATCATTAGATGATTATTATTTTATTATTACAATGTTCTATAAATATTTTATTAAGAATTTTAATGTTCCTTTAACTTATATGTGTAGTTAAATACTGTTAATGTAAGGCGATAATAAATATATAAATAAAGCATGAGGATTTTACTAAAAGCTTTATTCAAATTACTAAACACTCCGACTTCGGGAAGCTTGTCCCATATTAAGAGTCTGTCAAAGAGATACCCTTACGGCTAATTTTCTCGAATTCATTATTTACCTACAGCCTTACAGCCTTGTACCTCTTCTACATCTTATGAACAACATGAGCTTCCCGCAAACCAAGGGTACGGTGCAAATGAAAAACAATTAATAACTGTAAAACATAAGTTGCGTGGTAAAAGTGGTTCGTACTAGCATTTGCGAATGAACTAAGTACATGGCAAATTTTGGATTAAATACATTAATTCTGCATTAATTCTCGCAACAACAAAAAAATCTACTTCTGGGGTGTGCATGTCCGTCTCAGTAATAATAACGAAAAATGTTATTGAATATTGTTTTACAAAAAAATTAATACTTTCGTTTAAAGTTTTCAGGGACTAAAATCCATAATTTGCACAGTACCTATGAAGGTTTCGATACTTGCTTACTTTTCGATAAAATCGATGAAAGCTCGTACCTATTTGTTATATTAAAGGCTCATTTTATTTTAAAGAAACCGAACAAATCATTACATTGTACACGAGTATTCTCTTTCTATAAATTCTTTCAAATGTACAAGTTATTTTACTCAAAGATAAAGTTTTGTGAAGCTATTTTTGCTTTCCACAGTTCTTTAATTTTGCTGCAGACTAGTTGAAATGTATTTTTCAAACTGTTCATTTTATTCCCTCAAGATATTGTTGAGAATTTTTAAGTCTTCAGTCTGATTCTAAGTTTATTGTACACGTGTAAATGCAGTAGAAATACTTTATTGTAAAGAAATGTTTTGGTTTCTATTTGACGTATTTTTGAGAGAATAGATTTTTAAATAGATTGATGAAGGTTTTTAAATATTGAGTATTATGACAAAAGAAAACGAGATTGTCTACGAAAATAAAAAACGGTTTCGCTCCGTATTTTTGATGGGCTAGTTAACTAGCTTATAACCGGGACAAATATGATAACAATATGAGCAAAGTAATTACCGTGACGATAAAATTACAATCTAATCGGCTTTTCATCGATATGAAAGAAGGACTTACAAACAAACAAATAGATATTTAGAATGTACTTAGTGGTGATTTACTAGAGAAACAAGCGCCTATTCTGAGAAATCCTACCATCTCCCCTAGTGACAGTTTCTTACAGCCCTTTCAATAACACTTATATAAAGTACAATGTTTAACCATTGGAAGTGTTACACACGATACTTCCGAAACCAAACGACTATAACCGAAGATACCCGATTTGAAGTACGTGTAGTACCTAAGTACACGATACTCACAATAACTGTTTACTTAGGTTTCCACTATGTCGCATGTCGTAACGATTAGTTAATCGTTGGACGACTGTCGTCTCTAGCTGTTCCCATTATAACAATTGTTTGTCTTCAAAAATTTTTATCGTTTAGTGACTGTCGTATCTAGCTGTTCCCACTGTCACGATAATCTGTCGTCACTGCAAAAAATGTCGAAGACGATAGAAAGTCGTGTCGTTCTATATGTGAACACCTCCATATAAACATATAAGCCACGACACTTAAGACTACACGATTATCTGTCGTCACGACATAGTGGGAACGCGCCCTTACTCGTAAAAGGGTTCCTTAGCATAAATGGATGTATGTTATAATCCTATGTATTATTTGGGATTTCAAGGATGAGTGGATTCATTGTAAGGGTACATTACATTGGTAAACCTATTAAACGGTAACCGTTTGAGTAAATAACACAGTGTTACCAGAAGATTAATTTGTACACCACATTGTGGATGTCCTGTATAACAATATGGATCAAGCAAAATTGGTTAAGATTATTGCTAAACTATCAATGCGTCGGGAGGTTGTAGGTTCGATTCTCACCCGAAACAAATATTTGTGCGACTGTGAAAATATGATGATACATTTATAATTCATTAACATTAATCATTCCCAGTTTTAACCAACAGTTTAGGCGACGGTGAATAAAACTTACCTATATATGACGATAGCAAAGGCCAATCGTATCACCTCATAAAAATACTATGATATACCTATCAAACACGTTATCCAAATCCCGACCTTTATTGAGAACATCCTACTAATAGTATAAATGCGAAAGTTTGTGAGAAAGTATGTATGAATGTTTGTTACTCTTTTACTCAAATACTACAGAACCGATTACGAAGAAATTTGGTATATAGGTAGCTGAAGACTCAGAATAACACATAGCTTTTTTATCGCGGAGTTCCCGAGGAATCGGGATTTACACGGGAAAGGTTTCCACGCGGACGAAGTCGCGGGCTGTCTCTAGTGTATATATAATAGTAATATAACTAAAAACATCATTTACTCGAGCCGTAGACACAGTCAGTCAAAGATTACGTTTGTAGCAATCACGGTCAAACAGCTCGTTTGAATATGCAATAGATTGCAATCTTGTTCTGTGTAAGGATTGCACTTCCTAGGAATTCAAATCTAATACATATGGATGGTATCGTTTGTCTATTGCTAACGAAGTACTGAATTGAAATAGCTATTGCCATGTTTTATAAGGATTGATAAATACCTAATGCCAATCAGTAAAATAATAGTGATAGCAGAACGGTATAAATTTGTACCTCCTGCGAAAGTGGTCGACGATTCGAACCTGAGGCAACACACCAATGACTTTACCAAGTTATATGTGTATTAGAAATAATCACTATCGTTACAACGGCGAATGAAATTAATGAATGAGAGTTTTTTAGAACAGTTCTTGAAGGTACAAAGTCCCCAACCCGCACTTTACCATCGTGATTAATACAAGGGATAACCTTCTCTCTCATTCGGGATGAGATTTTTGCCCAGCTGTAGGACAGCATTAGGTTTTTTTTTTAACAACAAGGAAGTATAAAAAAAAGAAATTAAATTATATTTTTAATTCAAGACTTCTGAATGGGTTTTCTTACTATCAGACGTAAGCATAATGTGTCTCAAATGATTACATCCTATCCGACCGAAATATTATAGTAGAAAAGAAACTTTATACTATAAGCTGCTTAGGGCCCGCTAAAAATACTACACACGGTTTCTCCATATACGATATCAAAATACAATAATATTCTGTTGTTTAGGATTCGCAGAGTTTCCTTTAACTGGGTCAGGTCAGCATTAAATCTTAAAGGGATTTATAGCTAAGATTTGGTACTGCTTATTCTGAACTAAGTAAATTTATTACACAAATATTATTATTAGTTCTTAAGATCTTCTTGCCGATAATATTATAATGATATAAAATTTTATTTCTAAATTATAAAAAGGGTTATCTGATACTTTGCCTTTATCTAAGAAAAAGATAGACAAGAGTGTGTTTAATACAACTAGGTTTAGATTTTCGCGACTTATAATTGAAATTCATTTAATAATCGTAACTTTTAGTAGTGACTGAAAAAAGTTTAAAATAAATTTAAAATCCGATATTGACTGAACAAAGAACCAAATTCAGGACCCCCTCGCGATTAACATTCGTCATTCTAATTTGACTCTTTATTCAAGAGGGACTGGTATTTATAGCATATAATAGAAGGAAATAAAGTATGCGCTACCTCTATAAAACAATGTTGTTACGAACTTGCAAAAAACATTTGTGTTACAACTCGGTAAAAAGTTTTATCCCGAGTGAAATGGAATTGCCATTCTCACATTCCAGTGTTCAAAGTTCCTTTACGTAACTCTTGTATAAATTACTTAGGTATCAAGTTTACGAGTACCTTCTGCAAGCCTGTTTTATCTTGTTGTAATGCTGTTCATTTAGTTTTATTTTGAATAGTAACAATTTTCAATTTGTCAATGTTATTCATGTTCCGTCCTAGAGTTCTATTGTGAAAGTATTGTTCACTATGGTGATGAAATATGTGGTTATTTTACGAATTATCTCTGATTTTTATACATTTGTCTGATGTGCTCGTATACTGATGATTTAACGATATTCTATTCAAAAAGGAACTTTCGGACATTAAATAATTTAGAACTTAGTTCTTGGGATCGTATAAAAAACACTGAAGTTACATTTTCATATATTTATCTTGCTTTCAAATTAAATATAATACGGACGTTTTGACGGCCTCGATGGCCCGCGACGCAATAGCAAATATTAGTGCGGGAGTAGTCTTTATGATATTAATTCGAGGAAAAAGTCTTTTCGCATTATAGTATGTATGAACTTGTAATATTTGCATAAATTTTTGTCTTTAATTTGATAGACAAGTAATGCGAAAGTTACGGAAGAAGTCATTATTATAATAATTACTTACCGTAAATAATTCTCCGAAGGGTATGACTTTGGTAGCGCACTGCATTTCAGGTGGCAGTAAACTCTTGCACGGCGCCTTGCCGTATTCATTGATGATCTCGCACAGTTCCTTCATCTCTGAGCAGACTCTGGCTTGAGCTTCAGCGCCTCGGTACTCCGTCATCGAACCGGGAATAGGTCTGGGGAAAAAATATTGGTGAGTTTTCTTTATGCATATGATTGCATTTTTTTATTACGTACGGATTTAGCGAGTAACTACTATCTCCTACTAACTTAATGTGCCACAGGGTTGCCGTTGCCGTTGTAACCACTACAAAGGAAGATTTAAGGGCTTAAGTACTCCTTGAAAGAGTTTTAAGTTGTAATTTTTCAAAGCCGATCTAAAACATTAAACTGTTCTAGCATGCAAGCTAGCACGGAAACTAATAGGATAACCCTTATAAAGATATGACCTTCACCAAACTTGGTTACAAAAGAAGCAATAAGCCATGTCAAAGGCCTTTCGGGCGGCTTGAACAACTTTGACACTAGGTTGACCACTAACCATACAATAAGAAGAATAGAAGCAATAGAAACCACCTCATTTTATCCTATAGAGTAAATCTTCTATCAATAAACCCATCACTATTGTATCTATATCTGGAATTGCACCTAATCTTTAGAAGTGCCGTGAAGGTACATCTCCATTCACCTTAATGGTTTCCAATAATGATTCGTTCCTTATCTTAATGGTGCTTAAGACCTTTACTGAAGTGTCGGTGTAATAGACGACCCCTCACTATACATCTCGAAGGTCACGGGCAATTGCTTTGGGATCACGGGATAGGACCGTTATATGGGAGAGATGTTTTATAAATGACGTTGCCTAAGAAGTGTGTGTTGATAATATTCGGTTGAAAATTAAATGCTTATTTCTTAACAAGTTTAATAAAATAAGATAGTTACCAATTCAGTTAAATGATTCTTGTCTTAAAACATGAAATCACTGACACTCATGAACTAATACCGTCTGGCAAAATTATGGTTCAAAACCAAAAATCTCTGTTATTGTCTTTTTTTTATCCATTTGAATAAATAATTTAAAATGAAGATGAGCTATGAAGTAAAATGCCCAAACGAGACAATGATAAGACGTAGTTAATACAGAATTATTCGTTCCGGTAACATTTTATATTTTTCTGCTTGTGCAATGAAAATTGCCTGAACACCAACAGTTGGTCATAAAAATAGCTACACCCGACAATGGCAAACACTCAATACCGTGACTTCATTCTAATCATTTGACGTTGGACGGTCATTGAAATAAATTCAATCAAAACATTCAACTAATGGATGTAAATGGTCGGGAAATCCAATTTATATTTTAGATTGTACAGCACAGGCGCGGTCAATACTGCAAGGACGCAGAGATACTGAATGAATGAGGTATTCAATCAGGTCAGTGGTTCGATGTTCATTACACAAATCATGACTTTTTTGTACATTTCAGTAATCATGAAAAGGATTCGTCTAAATTGCTTAGCTGTAGTTAAAACTTTTATACCAATTTGGATTATATTCAGCGGTTATGTTCATACGCTTATACCGAAGAAAAACATTAGCTAGGTTAAAATTATTATAAAACACTCAAATAAAAATAGCCGGCAGACATGGCCGTGGGTTAATACGTATGTAGATACCAATAATTTATTTAAGACCCGCCACTTTGATGCAGAAACGCAAGGATATTATTTTATATTCAGTCACTTACTGGTCCTGTATGACTACAACATGTGTGAACATGATTCGTGAAAGAGGCAAGGGAAGTTCGTAAGGATCGTACCAAGTGGCGTTCTTTGGTCTACCTTCCCTTTTAGAAAAAGTCTGTATAAGGCGTGATTTTATGTATGTATGTAATCTATCAAAAAATACTGTTGAACAAATTGCAGTGCTTCACAATGATAACCATCTAATACATCATTATCATGATAAATAGTCTAAAATTTACAAAGCGGAGGCGAAACCACGCGTGTCAGAAACTAATACATAAAGCTTTAAATCAAACTTTACAATACCCACGCACAGCCATTTTAATTTAGTTTCCTAACATTGTGTGCATTGGATACACATTCTATATTACTTCCTCTTTGAGCTGCAGTTTGATCGTTTGCTTAGTCGATAGTATAACGGGTTTGGTATAAGGGATTGGTTTAAGCAAACCTTTTGGTTTTATCGATATTGGATATGAATTTGTGTTGGGGCATGTGTTACATTCTGGGGTTAGTTAATGCTAATGATTCTCTCCTCTCTCCTTTAACCGATTAATGTCCCACTGCTGGGCAAGGGTCTTCTCCCGTAATGAGGGAGGGGTTAAGCCTTGAGTCCACCACGCTAGCCAATTGCGGGAAGGCTATGGATTCATATTACCAATATTTTGTTTAATTGTAGAATATGTGAGGAGGCTAAGGCGGTTTGTCCATGTCAAAAGGTAGGCACCAAACTACGTTGGAAACAAAAAAAAATGGAAAATGGGAAATTGTAGTGCACAAAGGCATGAATGAGGGACAGGCTTCCAATGACGATGTCAATGCTAGCGTAGATAAAAAATTTGGGAGGCTGACCTTACTACTATAATAATGACATACATATTAAGGAAGAAAGAGAACAAGAGTCAACGTTCGTTAATGTTTATTTTTTGTATAAACAATAACTTAAATAAAAAACAACTCGTGAACGTACAACAATGAGTTAAATACGGTTGTCCGTTTTAAAGCCACGTCGTTATTGGTTCGCCGGATGTCGTTTAGTGGACCAATTTTAATATAATCACGTAAGGGTTAGATTTTCAAAGTGGTCACAATTTAACTATTCGTTTGATCCTATGTAATAATTGCTTTTACTCTCACACAAACGCAGACCTCCCACTCGTTATACTAAGGCCCAGGTTTTGCTGGATATAGTTGTAAAAAAATCGAATGGCCTATTCGATAGACAAAATGACAGCAAATGCATGAAAAATACTATCAAAGTTCTATGGAGTTTTCCGTCAAGGTATCTGATTCCTTCTTCGTCTTTCGTCAAGGTATCTGATACTTAGCCAAAAGGGATGAAACGAGGATTGCTACACACATATTCGGTTCGGCAACAATTATCGGACAACAGCAAAACCGACTCGACTCACTAGTTTGGCTTGTGTGCACACATGTTCCGCCGTTTGCCGCCCGGCTAAACCGATTAATGCCAAAGCGAATATGTGTACACACAAGCCTTATATTATCTAAAACGATATTATTCTCCACATTTATCAAAGTCTCAATTTCTTTTATTGCCTTCTTCAATCAATTACTCCTAGTTCCACCTGTGTTTCTCCCTACGTTAATACAAATATCCCACAGCAAATTATCTCTAATTGACGGCGATATCTCGCTAGATACACGGATGTATCACGTGTCTCGGATAAATTAGCTTTTTATTGATCGTGGTCAAGTAAGAGTTGGTGCAAATGACGTCAGTTAAGGATAGGTTATTGGCACTGTAAATATACAGGGTGGAAAAAATCATGGGCTGTTGTTGGAAACTGTTTCAAATTATTGATGATATAATAAATCAGTGATAGAAAACGTCAACATTGGGAAATTCAATCTTAGTACCAGAAGGGCGATTTTCTACTACTTATAGCCTTTTAATAATAAAGAAATAAAACCATAGTCGATACTATCGTCCAGGAAGGTTTGGGATTTCAAAACTATTCAAAGAAAAAAATACGCTGATTAGTATAAAACTGTATCACTCTAAAATCACCTATAGTGTTCTGTATTCGATTCCACATGATTACCTGAAAGTGTATACAGTACGGAGTGCGGTTGGTAAAACAAACACTCAAACCGCATCACCTATACCGATTGCGAAATTGGCCCTCGAACACACAAAACTACTGCGTTTGTAAACGGTAAGTACATAGACACGAGAATAGCGACAAAGTTAAAAAGCTATTTAGAATAGAATTTTAACTCATAACTGTCCCAAATTAAAAAGCTATTTTAACTCGTAACTGGGTTGCTAGAATATATTAAGGTGTATTTATCGAAATCCCTTAAATTAGAGATTCTGAAACTAAGTTAGTTATTTATCTTTATTTTTTAATCACGCCTGTTGTAATTGAAGAATATCGCATTTTAAAATTATTATTCACAACAAGAAAAAAGTACGTTAAAGTTAACCCCCCCCCCCCCTAACGCATACCGGAAGAATTAATTAGTACGATTTAAATGTCAAATTCTCGATACTCTTTAGTATCAACTGTAGAAAATTGCGCTACTGTCCTATAAGTAGTTGTTTAGCAAAATACTTTTTGTTGACAAAATTACGTCACTTTTACGCTATTGCTTTTGCAAAGCAGTCACAACCTTACCTAACCTCATCTGGTTCGGACATACCTATACGATTGACCAATCCATTTCCTAGACCTACTTACCTATATTTTATTCAGCGGTAAACGAGCAACATTGTAAACATTCACATAGGTACATATAACGTTGTGTCACAATGCAAAATTTTTATTAACTTTTAAAAGAACGTCAAAAAAAACACAAAACGAAAAACAGTAGTTATAAGATATAAACTTATGCACATTTTAAAATGGGATAGGCGAGTAAGTAAATTATGTAGTTAGGGGTTAAACCGGTTGTTTTTTACGTTTTGATTGCTTAGCAGTAAAAGCCGATCAGTCAGGCAGACAGACTTTAGGTAGATAGATGGTTGGTCGGATGGGTGTGTGAATATAGTGACGTATGTATATTTAAAAAACACAGATTTTTCTTCGTAAGCGGCGACCACAGCCATTTTCAATCGATTTATCAAAAGGGTCCATTCGCGTGAAGAGCTCTCAGCTGTGGTAACTCGCTTACCCTTTGACGAAAAAAGTATTTATTTTCTACTTCACTGGACTTTGAAGATACACAAGAAGACATGTAACATAACTAGTTATTTTACCGGCTTTGTGAAGCGTTTACAAGGCAAATGAGTTTGATTAATATAAAATTTCTCTATAGTGGAATCAGAACCTGTTTTTACGACCAACCAAAAGAAGTAATTTGAAGGATATTATTGAGTGAGATTAATTACTTAATTGATAAAAAATATTTTCTATGGCTTGCCAAGGTAAAGTAGATCTTAGAAGAAATATATCTTTTGTCCTAATATTTAATTAGTAATTTTGTTAGGTATTGAAAATATAATAAGCCATATTCAATTAAGTTTATACGTACTTCGTAAAAAAGCTTTGAAGAAATATAAAATTGAGAAGTAAAAAATCAAAGCAAATATTCTGTGTCTCATGTGAAAAATGGTACAAGTCCGATTTTGACAAAAATGAGTTCAGAATTAATTATAGTGCATTTATTTGCAATATTTTTAGTATAAGTTAACCCCTTTTGTGCATGGCTAATGTTTTCATTTTTAAATATACACATATTATTAATATATTGTTATACTTATAATGTTATATTATAATGAACATATTGTTATACTTACCTTCTTTCACTGGAGGCACAGAATTATATCTTAATTCTCCAAAGGTAATATAAATTTGCTTCTACTCACTTGCCATATTCGTCCTTTGAGAACGTAGGTTTGTGGTTCTTGTCGAAGTGCCCGCTGAAAGCTGTTACTTTCTGTAGATCGCTGTGTGTTTGAGCCTTAGTGTCGAACGCAGATATCAGGTCGGTTAGCGACGAACTCTGTAGAAAAAGAAATTTAGAATTTAAAAATAAACACATTAATTGGCTATGAATAAATATAAGTATGAATAACTATATATTTTTTAAATGAAAAAACGTGAAACTAAGTAACACAACACCCAGGTAAAAGCAGGATCTTTGAATAGAATAGATTAAGAGAATGCACCTCACGAAAGACGGCTATTAATTTAGCTGGCAAATTCTGCTTATCTTATAATTAAGTTACCGTCTGATATAGTTGAATAGATATATAATATTTTTATTGTTTCACATAAAATCGAACATTCTATTCCTACATTTTATTTCATCTAGGCAATAGGCAATATACTAAAATCATTGGACCAAAAGCTCGGGGCCACTTCAATAAGATCTCGAATAATTTCCAATCAAATGTCGAAGTAGTTATGCGGATCTATTTTTGAACCAAATTCTTTTCACGGTGAATCGGTTTGGAACCTTACCATGTATAATATTGTATTTTTTTTAATTGGCTAGAGTTACCTAGAAACCCTTCGAGGGTAAAGATACTAAAAGCTAATGGTAGGTTCTAAGTCATAAAATATAAGATATATTCACGAACGGCATTGTGTGGACCTTTTTAGACTTCTTCTTCTTCTTATTGTATGGTTAGTGGTCAACCTAGTGTCAAAGTTGTTCAAGCCGCCCGAAAGGCCTTTGACATGGCTTAACGACTGTTATCTTAATAGACAACAACCGGGACCGACTTTTTACGTGACCTCCGAAGCACGGAGACGCCCAGCTCAAATACCAGTTTGAGGTTGCATGTTTCAAAAGCACATAAAATGTTCAGATTGTTATCAAATAAGATAAGAGTCAGTTCAGCCAAATGTCGATCGCCTTGAACAACTTTAAGTCTAGGTATGGTTATGAAAACATTCGTAGGTATATTTCGAATGAATTATAATATGCTCTGAATTCGATAGATATGTGGGCAGTGTTTCAGACAAAAGGCAGTTTAGTATATATGATAAGCAAGTTCGCTAGATTATAATCAAACATTGTGTAGGAGTAATTGTAATAAAATTATCGTTCAGGTGGTATTATCTTTTAATATAGGGTGAATGTTATCCAAATATCAAAGGAACACGCACGTCTGTACGAATCTGTAATATAACACGTGCTTCTTGTTTCCTACTCGAGTGGGCTTTTGTCTAGATTATATTGAGGGTATTATTAACCAATAGGTTCGCTTAGAAACATGTTTTATAGTCTAATTACGTAAAGATTAAACTTGAACCTGTAGTACGATTCTCTGCAGTCGGTACAAACGAGTATAAAGACTTTGACATTTAAAATTTAATGAACTATTAGTTCCTTAAGCATCCGCTAGGGGCACTGATTAGCACTGTTTTCAAAACATTTTTTTTAAGACAGCTAGCTGGTTGTTAATAAAGAAAGCGGTAAAGCGGTCTTGAGCGCTTAACATAGTAACCAGTTTTCTCGAAACAGACATAAAAAACACAATATTATATGACTATTTCAAATACTTTGTACGAAGTTTACGAAATAAAGGATATTTTTAATTTGAATTTGGTATACTTCAGAATGCATAATTATTATGTTCGTTCATGTTTCGAGTTGCGTTGATCGAGTATTTTTCAGTATTTTTCTACTAAGAATCTTCTCAACTTTTCTCGGAATTAAACCGATGTGTTTCATTCTCGAACAAAAAAATAACTTCTCTATAATATGAATCATTTATATTTCCGTTACTCATCTCAACTTCCTTATTACCGAATAACGACAACCATACTATAGTTCGACATTCCTATTTTATGATTTACTTTATGAATCGTAAACATTTTTGCGGGTGTTAAATGCATTAATACTCGTATTAGTAATGTGTTATAATTTAATGAAGAAACTTGGCAATGTACTCGGTACAAAAATAAATTGTCGGTTGAACTTTGTTTGACTTCGACATACGAGTATTGTGTTCTAAATATATCGGTAACTAGCTGACCCACGCAGCCTTGCTCGCGGACTAAGTTTCTTTTGCAACTAGAAAGTCGATTATTGAGTAAAGTAACTCTTGTTTGATCTTGGTTCTCCATCTGTCAGCCAGCTAAATATCATCAAATTTTGTCGAGAGGCTTATCGGGAATTGGGTAACAGACAGACATATTGGAAGACTCTTGAATTTTTAATACTATTTTCTTTATATGTCACTACATCGTACACACTTGTATAAGATTACGTGTTGCTAATAATATGTATCTTTGTGAGTATTGGCTTGTTCAAACAATAGGAAACATGAGGAAAGAATTTGAAACAAAAAACGTGTCAAATGTAAACCTATTTCTATCAACGTTTTATGAGATTTGATTTATTTAAAGTAGTAGTAGATATTATTGTCTTCTGATGTAAGATTTATTATTATTTCATAAGTACGACTGCAATGGATGTGACAAGCGCAGTATTGTAAAAAATGGTGTACTTAGATAAAGGCTCATTTAATTAGTGTGTAAATGTGGGCTTAAGGAATAAATAGTTGTCTGTAAAAAGTAGTAGTAGAGTCTCATGTTATGTAAAAAGGTGCTTGAAGTTGATATACATTAAATGGCAATACTTGTCTTTTAAAAATACATCTAAACATCATTATCAACAAAATTCTAGTTAGTTTTAGCTTAATACATAGACTTTATTGGGACCACTGTGAGATTTTAGTAGAAAAATGTTATCTCTAGTTTTTAAGACTGACCTTGTTTTACACAATTCTGTTAGTTGTTTGGTTGACATTGGATTTTTTGTTTACAACCAGCCTTTGACTAAACAAAGTCTGGATATAAAAGTTTGTGTTACACAATAAAGTGCCGCAGTAAACTATAACACTGAATAACTATAAAAAGAGCTATTTTGGGTAAACATAGACCATAAAAATAGATCTACAAAAGAGTAGTAAAAATTATTCAGTTTAAATTGATAATACATAGCAATAGGTTCGCCCCTTACATGAGACTAAAATTGGTAAATTTTATGGTGAAATGCAGTTGTACTTCATACGCCTCCGCTTTACCTTCGGTTATGACAGACATGCTTTATGTATGTATATTATGTGTAACTAATAAAATAATTGATTTCAAATCAAAACCATATTTGGCAAAAAAAATGTCTTTTCATTTGTGCTATATAGGTCTTGGCACCCGAAATGGTGCTGCAATTACTATACTTTGATAAAAGAAACAATTAATTGATAAAACAAAAATATGCTGGACTTGCCGGACAATTATAAATTTATATTATACTCTCGTGAATTTCAAATTTTATTACGTGATTAATGCTAATTACTTTAAGCAATGGTTAGACCATTTTACGGACGATTGACCCAGCGATATAGTATATTTGTAAAAATTTACTAAAACTTCACAAATCAAGCATTTTTTTACGTTTAAAGAGTCCTAAGTGATCTACGTATACTTAATATTATGTAAGTAAAAAAAGATTCAATTCATAAAATACAAACAAATCTTCTTCTTCTATTTGAAAATTTTAAATAAAATCTCATCAGAACATTATTTTTTTCAGTACATTTACTCTCAGTAAATAGTATTACAGTCAAAATGTTTGGTAGAGCAATAAATCTCATTGTAATGAATGAAATATAAAAACAGTTTATGAAAATTTTATAGAAAAAAAAAAAATTAAAAATAACATGAGAGTATGAAAACAATATCTTGATTCTTATTCTAATATTATTTAAGTAGCTTTTATTTTAGCATCTGAGTATATTTTTTCAAAAATGAAAAAGTAAGTCACGGTGATAAATATTTGTTTTCGTTCGCAAATATTTAATGAATTGAAGAACACGGTTGGTTTAGTTTTTTAACATTTACGTACAAATTGTACTAAGAGTATATCGCTCCTTGAATACAAAAGGGCCACAAATCGAAAACTATAAATTTTACAGGACAGCCAAAACAAATTTTTGAAACTGTTTTTTTATAATATTTTATATATTTATTTATTAAATATAAGATGTTAATATATCACTAGATGCGTATTTTTTAGCTCTATCTATCTACAATATAAACTTTGTAATAGCTGTTACCTATTAAGAAAAAAACGCATATAAGTCCGTTTTGCATTCAAAATTTGAACCAATATCATGAAAAATATGTCAAAAATTAAACACAGTTTTGCAAATAAAAATGGTTTATTGTAAATTTTTTGGTAAAAAACCGTATCAAAAAGTTAAATCTTATTAGTAAATAAAACCATAAGTGAATAGACACCAGGAAAACATTGTATTAAACAATCTTAATTAAAAAATCTTTACTTATTATTAAGTAAGTAATATAATAGAGATCAACTTTGTGCGTAACTTTCATTATTTAGTCAAATTAAACATCAATCATCATCATCAATCAATGGGTAACGTGACGGGTAGACTGAGTGCAGCAGGAGTATTAAAGAAATAAGATAATAGAAAAGTTTTATGAGTTTAATAAACCTTTATATTTAGCATTCGTGGATTATTCCAAAGCTTTTGGCAGCATCAGTCATTCCGCCATAGAATCATCACTCCATAACCAAGACCTTCTTAAAGATACTATGAAGAATCGAAGCTACATACATCAAACTCATCAAAGCAATATACAACAATCTCTCTAAATCCAAAGAAGCGTGAAACAGGGAGACCCGCTATCTCCAAAATTACTTACCAGCACCCTCGAAAATTTTTCAGGAGCCTGGCGGCAATCGAAAGGCATTGTTGTAAGTGGCAAACAGTTAACAAACCTTCGTTTTGCAGACGACATTGTCCTCTTCTCTTCCTTTGCATTGGAACTCGAATCAATGCTCAAAGATCTGAGCACGGCAAGCCTTCAGATTGGACTAAGTAAGAACCGTACAAAAACCCAGGTTATGACCAACAACACAAAACGTAGGGTCGAGGTAGGCTGACACGTCATACACTATGTCGACGAATACACTTACTTGAGCCAGATAACCTCTTTTAACAACCGACGGGACAAAGAGTTGGACAAACGTGTCACAAGTGCCTGGAAGAGCTCCTGGTCCATGAAAGAGCTAATGAAAGGTAACCTTCCACTGTCACTAAAGCGGAAGCTCGTCGAAATGTTTATACTACCCGTCCTAATCTACGGTGCCCAAACATGGTCCCTTACGGAAAACCAAAAGTAGAAACCGAAGGTTTTCCAGAGAGAAATGGAGCGTAGTATATCAGATGTAATAAGAACAGATCACGTCCAAAATTCTATACTGCGCTCCCAAACTCGCATAGCCGATTTAGGGAAGAAGACCGCCAGGTTGAAATGGAACTGGGCCCGCCACATTATCCGCATGCATCCGGAAAGGTGGGCCCGCATATCTACCAACTGGATGCCAGAGGATAGTCATCGCAGACGCGGGAGATCTAAACGGAGATGGCGGGATGACCTAGACGCATTTGAAAAGGACTAGTCGGATCTTGCCGCTAAAAGGGCGATTTGAAAGGGAAGGGTCCCCCCTTGCCTTTCCCTGCATCAAAATATTAAATTTTATTTCGAAAATTTTAACGAAAACTAAAATTATTATCATGCCAAACGGTCATATTTATGGCCTTCTCATTGTAGCATGCTAAAAATAATTATTTATTCCACAATAATTTATTGCAAAAAGGACGTATTTCAAAATATGCTACTGGTATATTACAAAATATAATAACAAATACTAGTGTTTGAATGCAAAACGGTCGTTTTCAGAAATATGGCATTTTTGTATTACAAAATATGGTAACAAATACTATAATTAGAATGCAAAAAGGACGTTTTCCAAAATATGGCAGTTTTGTATTGTGAAATATAATCACATGAACTTGAAATTTTGCACCCAACACAGACGTATTTTGGATTGTGGCACTTTTTCACGCAACTGACGAGCATTTGCGTTGAATCTCCGGGCGCAACTCACAAAGTGGCTGTTTTGCACTGACATTACCTGTCAAAGTGAGCTAATGCAAAAAGGGCAGTAAGTCAGTGCAGCCATAAAATAAGCAAAAATGATGGGGGTTTTTTTTTTACTATAAAATATAGTCGGTTCAGGTGTCATTTTTGCAATAAAACGATTTTCATTTTTTTTTGAGTTGTGGCCCTTTTGCATTGAAGGAGCGATATGTAATACATTATATTTTCCTAACAACTGGTTAATAAATGTAAGGAAACTTGTTGCTTCTGTTCTCAATTCGGGCCGTATATCATTCCTTAGGGCAATCTAATCAAGAAAGATGATCGTAATGTTAACTTATGTAGCAGAATCAAAGGTTACCTCACTCTCAAGCATCGATTAGGTTGAACTTGCCTCCGCGGCGCATTGGTCATCACGCCGCTACTATTGCGTCCACAAATATCTACAGCGATCCTCAAATAATCGTTTCGGGTCTGGTTGTACTTTGTGTCCTTTGTTTTTAAAAGTCCAATGTCCAAAGTCCAAACACAAGAGCAATTCTTAATGCGAGAGTTGTCTTTTTTAAAGAAAAAAAAAACGTTCATAGAATAGCTTGTAAACAAAGAATAGAGCCTTAACACCAGTGGCCCACCTAACGTAGGCAAACGTAAACATAAACGTTACAGACGTGGGTAGTAAAACGAAAACGAAGTTACCGACTTGCCCGTATCGACCAATTCCTGCGCACTCTGAACATGTAAACTCCAATTTCAAAACCAAGACAGTTTTCAATAAACGAATACAAACAACTGAAGTATAAAATTACCTAAAATCATAATTTACATTGAATGGACGTATTCATTATTTATTAGCTTTGTATACAACATGTTTTTAAGTAAACATTCCCAAACCCTTGTGGCTTATTATCTTCTGGAACAACAAATTAATATGACATGTATGAATTTACAATAAATGTTGTGTTTGCAGTTCCGCCTTCGCAAATTTTGGTTTGTCTTGTTAGATTCAAAAGCAAGAATTCCTAGAAAATTCATCTTGGTAATAGCTTATTAGCCAACACTCAAATGCCATTTAGAAACTGCGACGGAGAAATGTTGTTAATAATTGTTTTTTAAGGGGTTCAAAATTGTCTTGGTAACAATATTGTTAGTTAACCCTTAATATTTTCGTTTATTTTCGTTGGCCTTAGTTGTGTTAAAGCTGAGCTTATCCGTGCTTCGGAGAGTAATCAAAGTAATTTCCGATTACGAGTACAGTTGTCAAGGAATGGCATAAACGTTCAGGCTGTTTGAACAGCTTTGAAGATACTTGTTTCCTGACCGTTAGAATCGAACCAAAAGACGTAATCTCTTAGTAAATTCCTTGTTAATAAGACATAGACAGACACATATTTATTAAAACATAAACATAAACTGTGTACATAGGTTATAGCATATAATACTTGTTCCAACAGTACAACCTGTTTGAGTTGTTGCAATTTTAAAGGTATATTTTCTTATACCTTCTAATATTAATAAAAACACGAAAGTACGATAAAGACCGTGGTTGAGCTAAAGATACAGAATTCTTAGGCGTAAGTAGGAAAGCCGCATACTTTTCAAATAATAAGAATTCCGCAATCGTATCCATTTAAAGAACTTTTTAGCTTTAGAAGTGGAATGATGTTTAAACAACAGCTGTGTTGAATATACAATATTTATTACAAACATTAAATTATGTTGTTTTAGCAAATTGTTTGAGCTAAAACCCAGTGTTTTGTCTAGGAAACCTGTACACGTATTTGAATGGGATAGTATGAAATTTCAAGGCCTTATCATTATTTATTTGAGAGATATATGTAAAAAATTAGATCAACAACTAAATTGTTGTTTAAGAATGCAATGTGTTCGTGTCGTCTTGTTATGTTTGACGTAAAACGGAACTAAAAAAATATTTGTTATGACGAAAACAAACCTAGAATCTATTTATTTTTATTTTCCGTTGATGCAAAAGAATGTGATTGTATTCTAATTTGATAGAATATAAATATTTTGTTCCAAAGTCCACATTATCGTATTAATATCATAAAAACCTTGGCACATATTATAGGTTTATAATACCACTAATGATTATAAACGGCTTGTAGCGGTATTTTTGATTTCATTGAGAAAATATTTTTCTCCCGTAGCGTATAGAACTGTAGCAGTTTTCGAGAATTGTCCAATAAAGTTTGTTAGTTCACTTATACAATTGTCAATTTCCATCTTTCCCTGTTCCATGAAACTTTATATATTAGTCCAATATAAAAAACCAGCTGTTTACTGTTGTGAAAAGGGTTTCATTATACATTACATTATGTAATCGTTTCACAGTTATTTGCTATGCAGCAGTAACTTGGTAGACGATGACATTAGGCATCTAAAATTTGCTATATTTTCTTAATATTGGGTATCGAATCCGTAACAAAAAAATATCATACCCATTACCCGGCAATAATGGCACCGCAACAGGCACAAATGCTATACATATGTACTCGTTACTATTGAGTAGCGTTAGACATATCATGTTACTTGAATAAAATAGTTCTAAGAGAATACACTAGGGAGGATGATCCAGTTTCTAAAAGGATATTTCTTAAGTCCTCCTCGTTGTTGTTAGTTGTAGATAGATCCAGGAATCCAGGAGGAGAGAGGTAGATTAGATATAGGAAACCGCCGCTCAGGTGTTCCCACTTGCACCACAAAAAGATCCTAAACACAGTGTGGATGCACATAATACTCATCATGTTGCTTTTGGCAATAGAAATTACAAAATAACACGGAAACATTCCACTATAGTCGTAATTTACGTAGCCGAGTGCAGTGTTCTAATTAAAATTCATACAGATTTATATCTGACAGCATCCTACCACCTGTCCTCTGAGTCATACGCAGATGTTTAAGATCTATGCCAATTTTGGATCCAATTTACGAAATTATCGTAATACTGAGAAAATGACAGAAATACAATCTACAACCGATGAGAGAAATGTTTGGAAGGACTGTGCAACGATCGTGAAATACTTGCCGTTTTGTCTTTGACTGTAATTATTTATTCATATTTGTGTGATAATGATCACTAGCGAGACTCGTGAAGTCGGTACTATCGAGTACAGTATCGAGAGCGTAACATTTAAAACGTGCTTCAAAAATAGTTCCAACGGCGTCCGCTGAAGGTGCTGATCAGATTCATACAATTTTTTCAATAGCTAGCCGGTTGTTGACAATCAATCAGTGGTAGAAAATTGCGCTACCGCAAACCTTGCCTACTTCTCTTGAATTTATTTCACAAACTCGCAACTACTTGTTGCTGCATTCAATCATACAAAGTTAATTCGCACGAACAGCAAATACTTATCGCAGTTTTTTGCTTAGATAGTATAACAAAGGTTTAATAAAAAAAAATACCTACTTTACTTTATTTCTACAAGCACTTCACGTGTCAAACTTAACCTAAAAGTTTGTCATCCAAAATGTGTTCTACATTACGTATTACCAAGCATCATAATTATTGTTTTTACTTTGTTTATAACTGAAATCACAATTTGTAATATGTTTTAAAGCTTTTATGATTTACCTTCAATATGTGAAAACAAATACTGAACAATCTTTTGAAATATAAACGGGTTAGGTCATGTGGCCTTGAAATCTCCACGCCAATATCATAGTCTGTGTTGAGTTACTGGGAACTAGATAGTAATGTAATAGAGAATCCACGTGTAAGGGCTTTTCAGCTCTTTTTAATGTAGCGTAAAAACATTCCTGAAACTATTTTAAACTTGTTTGTTTACACGAAATGTTTCGTCAACATTTTGAATGGGTACTTTTGCTTTTGTAAAATATGAAATCAATTGTTGATGTTGACAGGAAGTTTGATATTAAAAATATTTGATAGAAGGTACGTTTGGTATAAGGTTATGCAAAATTTTGTATGTAATTATGTCTGACTTGTATTTAAATATATTTAAAATCGATTTTCAACAATTCAAAACTAAAATTCCTTACATTTCACCTATAACTTCAAAAAATTCATATGACTTGATCATAAAGTCTTGGTTCTTTGGAAAAGTTATAGCATTTCTACTCAGTAATATATTTCATTTGATTTATCAGTACTTGAAGCTCAATCATATTCATTCTCAACACGCCACTCAAGTTAGTAGGGCTTTTAAAAGTTAGCCAATTTCGTCAAAATGTTGGGACAAACGAATTCGAAAGATATTAAAGACGCTTAGTACTTCTCTTAAATATTTTATGAGAACTCATAAAGTATTCAAGGGATTTGTTGTGAAAATTTTCAAAGGTAACATTTGAATATTAGTTTTGATTTTTGGTTATCAAAGCTCTCGTGATTTATCACGAATATTTTGGAAGCGAATTCGATTTGCTATATTTGACTCTCCATTAAGCACGTTGCTTTTTTACTCATAAATTTTCATGACACTTAAAACACAAAATAACAGATCTATTTTTGTCTTTAAGAAGTTTAATGTAAATGAAATGCATTTTTTTCTATACTTCCGTAAGCAAAGTGATCTAAACTTCGTGAATCGTGTTCTAGCAAACAATACCAAACATACTTATTTCAATGTCAAAACATGTAAGGCTCGGGCCATAAAAGTGAATGAACTTCTAATAGGTTCAACTCGTGCACATACGATATAGCTGCATCTCTGACTGTACTACTTGGCAACGAAAATGACCTCATAATATGTGAAATATGAGGTCATAGCTTTAATGTCTAGAATTTCGGATTTTTCCCATCAGCAACTTCCTAACAGCAAACGTGTGTAGTTTAGGGCAAGAAGACTAGTCCTATAATCAGTAGCGTTAATGTACGAAATTCAAATACATACATTTGAAATCACAAAAGATACTGTATTAAAAGATATGGCTTAAAACATTCTTGTGAAATTCAACGCTACTGACTCGAGTGAGCAGAGATGCATACCACAGACCCAACATCATGGAGAAGGACAAATCATGCCTTGTAAAAGAAGTGGAAGCTGAACACTGTATTAATATTGAGTTCGTATTACAGCCAACGGAAGCGACGTCACGAACATTTTTCACATATACTCTAAACGACATTATTACACAACAAAGAAATGTAGGATCAAGAATAGCCACATTTGTCATTGCTCGGGTGAATGACAGAATGAATCGTTGGTTGGCCATGCGCCTGAGATGCGGCCTTACGTTATTTAACACTCATTAAGTTTGAATGATTGCTGTTTTGACGTACATTTTAGTGATTCATACTTCCGTCTACGTTGTTGGAGTATTCACAGGTATTTAAGGTGTTAAAATTAGTTTTGTTGTATTAAATGAGGTAATTTTGTGCAAGATAGTGTTTAAGTTGGCATGTGTGTGTAAAGTTTGACGTAGGGCATAGAAACTGCTATAGTAGGATGAGACTATTTGTGATTTATTTGCAAGATGCCTGTTTCAGAACACAGGTTATGTTCTTATAGGCTGTAGTGTGTGTAGAAGTCCGCTGTATAGTACTGAGTACTGTTTATAAGCTGGCTAATAAGTGCTTGTTAATTTTTTCTAAGTTCTTTGAACTAGAAACCGGGACTAATCACACTCAGAAAATACTGTGCAGTCCACAAAAACGTCTATAGTAAACACAAAAATGATTTTACAAAAAAAAAACATTCCAATAAAACGAAAATTCTTCACTTTTTCGCTATTACACGAAATATATTTATGCCCACAGGCAGGAATTAAATCAAACATTTTATATTGGTTTTGCTCAAGTTCGATGAACGTATTGCAAGTTTGGAAATAGCTTCGTGGAAATAATACCCAATGGAATAGGAATAATGAGGATCGTGGCTCATACATCGATGAACATGAACGAAATGCTGACTTATCATATTTTGCTTCGTTGTGACGTCAAAGTTTCTTGTTCACAATGCACGTTGACTCTACTATACTTTAAATAATAGACTTTACGCTTATGACTTTCAAACCGCTAGTTCGGGCTTAGTCTTCAGTTAACTGCTATCGAGACAGGTTAGCGTGTAAATGTTTTCATAGAAAGAATATCATATCATTAGTTATTAACTCTCTCTCCGGAGTGTGTACTTAAGACACCTTCACAATGTATCTATTAGGTTTAATTTTGCTGTATAGTATTAGACGATTTGGATAATCCAATGCATAATTTCCAGAAAAAGTAACAAACAGTATAATCTGAATTATTCTAATAAGCGTAGTGTTATGAAAATGTCAAGTCTTGATATTCGATAGTACCGATTGTAGACAATTGCGCTACTGATTGGTTGTCGATAGTCGATAGAAGGAGGAAATAGCCCCATAGTTCACGTTACATAATTCAATCTTCCATTCAATCCAATCTTTTAAGACAAGTGACATGCTATTTTAATGATAGATTTATAAAAATATAATCAAAGCTGTTTTAGTGACAATCTCATAAAAATATACTTAAAAACATCGTTCTTTGTTCCTCAACCGATGAAATACTTTAAATACACACCGAAGTATTTATTCGCACTGATTCTCTCGAGCGCCCCAACGTCAAAATTCAAATATACCGTTAAGCGTCCGGGCCAAAAATGGCGCGCGAAATTGAATTGGCGGTTGGCGTTTAAGCGCCGATTCCGTAATATTTTAATACTAACACCCTAGTCATACCTTATATATTTGAAATCTACATAAAATTTGCTATAGATTAAAAAAATAAACCACAAGTAATATTTGATAGTGGTAGTACAATAGTCGGTTTAATCTGAATATTGTGTGCTTTAGGCATGTGTTTGAAGAAAGTCTAAACAATATTTTTAGGCAAAAAAAATAATATGACGAAAGGTCTTATCGTGTAGTTAATGAATAATGACATTAAAATCCACCTGTAAAATATACTCAAATCTTTAAAATTAGTTAGAAAAAGGATTTACAATATTGGTCTTAAAGGAACATGTCGTTGGGTCAGATGTTGTTTAAGGTGCTCTCTGGCCTATATCAACCACTTATTCAAGTGTGTGCATTAGATCGTCGTCTCGTTTCATCAGCTTCAATGTTAAATATGTTTGAAAGCGATAAACATAGCTTTAGCATTTCGTTTTTACGTTTTTTAAATGTAAGATCGTTTTGCCGTACCACGGTGGCGGGGCGCTTGACGGGGGTAGAACATTCAACCGTGACACGGTGGCGGGGCGCTTGAGAGGATAATAGTTAAAACTATGTATCTATCTTGTCCTACTTTGTGACAATCAAAATGATTTGGTCCAAGTATTCGCGGCATTCTTGGCCGTCTGTCATTGGTCGAAGCGAAAAAGTGTTTATTACGTGCTACATTGAAATCTTTTATTGTTTTCAGACATATTAATGGTATGTTTTAATTAAATGCACTTTTTGTAATATTTATTTTATTGGTTTTTCGTTGCTGAGTGCATTTTGTTGTAGATGTTTTTACACCAAATGAGAAATTACTGTCAAATATTTTTTTCGTAATGGTAAATACGTCATGCATTTTTTTACCACATGTGAAGGTTTCATGTACGAGTCATTAGCATTTCTTTCTTTATTTTTTCCGACTGGCAACTATCTTATATTGTAATTAGACATGTGTACAGTACGCCTGAAGCTAATACTATTCTACTGATACACACAATTTTGAATGAAGACCGAAAGATTAAATTAAAATATTGCAGATCCTAAAAAGTAGAAAAAAGCCTCTGCTCATTTATAGATCAGCAATAGGTATACAAAATAAAACAAAAAAATAACCGATATTCTAGAATATTCCCGCACCTACATAATTATAACACACAACGTATTAATACGTTCAAGTTTTTAATAAACGGTAAATACATTTCGGTATTCAAAGACAGTTATGTTTGTACGAACAAAGAGGTATGAAGTAAAGCAAATGGCATGTGACGTCACACCATTTCTCGTGAGTCAACAAGAATGCCGGAGGAAGCATTCAAGATTTAACGGTTGCATATTTACCGATACATAAATAATACATCATTAATAATTATAATGATAATGTATGTCTGTTTGGTGTATTTCAAGGGCCTTTACGCATTGTGGAATGCACCTCTCAGGCTGTAAAAGTCGCAGGTAGAGCGAATTTTACAGGCATGCGTACGTTATGACATGCGCTTTGTATGTAGTGCGACTTAAAAACTTTGATACTTTGACACTTTTTATTTCTTTATTACATTATAACATAACGGTGCATTCATATGATATTATAGTAAACTAATAAGAAAATATTTACAATTATAAAAAAAAACACATTGTAAGAAAATAAAACAATGAGTTAAATCAAATTTTTGACACTTAATGAGATTTTTTATTGAATAAAAAAAGAAATTACGTATACGATAATTGAAGCGGTATGCGCTTTATATGACTAAAGAGTATTGATACTTTCTACTCCTAAGAATTTATAATAGGGATTAACTGGTATAAAATAGAATAGTCGTTGGTGACATGTTAATACATTCTCAAGTGATTCACGATCGGCAGCTTGTTCGTGATCGACACGTGAACATTTAGTGTTTTGTATGTGAATTGAGATAGTACAAATAGCTTCTATTGTCGTGCACTTATTGCAAACTTTACAGATTTTATACGAGAAAAAGCCTGATATAAAATACAGTTACTGCTTTATTCGTTTCTCAATAATGTGGTTTCTTACAGTCGGTACTATCGATTAGCGGCTAGCTATCAACACATTTTGCATTGAGATTTGACAAATGCCCCTGGCGAGCGCCGTGGGAACTAATTCTGTCTAACAATTAATATGTTAATCTTGTAATATTCGATATTCGGTACTTACTGTAGAAAATTGCGCCAATGTAGGCGCTACATTTATATGCGCCGTTCATGAGTATGCGCCCTATCGGATGTAATGTTTATTTACTCACATACCTTATTTATAAGTGCCAAAATATGACGTTTAATGTGATTATTTGTTTGACATTATTGCTACCATAGAAATCGTTCTGTGAAGCATTTATATTAGTACTGATTGGTAGATTTAGGGAACTAATAAAATATGCATTTTATGGCTTGTGATAATCTTAATTATAATATGAGTGTTGTGATGTTTGTTTGGAATTCATAGTTCTGTTCTCAGATTCATTTGGTAGTAGTTAAGTTTGCTACGCATTTTTACATATAAGTATAATAATCTAAACACTTATTTTGGCCTAATATAACTTTATTTGCACTTAAAACAATTGAGAATAATAAGTTTTGCAAGTATTTCTTAAAATTGTACCTCGAATTTTAACCCGATATAACAACGTTGGCCCTACTTATACATACATTTTATAGTCGGAAATAAAAAAAACCTTTACCGTAAAGTATCATTTACATCAAGTCCTACAAACTATTATAAAATTTTCAAATAGTAAGTTTCTATGCACGAGTGGTTTGGAAACGTGCAAACTTTGGTAAAATGCTTGAACAAATTACTGGCGGGTCTAAACAAAACTGCATGACAACACAAACGGTTCTCAAAGAGCGTACAAATTAAACTAACTTGCTCATGCAAAATGTACGTTTGTAGTACGTTGCAGTTTCATAACTGAACTGAAACTAAAAGTTTGCATCGGTCCATTCAGTCCGTAAAGAACAAAGTACGAGCCATATTTTTTGTTGAATCTATGTCATAATTTCAACCTCGTTCGAGTACACGAACGAGGTTAAAATTATGACATTGCCATAGAAAATCGTGAAAATTGACAACATTATGGCTTTAAAAGGCGCCCGTAGCCAGTTGCGCTCATCGGTCAGTAAACGATCTGTAGGTTAAGCAAACCTTGGCGCGCTCATTCCATAGATGGGTGACCGCATGGTATTTGAACAGGGCGTCTTCGTGCTTCGGAGGGCACGTAAAAAATCGGTCCCGGTTGTTGTCATTAAGATAACAGTCGTTAAGCCACCTCAAAGGCCTTCGGGCGGCTTGAACAACTATGACACCACTAACTATACGTACGACAAGAAGAAGATTAGGCTTTAAAATTATTTTTACCAGTAAACTCAATCTGCCTGTCGACTATACCCATTGAGATTTTGAAATTAATTTTCAATAGGTAGGTATATTGACGCACGTCAACAACAAGCTTGACAAGTTGACATATTATTATGAAAATTAATCATCTCAGGGATATAAATAAAGTATTTTGTAACTTGTTCGGGGTCTTGAAATATTTTCTGCCGCTTATCTTTACTTGGTTAAAATTACCACGAGGTGCTTGCTTACTACGAGCACGATTCCTTTAAACAA
The DNA here is from genome assembly GCF_050436995.1 of Anticarsia gemmatalis. NCBI lineage: Eukaryota > Metazoa > Arthropoda > Insecta > Lepidoptera > Erebidae > Anticarsia > Anticarsia gemmatalis. The sequence goes on from NC_134759.1 coordinate 4,643,262, forward strand.
TAAAAGAAACAAATAAAAACAATCTTAAATTGACAAAGATTTAATAAAACCTTCATCTTGTATCATGTTGCTTGCTAAGGTTAGCGGTTACATGTTCTTTGACAAGTTGAAAACTCGCGTCGCAAGGTTTTCTCATTTAACTTAAGTCTTGATTGAGATCAAAATGCAATCTAAAGTTGACTGTCCTCGCTTGTAGCTAAGCACCTTTTGGATAATTTTATTGCAAGTAGCTTTTAATAAAATTTATGCATTTTTTTGTATTTCGTTCAATACAAAATAATAAACGTTATCCTAACTTACTCTTTTATGAAAGAATTCTAGTCAATATATTGATTTACTATTATTATTATGTCTGTTCATCATCTCGGGACTACAGAGTCTCGGACTTTTAGAAGGCGTGCGTGGGGCCGAAGAAAAACGCGAAGAGGCCCATTTCGACGGCCTAAATATTCAAAAAGTATGTAAGGTATTATTATTATTAACTGAGATTACACTAGTTTAATGTGAAATAATTTTGAAGTTTTAAGTACAAATATTAAATTCGAATCATAGATGAATGTAAAAACCTTTCAATTAGCTACAGGTTCAAAAGTGTTCAGTTCCGTAAAGCAAATCTGTCAACAGCAGAAGCGTCGCCTTTACTGGACTTTTCAAGCCACTATATTCAGGCTACACAAAAATACTGCAATACGATTTTTCTACGAAAAGATACAGCTTCGTTTAAAGCACAAAGTATGACCTTGAAAAGTGGAGGCGTATTTTTCCTCATAATTAAAAAAATCTATTTACCTACGTAAGTTTTTTTCACAAATTTCATTCTGTGAATAACAGAATGCACAGCAGCACAAAGTGTGACTCTGCAAAATAGTATCGCATTTTTATTATAGTTAAAATTTTTAATATACCTACATTAGTTTTTTTCACAACTTTCATAGCACCCATTCTGTTAATTAGTAAGGGAAATGTACTCCCGTGAGCTTCTCCCGGCCGTGTTTTGAATATTTAGTCGACTTGAACCACGGACGAGTCTAATATTGATGGCATTTCAGACGCTAAAAATGCTAAGCATTCGCAACCGGTAGTATCGCGATCATTAATATGTATATGGAGTAATGAGAGGATGGTTAGGGTACTTACTGGCAATATAAATAATCCGATCTAGAAATATTATATATACTGAATCCTTCTAAACTGCAACGAGATACTCACATAACATAACGCATATCACACCCGAAAGCGTGAGCGAGAGGTGTACGAAATACACCCACGTTTCACCATTCACAATGTTAGTACAGTGCAATAGGGCACGAGCCTTTTGCCATAAACGCATTACTTTTAATTCCGATTAAGTACTTGAGGATATTTAAAATACTGTTCAGTTTAAAAGTTTATGCTAAGCTTTGTAATATTATTAAAATTTTAACCATCACTTGGTTCACAAAAGAAAATATAAAATCTCTTCAATGAATATAAAATTATCCGATATTTATACACTTTACCCGGTCCTCCGATCCTATTACTAAGTATAATAAGAATTATCGGACAAAAGAAGCAGCTTTGTGCGACGGCCCTCAGGATATTATAGAGTTCATTGAATTGATTCTTATACTAGCTGACCCGCGCAACTTTGCTCGCGTCACATAAGAGACAATGGGTCGTAATTTTCCCCATTTTTGTAATATTTTTACTGGCACTCTGCCTATATTGATTATAGCGTGATGATATATAGCTTATAGCCTTCCTCGATAAATAGGCTCTCTAACACTGAAATAATTTTTCAAATCGGACCAGTAATTCCTGAGATTAGCGCGTTCAAACAAACAAACAAACTCTTCAGCTTTGTAATATTAGTAAAGATCTAACGGTAGGCGGTATAATGGAATGTGTCAATCAATACCAATACTTATTACTTTCTGCTCATTTTAGGCAGGGCTTTACCTTTTGATAAATACGTCAATGGATAAACGGTGACTCGAAAAAGAGAATCGATTTTGATATTTCATCCTGTTACTAATGGACTTTTGACTTCTATAAATATTTTATCCTCCTGCAGCCCATTGTTCGTACGTAAGAATAAAATATAAAAGCAATTAAAGCCCAATTACAAATAGTGTCTACAACCGTTGAAGACCCAGTGTCCTTAGATGAGTACATTTTAAAGTTTTATCAATATATTAAATTTTGTTCTTCCACGAGAAAAATATTCTTTGAGATGGTTGACTAAAATTGCTGTTGGGCGGCAGGAGGCTATTAAACTACAAGACAGGATAGGTGTCCGATTGTTAACTAAAGTAAAGCATAATAAAGCAATATCTTTGAACAAGGCTGTTCCGATTTCATCCAGGCACGTTTCTTTAAAAATAAAATCGTAATAAAATAAACGCACACGTGCCAGATCTTCACAAAAAAGAAAGTATTTATAATCACCATTCTAAAGAAATAACTTTACTAATTAACAGATATTTTTATATACTTGAGCCAAAATTATTCGTGCAATTAAAAGAACAATGAAACTCTTAAGAACATTTCACACAGAAAGCGGCTGCGTGTCGGACGCAGGTCGCGATTTGTGTATTCATATGGAGTCATCATAGTGCCCGCGCCAGACCTTAGTCCAATCCGCACACGATTTTGGTGTGATGTCTTTATACTAATATTACAACATTCTAGAGTTTGTTTGTTTCAACGTGCTAATCTGAGGAACTACTGGTGCAAATTTTAAAATTATTTGACTGTTGGATAGCTTATTTATCGACAAAGTCTAGCAAAGCAAAGTTAGAATAAAAAATGTTACAAAAACGCGGAAAATTATGACCCATTTTCTCATGAGACGCAAGCGAAGTTGCGCGCTCAGCTAGTCTTCCATATAAAATCAAGTAATAAGACCCGCCGTAGTCTCTCCCCGAGCCGCATGCATCCGCTTTTTGTGTGAATCGCGCTTTAAAATTCCTCTAATCCCTATTTTATTATCCGTGATTTACATACATTAGTATGAATGGAGACATTTGTATTATTTTTGGCCGGTGAGAAAGAATGTGGCACGTCATTGTTGAAGTCTAGACGATTAGACATAAATATGTTGGTACAGTTAAGAAAACAACTCGCTGACGTAAAGCAACAGCTGAAGAATCCAATCAATGGATGGAATGATTCACGTAATGGTATTTCGTGTGTAAACAATTGAATTTGTTATTTACAATCGGGCTTTTCGAGTGGATTGCGCTTTGGCTTCGATTACAAATCGTGCATTTTTTTAGATAAATTGTTTAGATGAAATTGTAGTTTAAAGAACCACATATAATAAGGTTTTTATGTGGAGGTCATTTTGGGTGTGCGTGTCTTGAGGCAGGAAGACCATTGACCTTACCAGAATTAATCTTCAAAATCAACTTTACTCCAAGTTTCTGAGAAATGTTCCTTAAAAGTTAAACGAAAAATTGGACAAGTTTGATGATGAATGTTTTTGTCTTTCTCGTATTTTGATTTGATAAGCTAATTAATCCCGTAAAAGATTGCCTATTGTTTTATTAAAGTAAGACGAAAAGTAAGACAACTCGGACACAATTCTATATCTGTCCTTTGAAGAATTTTCTCAATACTATTTCGACAGTTTTTAAGTTAGTTTTTTAAGTTAAAATTTTGTTTATATTACTAATTAATAACATAAGTAAATCATTTTGTGTCGAAAATAAGAAACATCTATTTATATACACACCCAAAAAAAAATATAGAAACCCAAAGTCAATATTTTTATGATAACGCAAATATTGAGCTAAAGTTTTGATCTAATTCACGTAAGCGGATCTCGCGGTAGTAACTAAATATATTAGTTTCAAAGCCGCAGTAAAACGTAATGAAACCGTGTAAACATTCCTTGTATTATATTCAGAGTTACATTAATAGCGGATTAAAAGTGATGTTATAATATGATCTGATATCGAAGCAAACTTTTGAAGATTTTAGAAATACATTTTCATAGTGATTTAGATTAACTGATCGGTGCATGCTTGTTTTTACTATGTACTTATCTATTAGGTATCAAGGGTTCAATTTCCGTGTATTGGATTTTTTGAGATCTATGTTATATCATCCTATAGATGAGATAGTAAATATTCTAGCAACACATAATATTATTATTAATAGCAGAAGTTAATAATTCGTGTCTCAAACATTCAAATCTACTTAGTAATGAAACTATTAATTAAATTATGAAATAACAAACAGGGTATCTAGTTTAGACAATTACTAGCTTAACCTTATTAAGTAATTTAAACCTATCCCTTTAGAAAATTTAGTTTCCAGACTTTGAAAGCCTAATTATCACACAACATTTCATAACTCTTGTAGGCGTATTCCGTTTCTATAAATACAATACGTACATAAAATATAAAAGTAGGTACGTACCTACATAAAAGTTACAAACAAGGTAATCTGAGCTAATTTATCAGAATTACGACTGGGGACTAAGCTCGTATAATATCTTATTAGTATTTGTAACACGTTATTGCTAAGTACGTGTGCAAGATAAATGAAATGGTGATATGTTTGTTTCGTAAATAGTGCTATGATTTATTGCTTTTTGTTTAATGATACGCTTTTTGTAGGAATTGAGATCGATATAGCATGATTGTTTTTGTGGTCTAAGCGGCAGTGAACAGGTACCAAAGCTGATCATTAAGTCTCGGGTTTGATTATCTGGTGGGACCAAGTGCTAGGCTTTTTTCTTTTCCCACTTTCTAAACCATACATGAATATAGTAAGTTGTTGTGATTGGTACATTGTTTTATGTGAAAATAATATTAATAAATTTCTGACAACGAATTATTGTAGTAATCGTTTCGTAGTAGCTATTTAACTGATCGAACTTTGGTATCTATTTGGCTTACAATTGTAATCAGTTTTAAAACTGAATTGTCGTAAAATAACTAAGTAAAATGTCTAACAAGCCATAAAGTGATAAATCATTCAGAGAAAATTCAATACTTTAGGAACTTCATAGTCAAACATCTCAGTGATTTATTACAAGAAATTATAACAACAAAATTCTAGACAGCTGAACAACAGATGTACTAAGCATTCTAGACAAACAATGTAATTAATTCTTCCTTCCGTCACAAAAGATTATCTCAGCTCAAAAATACACTACAAAAATATTTTCATATTAACCATCAGTTTCTTACAAAAACAATTTGCTAGCAGTAAATTGGGCGTATAATTCGTATTTTGAACAACAATACGGCTATTTGAGCTAAACATCTCTGGTGGCTTACTACCGACAGTCGAATTCGAATTCCATCGAGTTACATTCTAGTTAATGTCAAATTGAACTCAAAAATTCTCAATTAACGTGTAATTAAATGTTGGCTTTTAAGTTAAGCCAATCAGGTTGTTTCATTCAGATTTACTTCATCTTAAATTAGCGTTTGATAACGTAATTGTGCTACTCGTAGTTTAAAATTTTCGCGTATGATTTTGGGATAGCTCGAATGAAGTCGATGGAATTCGCATTCGAGTATTAAGTGTGAGCCATTTAGAGACGTTATAAGGGAACGATTAAAATGTTAACTCGAATAAGACTCGATTGAATTTCGGAATCGAGTGTCGGAAGTAAACCAACTGGACTTCAAGAACCGTAACCGAAATGGAGCGTAAAAATCTGTAATTACTAAGAAGAGCATATCGAAACCAGTGAATCTGCGAATCTATTGTTTTCTAAGAGCTGTTAGACGAAATTCGAGTTAAAAGAGTCATTGAACAAATTTCGTGTCAATTGTTCTCGATTTCGCAGTGTATTGGCCATCATTTTCCTGTTTCTATGGCGGTGTTAGCGTTTATAACATGGTGTTAAAGTTAAGGAAACTGAAGTAGGTACTTTGAATATTTCTTAGTTTATTTATTCACGAGTACTAAAATAATTTGAGTCTTTAAACTCGCGCAGAAGATACTAAGGTAATAGGAAGTATTTTTTGATTCAATGAAGTGCTATTCCAATAAAGGATCGGGATATTAATTTGCTTGAAACATGGATACAAGATATGTCACTAGCACTAAAAACAGTATGCAAATATTCTAATCAGACATTTATCTTCCTCCTACTTGGCAGGCACTTGAACTTGAATAGTACTATTTCATTAAAATTAAAGTAACTAGGTACATATTTACAATACCATTCGTTTTATAGCAAATTTTAGATACCGAGTCTAATAGTCTCTTACTTCTAAATCGCAATTAAAAAACGCATTTTTCATACAAATATCATTCAACTACTTTCCTATAATAATTTTCTCGAGACGCGCAACATTATAACAATGCTCAGAGCGTCATCACACGGAACAGAAGTGGCGCATGCACTTGACCGCGATACCATACAAGTGTTCCGATGTGTTCGCGATCGTGAACTTCATAGAATTTATAGGTAAATACTGTTGCGTGTACTATGTAGATAGGATTAATTAAGTGTATGGTAAGTATGGACGACGTTTTTATCGTCAGGATAAGGTTTGAAGAATGATTTTGAGGGAAATGTAGCGTTTTGCTAACTAAAGGAAGTACTAAAATTGTCGTAATTAAAGATTTGTGTAAAATCGAACTTGTCTCGTACATATTTCAATTAAATATATGCTGTTAAGTATGGTATGCCCACAATATTGCACATCGATATTGGTTCGGCCAACTGTTGTTATTAGTGACAAAATTTCTGAGAAAAACTTATGTCGTTGTTACTTGTAGAACGGAATTAAAATATGTCGAATTTCGGAAACTGTGTAAGACACTAGTTATTGTGATTTAATTTTGACGTTTTATATCACCGAAAAATTGAAGTTTCTTCTGAAAATCGTAGTCATTAAGACTGTGAAATAAAAAACGAGTTCTTAATGCGCATTTCCAAAACGCTTATTCGTGTATCACTTTTGAGATCGTCACGGATTTACGAAATAAGTTTCGGGCGATAGACCACGTTAGGCATCTATTGTACTTACACGACAGACGGATCTGATGCGCTAATGGTCCGTGAAAAGGTAAAATCGCTTAGGTATCTAAATGTGAAAGTTAGTTCGTCATGTATAACGACTTCAATGTATAAATGTATGTAGCAATTTTTCTATGAAACGTAGGTCTAGTTTACGAGATCACAAAATTCGTGGTAAAAAATTAAGCTCATTAATAAAACTTATCACCTTTTATGTATTGGAAAGTAATTCTTTTATTTCGTATCTTATGAAATGATTAAAGTCTATTGGAGTCTGTGCAGGAGTGTACTGTATCAGCGATTTCGTTACAATAACTAATAAATACTAATACTGCAATTACACTCCGGAAAACGGGAGAATTTGAATCGAAAGTTTGTGGTAAAAAATCTATGCATTGGCCAGACAAACTATAATAATATACTTAAAGAAAAATACTCAATTTATTTTACACAGTTTTAAATTCTTATATTCAAACAGCTAAATTGATCTATATTATTATTGACACGTTTATCAAATTCACACAACCATTACTCATTTATAGAATATCACAAACAACCTTGATGAATCAGTTTACCGCAGAAACAAATAAATGATGTTCAATGAATGGGCCATTAATGACTTATGTCCGACATTACTTTAAAACTGGCCTTGAATATATAGACGTCTTTGAAGCGTAATACGCATGTCATGGCAATTTATAGCCCAACATATATCTCAAAGAAAGTACCGACTTTCTCTTCAAATGATTTCAATTGTATTTCGACATTATACAATGAATAGATTTATGACAGTTCCCGTATATTATGTGGTTTGAAATATTTAAATCGTTTATCAAATACGAATTGTTAGTACATTTATAAGCGAGGTCGGTAGTTGTGATTGAACGACAAACGGTTTGTGAAATTAAAAAGCCCAATTTGTAGTACTTACTTATACTTTTTAACTGTACAGTATCAAACTATCTCATACATCATGAATACGTCTGAGCCAATGCTCTATTTTATGTTCTAATTTTGGACAGAGAAATGAATATTAAATCTTTAGTCTTAATAAATATACCTACATTTGTAAAGCAACAAGGAATAAATAATGTGTAAATAATTGTGCTATTTATCGTTACCGCAAAACAGCTTTCAGCATGTACAGAAAGCGGAACATTTCAGAGTCAATGTTTAACCATGCCCTTGAAGAAACGCCTTCAAACAAATACTAATGAAGTGTTGAATGGAATTGTATGGAGAAAACTGTAGAAGTAACATTTGGCACGGTTCGCGAAGTACTCGGTGCCAAAAGTTCCGGATTCACATCAGTCATGGGCGATTTTTCGAGCTATTGTTGTTTTGTTTGAAAGAAAAGTATGTGTCAGATTTGTTTTATTTAAGAGTCTTGAAGTGGGCTGCCCCGTTTTAAACCAGTCAGTGACTTCCGTTCGAAATTATAATTGGTCTGAATAACATCATGATCGTAAATTTTCCGATGAAAATTGTCTCCTACGCAAAAAATACATTAATTTTCAATGTTTCGTGACTCGATATTAAAACATAAATTTAAATAGTTTATTATATTATTGATTGAAATCAGTCTAAAGGTTAGTAAATGATCAACAAGCGTTACTGTTTACATAATAACAACAAAGTAAATGAAGCCTTACTCTGGATCGCCTCTGAATAGGATCATCTCCGGGTATCGTGAGGAAGTTGCCGCTCATCTTTATTTCTTTCACAATAATATCACAAGTAAAACACGAGTGTCTTTGTTTTCGTTACTGGTAAAAATAGCGCGGGAATCGTGAGCCAAGCGTGCGCACGCGACGGTGGTCAGTGTTCAAATGAAGTATCGCGATTTTATGAATGGGTGACGTTTTTAAATAGTCCCCCCTCTCGTTCGTGTATCGTGACGTCTCAACTCGTAGCCGGCCAGTGTAGGAGTGTCTGCGTTCCGATCGAATTGTTACCTAAATAGACTGTACGATCAGCTGAGAGGATGCATGGAAAGCTCCTGACTCTGACGGGTTAAGGTTGCGCCTAACCAATGACATCACGATTCACGTTTCCCCGAAAATCATCGGAACTCAACACGCACGAGTGATTTACATTCATTTGATTAAAAGCTAAAATAAATAACACCGTAATTGAAGCGGTTCAAAGTCATAATGTCGAAAGTTTATTGGCAAACGAGACTGTTTAGACAAACGGAAATATATGCGAATAGACGTTTATTATTATTCTACGTTTTTGTTTTTTCTCAACCTGTCTGTGCTCGCGTGCTAATGGAATTGACAGGACTGAATAGGTCTTAAATTACGATAAAATGGTGGCGTTTAATGCTTTCAGTGAAAAAAATGTACTGTCGTCAACATTCTTGTGGTCGTTCCTAGAAATGTTTACATTTATATATTACGTTAGTGCAGTGCGTAACTGTATTACTAATCCATATTTTCAGCGATGTGATATTCATTCATTCATCCTCGTTCCAAATAAGCTCATGAGATAAATCTGGAAAGGATCGGGTTAGGATATTTAATTCCATGATACAGGGTCTATATTGTGCTACTTATCGGCTTAGGTCTGCTCACATTACAGCACAAGTGTGAAGCGGCTTTGAAAATGTATTACAAATCTTTATCTTATATTTACATTCGACAATAATCTTCGCTTTATTCCGCCATAACCGTTACCTTACATAATATCTCTCGGTCCAATATGAGAGATACTATCTTGATAGTCATGGAATTTGCATAGCTGTAAGTTCCTTACAACTTCTGCGATGTAGTATTTTGGAACATACTTGAACGGCCTTGAACCCTTTTTCAGAGATCGTTTAGCTGCCACAAAACAATTTGAACAATTCTGCAACATCTCAGTAAATGATTGTTAGGTTAGAAATGCAGGGCGAGACGGCGAAGGCTACTTTTGCTTTGCTTCATACATCGAGATTCCGTTAAGTGCTCTACCAAAATTGTAAGATCACTCAACCGAGTGTTCTCTGTACTGGGTCACTTTTCTTCTACAGGAAACTGCATTCAAGTTGTTCGGAATTTGTACAATAATATAATGCACTATGCACATCTGCAAGGTTTTTTTTGGCATTATATTGGCAAAATACTTAACTCGTAAAAGCCAAGTTAAAGAAGAAAAGAAACGCCAGTTTAGCCTTTTATTTATAAGCGGTGAAACTAATTTTAAGATAATCTCTGAAACGAATGAAGCCAAATATTTCACATGCATTTTAGTAATTAATCACACCGCAAATATGTGCTCTTGAGTCCAATTCAGGAGTGCTGACGTCATTCAGGATGCTTTCATACATTATATTATTACGTAAATGTAGTACAAGAGCTATTTATTCAAATGTATGCCAGAAGCGCATACCTTGCTTACGATACAAACAGTCGCCCACGTAACAAAATCATCGTAATGACTCCTCCTTCTCAAATTAAACCAATCACTTCTAGGAAAACTATTTTCGTAAACTGGTTTATATTTAGCTTTGAAATAACAGGATATGGAAACTGGAGTTCGGTTTTAATAGAAAACAAATAGGTATTATTGTTTTTGTAGGTATTTCTGTTTATTTACTTTGATTGGGCTTGAGCAAGTATTTAGGTCAAAAAAATAGGAATGTGTAACAAATTCGTCGACGAGATTAATCACCAATAAAAACATATTTCTTTTCTATTATTTTCGTCATAATATTCCTTCGTTCAAAATAACACGTACCTTTTGTATTTTTTTACTAGGCATATATTATGATCATTATGATGATTTGCATTTATGGCATTGATATTGAAGATTAGTTTTATGAACATGAGTACTAGATAGAAGGTCGCGTTACTTTGCTTCTCTTTCAATATCTCTTCAACACTACTCTTACAGGTATAATGAAACGAAACAAGATATATTTGAAATACGGATATTTATTTATTTTTTCATAAAAATTCTAAATTCAATAATGTGTTTAAACATGTAACATTTACATATATGCATTTATACAAAGATGTATGCAATGTTAGTGATATTTAATACTAAAATTGGAGCGTAACAGACTTACATGATGCCGATGCATGTGACGATCACATCTTACACTTATAAAATAATATTTACCAAGTATTGTCAAATGGTAAAGGTTTATGTGTCAATACAATTTGTTAGTATTTTATATTTGGATGAGATTATAATGAATACTGTGCGCTTTTCTTTTATTCTAGCTCGAATCGCAATATCTTCATAAACAGTGTCACTGGTTACAGAACTTACTTTGAATACACAAATACGAAAAACGAACAGATAAAGTAATACTGATATATTTTGGTTTATGTAGATATCACACGATCCCATCAATTTAGTGTCTTCCCTTCACGATACCGTGGAAGTACGATTGTAACTATTTACAAATGTATGATCCAATAATGATTTTGTTATAATGGAACGTTTATTTAAAATAACACAATCAAATTCTATTTGATGGGCATCACTATATTCTTCCAAAATATTTTATTAAAAAGCTCTATTCAATATAGTAATGCACTTGCGATTTTTTTATTAACGTTTTATATTTTGATATTATAATCTGGACAAAGAATGTACTATATCTAATTCAAATATTTATTTCAAGTTATGTTGTGCACATTAATACATTGAATAGATTATTTTACTTGAGATTACAAATAACAAAATAACATTTTAATTATTGTTTTTAAATTTTCTATTACGCTATAGTTACACAGATTCAGTCAACTCGGAAATGTAAATTAGAAATAATAAAAGTATTTTCTATATATTATAATAAGACGAGTAAATATATAATTAATTAATACATATTATTGAGATTTGGACTAGACAAACCACATTCTCTATCTACAGATATGTAATCCATGATAAATGCTAATATTTAGAAAATCTATGTCCCGTGTCGGATAGTGATGTGCCTTCTCTACACACCGTGTGCATTTTCAACTCCATCAACGCTTTAATACAGCGGATTACTCGGTACATCGGGATAAAGGCCAAATCATCAAATAACTACAGTATTGCCAAAATGTATTGGATAAAAAAGGGAATTATCATTAAGGTAAAATCGTACAGTAAAGAAAAACTAAAATGTACCTAAGATATGTTCAAATGTGTGTACCAAAAGTAAAAAATATGTTTACATTATTAAAAAGTCTTAATGTTATTGAAAATGTACACACACTAAAATGTATTTATGTGACAATTTTCAAACACTGTGTTTTGAGTTTTGGACTGTGATATATTTTTTTAAAGTTTATTTTTTTAATTATTATGTTAATAAATCAACGATTCGTTATTGTTATTTGCCATAATATAGCCTTAACAAATTATTTTTGAGCACTGGGGCCTTAACATGGAATGTATATTTTTATTACGCAATTATAACAAAAGTTAGGTAAAACAATATAAAAATGATTACCACAATAACAGTTCTATTATAAACAGTCTCATAATAACAAAAATGGAATGTCATGCTACAATGAAATATTTAGAAAACTGTATTTAGGAAATTATTTTTATAACAATTAACACTTGAATTATTAAACATATAAACACGACAGTTACGATGTTACGTCATTTTTATAACAATATCACAATTTTCAATAATATACAAAAAGACATTGGAGATTTTAGATTACACTTTGAACAGGCCAAGCTTATTAAAGTAAGAGCAAATATTGTGATATACAAGTATTATAACATATACTTATTGTTATGTACATGTCTGTAATAAACAGTATGGACCACATAGATATAATATAGATCACTTAAAACGGGACACATAAAATAAGTGGTTTTTTATTTTATAAAAGATGACAAGACCGCACATGTTGATCCCGGCACGCGATACTTTTTGAAGCGATACAACGTTTACGATACTATTTTTAAATGTACTATAATAGTAGATAAAAACATAAAAATAAATCAAAACATTCGATTCGCTCTCTGTATTAGTTTATAGATATTTATTTTAGACACCGCGGAAGCCATTACGTTATAGAATGGATTATATCGTTCGAGATAACTCGCTCTAATGCTATAACCGAAGCGATTAGACTTCAAAAAGAATCGCGTAAAGGATCTTAAGAACGAACGACGGCTATGACTATATTAATTCCATTTTATATAACACTCATCACCTAAACGAACATGCTTTTATTTTCGCATAATTCTATACACCACGCATTTACCGAAAGAAAACTGAAACGCATACTTCATAGCATTCAGAGACATTCTTAACACGTTTACACATTCGCCTCGACAGAAGCAATGGTTACCAACAAACGAAGGAAATAATTTACATAAGGCCATATACTTTACTGTACACGTATAACGAGTAGATGATTAATTAGATAAATAATTATGTTGCATTTTAATATTAATGTTTAAGGATTAATTCATCCGTATTTACGACAGTTTGGTCCATATAAATATTATTACATAAATCGAGGGTCAACGATGCGCCCGCGAATTTAGATACCCAGCAAAAATAGGTCTCAAAGTAAAGTTTTAAGAGAAAGGAATTTACTTCGCCACTGATTCAATACTTGTCGAAATTAGGCGAAGTTAAACATTTTTAGAGAGCGTTTACAGGCAAATTATATTTTGCCATAAATTGAAAAATTCCAGAGTGTTACAACACTGGAAAGGAATAAAAGGTTTTTGCTGGATCCCTAAGACGCGGACGTCGCGGCGCCCGCGGCCGCCTACGGTCAGTCTTTTCTGCTAATGTTTACGAATTTGTGCAAAATATTCTACTATCCGCGTAACTTAACGAAGTTAATTTTATTTACAAAACGTATTACATCACCGACGAGGATGTATGAAACAAAAGGAACTCGCACTGACCGGGAGCCGGAGCGCCGACTGTCACTTCCTGACTCCGTAGCGTCGTCTTTGTCGCACGCGTCGGTCTGTCTCGCTCGCGCATACTGAATGAACGGTTTCGAAATACTGAGGGACATCACAACCGGATCGTCAGTCCAGTCGCAGTCTTGGAGTTGCAAGGTTGTGTTGAATGTTGTGGCACGTGGGGTTTATAGTTACATGCTTCACGAGGGGCCCTGGCCCCCGGCGGGCGCTTCCGCCCTCATCTCCGACTTGAGCTTAACGAACTCCCTGGCCACCTCGTCGCTGTGCCTCTGAGAGAGTATCCGTAATATCGTCCAGCCGGTCTCGTCCATCTTGACCCGGGTACCCAGAGGCAGCCAGCAGGCGCAAGAGCCCTGATGGACGAATCGATAAATTAGAATGACGGCGATCATAAAAAAATACACATCAGTGTTTCATACTATTTGTATAATATGGCTCATAAAAATCATAGTTTTATGATTCATAAATTTTCCTCCTAACATTCTACATCGGTTGTAACTTATATTTACCTGTTCAGCGATGTCAGCCAGCCTCATGACGGCGACACCGACGAGGCGGTCCTCTCTCGCGAAGCAGTAGTCACGCACACACACGTGCAGCTCGAACAACTCCAGCTGTTCTGTCGCGCTCACCATGCTGGAAAATAGAAGATTAAGATTAAGTGGGAATCAAAACAGGCAATTAAAACTCACAAACCTTTGATCACTACCTATGAAATATATACTGTAGATACTGTTTATAATAGGTCAAATGCAAATTTTCTGGCAAAAGTTGTATCACCATCTAGCATCTAGCAGAGTAAGTGACAATTTCTTTACAATGCTTACTAGAGTTCTATTACTATATTTAAAATACTAAATATTTATACTTACAAGTGGAAAGTCTCATTGAACTTGGGACTCCAGTTATTGCTCTTGGACTTGGTGGCGAACTTCCTCTTCTTATCCGCGAGGTGAGGCCCGATGAGGTTCACTTCGATGAACGGACGGAACATGCCGCTTGCAATCACCCACTTGAGGTCGTTTGCTGCTACCACTGAAAAATAAAATCAAGTACATGAATTTACAATGCTTTTCCTTTTGAATTCAAGTAAATTCACAGTATCTGCTTAAAACCACGTTCATTTGCAACACTTTTCAGCTTTTTAGCCGCATTCGTGCATAGAGAATAGAATCTTGGAATCGCCAGAAAAATCGCTGGAGTGAAAAGTTCCAAAAGGTACAACGACAATGATCATATTAAGGTATTTTGGCTCATATTTTAAGGCGAATCAGCTACTATAATGTAATGTTGATGTACAATTTAAGATAGTCACCAGCCAAAACAGAAAATAAAGCAGCTATTTACCTTTTACAGTGATCTTATGTTCCCCAGTTCCAGGATGCGTGAACAGATCAACTTGGAGCGACACTTCTCCCACGCTGCCTTCTTCTGCAACTGCAGCATCTGAAAGACGTAGAACATAGTATCTTAGCAGATATTAACTCAAAAATATGACTTTCAGTTATGCTTTCACAGCTCATTGCTGAACCGATTATGGTTTCATTTGACACTAAGAAGTTGAAGTTCCAGCATCGTATTATTTTCTTAAATATCTCTTCAAAGGCTAACATTACTGATTTTTTTCATCAAACAAAGTCGCGCAGGCTGTTAGTTGTTGCAAAACTGTTAGAGGCGTCAAGTTAATAATAAAAGTGACTTTGAGAAAGAAAAGAAAAAAAAAAGATCAAAGAAACAATACTGACCCTGATTCTGCTGACTCGTAACAAACGTCCTGATCAGCGTATCAGTGGTCTGCGTGTACAGACTGAGAGCGTATCGTAAGGACTGTAGCTCTGGGCTCTTCTCCAAGAAGGTCTTCTTGAGCCCGTTGCCTCCAGCGTGGAAGTATTGCTTGATGGTATCCAGCGCCGCGTCTAATACCGCGCACTGCTTTGGTGATAAACTCTTCTCGGCTGATAAATGCTGTAGGAAAAATTTATGATAAATATTCGAAGCGAGTTTTTGGGTAAAGACGTCAATGTTATTTGTTGATATAAAGTAAAATGTAAACCAAATGCGGATGCAAATAAAATTTGTTGTTGGTTATAAAAAAATATGTTTTCTCTAATATCGGTTAAACCGGTTCAACAGCCGCAGTAACTACGTTTTAAATCTGCCAAAATAATAGTTTCAATTTATAATTTTTAACGAAAAATTTTTACCCATATTTGTGTGTGTCTGTGTATGCATTACAGTTTTTTTATGTTTACGAGTAGTCCCAAAGCTGCCCACAGCGGAGATGACGTATGTCAGTTGATAACTTGTGTTCGTCACATTGATGGTCACTAGTCAGTACATTGCTGCTTTGACCTAACGTGTTAACCACTATAATCTAAAGGAGGAAACAATGTACAGCATAGTGGCTTTCAAATAGTTGTCCACTGAGATACGTAACAACCCCTCAAGTACTTATCAAATAACATCATGTCTCATATATGTATTTCTATAGAAACGAAATGATTGTGTACGTATTTACCTCCTTAGAGATATCCATGACTCCCGACAGCGCGTGTTTGACGTCCTGCTTGCCCACTGTGCTCTTGAACAGCTGCGTCATGTCTTCTATCTTCGCGTTCGCAGCCAAGTTCTTGGCGTTGTTCGTGAGGTTCTTCAGCATCATCTAGAGGAACAATATATTCATGTGAGTAACTAACTATCTTAATACTGCTTTTTTTCCGAATCGTCTCTAGTAATGGTAGAAATAGGGGTAGTGAACAAATTGAGCTCGCGACGCTTAACTGAGACGTATAATGTTAATGATAGATTACGTGGCATGACTGCAGTTCCACGCAGAAGTTGGAATATAAATAACTGTTTATGTGATTCCAAAAAAATAGTTTAGAGAAAAGAAAATTAATGAGTTTATTTTATCTTACTTTCAAATTGTTTATTGGCAAAACCAATGTTATCTATAATGAAAAGGATATAATATACTCAAGGTAAGTATTTTTTAATCCTTACAAGAACACTTGTTATTATCATAATATTGGCAATGAATAAGTCTTACCGTCTTATCAGTCATAGGCGGAAGCACTACAGTCTTTTCTAATATTTTCATCACAATCTTCCACAATTCCTTTAGCAGTCGTTTGAGTACAGTCTTTTCACAGGACTCCGCGTACATCGTGAGAGAACCATCCTGTTAACATAAAAAAATATTAGTAAAACAGTATTGGAATGATTTTCTCACATTAATGTTTAGATACATTTATTAAGGGCATTAAGTCCCCATCCCGCACTTGGCCATCGTAGTGAACTCCAGGGCAACCCCCCCCCCTTCCCCTCGTTTGGGAGGAGACCCTTGCCCTGCAGTGGGACAGTAATGGACTAATAAAACAAAAAAATTGTATAGATCATTCAGAGCTGCATATTATAGATAGTATATGATAATTTCTATCAATTTCAACTAACGAATTTCCCATGGGAGTCTACATACAAAATTCGCAAATTCGCCATATTTTTACAGAGCATACAAAACAACTTGACCTAATTATAATATACCGAATAACGAACTGCGCAAACAAACTAAGAAAATCTGTTCAATGTGTTGATACGATGGAATAATAAACACCGTAAAATTTTATATAAAAATCTATGAATTATAAATATTTATACTGATTGATGGTATAGCATTTTCCATTTTTAGTTTTTCTCAGAGCAGGTATTTGTTGTGGTGTTTTATAATCTGTAATTTATGATCATAGTACAATAATCGCGATTAAGCATAGTACCATATTATGAATATATTAATCCTTAGTATTATAGAAGACATATTTTTATACAGGTGTTAGTATCTCAATTTTAGTATTTAATATTATTATAACCACCGGTTTTACTGAACTTTTTACAAGCTCTGTTCCTTTCAAAACAAGTACCTACCTTAGTTAGAATTAGATGCCTATGTTTATCCTAGCCGTGAATTTTGAACTCCATTCCGCAATTACTCAATATACAAAGTCAGTTGAATGTAGCTACATACCAAGATATCCATGAGTGGTCTCAACACTTCATCAGCCTCGTGATGGGCTGGAGGTTGAGGTTGTCCTGGCGCGCCACCGCCTCCGACCTTCTGCAGCAGCTCGCCCAGTTCTTTCACACTGGCGGTGATTCGCGTCTCCAAGCTGGAACAAAGATACATAACTCTAGATCCAGAACAAACTTGGTACTCGTTTTGAAACTAATTTTGAATTGTTAGGGAAATTGCTTGATTATGTTTACCTCTATGTGCAGAAAGGAGCTTTCCTATTATTGCCTACCTATACTATAGTGACTAGGTACAGTTTGTAATTCATACAATTTTTCTAGATAAAAACTAGTCTCTGATAGGCCGTCGTAAAATTAAAAGGTTTGTCGAGAATATTAAACCGATCGCGATGTAGAAGGAGTTATACAATAAAAATAATTAAGTTTTTGTTTGGCTTAGTAATTGCATATTACACTTACATACATTTAATGATTCGTAACAATGTCGAGACAAAATAGTAGTAGCGATCATTATAAAGATTATAATGTTTATTATATGTAGTGTTATGCCAAAAACAACATCTATGTAGTTTTGGCAAGCGCCAAGACGAATTGCCAGACAGATTGATTACAAATGAAATCGAACATGTTTGTTTTGTACGGTTACACAGGTGCATCGCGACTAATGTGTGATTTCAACACATATAAACATACCAAAACGGATTGTTATGTATGAAAAGATTTTTTTAGGCCGAGTATCGAATGACGAACGAGACTATCGAAATTAACAAAATCGTTGTAACGCTTCCAGTCCGAGCCCAGGCTCTTTCTATGGTACAAAAAAGCATGAGTTTCGGGTTCCCGATTCCACAATTGCAATCCCAGTGAATAAGAATTTGGGTCATTGGCCTTCATGGTTAACAAAACCAATCTGGAACGTGACCTTTCAGTGGTTGGCCTACCGTCCTCCAGGATTATGTAAGTCTAAAAAGAATCAAGCAGAAACGTTTACCTGATAGCAAACATAGACGCCAGTTCATCCAGTGTACTGTTCAGCCTTTGCTGCAAGTCATGAAGGATGTCAGCAGCATCTCGCTCCAACTTGGTGCCGCCCATCGCCTCGAACATCTTCTCCAGTTGCACTCGCAGTTGTTGGATGTTGTTCATCAAGATGCAAGCCTATAAGGAAAGCATACGTTTCATAAAATGCTTCAATTGTTAGTCTATTATTGTGTTTAGATTATAAAAGACAGAACCCGCACCAAGAATAAATCTTGTGTCACGGGAACTTTTACAAACATAGAAACAACGGATAGAAAGTACAATCAGACCCGAAACAACTATTCTTGGACACAAATATTTGTTTCGTGTGAAAATAGAGCCGACGACTTCCCATTACAGCGGCCGTGGTATGACGACCACCTTAACCACTGTGCCATGGAGGCCGTCACATAAGAAAAATATTGTAATAGATATTTCAGTCACAGTCAATTTATGATCAGTTTGTTACCACAACCATGCATGCTGGCTAAAAACCTCAAGCAAAAAAAGGTAAATAATCGAAGAAGATTTATTTCCATTCAGTATTTAATCGAGCAAAGTAAAAGTTTAATTATACGAACGACGATAAGACGTATTCATTATATTTATTTACCAATCCGTATCCCTTTGCAGAAGGCAATGCGTAATGAAAAAAAACGTGTACAAAAATTGTGAAATAAAGTTGGCAAAACGATTGGAAAAACAACGTACCACTCTTTCCTCTTTCAAATGTTCGGGGAACTCCTTTTTGACGATGTCAGCGTACGCCACTAAGACTTTGACGATGGTCTTTGCGAACCGCTTCATGTACCGCTTCCAGATCTCAGGGTCTGGGCACTCGAGCTTGGAGACCACGTCGAAGCACTGCGTCAGTTGCGTGAACACATCCACCACGGAGTTACTGAAGAGGGCGTGTTCGCTCGATTTTTGGAACTGGAACAAAATGATAAGTCAGTAGTTATAAAAAAAACTATCATCTTTTCTATTATGTTTTCGCCTATTGGCTGTTATTGAAAATTAAAAACATAAAATATGCAATTGGCAGGCCTAATTTTTTTCATGAATTAGGTATTAAATATTTAATTCTTTAGTGTCCCAAATTGGTAATAAACCAGTTTAACAACATCAAATATACCATTACAAACTCATTCAAAATCTAAAAGACTAAGGTGTGAGCCCAAAAACGAAATGTATTTATATATTATTATATGCTAGAAAATATGCTGTAAAATTTACCAAATCATACAATATGCTAAATTGATTTCTGAACTGGAAGTAATATTTGCTTTTATGGCCTAATTTAGTTAAATTTTACTTGCCCCGTCTCTCTTATCCCTGTTGAAGGCTCCATTGAGGTACTCCAGCGAGACATCGTCGTTCTCATTAAGCCACTGCATCACGAAGGGCTCGAACCATGCCGGGTATTCAGGCACAGCGCCGCAGTACGGAGGGACGTCCTTCACGTAGTTTGTGTGCAGCCATTTCACCTTGAAAACAAACATAGCATTAGTAAAAAATGAAAAAAAATGTTTTGGGAAAAATAATTCGATACGGAATCAGATTGTATCTTATGGCTTCTTTTTCTTATTGTAAGGTTAGTCAGTGGTCAACCTAGTGTCAAACTTGTACAAGCCGCTCGAAGGCTTAACGACTGTTATTTTAATTGACAATCACCGGGATCGACGTACGCAGTACGCAGACAAAATTCTTATGGCTAGCATTTACTACAGCTACAATTCGCGCTTATTGCATTTTAAGTGATACCAGCAAATATGAATAACCTCGTTATTACGTCTCATTTATTGGAAAGATAAGAATTACCTTGAAGTGTAAGTTCATGTATTCGGAAGACTTGCAGAGCCGATGTTGTTCGTGTTCCTCCAACGCATACTTCATATCCACTGCGAATAGTGACCACATCGTTGCCGCCGATAGCTGTAGAAGAGATTAAAATATAATTACTGACACCAAATTGGAACATTGAAAATATATTTTGGAAATTTCAACTGAATACACATTACATAACTAAAATGCTTAGTATGGGACATGTAACGGAAATAATATAATTGATTGCGCTTTACAATGACATGGAAACAAAAACATCACACTTTACCAGAACTCTAATGAATTACTTATTTTCCAATTAGAGCGTAATTTAGGTATCCAATTATAGTGTGACATAGTTACAGTTGGAGAAAAAAAAGGATTCCAAAGGGACCATTTTTATTCCAGACATTTATATAAGACATTAAGAATGTATATTATTTTCCTAAATCTTTTTTACCTGTCCAATATTCAACTCCTGCGGGAACTGGTTGAGAACAGGCGCGTAGCTGTTCCTGTCCTCTTCTATCACAGATACGATGAGCGCGATCAACTTATGCCAGAAGTCCACCGAGTCTAACTGCGGCCCGTGATCTGACGGATCTCGTTTGGCATCATTCGGATCCACCTGAAGAACAAATTTATATTAGACTATTTACATTTTGTTTAGATGACTAACATTCTTGGTGTGCATAGGCTAAGACAAATCTAGTAAGCGATTCTTATACTTGCACAATATTGAGTTTGATACCAAAATATCGCTAAGAGAATATAACGGATGATACAACATTTTTGGTATTGTCAATGTTGTATTGTACAGCTATAACAATGACTAAAAAAGGAGTCTTACCTGGAACTCTCTATTGTACAACTCATAACAATTTTCGAATAGAAACTGATATGTTGATCTAAGGCAAGCCTTCACGCAGTCTTTGACCACAGTGCTGGCACGGGGCGGGCTGCTTAGCTCTTGGACCTGTAAACACACAAACAGTATTAATGAATGCTTTAATGAAGTACTGAAAAGAAATGCATATTCTTTTATCATAGCTTCGTCATCCCCAGGAGTAGCGGTTAAATGTATTCACCCTTTCTGTGTCGCCAATAAAAAGAAAATTCGACCCGGGATTTGAACCCGATGCCTGTTATTTATGGATGGACTATGCGCTACTGGATGGACCGCGAAGGAACCACAAACATAAAATCTATACTAATATTATAAAGCTGAAGAGTTTGTTTGTTTGTTTGTTTGTTTGTTTGTTTGTTTGTTTGAACGCGCTAATCACAGGAACTACTGGTCCGATTTGAAAAATTCTTTCGGTGTTAGATAGCCCATTTATCGAGGAAGG
Organism: Anticarsia gemmatalis; assembly: GCF_050436995.1. Classification (NCBI taxonomy): domain Eukaryota; kingdom Metazoa; phylum Arthropoda; class Insecta; order Lepidoptera; family Erebidae; genus Anticarsia; species Anticarsia gemmatalis. Next base: position 4,665,336 of record NC_134759.1, read on the forward strand.
ATATAGGCTATATAACATCACGCTACGGTCATTAGGAGCGGAGTAGCAACAAAAAATGTTACAAAAACGGGGAAAAATTTGACACATTCTCTTAGGTGACGCAAGCGAAGTTGCGCGGGTCAGCTAGTTAAAGATAAAAGCGAAATTGGTTACAATGAATATGCATCATCACAGTGGATATTGCCTCAACAACGTATCATAAACATTCAGAAAACATCAATAATCTACGGAAGTATGAATTTGCCGATATTTTGTTTCCTTGTAACGGATTATAAAGGGAACATTTTACACATCACCCAAAATTAATGCTCACCCATTGTTGCATTGTATTGCAAATGTCAAGGTTCCTTTAAATTGACAAGGGGTCGAATAAACTGTTATTGAAGGTGTCAAATACAAAAGGTGTATGAGTTTACCTTTCCAGGAAAATACATTGTTTACGAGGACTTCTTAGAAGAAAATAAGGAAGAAAAAGAAAATACGAAAATAGACTTAAAAGACACTACCGAAACACGAACAATAGAAATACGTCTTCTATAATTGATAGAAATCGAATTTCCTAGGATTCTTGATGAAAAACAAATAAACTGAAAATGTTAAAGTTAAAAGTAATTTATTGATTTGTCGTAAAACAAATCAATAAAATATTATACTAACTAACAAACTTTTGCGGTCGGAAGTAAAAATCTCTTTATAGGTGAAATGAATAACTTTAGAAATAAAAACTTATACCGTAAAATCGACCTCGGTATCCCAAATTGACCCGACTATATTATATCCTAGATAAATAAAATTATTACAATTAAATATAGCTTTTCGACAGCGTGTTGTAATGTTTTATGTCTGTTTTTAGTACATTTACATGACTAATCCCTAGTTTTTGAGTACATTTATCGGTAGTTTATCTACTTTATAGCATTTTTTAATTAACGCTATTGAATAGATAAACTACCTCTAAATGTACTTCAGAAACAAGGGGTAAGAAATTCCAAGGCTTAAAAAAATATAGCACCACCTAAACAAGTTGAGGGTCTTTAAAGTTTAATGCTATTTGGTGATATCAATACATCATTTGTTACATACCTTCATTCTGAAGAACGTAATGCTGGTCAACAGATCAACAGTAGACTTGAGATCCATGAGCTTCTCAGCGCTGGAGGCCGGGAAGTTGTTGCGGTACATCGACAAGTCAATCCGCAACGAGTTGTGGAGCTGATCCAGTAGCTTGACGAACTTCTCTTTCTAATGGCCGAAGAAAATACAGTAATTATAAAAACTATACTGTTTTTTCTTAGGCCAGGCTAGCTTGTAATGTCATATTTTAATGGCATACGAATTAGTCAAATTGTTGTCGAATTAGAGACTTTTGTTTTTAGTCTCAGATGCACAGGATTTATGTAACTAGCTACAGCACCGTTCAGATCGAAGCACAGTAATGAATGCTGTTGATTAGCGACTGAATATCTTGGTGCTGCGGTGGTACCTACCTAGGCGGCCAGTGCATGTGACCTACCACCAGTATTATATAAAGATATTCAAGTAAGTATTACTATTATTTATTTGATCGATGTATTATTAATTCCATTAGATATACTATTGAATGGATTTCTTTTTTGTGGCATAGGAAATTTAATGAATGTATTCGTATTTATTCTAATTTGATAATTAATCCAGTATAATATCAGATTCACATAGTGACGTTATAGGTTAATATAGCAATCGTTATGTGTAGTTTTTTTATCCTTGATATTCTTTTTTTCTTAAAGCAATCAAATATTACCTCGACGCAACAAATATAACAGCAAATATTCAAAATAAAATTCAGATTTTTACCCCAAAGTTAGACGCAGCGAATCGGTCCGAGGCAGAGACAGCAGACGACGCAGTCGTATGAGCGTAGTATGCGTTGATGTTGGCAAGTAAAGTTGACATGACGGCCGGCACTCCCGCACACAGGTACTTCGTCGACAGGCAGTGGAAGTGCCTGAAAAAAAGCATGTAAGAATATTTATTTTCTCTGTAGTTATTGTAAACTATTTTTAATAGTCCGGAAAGAAAAAAAGATCTATGATAATTTGCACTGTAAGTAGGAAAATTACATATTATTATGTTTTCGTGACGAATTTATGGCTTTATATATTTTTTTACGCGTAAGGTGTTGTGGTATATCATGCGATGTCGCTTGATTCATTTATTTACGTTCTTATTAACAACACTGTTGTATCCATTTTTTATTAGGTAAGTATATAAAACCCTAGGCTTTATTATTTGGGTTTTAAGTCATTAAGAACTGTTTATAAATAGTTGTGCTACTCACGTCATAGCCTGATAAATGGCTTCAATTCCGTATCTCATGGCGAACTCGTCGACGATCTCTTCAGGAATGTCGTTGAAGTAGACCTTCCATGCGTCGTCACCCCTCGCGGCTGGCAACGTGACCGCTCCTCCGTTCTCCTCGCAAAGGTAGTGGAACAGGTTCTCATGGAGACAGGTGTACTGTAACAAGTGGAAATATATCGTTTTAACATCTTGAAAGAATCTTACAAAATTTATTAACTTCATGAATGCGCCATAATTATGAGACATTTGGACTCACACTACGCGATATTTGGATCAATTTACTTTTAAAAATGTGATACCTAGATCCGAGAATTGTTTTCGCAGGTAATAAAAATTATTAATACAATACTCGTTGCTTTAAAATATATCGGCTTTGCTCGTACCTATAATACACTCCTTTGCAAAAAAAACGGGCACCTTACACACACACTTTACCTTAGCTTTTCTATGGGTAAATATTATTATATTGTTAGTATGTCATTAGCTTGGATGACTAGAAATTTCTTATTATCAATGAGAATCTAGTTTTTTAACACTTTTATCCTGGTATCGGTGTTTTAGTCAATGTAAACAGAGAGCCGTGTTAAAATGGACATTTTTATGGGTATAATGAAATTAAGACTACGAGTATTTTTATGGTATTTTAATAAAAGAGACATTAAAAAATAAAAATTAATAACGAGTATGACCTCCTCTTGCAGCGATTACGGCATGTAATCGTCTTGGCATGCTTCCCACCAGGCTTTTGATGGTGTCCTGTGGAATGTGTTCCCACTCAGTCGAGATTACACGTTTAAGCTCTCTGATGTTTTGTGGAGGTAGTTGAACAGATCGTACTCGCCTTTTTAGGAGGTCCCAAACGTGCTCAATGGGGTTAAGGTCGGGGCTCCGCGCTGGCCAATCCAAACGACGAATACCGACCTCTTGCATATAAGCATCTACGTCGCCAGAACGGTGGGCCCGAGCATTATCGTCCATGTAAATGGCATCTTCACCAATTACAGTCAGTGCGGGTTGTGCATTTTGAGAAAGGATTTCTGTTATGTACCTATGCGCATTTAGTGAGCCATTTTCTATGAATACTATCTCGGTACGATAGTTGGAAGTTACGCCCGCCCAAAACATAACGGACCCTCCACCATAAGGGGTGATTTCTTCGAAACACACATCGGCATAGCGTTCCCCTGGTCTTCGTAACACTCGCCGACGTCGGTCCTCACCATGCAGACAAATTCGAGCCTCATCGGAGAAGAGTACACTACTCCAGTTACCTGGTGTCCAAGATAGGCAATTTCTAGCGAACCTCAACCGCGCAATCCGGTGCTCACGGAGTAACTTGGGGGCCCGCGCTGGTCGTCGACTACGTATATCAGCAGCTAAAAGTCTTCTCCTCACAGTCCATAGGCTAACTTGTGCTCCTCGTACCTCTTCAAGGTTTCTTTTGAGGTCTATGTAACGCATTTGCGGTTCCTCAGCGCCTGAGTCACTAAAAAGCGATCGTCTCGCGGCTGTGTGCAACGTTTTCTCCCAGAACCTTGCCTTCTCTGAACGGAACCTGTCTCTTGGTATCGAGTCCAGGTTCTTTGTACGGTTGAACGACTCACGTTTAACCGCTGTGAGACGTAACATTGGCTACACCCCTCTTCCAGCAGCGCTATAATTTTACTAGCTCTTATTGCTTTTTCTGCCATTACGATAGACACAAAGATATCTGTTTTAAGTCACAATAAGGTAGAAATATGCGATAAACATAAATTGTTGTACTAAAAATAACGAAAAGTTACTTTTAGTTGCTTGATAACCTTTTAACCGCAAACCCGCGAAAAGTGTCACAAAATGAAAAAGGGATTAATAATTTAAAAAACAAAAGTTTTGAATTTGGAATGAACTTTTTTTCATACCCAGACTCTTTATTAAGTGCCAGTAACATAGTTTGGCTATTAAAACCTCTGAAGAACTAAATTATTACCAATAATGTTAAAAAATCAAACCCGCCCGTTTTTTTTGCAAAGGAGTTTATATTTATAAAATATTATACCGAATCTACTAAGTAAATAACCACAAAACGTACTTACAAATACAAATAAAGACTACGCATGTCTTTCAGACAACCTTTACTAACCAAATAATAAATATGGTTAGATCACAAAATAAATACGTCATATATTAATTGGATTATGTATTGATAGAAGTGTCTACGCCTTACGTATTAGAAACCACATTTTTACCACGCTTCAGCGAGATTATCTTTGACTACACGTGGACTTTAATTTTACCGTTTTTATAAAAAAAAATATATTGGCACCATTCCTATAAATCATAGAGTGAAGTCAAATTACCTTTCTCAATCAGCTATGTAAAAGACATTTACTGTTTTCAACAACCCTATACATAAATTATATAATAAATAGTCCTATCAGTTTATTTGCAAGATAATGTATCTACAAAGTTTTCTTCCAGCGACCTTGTTATATACTGAATATTATAATAATATTATGATTAAATCACCACCGCGGCTGTTTAATATCTTGATCTCATTATAATTTACATAGTGTCTTTTGTTATGTTAATATGAATAAGATGTTGTCGTGTTGATAACGTCTAGATATTAATATATTAGAACATGTACTGTAGGTACTTAATGTAGGTACATTACATTTTAACCTATTTGTTTAAAATTTCAGCTTCAATACTTACTTAACGTTAGTCTCTTATTACCATTAAAATACATCAAAGAAGAAAGGAAATATTTTTAATGACAAAATGAGAAATATTACTAAATTTCAAAAATACCAGTCTCAATTCACAAACCAAGAAATAAACAAAGAATATCAAACATTATTAAAAGTTCTTTTGAACCTCATTTCAAATATTGACTAAGTACAAAAGCCTCACAATTAGATACTTAAAAACTCCGACATTAAAATAAAAATAATATGAAAATGATCCCATCCGTCATCGCAAATACACCAAGGATTTCAAAGTTATAAATTAAAAAACTTTTTGCTACAGGAAAATGTTGAAAAACGTTTATTTTCAATACGATTTTGTGCTTCTGAAACAAAATCGAACGCTCATGGGAAATCGCGGTGCAAACCGAAAATAAATTGAATTCCCACTTTTGTCCGACCCCGAGTTGACAGTGATAAATATAGGATGACAATAATGGGTAAATTCACCTTACAGGTCGCACGAGTTACGGAAATAGTGAAGCAGTAAATATACCTTAAGCTTTCCTACACCAATATAACAGAATTAATATTACGAAAGATATAAATTAAGAATAAATTGTCAATGTTCAACGAAATATCTTAGATGGCAATAAATGTATTTCAATGGATGAGAAATCAATTGCTTTATCGGCTTTTAATTGATCTTTACAACGCATAGCCTATTACCACCTGCTGGCTAACGGTCTATCTGTCCGCAAAAATGTTTTATGGTACAGAGTCAGGATCAGAAAACGGACTTAACTTTTTGCTTTTGTTAACGCTAAAACATTGAGTAAAAAAAGGTCAAGGAAACAAGCACATTTACAATTTTAGTCCCATAAATAATCAGTATAAATAACCCAAAGTAATTTCCGGATTCCACAATTTCAAACACCACCGAACTATTTTCCGCAATCGTCGGCTACTGAAACTGTAATACGATTTTTGCCAATCCCTGATCAGTGTGGAGACACACATATACATACAGCTTAGATTACATTACGTTAAGGAAACAGAAAATGTTTTGATATTCGGAAATATTTGTGGGTGAAATTCGCCGCGATATGTTATCTCGTGAACGTTTGGGTCCGTGACCCTAATCGCTGAAAGGTTTCGATGCGGTCCACGTATGTGTTGTTTGTTCGCTGACAAATGTACGATAAATATACGCTTGGAATAAATAATTGTTTCGTTAGATAGTATTTGGAACTTTCGATTGTACCTTTTGTCAATTTTACCTAAGCCTGCCTGTTGTACTGCACGTAATTTAACCCTCTTAGCTATATCAGTGCTTTAATTTAGATTTTCTACTTTTAACCGCAGTTAAAAGATTCAAATAAGATTGAAAATTAAATACTGGATTATTTTTATAATAATTTTTTATCCCAAAAAAGAAACCTCTTGATTCGTTCTTTTTTAACAGCTTGTTATTAGTTTACCAGTATTAAAAATAGATTTTTTTCCAAAAACCTTGTATAAACCCTTTTAAATTCTTTTAAACAAAACACATTTTTTTGCAGTTCATAATCGTGCACATTTGAGCTAATGCTAATGACGTCTCATTAGTCTCACAATATCGTGCACGGACAATGCATAGCCGCGTTTATCACGACTTGACATAAATCTACACGACAGGCCACTGTGACAACATGTCTGAACCCACTGATTTACAGCAACGGTTGACATGTTCGGGGTGAATTAGCATAGCATCAAGGATTTGAACGATTATATATATGTGTCTTCATAGACATATTTAACTTAATTCAACATTTAATACTACGTACAGGGTTTACGCACGATTTAAATCTTTAACGACTACGATATCTTTAGTATAAACTATAGTTTATAATCGTCATTTTAATTTTTTTGACTTTTCAATCGTTTTATTTTTTCAATTTTGTCACCTCAAATCATCCTAAAACATTATAGGAAGAATGAGTCGATATTTTGGCGAAAACTCTATTAAACAATCGTAAAATAAAAGTAACAAAACAAAGGCTTATTTAAAATAAAATATCTTTAGAATAAAAACATACTATTTTTTATCAAAGTAGCACAGCTTCATTTGACTCAAATAGCGTCATTTAAAAAGTGATGTTTCGTTAGACCAGAACTTCAGTCAGAATAATCAAATCTTGCTGGAGGCATCCGCGTGAGTGCCGAAATTCAATCCCAAGCTTCATTCGATGTAAATTAAGTCACCAATATCAGAAGCACTGAAATTCCGCCACAAGACCTTGAACTTCGCGTATAAAGAGAAATATTTAAAATTTTCGAGGTTAAACAATGCACGTGTGAAACGCTTGCTTTAGTCTAAATCAAACTTATTGTCTACATTAAAACATACAGAAAATTGTTGTTGTTTAATTCCACACATACAAGGCATTTCTATGGAAGGTAAAGATACTTCTTTATATTTATCGATCTGTTTCCAATATTATAATAGAAACAAAGACATAATATTATTACATTGAAATTGAAGCCCACTATTCTTTACAACCATTGTTCGGTCACGATACAAAGTCGGAGCAAAATATTTCACTCAGAAGATTAAGACCTCTATATCAAAACCTAGCAAGCCTTTAGGCAAAACCTTAAAAAAAGTAATTTATTTTCGGCGAAAAAATATCTTAGTATTACCGCATTTTTTGAGATAACTCTCTATTACCGTTTGTTCCATTCCCAACCGTTTGGCTGAACATGTAAATTTTCCTATCTAATCCAATTTTGTGTATAAACTCTAGGTATTTTGTTATAATCAAAGTTTACCGTTATTGTAATGTTTGGGGCTGTTTACTTGAGGGAATAATGTTATTGTTATTTAATATTGTTATTAGGATTTTAGTTCGTGGTTTACACGTGCCGCCTGTATATTTGGGTAGTGGTTATTTTAATAGGCATACCCTTTTAGGAACATCTATATGGGCACTTATTGTAAAATTATTTTAATATACTCCGTAGTAAGTTAATTGCTCTGAGTAGTATCGTAATTTTAGTCTCTGTTTTTGGATTTCGTCATGTTAAAATATTATATTATTCAAATGAAAAATTCAAATAAATTGAGTACTTCGAATACTATTTGCTTTTATAACGCTTACATATTTGTCGTGAAACATACCTTCACGGTACTACAAATTATTCCCAAACAACCTCTACTAAAACAATGAATTGTGAAGTCGGATCAAAAGGAAATAAAAATAAATCCTCGTTGGGGCCGCGACCGTACCAAATGCACTCGAATCCAGCGCGTGACAGCAAAAGCTGCGACAAAAAAAAAACAAACACTCGGAATTCTTTTTTAAAAATGCAGGCCGGCAGACACTACCTTTGGACTTTTAAAACCATCAGAGGACGTTTTTTCGGTAACGGTACAAATCGTAAAAGAAAATCGGATAAGCGGAACATCAAAGAAGAAAATAAAACACTGCAAAGATTTTACTACAAAATACATGGTATAAAATCTAGATATGTAATTTAGATATTAACATCACGACTGTAATATCCGAAGATGTAGCCAAAGACGTATGAAATACAAAAGCGTTTCGCCATTTACAATGATAGTTCCATATATTAAAGAACGAGCATGTTGCTTTTTACCGGGGACGTTATCTTCGGCTCACTATTGAGCTAATATAGAAAATACCAATAACACTTAGCTCGGCCTGGTAAGCGGACCCGGGACCCAATGATTAGCTGCCGTATACACTGCTGCCAAATCCAAAGAGGCAGTAGGTAATATTTACTATTCAAACAACAATACATTTAGTTCTAAGAAAATCTAGCTTTTTCAAATAGTTCACTTCAATTTGAATAAGAGATTCTCCTTTATCCCTCTGAGATTTACTTAGAACATACTTCAAAGTTATTGATGATTGTGTATCTATTTTGATGGTAATGTATCTATAAATCTTTTGGACATGTTAAAAGTAACAAATAGTGATCAATAACGTCCCTACGCAATATACAGTGATTTACTAGAAGTCATTTTTTCTAGCCTATAAATTCTTTGTAAATGGATAGTGTTTAGCAAGAGTACCTTTTTTCTAGGAAAAAAATGGCTAAGCTCTGAAATAAATTGATTTTGTTCATGTCAATATCTAGCGCCTAGGTTTATTGTTTCCTAGCTTCAGTTTTACTTCATTATTAATGAGACAGAAAGATACTTTGAGCATAAATGTAGCATAGTTTTGCTATATTGAAAGCTTTTGACATTTTGAGTATAAGATGAATATTGATATCAATATACCAGTAAAACTGTTCTTTAAATTACTTTCACATAACAGTATGTTTTTACTCACTACAAGAAAGATGTCTGTCGTTTCGAACGTTGTTTCTGTCGGAGACGTTCAGAAGAACAATATAATTATTATAAGTTAAAACATGCAAAAAAAAACACTGTAGGCCTTTACGCAAATATTACAAAGCTAGTCGTTTTATAAGGGTCATTGCTTCCAAAACTTGCCTAAAGTACACATCGACCTTACTTTTTAGTACTCCAAGGTACGCTCAAAGTACTATGAAAATACACCACCGACAAACTTTTCTTTATACATATTTCTTTACGAATTTTCCTTCCGAGAAGCAGCACAACATGATGCTTTATAAAAATTTCTACGTATTCTTAATTGGTTTACGCTTTAAGTGATTAGCTGAATACAGGGTGTAATTAAAACTCGAGCATGTACAGGTTGATTGTTAAAGCATCGTTAAAAAACCACTTGAACAAAATGTATGTTATTATGGTACTGATGAAACTTAATGGTCAATGACCTTGATTGATTTTTAGACTTACACATTACAGTGAGTGAGTCAGTAATCGATATAATAATATCACTTTACTCGTACTGTCACGCATTATCGTATCAATATTATGTTATAGAAATATATTTTTACGTTACTCAGTACATTGAAATGGATGTAACATAATTTTATTTTGGTTTCTTTCTATAAGATATATATTTTTTGCCTTAAATTAAACTGACTGTATTAGTCGCAAGAAACTGACCCTTAAAAATATTAAAATAACCTTCCCTTAAAATAAATTTACTATACAGATTACAGTACAATTTAAAGGTATGGACGACCTGTTGCTACTAGTAAAGACAATTTATAACTGGCCACTGAACAAGCAAGAATAATATGCACACACATTATACGTTGACAAAGGAACCACCTGTTTTATGTTGCGACGTAATTTTGTTGAAATATCTTGATAGTACCTAGTTATTAAGGTCAAAATAGTATCAAATGTAGCACAATAATACTATATTTATAGATAAAAATATATTGTTTAACATATAATTGCATGAAATTGAGGAAATGCCTAACGTTTCGGCGCAGATTGCAGTTATGAAAACATATTGTTTCGTAACTTACAATAATATTGTCTATTCAGGGTTTTCCGTATCTTGAATCAAATTATTGTAAACAAATACTATAATAATACTAATAATAACTTAGTAAAAAAACAAAATACAAAATACAGAATAAACCGAGAAATGACTGGATAAACAAGGAAGTACTCAAAACATTACGCATTCGAAATGCTTCGTGGAAGAAATATCGAAAGGACCCTAATAACATTACCAAGGAATCGGATTTTAAAACAAAAAGGAGCATAGCTGCTAAAACTATTAGGACTGCAAAAAATAATTACTTCCATGAAAGTTTCAAGAAATGTCAGAAAGAACCAAAAAAGATGTGGGAACTTATTAACACGCTAGCAAATAATAAAAATAAAGTCACAACTATGCCCTCTAAACTAAATACAGAAAAAGGACTAATTACAGGCGGGCAGGAAATTGTACAATATCTCAACGACTTCTTCTCAACCGTAGGTACAGTTTTAGCTAGTAAAATAGAAACACAGGACACAATTAATAGCACACACAATATTACAACCATTCATACACATAACACAGCCAGCCATACACAAAATACAACAACAACCACATCAGTATTACATACATTACAACCAACCACAAATAAAGAAATAAATGATATTATAGATAATTTAAATAATAACACAAGCAACGGAATAGACGGAATTAGCGTGAAAGATGTAAAGTGCATGAAGCCTCTTATACTAAATAATCTTACTAACTGTATTAACGAATGTCTAAAGCAAGGAATATTCCCTTCCAGTTTAAAAATAGCAAAAGTATCACCGATACATAAATCAGGTCCTAAAGATGATCCTAACAACCATCGTCCTATATCTGTTCTGCCGGTTTTTTCAAAAATATATGAAAAAGTAATCTATACTAGACTCAATTCCTACCTCACAGACAATAACTTTTTTATTAAGCAACAGTATGGATTTCGACCAAGATCAAACACTGTATCAGCTGCAATCGATCTCACAACCAAAATTCAAACAGCCCTAGATAAAAAACAACTTGCCTTGGGTATTTTTATCGATTTAAAAAAGGCATTTGATACTATTTCGCACAAATTACTCTTAACACAACTTAGAGATATAGGAGTCTCGGGCGATGCATACAATATAATAAAATCATACATGAATAGATCACAAATAGTTAAAGTTGGCAGTATCCAAAGTTCACCTGCCTCACTGTCGTACGGCATACCTCAAGGGTCAATTCTAGGACCATTGTTGTTCCTCATTTATATAAATAGCATTAGCACTATCAATCTTACTGGTGAAATTTCCCTTTTCGCTGACGACACATGTCTTTTTTATTTTGGTAGCAACCTCAATGAACTTGTCACCGAAGCTCAAAGTGACCTAAACAAGGTAAGTGAATGGTTCACATCGAAATTACTCACCATCAATACTGCTAAAACAGCCTATATGATATTCGCGGCTAAAAATAAAAAAGTCCCGCAACAAGTTAATTTAACCATTAAAAATGATATAATAAACAAATCCAATGAAGAAAAATATCTAGGTCTAGTTATGGACCCTATTCTAACATGGCGTAATCACATTAACAAAGTTAAAAGTAAACTTTCCCCCCTTATTGGAGCCTTGCGCCGTATTATTCCTTGTATTCCGTGGACGATACGGCCTGTCATTTACAATAGTCTCGTCAAACCACATATTGAATACATGATTGAAGTATGGGGAACCGCGGCCAAATCTAATATCCAGGAAATACAAATCTTGCAAAATAAAATTATAAAAACACTATACAATTTTGATTACCTTGCACCCACCACAAAAATATACAAAGACACACACATACTCAACATAAATCAAATATACGTTTATAAAACATGCATGTTAGTAAGGAAAATAATAACACAAGATACACATACACAAACACACTTTGTCGAAAAAGTCCAAACATACAACAGTAGAAGACACAACAAGTTAGAACTAATCCACCCTAGAACAAACTATGGCAAGAATAGCATTTTATATGCAGGAGCCAAACTGTACAATAGCCTACCGGAAGAAGTATTGAGTAGTAAAAACCTAAGTATTTTTCGAACCCGACTAAAACTGTTCGTACAACAAAATTGTTAACAAAAAAAAAAATGTTTTATTAGGATGAAATTGTATATTCTTTTCTTTGTGTTACTCTATATAGAAAATTTATTTGCTCACAGATTGTTAATGCATGCTTATTTAATTATGTACAGTTCTCAATGTAAGCGAACTACTTGTTCTTTTTGAGAAATAAATGTCTTTAAACCGAAATATCTACAAAATCCATTGTAAAAATATTCGGACTCATATTTTCAAACACCCAAGTAGATTATCTGACTTAAGATCATCCTCTCATCATGACGAAAAAGAGCAAAGGCGATAGCGATTCCGCCATTTTGTTTCGTTATTTTTTTAAAATGAAGGTTGAAGTAATAAAGCAACGTTTTGAGTAATAGCGTGAGATATTTTTCTCGCGTTCATTTTTTCCTTCACGTCTTAACAAGGGTGCGTTGCGCTTATATATTTTAATTTATAATACGTTTTTAGGTCACTCAGCGTATTTTGGCGTTCCCTTGTTATCTGAAATTGATGGGCGCTTTTAAGATGATTATTTTGTTTTAATAAGATTTGAGATCGTTCGTCAAATATTTTGTTTACGATTCAATATCGACAAGTTATTGAATCCGGCCTTAATGTTGTGATGAATGAATGTTTGATGACAGGATAAAAAATATAAAAACATAGCTCTGTTATATAATAGTGTTACAAACATAATATCGCGCCTATTATTATACATGCATACGTAGGCAAATGTATATGAAATGCATGTTTCGCCATTAACAACGTTGGTCCCATATAATAGGGGGTGCATATCTACAATTTTTTTTGTGATTCAAGCATTAATTATATTATTGTAGAATGTTGTAGTAAAAACAATAACACATAATTCAGTCTATAAAATGCCAAATATCATTCAGACCCCTTCTTTTTAGTAAACTTGTACTCTACCGAACCATCGAATTGATAGGAACAATAGTATAAAAAGCTAAACCAAATCAAAATCAATTTATCTTCAAAACGACGAACTCTATAATAAAACAGACAGTCAAAGACAAAATTAATTGACACAATTCGAAATAGACTCCTATAAACCGACATCAGGTGGCAGTTATCTCGTTCTGGTTCCAATGAAAAATGTATAGCGACTTGTTCAATCCGCGAGGCGACCGTCTCAAGGGATATTGAGATCAATACTTTGTAATAGTGGAAAAGATTGTTATGCTATTGGTGTTTGAAAGCAATTTGTTGTGTTATAAATCAATGTTCTTTGAAGAATATCCTTTTTAAGTAGAGCGTAAAATGATGTGATTGTTATTTTGCTTTCTGCGATCATTTTTTGCACATTTTATACATACTTACTTGTTAATTGCTAATGCTCGTTGCTTTACCACTTTTTGAGATCAAATATGGTCGAAATAATACATGTAACAGAGTTATTAACCCAAACTGGGTCAGCATAGTGGATAAAAGGGTTTCATTCCGGGAGGCATTCCTTACACAGCAGTGGGCAGGGTTCAATATATTTATTTAATATAATGTTGACGACTCTAGTGCTTGACATGAAACAAGTCAATGGCTAATTATTAGACTAGCACATAACAACTGCATTACGTGACACATGTATTCGTTTGTATAATTGTGTGTACACAATCTTTAACTGCAGTCAAATTAACTAAACAACGTACAGTAAACACTCAAACATTAGTCGACCTATTTCTTTTACCAAATAACCAACATTTACTTAAATATCACTTTTCAGATCAACTTGCCTATTAGCGTGACAGCACACATAAACATGCACGCAATTATAAATCTTATTAACATAATCTTATAGACGGAAATGGAATCAATTTTTCGGTATTAAACTTCTCACATTCAGTATAATTCATTTAGGGAGGTCGCACCAATATTTTGGAGTCCATTTAATTAAGGAGACCCTCAATAAATCAAGGAAAGATAAATTGGTTTAAATGGGTCCCTCCTACCTTTGTAGAGGTACTAGACCGCGTAATATATATGTATATGAAAGTGACCCTACGGAACCTGTCAGGTGTGTAACGGGGACGTAACTAAACGGACAAGTAATAAATTCTCAGTTAAAGTTTCGAAAGAGTTTCGTGAATGTGTTTTAAAATTGCACGCTGTATCTCATTTCAATGAATAAATTGTTTGTTGCACACAGGAAGAGTTTTATTTGCTCCATGGGAAACACCTTTGTGAATGGTATTCATGATGATAAAATAAAAAGTGTACCTTTGATCCGAAACTATATGTGTTTGTATGTAAATACGAGAATAACGCTGACACGAATGTCTGAATCAAACATTTTAATGCAATTTAAAACATTGTGCAAAGCAGCAATTAACGAATGAAATTAGAAAAAAAAGTTCCCTTTGTTACATTTTTGGTGTTGGTGTTTAGAATAATCGTCATACGTCGTTAATAAGTTTATACTAATAAATGGTCACTTGATTTCCGAATTAGGACGAGTGAATCTTTATTCTATTAAAGGGCTAATTGGTTTTGGCAGTTTATTAGAAACAATTAAGTTTAGGCCATTGCCTCAAACTTTATTGGATCTCAATTATATACCTGAAATAGTTGAAATGTTACGTAATGGTTTTAAGGTCTTACTCGAGTCAGGGTTTTTGTTACCGATTTTTTGTCATCCTAAGCAATTAGTATAATAATATAATGTTACTCGATGGATAAAATTATCTTACGTTTAGTAGTTTTTACGCATCAAATAAACTGAATAAAAACCATTCTGTTAATATCAAACAAACAGTCGTAACAAAACATTACGTGCTTATTCCATATTCTACGTCTCAATTAGCTACGAATTGCAGCTACGTCGTAGAGGTTTCGTAGAGGGGTTATATCGTGTGCGTTTTACATCAGAACTTAAGTATGTCATAAAAATTAACATCTCACGTGCACTGTTAGTAAAATATTCAAAATATATTTTATCACGCGGTTCGTTAATGGCTGTGGGCACGCATTACCTCACTTCCTGAATAACAAAGGCTTGTTGCAAGGAAAATATGTTTACTAACAAAGTGTGGGATTTGGTTTAAACATACGTGTTTGAACCACGCAATGCACGTCACATGGTTATGTATAAGGCTTATCAAGTTTTTAATATTGAGGCAATTTTTCTTTAAGAATAGGTATTTAAATTAGGGCGTGGTGTGACACGGAAGAATTCAAAGTACACGTACAAATCAATATATACATATATTAAATAAAACTCTTCCGTAACTGGGTGACTGACAGACAACGCACAGTCAAAACTAGGTACTAAACGTTGAAAGTTGAAATTTTGATATGAAGTTTCTTTAGGAAGTGTAAGTGTGTTTCTTCGCGAAGGAGGTAGAAAGGGGGGAAAACATTTATATGAACATCGGCAACATAAAATGTTGTGAAAACGGAAATAATTAAGTCCACGCGGACAAATCGACTAGTTAACATATCGACGGTCCCTACGTACAATAACCTAATTGGAAAACGCAAATTTTACAGGAGAGCGGTTTGAAGTTTCAAACACTTGTATCTCAAGTTCTATCAATCGCAGAGCTATGAAATTTTGCACGAAGTCTTTATTTGTTGTCTTTTATGAGAAAATAAAATAAAAACGTTAAAATATATTCATTTTATTTCAACTTACCTGACGATATTTTGATGGCTTTACCTTTATCTTTTACATTTTTCATTTTCTTTTTTGCGCGAGCGCAACAAGCCCGCATGTGGGAGTTACGGGGGAGGCGCGCGGGGGTGTTGTTGACTTGCCAATGTAAAAATTAAATGTCTTAACTCTCACTAGTGACATTTTACATTGGAAGTGTTGTAGTTCTGGGGTTTGTCGAGTGTTGATTTAGGGTAGAATTAAAGCATTTTTACTAATTTTTCTTTGATCCATCGAAAGTATATGACAACCGGAAGGTCACGGAAACAAAAAAGGCAAATCCCGTAAGTACCACTTGAGGGAATGTACGTAGGGACCGTCGATATAAACAGTAAACAGTAACGCCTTTGTGTTAGAGTACCTATTGATCAATAAATTGTGACGTCATAAATACATGAGGTCGGTCGCATTGTCCTACAATAGGGACATCAAAAGCTATAAAATACCGACACGTTTTTAATTCCTACCTATTTTTAAACTCATTAAACTAGGGATAACTTTGAAATTAAACCTCGGGGGTGTCAAGAGCCTAATTGAAAGCTGTTGAGCATAAAGTAGAGGTTTCGTTTGGAAAAACGAGAAATTGATTGATTTACTTTCAATACGTTAATAGGTTCGCTTTTGTTGAGTGAAATTAGATTTCTCAAACGCTCTGTCGGCATGCTGCTTGTTTTAAATACGTAGAGCCAGTTTTATGATTTATAAATAGATGTTTTAATAACCTATCTGCTACACACGGTTACAGTTAATGTAAATATAAAAGCAACGGTCTGAATTTCAGCTAATAGGCTATTTAGAAGTGGTTAAACGGTATATATACTTATATATTTATAGTAGATTTTGTCATCTTACTTCATCTGCCATTAAACTAGAGATAATTTAATTTATAATCTTACTTAATGCTAACTTTTATGGTTTGATATTTACCTATTCTCAACACAACGATCTTATTTATGAAGACATAAAAAAAATATTATAATACACGGCGTATTACAGAGCGTCATTGCTTATATCAAATGCCAATATACATAAATATTTCACGCCTTCAACCTTCACAAAAACGTCGCCTCTTTTTATAAACTCAAAATATTCCAAGATACATTTCCGCCGAAAAAAGGCCCCGATCTGCTGAGAAATTCGCATTTATCCAAAAAGCCACTCAACGTTTATTACACATATAATATATAATAATATATGTAAACGTACCTATATGTTGAGGTAAATAATCAACATTGAATGAAACATATATTTATTAACAGACAGATTTATTTTCAAACAGAAAAATATTAGAAAAATTACCTGTTATCAATTCAATTAGGCAAAAAATGGAAAGCAGTGTGAAGCTTTTCCATATTATTAGTTTTGTTATATAGAAGCCTACGGGCGGCCAGAGGCATTGACCTGAAGTTACAGAAAAAAGGACAGTAATAATTCTAGGCCCAGATTTCTGCTTTTAAATACTAATCACGAAAAACCCTGCTTTCCAACAATATTGAAACAAAAGCATGAACTTCTAGTATTGGCTAGTAAGAGCGAAAAGACTTCTTTCATTATTTCATATTTTACAAAAAAATATTTTTCACGCACGTATTACTGAAAAATATTAGGTACATGTGTGAAAGCGTATCTCCATGTTGTGTAATCAAAAAATCTTTTCGCGTCGCTTCATACCTGTTACAACATCAAAGGAACGGAGACTATGTGTTACAAACGTACCGAGTAT
Organism: Anticarsia gemmatalis; assembly: GCF_050436995.1. Classification (NCBI taxonomy): domain Eukaryota; kingdom Metazoa; phylum Arthropoda; class Insecta; order Lepidoptera; family Erebidae; genus Anticarsia; species Anticarsia gemmatalis. Next base: position 4,683,251 of record NC_134759.1, read on the forward strand.
ACATGCGTTAAGGTTTATACTTTGTCGACGTGGTTTGTATACCTTATCTTTAGGGTACCTAGATATCTGGCTGTCCGATCTTACTGAAATCTTTAAGGCCTAAAAAAAATATAAAATCTTTTCTTACATTTTTTGTTTGTATTTTATCAAGACAGTTTGTTTCATGCAAATAGTACAAAGTTTATATTACAATACGATTACAAAAAATCGACGGTGAATTGTAAAACCATATTAAAGTTTATAAATTTAAAACAGTTGTTACGAGTTGAGTGGTAAGTATATCCTTGCGACATAAAACTTTAATATTTTGAATTTTTTAATTACAAAATTATGTTTTTAAAGTCCTAATTCAGATATATTTACATTAGTTATACAAATAGAAATACTTCTACAACCCACTAACATTCCTGTATTTCTGTTTCATTTGATTACGATTAGCACATGGCTATCTAAGCGCTTACATTAGCACATAATATTGTTACTTTCACTTGTCCTTTTGTCCCCACAAAGCCTACACTCGTAGTCTAATTGGTTCGTAAACAGATTAGGTAATGTGTTTCTTTTTTATTATGTAAAAATGGTGTTAGCCAAGTTTAGCACACAGGAAAAATAATTAGTACAAGACCGGGAACTTATGTGTATATTATTTATTACCTATATTAGATTATTGATTGAGAAAAATAAACACATACCTACAAATTACGCATATTACTCAAAATTTATTTGTCTCTCAAGCCGACAATATTTGCGCTTAATTATCGTAACAATTTAATTATGAAGTCCAACGACCTTTTGAAAGGAGGTGTGCTGGCATTACAATTTATTTTAGTCTTTTGTTAGAAAAATCTTGGAATCCGAACAGAAATATATTTTTATTATTAATAATCAGCATTTTAATATCAATAGTAAAATATATGTGTTAACAAAGCATATTTTTTAATATAAGCTCTACTACCAAATCACGAATATAAGTCCAACAGATTTTTGTATCAGTAAAATAAGAACGTATCCCCCTTAACAAGATAATTAGTTTCAAGAACTGTTATAATACTTGAAGATCTTTGGCTAACTTTGATAATTTCTTCACTTATTAGCCTCTTTATAATAGCGAATTAGGGAAATAAGAAAAACTTTGAGAGGAAGTACTTTGTCATACTAATAAGATGCTTAAGAACGATTTATACCTTCGGATATGAACTTTAGTTAACTTTTTGCTGTACAGCCTAAGTATCTGTAATTTACTTAAGTATTGTCACTCCTTATAACATAAGACTAACTTAGCTTGTAAGATAAAATATATAACAATGAAAAAAAATATTTGTAGTCCCTTACAACACGGAAATGTTTGCTTAAAAAGGGACCTCAAATGATATTGTCATCATTGACTTTATGGTATTAAAATGAAGTGTTTTTTTTTAATCAATGTTTTTGATGGCTTTAATATCAGGCACTTTATCGTTAATTAAATGAAAACGTTACTACGAAAGGCCGAACGAAATGAAAAATTTTTATACTTGTGTGAAAATATGTATACTTTTTCTATAATATTTTTTATCTTAAGTAAAGCATATTTTAATTTAATAAATTAAACTACGATAAAACTCTTTTCCAGTCTAAAAAAAATATCACGACAATGCAGACGTGGCACATTTCTAAAAAAATCCCTTTGATCGCTACATTTTTTTGACTATCTAATCTCTGTCAGTTACGTCATTAAATACGTATATTTTAAAGGATATCTTGCTTTGACATTTCTCCTTGACCCGGCTTTATTAAAAAGGAACATTTTCCGTCAACACAGACAAAATTGTCCGTAGCAGCCGTATTTTGACATGCGAAAGCGATCCAAGTTCCGTAACTAGAAAAGGATGGCGCTATACAATTTGAAAAATGCTATCTCATTCTAAGAATAGATTTTAAATCGCTTTACTACGTCAGTATACGCCTTTTATATTAAAAGTATTATTATCTATCAATCCGGATTTTACGGCTGTATTTTGAAATGCAAGAGCGATCTTATTACAAGAAAGAAGACGTAAGGTTTGCTTCACACAATATACTGTTCGGGGCGTTTGATTGAGCAATATTGACCAAACAACAAAACTGACTCGTATCACTTGTTCGGCATATGCCGATCGCGGTCATCTACTCTGATTCGGCTTTGCCGCCCGGCTAGGCCGATAAATGCCGAAGCACCGACCCTATAACACTATCTCCTTCTATCGATATGATTTAAATCGCTGTGAAACAGCTGTAAACAGAATATGGACTTAAGATTAAAAGTATTATATTATTCTATCATCCGGATTTTGTTTTAAGCACTTAATAAAAATCTTATCTCGATCTTTCGTGACTGTTGTAAGTATAAAGTGATGTGATATGTTAGGAATGAGGCAAAGGAAATGAAAGTTGTGTTTGTGTACTGCCTATTTAAAAATGAGTGAAATTGTAAAAAGTACTAGTAATAAACGTAATGTTTACTTGTGATCTCTAACCTTTATTTTTAAATTAAGTTTCGCAGTAACCGGTAAAGATGCCTTTTGAAAATTCTATTTTATTAGTAAAATACGTGTGAAAATCGGATAAAAAACATTTCAAATCTTTGATTTGGTCGTAATTCGAGTAAAAAGTAATGGAACAATTTTATTACAAAAACGTTTGAAAACTGATGATTCATATTTTACTATTAAGTACATCAAATTACTAAAAACATACATATAACCGGTGCACTAATAGCTACTAAATATTATCGTATAAAAATCTCTACCTAGCTTCTCACCTTTCAAAATACAGTCAAGCTATTATTTTCAAACACTTTACGACTTAAACTTTGGCCTCACACGCCACGTACAGGCCACTAATAATTCAAACATCAAACTCTTAATAGCTGGCTCAAAATTGATACGAATGAGTTTCACATCAAGCTCGCTACGTTAACTTTGACACTTGTAAATTGACTTTCTGGTGTACAGTCGTGTGCATAGATTTGGCATTGATAGTAGCAGTAGCCTAAAATGTTAATGTATTTTTTGTACAAATTGTAGATATGCAGTGTTGATAATAATTCATCCAGACCGATATTAATGAAGTTGAAAAACAAAATGTTGTGTTTTTTTTATAAATTTCAAGTGCATAGTTCTTTGTAACTGGAAGGCATTTACGATAAAATCCATAAATGAAGTCGAAAAATAAAAGTTAACAAGGAGCAAGTAGCATTTTTGTCCTATAAATGGAGTCGAAGAATAAAAAGGTAGCAGAAGCAAGTGGTGTTTTTGTCTTTGTCTATATTCATGGGTAAGAACAGTAATTTAATTTTCACGCTCACCGTATTTATATTAATATCTTATGTTATAATTAATTACAAGTAATTCTAATGCTAACAACATTTTGAAAATATAACAGTGTAAACATATTTCTATTCGCGACTGTAGCCATACTAGTACCGGTACAATTACGCATGAACTTTGACATCATGACCTGATTTTATACTTTTCAAATATTAATTTGACGGAAACGTGTAGCATGGTTTTGGGGCGAGGGGAACAGAAATTGTGTTAACACAAATCCAGTTAGAAGTGATTCGATATTTGGTCTTTTGATTCGTTTTGTTGGGTCAGTATTGTGTTGGTAGTATTGGGGTTGATGTACAGGTAAATATTGAATGTGTTTTAAATCTTTCTTGTACAAATACACTATTTGCATATGTTTTTAATATCAGTGTTAGGCTAGATTTAGGATAAATACGAAGTTTATCACGCGTTTTTAATAAGTTAAATGTTTTGTTTATGTGTGTAATTAAATAGAAATTAATTCAAAAAGTGAAACGTAAATATGATTTTTCATCAATATTTGGTTATAATTTAAATACCAATATGTAGAAAACACAACAAAATCAACAAGATTCAAATCAAAATAAAGTAATTCTCGTCTCACAACAGTCTAATTCTAGGTTCCAACTAAACTCACAAAGTACAAAGATATACCACTAGTTGCTCCTCTACAAAGAAGCCAACAATTACCCACAGGTAGACCTTTATGACGTCACAAAGACTTTCCGCAGCTAGACTTCAAGAGGGGAAGAACACAATTGACATATCCGATGTGATTCTACCTCTACAAAGAAATTGTCAGCTTTATTCAAGTACTAAGTGGTTTAGACCTAGAGTGGAACAGAGTGACAATAGTCGAGAATTTGATTTCCAATTTGAGATTGAGTGTGTTTGGCGCTTTTCGACTATATTTAAAATCGGTGTTCAGTATTTAATACAATTAATATAATTATAGCTAACTTACCCTATATAACTTGAAGTAAATAAGATAGTTGGCATAGACACGACAATGAAAAATATATAAGTATTTGATAAAAAACCACATACGTGTTTATATTATAAAGTAATAACTTCTAGAAAAAAATCTTGAACCTAATATAAAATTGCACTGCTTGGGATTTCCATTCGTACTTTCAAAGATTGAACATAAAATTTTATTGATATGTGCCCCATACGATTTAAAAGGTTTCTTAGATCGTAAGTCGATGAAATCTTAAACAGATTTTTTTGAAGAAAAGGAATAATAAATCTGAAAATGTCAGCATAAAATATCATTTTTTATTCAAATGGAAATGTATTTTATAAAAATATAGAGTATTATATCTTACTTCAATTGAAACTACTTATTTCAATATTATTCTACGAAGAAGTTGAACAAAGCAAATTCGTAATAAGCCTACTTAGGACTTGTAGAAGTCTAGACAAATTAGATTCAATAGAAATAGTTTGATAAAGAACAAGTAAACTTTGAAAATATACTTACGAAATACTTTATGAAACAATAAAACGAATAAATGTTGCGTAGTAACGGTCGTGAATATTTTTTTATGATTCATAGATTTTTTTAAAATTCTGATTGAACTTAGGACACGTTGTTTTAACAATCTTCTTTAGTATATACTCGTAAAGAAGATTGTCGCACTTTGTCTAACCCCGGAATTGAACCCGAAACTTTATGATCTGCTGTCGGATATAACTGCATCGGCGCCACAAAGACGTGCTAGTCTCCTAAAGTAGAATAAAAGCGAAAACAACAAAATGAGAGTAATGAAAACCGGCAAGGGAATAAAAAGAAAATCTATGCATAGTAATTACGCCTGTAATAAACCAGTAATATGGTTTAATTTCTCGAAACGATCGCCGCTTGAATACCAATGCTTAATCCTATAAATTAACAATCACAGTTTACAACCGGGACACACGAGTATTACCAAAACCTCCTATAATTTAGGGAATATAGCATATAAATTTAGATTTTAGAATATTAATTGCAGCTTACTGACTTTGTATTGTGTGTTTCAATTGAAATTACCATTTGGCTTATTTACACAAAGTAATATTATTAAAGTAAACGATCTGTGGGTTATGCAACCCTTGGCGCGGTCACTCCAAAGATGGGTGACCGCATAGTGGTATTTGAACTGGGCGTCTCCGTGCTTCTGAGGGCACGTTAAAAGTCGGTCCCGGCTGTTATCTACTACGATAACAGTCGTTAAGCCATGTCAAAGGCCTTCGGGCGGCTTGAACAACTTTGACACTAGGTTGACCACTAACCATACGATAAGAAGATAAGAAGAAGAATGACTACCGTACATACTAATATACGAGTATATTTTGTAAACTTCTAAGATACAATGTTTTGGTTGAAAAAAGTGTTACTATGCCTTCAAACCCTTTGCTTTGTAGACCATAAAGCTGATATAGCACACGGTAAATGGTGCAAGTATCATTACATAATTCTGATTTTATACATATAATGACCAACTGCAGGCTATTTCATACGCATTTGTGAAATTAATTTCGTTATCTGCCACGTATTTCGTATACAAATAAATTATACTGGTAAAATATTTTTGAATTTAAAACACCAACGAAGTGTAACTATTAAATAATACGTGCATAACGAATTTACCCGATATTGTATTTCAGTTTGAACGAATTAATCGAATGGTTGGACGTAATGTATATCCAATGGTTTCGCGAATCAAAAGTGCTATCGAGTACTTTACAATTATAAAACGTTCATACAAGTTTTCAATGCAATTAATTTATGATTTATTTTGTTTTAATACGTTTGTGCTGTTTTAATGAAAAGCATAGGTTTTTCGTTTTATTTTCATTTAAATATGTATTTCATAATAATGTGTATACAGCCAGTTGCGCTCATTAGTCGATAAACAAATAAATAAGTTCGGCAGCCTTTTGTGTCCAGATTACTGAGATAAAAAACTACTTAGAACTATTTAAGCTGAGATTTTTTGTGCTACGGAGAATACGATAAAAATCATTCCTTTCAGCAGAAAATTAAAATTACGTTTAATGTATTAAAACCTTCCGTCAGTTCTAGCAACTGTGACTTCTCTACTGAAAATACAGAAAAATTAAAAATAATATATGTTCTTATATACCTGTGTTTGCTGTTTACTTTTTCAACGAAATCATTACAATAATATAAATTGAGCTGAAATTTCACCGAATTTCTCTTTAATAAATACCGAATACTTATGGAATACGCTGAAAATATTACTTATTTAATATTATTCAAGTATTTTATGAGCCAACGCTTCCCTTTACATATCCTGATATAAAATATAAATAAATTCTTGTGTAATAAATCAGAGAATACATCAAAAAGATAAAATATGTGCAGGTATTTATTTTATTCGTATATTCTTCTATTGTATATTTTTATGATAATATTTGTTGAAGCTCTAAACAAATTTTATATACAGGGTGGGCCGCGGAGTTTTGCGAATTTGAAAAATTCATAAAAAAAAAAACAAAAGTAATATTAAAACCAATTTATTTTTAAATTGAAGTTAACATTTGGGAAAATCATTTCTCAAAAATAACACTATCCAGATGCGCACCATCTCGCTGCAAACATTCTTAGAATCTCGACTTCAAATTGACATAAACTCGTTCGCACATGGCGCGCGGAATAGCGGCCATTTCTTCGCGGATAATGGCCTTCAACTTTGCAATCGTGGTCGGATTATTATTGTAGACTCTACTTTTCATGATTCTATTGCTCATGTAGCCCCATAGGAAAAAATCTGGTGGAGTTAAATCCGGAGTCCTCGGTGGCCATGGAAAGTCACCTCGGCGCGAAATGAGTTTTCCAGCAAACATCTCCTTTACTACAGCCAAACTCTCGTTAGAGGTATGGCAAGTGGCGTCATCTTGTTGAAACCATGTCGCACTATTGTACCCTCGAAATTCTGACAGTTGCGGGAAAAATAAATTGCCCAACAAGGCTGTGAATCGCTCAGTATTTACTGTCACAGAATTCCCTCGCTGGTCTGTACGGAAGCTCTGACTTTGTGTATGTTTTCATCTGTCCTTTTCGTCCTTTCGGGCCCCTTAGGTTTCTGATTAAGGGTCGAACCGGTAGCCTCGAACTTTCTGACTCACGCCCTAATCAAACTTTCACTCGGACACTGTTTTAAATCATGCATCCATAGTAAGAGCGAAATGAACGTCGAAAAATAACGCACAAATCAGCATTTTTGTAATAATTTTTTACACAGAACACAGCTGTTCACCCGTAAAGTGCTCCATTGCGACTAAATTTCCGAAGCCCGAGCTACAGATCCCCACCTCCCGCGCTCCGCTCCCGTCCCCCGTTCCAACGCTATAGCGATTTTAAATTCGTAAAACTCCGTGGCCCACCCTGTATTTATTTACAGAACTTGATTTATGCCATACTTTAACATACTCGATATGTCATGAACGAGTGTGATATTTTTACTACATAGTACAACGTTGTTTTTTCGAAGTTTGTTCAGACTTTGTTGAGTTTATTGCCCGTGTTTATTTATTTGTTTGAAAGGATACACAAAACAAAACGTAGTACATTTTAGGATATTATAACATATAAGATTTGATGGATGATTATGGTGAGTCTGAGGAAAAGCTATGGGTTTGTTCTACAAACTAGTTTTTAAATACATATTTACAGGGTGTTATTTATACTGGTTATGCGATTTAGAGATACCTCTAGATCGCATAACCAGTATAAATAACAATACAATTATACAATTGCTCTATTTCAAAGTTTCATCCCATCATCAGTACAATATTTTTTATGCCAGTAGGTTAATCTTTAATTGATTAGTAAATAAACAGATGCCTAACATACTTCAACAAATGACGTCTAAAAGCAGATCAAATTCGACTTCTCAAAGCAAACAAGAGAGTTTCGATCACAATAACCTTGTAAGTGAGACATAAACAGGAAAATATCGAACACTTGTGTTTTCACACAGAAACACATAAAATACGACACAAAAACCAAAGGTGTAAAAGGAAAAATAACAAACTGCGGCAAAGATAACAAAAATAACTGGTGCAATTTGCGTTTTGATTTTTCGATGGTACAAAAACCTTCCCGTGGCAATCTAACACGTCCTTGTTATATTATGGCCTGCGTACTACAAGAATTTTATTTGGTAACAGGCTCAGAATACAAATTTAGCGAAAACTTGCTGAAGTTTTTCGTATGTTACGCGTTATGTGACTACCGTTTTAATGAATCACTGTCCTTGAGAACGATTGAAGTTTGTTTGTTTTATCATTCTAAATATTATTATATTGTTATCAAGTAAACTGCACGTTTGGCGCAGTGGTTTAAGCGGTCACCTCGCCGCAATAACCGTAGTGCCGCGTGTGGCGGGTTCGAATCCCACCCGGGACAAATATTTGTGTGATGAGCACGAGTATTTGTTCTGAGCCTGGATGTTAATTTATCTATATAAGTATGTATTTAGAAGTATATAAGTATATTTATCAGTGGTCTGGTTACCATAGTACAAGCTCTGCTTAGTTTGGAATCAGATGACCGTGTGTGAGTTGTCCAAAAATATTTATTATTATTTATTTATATTGATTAACCATTCTATTAAAACTAAGCGTCATAAGTATACTATGTAATATGCCAATAAATATGACGCATAAGACTTTCCTTAAACTGTAATTTACTGTACTGTAACCGTTTAGGGGTTCTTACGTGCAATATTTCTGACAGTTACCATATAGTGACAATTACTATTGCATGTCAACATACCATATAATTATATATATTTTAAAACCGTAGTAATAATAGTTTTAATAACTATTCTTAACAGTATAATATAAAGAAGAAATAAAAATATCTAAAGCATATTATACGCAAAAATAAAACCTTTCTTTTTCCAGTGCTTCCATTTTGTTTCTTTTCTGCTATGTATAAAACTCATTTCTTTTATCTCATTGCGTATAATTATTCTTTTATACTCTTTATAATACACTACAATTAGTACACACTATCTCATTGTTTAATATTACCCAGTATTATAAATGAAGCTACCACTACTTACAGTCATATTGTTCGAATAATATTTCCTAAACACATTGCAGGTATTCAAACAGGAAGAATATCAACCAAAATATATTATTTATTCGCAAGATGACAGTACTCCCATAAAATATGGGGAAGAGTCATGTTTCACCAAGGATTTATAGCTAAGGAAATTAAGGGACATTAATCTTTTAAGTCCCGTAGCGACAACAAATTTGTCGCGCCACTGTTTCGGCAACCAGAGCGGAAATGTACTGTCAGTTAAATAAATAATAGAATGGACATGGAGAGCTCAGGTGGAAGGTATTCTGGTTATTTTCGTAAATTGGATCCGGATGGACGGTATACGTACGCGTAGATTCGTCAAAAACAACGGCCTTTATTTAAATCCCATGAGAGTCACAAGTCTTATTGCTTTTTGGAGCCGTAGTTTGTCATTAAGACTGGATTTTTTTGTTTTTTTAAGCCCTATGGAAATCGACGTGATGGAAATATATCACACAAAATATAAATGAAACTTTGATTTTAATTAGTTCTCTAAAAACCTATCAATAATTGTAATACTTAAGTTGATCTAAATCTTTGTCAATAATAAAATAGAAGAGAAAAGTAGTATTTTCTTGTGTTCAAAGTCTTCCATCAAACATCACGAAGACATTTCCTCGAAGCCAAGTAAATACTAAATGGAGTGTCAATAATCCGAACTGGCTTGCACGCGATGAAGCCACGATACCATTGCGTTTAAATACCAAGTGTTTCATCAATGCACAACGCCTTCAATACTGAATACATCAAGCCCGAGGCTTTAGGGCCGTCATAAAACAAGCCAAGGCTCAAATGTGCCGCGTTTTTCCTGGTACGGTCAGCAGAGACATAAAAAGAATTAGGGACGAAGCTTTTATAAAAAAAATGTGCTACCAAGAGCAATTACTACATCAGTCTTGCAGCCGACGTGACACGCATTGTGATGGTATGTTTTTTGCCTACGGTACTTGAGAAAAATTGCCCTAGTTCTGACATTTTTATTGGTGGTCATTTAAAACCAATTTGTTGTGGTATAAAAGAGTATGTTTATTTGTAGAGTGTATCGGATTTGATTCAATATAGTGGCAGAAGGCTTACAGAGAGTCACGTGCGTGTATCGTTTATTCTCGGAAGGAATAGACACACCAATCCAATAACTTGATACAACAGTGGGATGCGTGATGCATTCAGAATGTTCCTCATAACTCTGTTACATGAATGTATTGGAGATATTGAACCACAGAGTCTGAGGAAGAGAATGTATTTCAATCGATATTCGGAAACAGAATGGATAGAAACAAAGACAGTATAAATTTCAAGGTTCCGAAAACAATTAAGCGTAATTTTTGTAAAAGCGTTTAACAGATATAACAAGCTCGAATAAAAAATATTCTTAACTCCTAATGCTACATGATAAATATATCGCATCCCCGGTGCAATACTGTCACTTATGCAAAAATGTAGTTTTTCAGGAGAAGCATTTAAAACGTTGACACTTCACACAACAATGACTTTATAACATATCTATAGATTTGTTTTTTTTTTACAAAAGTGACAGTGTTGCACCGGGAGTGCGATATGTATGTTGTACAAAAGGTACAAAATGTATGTATGAATATGTTATAGGACTTTGTTGATCCTTGAATGTAACTCCGTACGATAAGAAAACTCGCGATCACTGAACCAGTCAAAACTTTATAACAAAAACTATTTCAAAACTTTCCAAATAAATCTAACTGGAAACGAAAATTATAATTTTATTTTGCTCACCGTCCTGCCAACTTTGTCTATAATATACCCTTCTATGCAATAGAAGCACCATCGTTTCAAAGGCGCAGCGTTTCACATAAAAATACCCATAGACCTTAAGTATGAGGAAAAAACGGGTCCCTCCATTAATTCCACGGGCTACGGACCGACAGCAGATACCGGTACTTGACGAAAACTAATCTTTGACTAAATACGCTTATCTGAATGAGAAAATGTTTCATTAAGCTAATTTCGATAATTTCGATGAGATCATTTCAACAGGGTGACTGATGCATTTTACATTGTAAGAAAGCATATTGGGATGTGTTAAGCTGCGAATGTAGTAGTTGTACTTGTTTCAGTTACACGAGGACAGAAATTATATAATATGGCACATCTTGGCTAAGAGCAGAGAATAAGTCATAATATATCATAAAGGGTCTCATTAAAATAATACGAAATATTAAAAAAAAACTTTTGTGGCTTAAGAATTTGGGAACTGAAATGTAGTTTAATTAGTATCTTGGTCATTTATACTTACATGCTAAACTTATGCATCCTGTTTATAAATCAAATCGACTTTGGTCGAAGCTTCAAACGAAAATAGATCAAGTCAATAATTTCTAATTAATGTTTATTACATCAAACATAGTTTGCCTTCATGTTACATACGTAATTACAAGGAGTTTTTAATGTAATGTGTAATCAGTGAATTGTTGTGAAAAATTCGTGTCATTACATAAAGGGGTTTTGTGTTTGTGTTCATGTGCCCTTTGTTTTAGGTAGAAAACGCCTCGGATTCCGTATATTTTCAACCGTTATTTTTATTATTAAGTGTGGAAAATATTGAAGATGTTTGTATTTTTCCAAACATCTATACTAATGCAAAGTTCAAGCTAGCAAAATATACCGAACGAACACACAGAGAAAGTGATAAGTACGAAAAGTCAAACTGCCTTGAATTCCGAATAAGTTCGATAAGTTGGAAAGCCAATAAATCTGCTTCCTTCCTGAAGAGCGAGCGACAAAAGAAAACAACTTGACTGGAATAAACTAACAACCACAAAAGGGAAAATTGACTCGACTTAAAATGTATAAGAAAATTGAAACAATTACGAAATTGCAGTAATTATACTAAAATATAATTAGAGTAATTTACTGAGTCTTAGTTAGCGATATCTAAAATTCTGTAGCAAATTATCTAAAGTAACTTTATCTACGGAGATGTTGGAAGGCGAGACCTGTAAGCCATTTACGTGCAGGGCACGTCACCATTAAGCCATAGAGTGGACAATGCTTTTATCAGACAATAGCCATTAAATATTCAGCGTCAGTACAATAATTGGTTCGTTACCTCCCTCCAAAATATTAAAACGTATTTCTTCCTGAACTTTCCGATTGTATCCGCTTTTCAAAGTAAAATTTTAATTTTCATCCATTCATTATTATTTTAAAACGAGGGCGACGTTTCGTTTTAAATATTTTGAAGGCTGAATTCGGATTTGTATCAGATATTTTATGATTTTAACAAACGAATTGTTTCAGTTTTATCAAAATATTTATGTTTTATTTTGTAAAAATATTGTTTCAGATAAATTTCACTGGTGTGAATTTAGTTGATGACACAAATGCTGCCGTATCACAGTACACTGTAAAAACAGAATTCATAATATTCGACACTCAGGATTTTATTTTACGGGCGGCGAAAATATTCCTTTATTAAAAGTACAGAGGCGTAAATACTTTTACAGTCAAAAAGCGAACACTCATAAAAGTATTGATTTTGATACAAACAATTCCTTTTCAGGTCAAACAGACAAATACTTCGAAAACTAGACATCAACTTACGTAATACACATTTCTTTGGAAACACCTATCAAAAGACCCGTGTCACAAACAAAACCTATTAAAAACTTTGTATTGTTACTAGTGCTAAACTTTTCACTACGATACGGGTTTTTATACAACATACTGTAACCCTAAAAACTAGTAACCGGTGGGGTTAAAGTAATGCAATTAAAAGTTGGTAGCGTGCGACACTAGAGCCTTTGTGCTACAATTACGTACATAAGTGGTTATACCGGTGTTACTGTAGGGTTAAATGCTCTCTCTGACGTTTGTTATGTGTAGTTACTGCCGCGGGTTTTTCAGGGTTATAGTTTTATGTGCTCGTGGCTATTATCTTGACGGTTTTATGACTGTTTTGAGCTTTACACGATAGCGTCTTATTGAATAAACTATTCATAGTTTTGTGATTGAATTCTTATTGTATGTGTTTTTTCCATCGTAAGCATCAAGAGGCGAAAAGTAAACACAATATCGTAGTAATATTTTTTCACAATTAAAATTAACTTGAAAGCAAATCTATGTTAATAAAGACGTAAAAATCTATACTAATATTATAAAAAGGAAAAATTTGTATGCAAGTATGTTTGTGTGCATTTGTAACGAATTGGCTCAAATGGTACTGGACTGATTTTTCAAATTATTTTGTAATTTAAATGCTACGTTAATACTGATTAAAATACACTATTTTAGTAGCAAGGAAAAAAAAATAACGATACTACTAAAACTGCAAAAAATTGAAAAAAATTATGCGAACCGTGCGAATCCGGAACGGGCTACTAGTGTTTTAAACAAATTATTTTAATACGGAGTCAATTATTTATAATATAATTTAACTCTATTAGCTAAACAAAAGGTTTAAAAAGTTCTACGCTTCAAAATTCTGCTACCTAGTAAGCCATGCAATATGTACGTCGTGCATAACTGCACATGACAGTAGTCGAGGTCCACGGACCGTTGATGGATTGATGGCTTTATTGGCCACTGTGGACCGTTCCATTTACACTAGCTTAACATATTGGATGTTTGAATTTTTAGGCTCAAATAATCATTGTTGACTTTCGGAAATAAACTACAAAAATGGTATTTTTTATTTGAATAGTCGAAGGTGTAACGAAAATTATATCAAATATTAAGAACTTGAACTTGATGTTTTTGGCAAATTATGGTTATGTACGTAGTATCTTGATTGATGTTTCAACAGTAAATTCTCATTTCTCAAAATACTCCTTATCATATGTAGCCAAAAAAACAATGCCGGTTTTTTTACTATCTATTAGAATGTGATGAAAACTATTAAACCTCTTAAATACTTTTTACAGGCTTTCCCCAAAATATATATTTCGTAAGTCAAAGGTGTTTGTTTACTTGAAGTAAAAATCCAAAATCTCTGCATCGACACTAATGATTTTTAAACTTAGCTATCATTGCTTCTTGTAAACATTATTAACGAGATTTCTGTACAATAAATTTTGTAGTTTCGCTCTCTCTTATTTGTTTCGTGGGTGTAGTTAGAATTAAATCAAGCGGCAAAGCAATTTCAGTTGTGGTTTGATACAGAGTCTCTGCGGCCGCGTTAAACAGTGCGTCTTGGTTTGTGCTAAGTCGTTATACAGATAGGCTTCACCGCAGTCATTGACCGCTTTTCATATTGTACTGTATTTGTGAAGATAGTGAACCAATTGGTATTCAGCTTTTGAGAATTTATTTCGGCACAAACTAAATATTTAACGATGTTGTATTACCGTGATTTTATGCTCAATAGTTCTTTAAAATGTCTAAGTATTTTTTTAAGTAATTTTATTTAAGAAGACCTTCAATAATATAATATACTATCGAACATTTTCAAACATTGCTTTTTATTATGACACGAGCAGTTATACTTGGAGATAGCGCAGCTAGTAAAATAATACACCCAATTTATGCCATTTGCAACATGATTTACTAGAGGACACAAAAAGATTCTTCGATCATTTATATGCCACACAAAATACTTGAAAAACTATAACAATAAAATAGACAATTATTTGATGACATCAACATATAAAAACTACGCACAAACATTATGCGAATAATAAACAGTAAGTACTCAGGAACAAACAACTATAAAGCCTAGTACATAACTATAGCAACAATAGTACAAGAGCCTGTTATGTACTCTCATGAAGGTTTTATACCTAGGTTTATATGTCTAGGGAACTATCGTGAACATTATCATAAAGGCTAAGATGTAATTAAGAAATGAAGTTAGCCCTAAAAAGATAGAAGGCTCTGGGATAAAAGGTTTCATCTCTTTATTGTATAGTTCGTTATGTTTTTATGTTTCTTTGTTATTATTTACAAGTGGACATTGTATGTTTGCATGAGCAAGCCGAATTGAAAAACTAGAATTATTGAAAAATACAAAGACGAAATAGAAATAGAAAGCTATTAATTAGGGACAACGGCTGGATAGGCGCTAAGTGCGATTGGCAACTTTTACTAAGTGAATCTGAGTAAGGTATCTGAAAAAAAATATATATTATGCAATATAGTCGGTGTGATAGCCGTGGAGGTTTAAAAGTAGATTTCAACTTTCTGAGTTTTTAACAACGAAACGAATCTCAAACTTCCTAAATAATTTATTAAATACAGGTATTTAAAAGTTAATGACTTAATTATTCAATAATGCTAAGAATAAAACCACGATTAAATATTTAAAAGTCTCTTCTTAATCACTTTAAGCACCATTACTTATTACCTTCCCACAATTTCCATATTAGCCCCCCACAAAACGACTTAAACATTCTTAGTACACAACCTTGCGAAAGAACATTACGCTACAGCATTTTATACGAAGTAAAACGACGCTACTTTATTTAAGTCTAAAGTCTAAATTACCTCCGAGCACTTGATAGCTTAACGAGAAATACTTCGCCGGAACATTAACACCCTATTGCTTTTATAATAGCTGCTAAATAAACGCATTATGTAATTGATTATTGTTCCTTGTTTATTTATGGACAGGTCGTTTGGAAGGTGAGTTTCTTAACAATAAGGTATCGAGTATTTTGACATTATTTAGGACTAGCTAGTTCGCACAGCTCCATTTCAGTCTATTATCTCGTGAACAAAATAACAACTGGCCTTTGTTTCATCGCTGGTATTCAACTATCGTCATGTTAAATGTATGAGTGGAAGAGTAACAGAGATAATTTTTTAATAAGTACGGTTGCATATAATTGTGTCATTTTGTTTTTCAACGGGCAACGTGTGTCTATACTCTACATAATTCTTTCTGAAAATACAATAATCCGGAACTATAACGGTTCAAAATGCAATACTTCAATATGCGACGAACACGCCGCTTTCATTGTCCGTTTGTCTTTTTCAAAAGACAATTTTCAACACCGGAAATGTACCAGAATATTACAACATACAATTTACGTCCACAAATTACAAGTCAACTCAAAATATTTCAACTTCAACACGCAGTCGCAGTTCCATTTACATCTACCACTAACGATGTGACCCAAAAAATTATGACCCTCACAGAAATATATAACTCATTGAATTAAATTGAGCATACCTAAAATTCAGGTGCAAAATTCACACGTTTTTCATTCGGAAAAGTACCAAAAACGGGAAATGTTTGAAGGTGGTGTCTTGAAGCAAATTGTGACTATTATTCGGGCCATTACGTATGTTCAAATCACCATCAAACGAGCAATTTGACTCCGTCGCCTCCCTCAAGTTGAATGGAGGAAAAATTTTAATTAACTTCATTCGCACTCATTATTTTACTTGAAAAACGAAAGGCTAGACTTTTACGGAGAAGTACTAAGCTTTATTTGCTTTTATTGTGCCTGTTGTAATTACAACGCGGTGGGTAGTGAAATGCGTATATTTTTTAAGTTTATATTTTTCAAGCATTAGTTTTCCGCCCGCGGTTTTGCCCACATGCAATTTCACCCCATTCAGATGGGATTTTCCAAAAATCCTCTCTTAGTACTTCTATACATTTTCTAAGGAATCTTCATACCAAATTTCAACTTTCTGAACTCAGTAGTTTCGGCTGTGCGTTGTCCATCAGTCAGTCACTCGATAACGGAAAAGTTTTATATCTATTGATTGTGAAGTATGGCTACTTCAAATATAAATATTCTATTTGTATACTTGACCTTTAGTTCTACTTTATATTGTGATGGTGATATTATAAAACTATAATAGTCATCGTTTAGAAACTATTTACGAAAATAGCTTGCAATCGATACCTAAAAAGTAGACCATATTCGTTTATTAAGTATAGAACGCATTAAGGCACAACATTTCTATAAATAAAAATGAATCGATCAACTAAACTAAATTGGATAATTATTTTTAATATGTTTGTTACTGTCAGGACAAGGT
This sequence comes from Anticarsia gemmatalis, assembly GCF_050436995.1. Classification (NCBI taxonomy): domain Eukaryota; kingdom Metazoa; phylum Arthropoda; class Insecta; order Lepidoptera; family Erebidae; genus Anticarsia; species Anticarsia gemmatalis. The sequence continues at coordinate 4,700,645 of NC_134759.1, forward strand.
TTGTACAGGATCGATGGGATAGAAATTTCCGCAGGAACGAAATCAACGGGATTACATTGTACTCTACCCGGACGAAGTCGGAGCAATCTGCTAGTTATAAAATAAATATACAGATAAACTACATGACTCAAGGTAAACAAAACTGTAATGTCTTCAACGGAAAATGTGCTTTATACAACAACAATTTAAGTGTTAAATTCCTACAAACTCATTATTGTACAGTACTTGAATTCATGCATTTGTAAACGTTAGTCTGCAATTAACATAACTGAGCTTCGGATCTTGTCGCTTACGACCTTTATTACTTAGTAACGTTGATTACAGTGAAATTGTGTTAACACATTCGTGTAAATGCGATTACTATCTCTGAACCTATAGAAGGTATGTATAGTTAGACTGTATGTTTCGTTTCTTATCGTGTGACTTAATATTCAACTATTCGAACGAAGTATTTATTTCATGCCAATTTTTTGTCTAAAATGCAAGAACGCAAGTATTTTCTGTTTTCAAAAACAACTCAGTCATCTATAACTGCACTTCATAGGGAAATGTGAATAACTTGAATACATAATAATACATTTCATGTGCATATACACATAGCTATGTTTTTAGTGTTAAATTGGTTTTTACCACTAATTAATAAGAAGTATTTTAAAGTAATGAAATAATTAGTTATTATATTCTCTTACTAACTGGTAAAGTACACTTTTAGTTAAATATTTGAGTGTTCTAAGTAACTACGCATATTTCCGTCATTACCATATTCTTAAAACTTAAACTAGCTGCTTAAAATTCCCGCAAATATTTCTCAAACTACGCAAGCGACATCAGAAGTTGTTAATATTTAAATAGCTTAACAAACTTTGTACCATAATCCGTCAACTTAGTAGGGAGCCTTGTATGCAAGGTTCGGAGTATATTTTTTTTTAATTTAGCGCTCTGCGACCTGTAAGCTTAGGCAACTGATAGTGGCCTGTTTGATACAGGTACTTTATTTTGGACTAGAGGCCGCCTGCAACTGCGTCCGCGTTGAAACCCTTCCCGTGTAAATCCCGATCCCTCGGGAACTCCGGGATAAAAAGTAGCCTATGTCTTATTCTGGGTCTTCAGCTACCTATATTCCAAATTTCATCGTAATCGATTCAGTAGTATTGGCATGAAAGAGTAACAAACATTCATACATATGTACATACATACATACATACTCACAAACTTTTGCATTTATAATATTAGTAGGATAGTAGGATACACACAAAATAATATTTTATAGTCTAGATTTATCGTGCATGCTAAGGCTCTCTACTAAGTTGTTGGACTATATCTAAACCGCTGTAGACTTACATAAAATATTAAATACATTTTTTTCACGTTTCAGGGGCCATTATGGTTTTTTTATTTAAACTTTCAACTCCATGTAACATCCGGGGTGTATAAATTTAACAAATTAGTGAAGGGTAGCAATAAAAAAGTTTTTTTAAACCCTTTTGTAATTACAAGCCGATGTTGGCTCGCGTGAGAAAAGCAAGGGTAAACCTAATTAAGATATTTAAATTTTAAGCAGGTATTTTAAATTATCGTGATTTACGTGTTGATGCATTGAATTATTGTTGTATGCATCTAAGTTATTTACTAAATATTTTAGAACTTAATCAGTAGTTCATAATATAATGTAATTGAATCAAAAACAAAGATGAAAGCATTGTCATAAATTCAATTTAAGTTGCATTTAAAAAGATATCGGTTATAAATTACTTAAGCAATCATTTATTTTACTATAATTTGTAGTTTTAGTATAATGAGTATTAATAACTGATTTTAACATTATCTACTAAGTAAAACGTTAAAACCTTTACAGCGTCTTTAACAATCCTAATTTTTATTTTAAAGAAGTGTTTTCTTTCTACGAAAATCCTTCCTAAATTGCGATTAAAATATGTCACACTAAGAGTAGTGTACAGTGGTAGTTTTAGAAATTTTCTCATCAAACTAACTCCTTTTGCAAAATACGTGCGGGAATTACGAAGTTTGTAACTCATTTCTCCGCACCTATTTAGTTTGTACTTCTTCTACACTTGTGACTGTACATCTGGACTTAAAACTCTGAGCTACATTTTATAGCGAACAGAAGTAAGTTTCGTCAGCTCAAAGTAATGAAGAATAAATTTTGTATTACTAGTTTTTTTTTTGGTTGGTGAATGTTATTGAATTGAATTTAAGTTATAAACTGTTTAAAACTTTATTCAGTACAAGTTCGGCATTCTTACATTTATTTGTATGCCATGTCAATGCATAGTAATTTTATTCAAACGATTTCAACATTTGATTTCAAATATGAATTTCGTAAAAAAATATACGTAATACACCCAGTGGCGTAAAAAGGAAACAATTTTAATAAATTAAGTGTTTGCAGGTAAAACTGGATGATTAGGGACAATCCTCGCGGGAGAAGCCGTAGCGGATTTTTTTCTACAAAAATCTGAAAGCAGGGTCCGTAAAATGTAAAAAGGTGCGGAAAGGACTTCTCAAGCGGCCCGAGGACGCAAGTTTTAATAACATTGGATTTTACTTTGATGGGAGCCGGGAACTTTAAAGAATAGTATTTCTGCCCGACTAAGAAATTAAGTAGAAAAGTAAGGATGAAATTACGTCATGCGTTTTTAATATAACTTTGCGCCCGCTTTTATAACTAAGTAATTGTTAAAGTTGTGGACTATCGTCTCCAATTAAGATATTTATGAAGGAACAACAATGAATAAGTTCATTAAAGTTTTCATTTTCTCAAGGCACTACTCGTATAATTAAAATACTAGTTTCATCTACCTTAGATAGCTCTCATCTGATAATATTCGAGTGGCTCTGACAGGTTCTTAAGCCTTTGTGCAGTACCATCTTTCGATGTCAGAGGCTATCTCATAATTTGATCCCGAGGGCACAACACATCTTACGAATTTCTGTGCATCTGCAGTGCACAATCCCCTTTGTAAACGGTCCAACTCAAAACCGTACATACATTTTCATTCAAGAGGTTGGTTCGCTTTGTAGAATCTATTCTAACCACAAAACTTCGTCCAACTCAAAGCCAACAAACTTGATCTTTATTTGTGTGGAAGTTTCCTTATTTTGTTTCCAAGATTAAATTAAATATTACGTCGGAAAACTCCGTTTGTGTCCGTAAAAGTTGAAGAATTAATGATGACGATAGCTCTTCCGGTCAAAATGATTCCAGCTAATAATATTACATAAATTAAAACCGATATTCAGGCTAAAATAACTGGGAAATTTTGTAGGAAATTCAATATTAATATTCAAACACAACCCAGAACTTTGTTGTTCACGACTTTCCAAGTATATTTTGTGCAAACATTTAGTTTAAGGGAGGAGTTGGGGTAAAAATCTTGGAGCGCTGGACGGGCGTCCTTTACTATTTCAAAATTATACTTGCATCACCTGGAAGCGAGATTTAGCGAGGACATGCAGCGGGACCGACAAACTTTCTGCATACATTTTAAGCAAAGTTTCCTCTTATATTGCACCTTTATGTGCTTGTAAAATCTCTGAATGCTTGCAATTTGTCGCGTAGCGATAATTCAGAAGTTTCCCGTATTAGCACTTTGTGTAAATGTTACAACTCTTTATAACTGCATTCGTTTGCAGAAAACATTTGAGATACAAATTGTTGAAAAAATAAAACAAAGTTCGCTGTTCTACTTCACTGTTACTCTATAAAATTACAATAATATATTACGGAATATTGCCACGATAAGGAACATAAATCTCTCGATAATGTCTACGTTTGAAATTCAAAATGAAAGGGTTTTAAATCGATAACGCTTGGCTATTTCGTAACAATTTCGATTAAAGCGAGCTCATTATTTGAGACAAATATTAAAAGTACTTTTAAACATTCCGAGAGCTGGTTATTTTCTTAAAAGGATTGTATTTGGTTAACGTAGATGTCTGTGTTATTACTGGGATCGAAATAAATTAGGTTCCTTTTAAAAAATATACAATATATCATACATTATATATTGTAGGCCACGAAATGAGTGAACAAAATCTATTTATTTTGGGTTGTAAATTGTTGATTTACTAAGTTTGACAATTAATGAATAGCCAAAATGTAATCCTACGACGCCTGTTAGAGGCGCTGATCGGATTTTCACACAAAATTTCTCGATAGCTAGCCGGTTATCGATAGTTGTGGACAACCGCGCTTCAGAAAAATAGAATCTCAAATTCTTCATACGAGAGTTATAAAACTTTACTTCAAGTATAGCACTCCATATCTTGCACGATAGAACTAATGACGTAACGGGCGAGTTCGACGTTCGACTATTCCCCACTAAACTGCGGAAACTTCTAAGTTCAATATCTACATCGTTACTTGACAGATATTACAAAGTTTGTGACGTCACACCACTGCTCCATGTTAGAGATAGTTGACAGTTTATGAGGTAGTTCTTGTATGTAACGATTTATGTACATAATTATGTATTATTAGAGTGAAAACGCGAGTTTTAAACGCGAAGGAAAATATCAATTGAACTAGAGTTCTTTGTCTAGTTGTTGGCCGAAACATTAGGGAGTATAATAGTAAAATTAAATTTAAATTAAAGAATATTTCCCAATAGAAGGACCCAATAACATTTCTTCCCTATATCCCACCTTCTCCAATTTTTGATCAGGACAAACAAAGTGTGGTTTTAGGTATAACATGTGTGTTGGTATGAAAGCAGATAAACGAAATACACCGAATATTTCTTTTAATCGTTGGTTATGTCCTTTTAAACGTAACAAAATGAAGCTATCTACAACCCGGGAGCCATGATTTTGAACCTCAACTTTTATACTAAAATTATAAAAGTAATGAATAGCATAATTTAATTAAAAATTCATGCAGCGAGAGCCATTTTCATTAAACGCAATGTACATATAATGTGGCAAAGTTACATACATCTAAGTAAATTAATTAAGTTTTAATTAAATATGCCTTGTCTGTTGAGGTGGCTTATGAATGCCTTGATACATAACCGAGACATGAGTTTTGAAGTTATCAAGAAATTGGGAGATGCATAACATTTTATGCTGTAGATATTGCATTTAATAACGTTTAAATGGCTTAATATGAAAGCTGAAAGGATATGCATATTTATCTATTATTTATATGGCATCTAAGGTTTTCTTTATGCATCTTTCATGTAGTCACAAATGTTTCGTAATAAACAACTTATAACGATTTACACTTCCTTCTTTGTCTCCAAGCCTCCGTAACGATTCAACGCTATTGTTACTACAATAGAATTCGTAACTAACAAATAGCACCGCGTTATCTACAAAGCAGAGCTGTTTATCTTCGTTTAAAGACACTAAAGCAACTCATTATTCACTCATACTATTTATTACTGTCCAATTTTCTTCGAGAATCTATTGATAATATAGCCATCGATCTAGCGCTTCGACATTTTACTTTATTATTATTTACGATAGCACTTGAAAGGTTCACAAATTATTGACGTTAAATTGACGAAATTGTCACGTCTTGTTGTCAATAGAGCCTTAAATAAAAGCTAAGACCTAAGTGAAATTGAGTGTGATATTTTTACAAGTCTGCCGATTTACGGGCGAGTGCTCTGACGAATGATGTGACCATTTTTTTTAAGGCAGACAGTTATTGGAAACGTGGACCTTTATATGTATCGGATATTTTATTGCTAGCATTTCGCTGAAATCTAGTCATTTCAATGTAGTTTAATAAAAAAGGATTGAAAAATAGTTTTTACATTTTTCAACTGCAGTAGTTTACAGTGTATAAAAATTGCACACATTTATTTCACTTTACACAAAGAAATTTAAATTCCGTCAACCATAACCATCCAACACAAAGTTGGCCAGAAAATAAGCATTAAAATTCCCGACGGAGGCATACAGTGGACATAAAATAACCAGCTTAAATTATTTTCATCACAACAGTGGCCTCGGTCACCGTACTCCCTAGACTCCCAAATGTAACCAAGAAATTATACTTTTGCATTAGCTAGCAGTTTCGTTTAGTTAGCCTGCTACAAAAACTTTTCACATTTATTCAGAAAAGTTGTTCTATTCTCGCATCTGGTGGAGGCTGTAGTCAACCTTCGAAAGCTCGACAACTAGATTTGATTGTACTCCGCAGAATTGAACTCGGGCTGTAATAAACGGCCGCTGTAATTCGAATTAATGGTATAAAAGAACGATTCGACCGAAAAATGTTCGGCTTCGGGTTCAATTGATTTAATTTGGAACTAGGTTTTTACTCCGCGATGTTACCTACAATACTAAATTAAGAATAAAAAGTGACCTTTTTATCAACAAATGAACTTAAAATCGTTTTTATCTTTAGTCTAAGCAATAGCCGTTGTTATTACACATATTATTATTGGTACATTAAATTATATTGTATATGAGCACACACCCGTACATTTACATCCGTAATAATTTCAAAATGAAGATAGAAATACAATCAAACATTTCATTAGCAACCGCCAGACAATCGTAATTAAACTCAAGTTAATTTGTTCCAACATTGGCTCAAAAGAAAGCCGACAAATGATTACAAAACAATATCCAATTACGGCCGTCAGGTTCAGTAATTGTGTGAAATAACGAGTAATTAGAGACATTGCTGGCTTTTGTCCAAGGGGCATGGTGCCAATGCTTTGGCCAACCTGTTGACTTGCCATGTGAATTAAGAAATATCGTTTATAAAACGTTAGGTACGTTCGAGTGAAATACGACATAGTTTTATCGCGGAAGCAGTTGGCTTATTACATATTCTTGCTTTCGTGTATACAAAGTTTCCTGTTGCATTTTGTGCAACAGCATTAAGGCATAAATTAGTCCTATAGATAAAACGTGAATTGTTGCTTTAGTGAATCGTTCACTAATGAAAGTACACTCGTATCTTGATGTTTGGTTTTAAAATGCTGTCAATAAACAGTCACTGACCTGGACATGGTAAGGTGCGACCTTCTCTTCACCCTTAATCTCCACATTGATGTGCAGTCTGATGGCTCCGGACACAGCCGACTTGTCTGTCCTCTTCTCCAAGTTGTACCAAACGTCCATCTCGCCCGAAAGAGTCCGCACCTAAAATTCCAACAATATTAAAATCTTTTCAACAACTTGGCAAGGAAATCGCTCCTCAGTCAACATTTCCGTAGGCCTTTATATATTATTGTATAAATTACGATTTTAAGTTTATTTGATCTCAAAAACATTCGAAGAACGATCAAAGAAACAACGTAAATTCAAACAACTAAGCACCGAGGGATAAAATACCGACAAATGATTCAGCCTCTAATAAATATTTATTACCTATGAGAATAGAAAAGACGGGTGGTTTTCATCATACTTCACTTGTCAAGAATATACGCAATGAGACTATGATGAATTTATGTTGCAAGATTACTTGGAGCAAGTTAACTTTGTTTAGGGATTACGTTAAACGCGCCGACGAAGCTGAACGGGATAAAGTTAGGAATACACGCCGTAAATAATTGACTTACCTCGATGATCGTCTGGCCCAAGAAGTCGTCAGATTCCCTCGTCAATTTCTGTCGAAGTTTCGATTTCAAGTCGTTATCTTCGTCCCATACTCGAACTTTGATGCGATCAGACGAGTTGTGGCACTCGCTGTAACAAATATCTCTGTCAGTAGAATTCTAAGAAGTTACGAAACTTTGCTTCACGAGAAGATGAACATCTAAGACTCCGACAAAAAACTTAACAAATAAATTTTAAGGGAATATATATGTTACTGTAAAAGCCCGACCTGTGGTAAATCCTAAGATTTTCCGGTAAAACCTAAGATTTACCAACTCTCAATGGTAAAAGTCCGAACAAGCCAGAGTTTAAAAACGATATATAAAAAAATCCTCCTTCATAACTATGTTTATAACTATTTCACGGTATAATTATATACTGTGACATAGTTATAAAGAAGGAGTTTTGGGCAAAGCGACATGGGTAGGTTAGGTGGTAGGGCGCGGGGCTCCGGCGACATCTCGACATCATCAAGTGAGTATAGGTAAAAGTTCGAATTAAAAGAATTGTTCGGACTTTTACCATAGCGAGTTGGTAAATCTTAGGTTATACCGGAAAATCTTAGGATTTACCATCGTTCGGGCTTTTACAGTAACATATACACAAAAACAAAGACTTAGATATATTGCAGAAGCATGAAATCTTAAAACAAAAGTTAAAAGTACTTACAAGTAAAACTTTTCGTTCCACACTGGATTCAATTCCTGGGGCATAGTTCTCGTTCGTTTCTTGACCTTGCTAACTTGGACGGTAACGTAGGGGTCTGAAGTTCCACTCTTATCCTTCGCGATGAGCCCTTGAGCGCAAATAACTGCCCGCGAAGGGCCAATTTAGTATTTCATTACAAAGTTATACACAAAATATTTTAATAATGCAAAACAATCATACGTACTCCAAAACCGAGAATTTTGTGGGACCTCATAAACAACAACTTTTTCCCACAAAGTAGATTGCTTACAGAAATAATATTTCATATATTCCGCTTCAGTTGGTCCCTACGTATAATAAGAATAATATAGCAGACTATTCCAAAACCCTCCGGTACGGCTGAGTAAATTCCAGCAAACGTATTTCTGGTAAATCTTTTGAAAGTAATATACATTCATATTCATGGCTCTTTTGTAACTATCGTATCTCATGAAATGTTATTCTGTCCGCTTCGATCTCTCGTCGTTTGTAATTTCACCAAAATGCTTGATTAAACTTATTCTAAAAGATAACCTTACCGCATTATCCTCTACCTTACTTACCAAACAAGGCATTCAGTGCTAAAACCTTTGGGAAATCTATAAACAGGGTTTCGTGTGATCAGAACGGGTCGGGGTCAAAGAAGAAGACACTAGCTTCAAACTACCAAACTTTTTATCTATGCCCAAATTCGATTTCTAAAACAACTTGAACATAGCGCCTACATTATCGCAACTTCTAATGCAAACTTCGACCAAGAAGAAAGTTTCAAAGAAGAAGTATAAAGATATGCGCGGGAATCAAGTCTAATGGTATTGGAATTTTCACGAATCGAAAAGTTATTGGCAGTAACAGTAGAGAGGTAGAAATTTCGGGATAATTGGGGTCCTTCATTCGGCATGCTTTATTCCTTCTAAAATTTCATTCACGACTACTGAAGTAAAAGTATCATTCTATCGTCGTCGCACTGAAAATTAAAGGGTTAATGTTTGTATGTGAAACCGTGTCACCACGTGTTACGGCGTACGGCTTTGGCAATCCACTCATAATTGTAACATTTATTGTTAATTTGTGACTCTCATGCAATTTGTGTCAATTTAGCAGACGTGCTGCCGGGTTGTGGTTTTGCAATCATTATAAATGAACGTGGTTCAAATTGTGTCGTTTCAGTGTTCAGGGAGTATAAAATTTGTGTGCGTGACAAGAATCATTGAGTTTGTATTATTATTATATCAGAGTTGAGTGAAGTGTTAGATTCGTGGAATTTCCTTAGTGTTGATGGTTATAAATCAAGCTACGTTTTATCGATGGAAGTGATTAGAGGCGGTGCATTAACGACCGTGATTCTTGGGTAAGTATTTGAAGTAAGATATGCAATAGATTTCTTTTTGATATCTGCTAAAGCTGCTTACAAGCGTTTACTGTTCAAATTAGCACATAATTTTCGCGATACTTCTACGTATACTTACGAAAATAAAAACATTTTAAGCAGATATCAAAAACAAGGGAAACAGAATTCAGGCGAAGAGAGTCTGTCTAATAGTATCAAAATTGCGAGCGTGCGGTTCGTAGCCGCAAAAGACCACCGCAAACCTGTAATGGCGATCTTGCAAGACCACTTTGATGTTCCTTCTATAGTGACTTGCTTGGCCTGTTCTAGACTGTCAATGTGAGTGTCTGGGTCGACGTTAAAAGTCCGCCTGGCCGCCACATGAAACGAAAGATTGAAAGCAATTTAGTGTTGTGTCTGTATTGTGTGGTACGTTGCCTTTCGACGTACGACCGACGACTGCGACCGCCACCTAAATCCTGCAAGGGGAATAGTTAATAAACACTGTGCGTCATCGAACCTGTGATGGCGATCTTGGCGCTCCATTTTGACGTGCCATCCAGGACTGACTGCTTCACTGTGCTCATGTGCGCCGAGTGCGGTTCTCCTTCGATGCTGAACACCTGTCTGTTACATACACATTCGTGTCAGCCATGGATAACCAATAACATTATAAGTGGATAACATTTTTGAATTTGGTTTAGGTGTTCGGTGTCAGTAACAGCTCCTTTGCAGACACTGTTGGGTAACACAGCACTGGTAAAGTGAGTGTTAAGTGCAATATTTCTTGCATTTTTATGTGTAACATTTATTATATTATAACTAAGTGATAATTGCGTGGGATATTATTAGTTGAAAAAAGAAACATATACCTGTTAATCCGACGCATTAATAGCTAATGCTGAACCAAGAGCTTAATTACACACAGAAACATAATTACACAAAGTTTGGAAGTATCATTACCTGATCAGTTCGAATATTTCAGGTTTATCTCGTTCTCGTTGTTTCATTCTTTCCTTCATAGCTGTGATGATAGAATTGGCTTTGTCCTCGGCGCCGTGTTTGGAAGACTTCTCAGCCGCCCCTGCGAAACACACTGATCAGGCGGTGCCAATACTGTTCTCGTATGCCGCGGGATGCGCCGGGACGGCCCCCCGCCCCGCGCCCACACCCGCTACGACCACTCTCGGCCTCAACCTGAAGAGACTCTAACTTATACATAAAACAAAGTTTGAAACAAAAACGTCAGATCTGATCAGGTCATCGACGTCGAGCGGCGCAGGCCGGAGCGGATCTGAGCACGGCGCCTGATCAATAAATTCAATACAATCCGACGCAATCACATTTCGTTAATTATTGGCAGGTTATTAATACTATTAGCGTACCAACAAACTGCCAATTTATCCAACAGCGTCAGATCTGTATTGCTAAATGAATACCCTCTGTATCTGTATGTATAAGTATAGTTTGTTCGTCCAGTTACCTCTTAATTGGATCGGAACTTGCGATCTCGTGACATATATACAAAACAGTACTTTTATTCGCATTTAAAGCTTAGAACAGGAGTTCTCAGAGGTTAAGAAGTGAAAACATAAACATGGTCAAACGAATACAGAAACGTGGAAGTCTATAAATCAAAATATGTAAAATAAAGTAACTAAAGGACCACATATAATATAGAAGTGGACAGACACTGGATTGCGTGCACACATTGCTAACAGGCACATCTTTACAACACGTGAAGTTTGTTCAATTGGTTTGGGCGCTTGTGTTTTTAAAGCTTCTAGACCGATTTTAAGAGAAACGGTGTGTAAGATAGTGTAGAATGTAAAGTAGGGTATAGAAAAGTACATAACACAGACCATTTAGTTAAATAGGGCTTAACAAGTTTCGGCGCTGGGCGGGGCAACCCGGAAGGAACGAACGGATGACAGGACCGGAACCCTATCTACGTGATCTAAATGTCCACACTTCGAAAACATTTCATATTCAAATGTTTCATCATACACATGACAATAAAGAAAGAAGAAAATCAAGTGTAAACAATAAAACATAAAAATAAGTGTAGAAGTGAAAAGAAAATATTAAATATACTTACGTCACCAAAGAAACTGTAATTGTTCCAATAAAAAAATCGTTATTATTCAGAATATAAATAATAAATTGTATTAAAGAGAAAATATAAGAATTAAAATAAAGCTGTTAATATAAAACAAATAGGAAAAGTAAAAAAACCGTGTTTTACCGTCAATAATTTCAAAGTGTAGACTAGCAATGATAATGGCGTGCAGTCGATGATTTCTATTTGAAATTCAATGTTCGTAACACGCGGTAAATCACCTAACGACTGCGCGCCTACATGATCGTGCAAATGTCAATCTAGAACCGAATATCATGGGAATAAAATTTGGAATATAATAATAATTGTGTATCGCACCGATAGCCATGCACACCGATAAAGCGATGGTCAAATCAGTAATTGGGAAAGGGATAATCATGCTTTTTTATTATATGAGGTCAGAATCAACACGAAGAAAAAGGTAGAAAAAAAACACCACAGAAAACAAAACCACAACGATAAAATATACAGAAATGAATTATTCCTAGAATTGCGTGATCCTGGTGATGTCGCTATTGGTGTCTCTTTGACCAATGATCCTAATTGTGTTCTGGGACGTGATAAATGTCTGATCACGGATGTCTAGCGACCGATTCATGCAAAAATTGTACACATGCATATCAACCGTACTAATAATGGCAGTAAGATTGACTACGACGACATTTTTGATTTGCATTTATTACCTTTTAATATAGACATCACCTAGACAGCAGAATCTAGTAAATTAGGTAAACATCTAATAAAAACTTACAATTAACACTCCAAAAGAGCATCACTTTATTATTTACTATAATAGATCTCAATTAATGTTCAGAGTAGTACGAATGAATTTCACTCGAATCAAGACGTAAACTTTTAAGAACACATGCTTTCTAAGTATTGTTGAAACTTCTATTTGCAGAATAATTTCTATATTTTTATTTATACTTACTTGCGCTTCCATTCTATGTAAGCGAACCTTACCTCAAATATCTATAAATAAACATACATTTCCCTATGTACGTATTAGTATACAGTTAAATACCTAAATTGTTAATAACCAAATTGTATTCCCGTTCGTGAGTCACAAAGGATTTGCCTAAACTCCAAATAGAGCAGCTATAAATCTAACGACTTCAAAGACTTCGCAATGTAGGTTAACTTCATAAAAGACGAATGCCTCAACATTACATAAATAATTTAATTATAAAGCGGAACGGTCCAACTTAACTCTGAACAAGACGAAGTGTTTCTGCTTTAAATACAAGCTCTCTTAGAGACTGTGCATTAAATATTGATTTTCTACAGCGTGGCTTGTGTATCCAAAGATCTTGTCTACAACGAGTGACCTGTCAAGTGCTTCTTGACTCACTTGAGTTTAATAAGGAGGGAACTGCGCTTCGCAGCCAACTCTAAAAACCTAAACATTTCACACTCTCTGAACATTATTAGGTTTTTTACAAAGTGATGCTTTTTAGGATCTAGTTTATAAATAAATAACATTTCAATAACACCTGTGTAAAAAAATTGCATTTAGATTTTTGTGATACACTCAGATATTGACACAAAAGAAAGAAAATTGATTTATATTAATTTTAGGTCATTAAAAGCAAGGTAATATCAGCGTAACTGAAAATCAATATTCATTGTCTTTCTCTTGATACACGTTAGGAGTACAACAAAACGATTGAAGGGGAATTGGTTCCATTCATAACGGGGAGAATCAACTGAAAAGGCTTCAGTATCAATAAATTCACACTCCACTATCACAAAACATTTAGTAGGGCGATTCTGTACAACTATCGAGTATCGACAACCGGCTAACAATCGAGAAATTTAGTATGAAAATCGAATCAGTGCCTCTAGAGGGTGGCGAAAGGGAATATATTTCCTTACGCCAGTGCCTTACGCAGTGCACTTGAAATTTCAAATCTCGATACTCGTTAGAACTGACTGCAGATAATCGCGCTACAGTAATACGTTAATGGAACAAATCCCTTCGTTTATAACATAAGTAAACCCGTATACCATCTCAAAGCTCCACTTACTCTGTAGACAATCAGCATTGAGCAAATCCTTGCATTTTTCGTGACACTTGACCCCACACTCAGTGCACCTGACACCTTGCCTTGCGATGCCCCAAAGTAGTCCCTCGCACTCATAACAATAAGTGGGCGATGTCGCGGTCCACAGCACGAAGTTATGAGGCGTGGTCGATGATATCGGGTAGATAAGTGCTTGCAAAGTTTTCTTGTATACGTGCATTTTCTGGAAGAGACTTGCTAACTCAGATTTGGAACTTAGAAATAGTGTTTTGTGCAACTGTTGAAGAATTTTGCTCTGCGTAAGGATCCGACTTTAGACTTACCAATTCTTCATCATTGAGCGTTGCTCGATGCACTGCTGATGTCAAACCTGCATTTCTCTTCGTAGCAGCCATGGTCTAAACAGTAATATATAAATTAGCATCTAAACTTTATATTCGTTTTTTATCCTCAGTCTGTACACGGCACTGAGTTTAGAATCTGCTATGTTCTAATGAAGCTTGTATTTAAATTGCCTACCTACTTGATTTTGAAATTGCTATATTTTGCTAAAATTTAAAATTCTCTTAATTCATCTGCAATTTGAAGCTACACATGCCTTTAGAAGCTGCTTTTTAAGCTTGTCTTTAACCAAAATATCTGTTCTACCTTTTTTCAAGTTAACTTTAGTATTATTTAGAACTTTGGTCAATTACATTATATTATAAAAAGTAATAGTTGTAAAGTGCGTGATATGTGTAAAGTAAAAATGTGTGTGTATTTGTGAAAGTCAGTACAACATTTAAAAACTGTTATATTTGAGGGTTCATGTTAATTGATGTTGTGATGAAAAAGACTTTTCAGTCGCAAAAATAATATTTGCTGTGATATTGAAGCCTCGCAATGAAAACGAAATCGGCAAGCACGTGCATGTTCCCAGTGTGGATTAAATTTTCACAGTATTTGTTGTATAGGTATTATGTATGCTGTGGCGGTGTTATGCAATCGTTGGATGTATAAGTATGTAGCTTTACCTTTTATACTTAACCAACATCTGAAATATGATTAAAAGCAGAAACATGCAAAGGCCAAATCAAATAAATTAATTCATAAATGCAAGCAAACTATGTACAGTAAGTGAAAAGAGAAAAAGTTATCGCGGTCTGTTTAAAATTTTGTTAGTATTTTTTTTTCTTTTCACTGCCAATCAGAACTGCATGCATAGAAAAAGAAAGTTTTATTGGGATAGAAATACCTTGAGAACCTGCGGGTCCATGGTAAGGGGGTAAAATGCAATGACATCATTAATTTTTATCAGGAAATAGAGTCGATCATTCGGTGTCTATGGTTTCGCTACTTTATTTTTGCTCCGGTGACCCCTAGTTTGTCTTTTACACGGTACAATTAAGGATTGGATTGATTTCTAAGAAAAGGTTAAAGGCCATCTAAGTAGTAAAGATCAGAAGGAAAAACACAATACAGGTAACATTAAGACATCAATGAAGAGAGAAGGGATCAAATAGGCCTTTTATCTTAAGTTTTTTTTTTCTTATTTGGACAACAAATGGGGAGAAGAATCTTGTGCTTTAGTTAGTATCTAAGGGCAAAGTGGAGTCTAAATAAGAATCAGATGCGCGGAAGAAATTCATACTATATTCACGTATTATTGCCATTTCAAGTTTTATAGTGCAATAACCGGTACTAAAATTACATGTCAAATAAAATTTTAAAGGTAATGACGCAATTTTGTAAAGCAATCTCCCCATAAATTGTTCAAAACACATAATATGGAAATTTTCCGTGTAGAAGAAAACATTTATTACGCGCCTAATATTACTAAGCTTCAGGAAGCGTACGTCGATGCGAGCTGTAAACATTTACGACCAGTTTCAAATATCTACCTTCCATAACCCTGAATAAAGATAAAGGCTTATTATGCCTTAGATAACCCTTTTGAAATAGCTTTAAGACAATATTAAGATAGCGAATTGAAACCGGCCCGAGAGAAAGATAGCTTACTTCCATCGGATCATAATAAATAGGTTAGTATCGATAAAAAAAATTAAAACGTTACTTACAAGTTCTGAGACGAGCGGGATTGATTTCCTCCTGGGTCTGATGTCGGGCATGCTGTCGATATTACTGTAGAAGGGGTTATCGCCGGGGTGCCTAGAAAAGTTTTGTTAAATCTCGGTCAGATTAGTTGAGAGAAAACATATTATTACATAGGTCATGTGAACAGAAAATTCCCTGTTTACAGAAAAGATAAACCTTAGTTAGAAACAGCTTTATCACATCGCCTTAATAAGCCTTTCCAGACTAAGTCCGCCTGTGTTAGTTTACTATACCATTTAGTATTGTTATATACCATGTATATGTCTGCACATACCCATTTCCTCGGCCTCCTTGTTCGTTGAATCCGCCGGAGCCATTCTAAAAACAAAAAAAAAACAATTAACAAAACAAAATAAAAACTAAAACAAAACGCTAACATTTCTTTATTGAAAAAAAATTATAACAGTTAACAAGTCAATTTGATTAAAATTCTGTGACAAATTCATCAAAAATGTCTCATCTTTTGGTACTATTACAATACTATTTCATTAATACATTCAATAAACCCTGGTTGATTAAAACTGTAGTTATTTGACATCACTTGAGACGTTTGTCACAAAAAATTAAGTACAAGTAACACTTACAAACAGATTGGTTTTCATGGAGAATTAAAACGAATTATCGGAAATACGAATACAAATATAGTTAACAATAGTAATAGACATGGGCACGAAATAACCGATTTGAATATCAAAAGCACACATTTCCTAAAACATGTCGACCAAGTAAGCCTCAAGAGTAACAAATTAAGCTAAGTTTAACATTACATTGTCCCAATACAACAATACACAAGCCTGCAATCGTCAACGCATTCAAAACATTGCTAAAATAATTTCCTATAAACGCCCATTTATTCATAATTCTACGCAATATCAACATCTAAAACTTCCCGCTAAATATTATGTTATTAATGTGCCAGCTATATTTTTATGTAAGTGTAAATAGCTATACGATTATCTAAGCCGTGTGACATCTAGTAAAATACATTGTTGTATTTTTAATTCTATTATGAGTATCATAATATATCTTGAATGAGTTTGTAAATGACAATGAAAGCCATTGTATTAGTGAATTTGATATGGTAATCGAGAGGAGAGTGTTAAAAGGTTAAGAACTATGAAGGTAAATAAATTATTTTCCCGACCACGGTGCGCGTGTGTAAACTGTATTTATTTGCGAGCTTCATTTAATATGGGAGCAGAGGATTTATAGCTTTTGAATTCTGTCCGAAATATAACTTGCCTTTGCTGGACAATAATCTTCTATCTTGAATTTATTATGGATCACCGCAATCGGGCTCTATGATTTTTCGCATAAAACTAGTCTATATTATCTTTCATAAATATGTTTTCTATAGTTTAATATATTTCATGAGCGACTAAAGTTGCTTAGAGCGGTCGTCTATAAATAAAAGGAACATCTTTCTCTGATATGAGATGATATGACGGTGAATGAATTTTGTACGACAAAATGCTCCCCAAGCCGCTTTGTTTAATACATGAATTAATTTAATTATAGACAGCAAATTCATTTATAAGTATAGTCACTAACATTATCAAACAATATCTATCAAGCAACAAACACATGTATAATACTGAGTACATTAAGTTGTATGTAAAGATTACCATTGTTCCAAATATAAATATCGTCAAGCAAATCTTTGTTAAAAATTGTATAATTGTTTGGTTGAATATTATCTTAAGCTTTATGTAAAAATCCTTTAATATATATAGAAAGTTCTTAGTACCCTATTGCGTCGGTTATACCTAATTATTGCCTCAATTAAATAGAAAGAGCGTCAATAGTAAGTAAATATCATATAAGTATAATATTGTATATACGAGCACCCTATTCTATGCATTCAAATACACAATAGCAGTATAAGGAGAAAAACAAACTGGTTGAAATATGGTTATATTTCTCACAACCGCAGTTAGTTCTTTAGGTCAAATATTACTAAAATATGAACAAAGTAAAACGTCGTTAAAAACTTCTAGTGTTGAGATAGTAGAAGTTCAGAAACTTTATTAATCTTTCACTTGAAATCGTTTTAAAATGGACGACTATAAACAACAATTACACGTCCTAATCGCTATTCTATATAAATTACGTTATAATAGAGTATCATATTATTATTAACTTGTATTAAGAGTTGTAAAGCGGGTTAAATAATGTAGCAATGGCTTGAGTATATCAGTCTAACTATTAGTTTTATTTTATGTATTCGGAAGTTATCTGACTTACATCCTACAAACCTTATTCCTAACTCTTTACTCTAATTTCATGAAACTTTTGCATAAGATAACTTACACCGGCGCTGACTTTGTCCTTTTCGGCTGACGGTGTCGTAGCGGCGGGCGATTCCGATGCTTTGTCTTCAGCTTTTCGGTCTTTGAGAGCCTTGAGAAGCTTCCACTTGCTCCCAACTGGCGCATCCTGCTGCGGCGGAGGCTCTTCCATAGGTAGGGGATCATGATGGATTTCTGGCATATCGTAGTCGTCGTCAAGTTCATCACCACTTTGCACCGGACTGTCAGGTCCTGACGTTTCACCCGAACCAGAATCATCAAACGATTTATCATCGTCGGATTCCCTTTCGTCTATATCGTCTATTGTCTCCTCAATTACAGGGAATGTTGTTATATCCTTCCATGTATCTTTTACTGGAGACTCATCATACTTTTGCTTCACAGTTGCTGTCTTTAATTTCAGTTCTCGTAAAACAAATGACATTTTTTCCTTAAGATTTTCGTTTGGTTCTTCCTCGTAGTCATCAAACTCTTCCGGTTCTTCAGGCAATGTCTGTTGCCTCTCTGCCTCCATTTGCGACTGATGTTCCATTTCTTCCAATTTTCTGAGTTCGTAACAGTACCATTCATCTTCAGAATCAATACTATCTTCCGTACTTTGCCTTCTTGAAGACACTCGAGAACCACTTCGCCAGGAGTGTGTACTTCTACTGTCATCGTCATCATGTTTGTTTGGAATCTCTAAGCTTTGTTGGTGACGCGGTTGAAATTTATTAGGTAAACCACGTGTGCTTTGTATCGACGGACTTCGTTCAGGAAGAGTTGACGATTCCTCTGTTAACGTTAGTGTCTGTGTGTTTACAACTTCGGGTGGGCTTGGCTTACGAACCTTCTTTTCTCTTTGACTTTGATACTCTTCCGTCATTTCTTCAGAAGGTTCTACTTCGCCTTTAGGTGGAGATATATCAGCAATATGCTCGTCTGATACTGATGTTGACTTTCGTAAGCGATATTTACCCAACGCCCGAGATACCGCGAATTCTTGGGAGCTACCACTATAAGATTTGTTACTCTCACTTAAACCTTCATCTGAAGTATTCGTTGTCTTTTTTACATCACCAATAGTAGCAAACAGAGAGCCCGGAGACTGACTGTCAGTTTTTTCGTCCTCTTCAAACAAATCGACGTTAGATATATCTGTGTCGATGTCTAATTTTTCCAATTTTGGTATATTGTTAGTTTCTTTTTTCATTTGACTAACTCGGGCAAAGTGAAAATCAATATCATCACTTTTGTCTCGAGGCATAACATTACTTGTCGTAAACTTTTCGCTTTCCTCAATTATACACTCAGTTTCATCGTCTCGGAATTCCAATGCTCCTTGTTCTTGTATCCTATCTTGGATCATTTGTTGCTGTTCAATAATTTCTTGATTATTTATTTTTCTTTTAGGCTTATTAGCCACTTTAGCGAACATACTGCCCTCATGGGTAGAGTCAGAGAAAACACTGTCACTGTCCTCTGATTGAGCACTCGAACGACCCCCAGACCATTCCGTTTCAGACGTCTCTGGATCTGATAACGACTGATGACTAGCTTGATGCTTTCTCCTTGCTTTTTGCAATAGTCCAGACATGGATGCCACCAAGTGATATTTCTTCTTCCTTCTTTGCGCTGATAATATTCTTTCTTTTAAGGACTTTTCTTGCTGTGGCTGTTCTACTGTATCCACTCCTGATGGCAAAGAGTGCGAACGATGTTTCTTAGGCAAATGTAAATCAGGCAACCAGTGACTCATAGATGACATAGCAGATTTTAAGGATGAAGTACGTTTCGGTTTTTTAGGCTGTTTGTCTTGTTGCTTTCCTTTGAAATTATTGGATATAGACAAATAACCCGATTCCGAAACCAATATGCCACTAGAGTCGACGTATTGTTCTTTTCTTATTTTTGTATGTTCTGGCATAGCTTGTTTATCAAATCCTTGATTTTCATACATAATATTACCGTTTCGTTGATCATATTGTTGTTGTTTAAAGTATTCTTGTTGTAATTGATTTTGGAATTGTTTTCTTTCAGTTATACTCAAAGAATGCGATTTCAAGCTTGACGTTTCCATTGAACTTGTTGGAGACCTACTGCCACCTTGCCATGATAGTTGATCTTCCAAAGAGGCTCGTTTTGGTGAGTCGTATCTACTTGATGTTGGATAATATGAAAGGGCATCAGTGAGATTACCGGGTGGGTACCCAGCACGATGTCCTTTATATCCGTTTTGATAAAAGTGCGGATCGTTCGCGCCCATCGTATTAGCCCTTGTCAGAGGTCGTTTGTTGGCATTCGCCGCCGACATCACAACAGTTTGTGCATGATAACTAGGCTCTGGCGGATAAGAATCTACTGCGGGCCTCGCAACAGATTCTGCAATTTCATTTCTATCTAATAATTCGGAAAAACTCCTATCTTCAGACAACATTCCTCTCGGTGTGCTATACACAGTAGTGAATATTGGTTGCCTATTTCCAGCCACGGAATATATCGACGGCGCTTCATTGCCATAATAATACTCCCCGATATTGCTTATTTGGGTCATTTGATCGGCGACCGAATAGGGTATTTCGCTTTTTATATAATCACTATCAATTTTTCCTTGCAATTTACTCAAATCTCTTGAACTAATTTCTTTCGTCATGTGATCGGTTTTTCTCAAATTATAATCGCTTTTCAAATTTTTACCCTCATAAAGATACGAGTCAACAAGTGTCTCTATGTATGGCTTCGACTCAAGTTCATACGACACTCTTTGTATTGATTGCGGGGAAGGAACTCTCATTTTATGAGAATCGTGACTTCCATGTGTAATTCGGCCTGTTTTAGGCGAGCCTGGACTTTTCTCTAAGCTTGACCATCCACTCATAGATGATAGTCCAGAATCTGATTTAGCTGCAACGATGTTAGCAGAGTCTCGCTTCACATGTTTTGGTGATGTTTTTGGAGATTTAGGAGATCTTGGACTTAAACGCATGCCATCATGTGGCATAGCGCTACTCGTTGATAGCATTGGTTGATGAGCAACTAGTTCGTTGTTGTTTTCAATAGACGGGAATGCATCTGTACCATTTGGCGGGGCTGGAGGTGGCGGACTAGGTGATTTCCTCATCCTATTATCCTCATAACTTAATTCATTAGCACTAGGTCCGTTGTATATTTCATGAATTGACAAAGGAGAGTGTTGCTCGGAACCTGATTTATACATCTCGTTTAAAGGCTGAGATAAGCCTTTACTAGAAAAATAAATTTGTCTGGAAGTGTCTGTTACTTGGTATGTTGAACTATATTCAAATCTGTCTCTCGAAAGTGCACTAGGCGATTTAGATGCTTTGGCTGCATTAATCTCTGCATTGGCGACAGCCGAACTATAAGCTAAACGACCTGTTACAGTTGTGTAAGGTTCTGTTGTTGTTCTCTCGGGCACAAACTTTCGACGCGGAGAAAGGGTGGGTGGTAAGTAATCTATTGTTCTATCTGTAGTATCTGTGAGTGACAACCTTGATGGGGATTTCTCTCGCACAATAGCATCTTTTGGAGTTGTTAACATAAAGTCATCGAAACTTTTCATCATATCATTGATGGCCCAGTTTTCACCCCCTGAATATACACCTTTGAGCTGTTCATTTATGATATTCCCATCTTCGACCAACGCTTTAGCTTCTATTTCCCTGTCATGCTTTGTTATTTTTGTTTCGGGACTTAAAAGCCTCGTTTTCAAGTCTTTTAACTCTCTTGAATCTTTGTGTAATTGGGTTGTCAATCTATCTAATTCATGTAATTTATCTACTGTTATTTGATCTATTGTACTTAAAGCAGACAAATCCACCAAATCCCTCTCGCTGATTTCGGGTCCACCCTTTAGTCCACAGTAATGTTTGTAATCTGATGATGTGTATATTTGTCTAGAGCTTGTTGGCATTATCTCTAAATCAGGTTCTTCAGGAGCCTCCCAGATCATATCCAACTGTGATGGTGGTCTGGATGTTTCATCGCACACGAGATCATCTCTATAAGCTTGATTCAAGCTTTTATAAAATGCTTCGTTCGATTCCATCACCTCATCTTGAGGAACTAGTAGTACTGAACTCCGTCCAATATCCAAGCCTTCTTCTATGCCATCTTCGACTGTACCGTTGCCTAATATCTCTCTGATCACTTCTAGTCGAGTGATGGGGTCTCTGGAGGTGACAGTTCGACATGTGTAAAAGTCGAGTAATGTTGATATTACACCCTGTTGATCGGCAAGCAACGTCTCCAACCTCTCGAGCCGCTCCCACATCCTGACGTACTCTTGACTGAGCAAGTCGAGGGCGCGCCAGGCATATTTGAGCTCCGTCTCGAGAATATTGAGACGAGTGCCAAGACGTTCCATGTAGTCGCTGATGATGTAGTCGCCGGAGTATGGGGGCAGGTCGGGAGGAAGCGCGAGGGAGCCGCAGTCGTCCATATCGACCTCTGCACCCCCATTCCCGCCGACCTCGCTTTCCTCCATCGCGCCGCTTGCGCCTGCCCCAGCATTGTCGTGGATTTCGCGCATCATCTTCGGATCGGACAGTGGGTTGCGAGTAACATTTTTCACTATGAGTCATCCCATATCGTTTTATTGTTCACACTTTCCACGCGAAACAGTTCTGTACCGCGTACAGTTCTCACTAAAGTCATTTTCCCTCACTGAATGTTTAACACATATTGTTTATTTTATTTCACTGTTTAATAAATTATTAAAATTTGTTCAACACTTTAAAATGTATACTTTGTACTTCGACGGAATGAAATTGATAATTAGTTTACATCAAAAATATACTTTGAGTTACACTTATCACTTTACTGTAAATAAAAGATTTCGTTAGCGGATGCCGAGCTCCACTGATTTGGACATAAGCCGACTTATGTGCACACCAGTGGATGGGGAGCAAAGGAATACCTCGACGGAATATGTAGACTTTACTGTGGTTGCGATCCAATTTTGACGACGGAAATGTTAAAAATATATTAAGTATTGAGCGGCGTATCTCAAAAGAAAGTCGACATGTTCCTGTGGGAGGCAGCTAAGCGGTTCGTATTCGATTCCACGTGAGCAAGTGCGCCTCAGAGGTGGAAGGCGTCGCTCGGCGAGGAGAGGAAGCGGGATAAAACGAGAGGAAATTAGTGCCGAGTCCCACCACCGCTTCGCTTAAAGTAACCTTAGGGTTGTGAATCAGGGAGTATTGTTCAGTGGTAAACAAAAGTCCAAAAAATATTTGTTCGTATTTATATCACAAGAAAGTTATGTTTTCCTTGACGCAAACTAAGTAAATGAAGACGGTCTATAGGGCAATACGTGACTAGATAGTTAAGAAGGAATGCCTTTGACACCACGTAGGGGAATATTTGATGTAGCGTGTACATAGCGCGTATAGCTGTCTAAACAATGTGAGCCGACGTTTTGTTATATGTTGTAGAAATGCTTCATGGCAAAAGTGATCGTATAAGACTTAATAATAATATTATCTACACAAATATGGCATACCAGCGTACATATGCTTTTACTTTATTAAATACCAACGCTTTATTTGCGTATGATGTTCGTTAGGCAGTTACCAACAATCTCTCAAGAATATAATAATGTTTTGTCTTGATGTTTACATATTTATTTAGACGCACGAGAGAAAAATATGATTCTCGAAACTTTCCATGGCGAAAAACTTTTACTTAAAGCCACATGACAAAACATAATAGCGTATATTGGTATACAATATTTTATAAATAAATACATTGTACTATATCTTGTCAACTGGTAGTAAAAGTGTCACATTTAAATTGTTGCCGATATAACGATTTACAACAGACTATGTTTTCAATAAACAACAAGTTCATCCAAAACGATTTACGACGTTTCCTGGACATTTGCCCAATATTTCATAAATGTAGTAAATTGAACGAATAATGACACACAAGCACTGGAAAATTATATTTGCTATGAACTAAATGATCCGATACTAATGGATCGTAGAGAAGAATAAATAAATCGTATACGCTTATAGGTTACGGTACTAATATTTTGAAAATGTAAAATGAATGTCTTCATTTATATAGCTTATTTTTTGCCCTATTTTGTACACTTATTCGTTGCTAATATTAAATTTTAAATTTTTACCATTGATGTAACAATTAGAATTCATTCACCAATGAAATCGTTAGGGGACTATTTCCACCTATAATACGTATATTTAACTATCAACTCACTGCCTTACAAGATTACTAAAAACCTAAACAGGTACTAGTACAATCTTAATCACATTACACTAGCCATTCACGTCTCCCAATTAGAACTGACCTTCTAACTTAAATCCGAGTTCAAAAGACATTCAAAAACTGTACCAACTAGTAAATCCAGCCGGTTCAAACTAGACCGGCATTAAGTAATCATTGTTCCACGTCACGACAACAAACTGAATTAGCGGCAATGAACCGACACAACCCAGAGCCTCTTCGGTTGGCAATCCCCAATTGAAACTCTTGGATACTGGCCAAATGCCACCAACTTTTAAACACTAATTCGATTTGTACGCCATATTGTCTTATGGGAATATTATGGTTGCTCTTTGGCTCAAAGGTTCAAAGGAAGACGTAGAACTTATGTAGAGAGATGGAATAAAAAAAAATGTTTGCTACCACTACTATCAGAAGGCGAATAAAATCAATACGAAAATTATGAAGTTTAATACTTCATAATTTTCGTACTGATTTTATCAATTTTAGAGTAAATGCTTGGCCATGTAAAAAATAAAGATACTGAATAACAAGAAAGGTAATTTTTCCGCAATTTAAAAGCAAACCTCAAAGCCGATCGAACTATGAATATCAAATAGTTTATAAAATATTCTTCAAATTTCGTAACAGAAACGATTCCCGGAAACGCGAGAAATGTCAGTACGTGAGAAATAATCCAATAAGGATCAAAGATACTTTAGTATAAGTAGGTACATAATATAAGGCTTGATGGGCCTACTAACATTATATGAAAGTAAAGGGCTTTCAAACATAACAAGGTACAATTTCATAAGCTTCGATGCGTGCGATCAAAGTTTTGCCAATAATTGAACCAATATTGGAGGGACTGCCGCGGTCGAAGGAGAATTTCTGAGAGCACTTTATAATACTTATAAGAGTTAACAATACCAGATTCTTGTAGTTTTCTCAGATTCTAATAGTAGAAACGTTTTACTTTCAAGGTTCGTAGTATTGATGTTGACAACTTGTAGTACTGAATTGCTGATAGCTATAATCATTATTAAAGTGACCCAGTGCGGGACTGAATGTCACTATCACAATGCGTTGTTGCCGTATTCGCTTCCTCTTACTCATGAAAATATTTAATATTGCTTTTCGACACTATAATATATCTATATTTTTCTTATCAGTTAAATAAATTTTAACCTAACCACCCCTTTCACAAGCAGTATATATCCTTTTTAACTTGCCCAAATATTAATATCATTATACGGAGCAGCATACACTTTAAAAGCAACATATGTAGTCTCAAAATTAAAGTTCTATTTCAGATAGTCTCAAAGTACTAGTGATCGGTTTTTGGGTACAGGTGCCTATTCAATCTACACCGTCCCGCGGTCACATATAAATTGTACGCGTCAACCTTTTATTCGATTTATGGGATCTTCGCTCTATTAACTCGGGGTGGAATATGTTGTTACGACCTGTTTTCATAGAAATAATGAGTTCTGTTGAAATAACACGAGAGAAAATATGTTTCGGAATGTTTTTGGTGTTTTTCCTTAGTTTATTATTGAGGGTTTTGCTTTTGTATAAATTTGGTTTTGTCTGTTTTTAAATGATGTTGAGCTGCCATACAAATATTGTTGTAGTCTAAACGACGCGAAGTGTGAAGCCCTTTTATAAAATAAAATTAATGCACTAATAATATTCATTACAGTTTTAATTTGTCAATGCGACCAAAATTGGCATGATACGCAAAATTATTTAATTTAACATTCCATTTAGGATTTGTCTACTAATTCGCCTCAACAGTAGTACTAGAATAATAAGTTAGTTTTAGTATAACAAATTGTTTGTTCGTGACAAAGGACTATGCAAAACCACCAAAACGTACCAAATAAAGTTAAATTTAAATCACAATAACAAATTGTAAGTTAATTTTGTTCAAACGCCTTAACGGTTAAATTATTCTAAAACGCAAATAACTCGAATAAAAGTGATAAAATTATTGCTAGAATATTTAAAATGGAGGTAGACTGCTTGTCACTTGATGTAAAATAAAAATATTGAAATTTTTTGCGAGGTCTGCGTAGCGCAAAATGTCACAAAGTGACTAGGTAAAAAGTCTTATGAGAGAAAAATCACGAACACGCATAAAAAGGTATACTACCTAGAAAAATGTGAAGTGACATTTTAAAATTTACTCGTTAAATTATGATTACAGTACTATAACGATCTTTTCTCAACTTTTTTTATTTCAATTCAAAGATTGCTAAACTCAAAAAAAATATAACGTTGCTCAAATTCATATCAATAAGTCACCTTATTAAACCTAAACAAAACCCACCAACTGAATCGAAATCACGATAAAATACGATGCCATTTCAATCATATTTTATTATTACAATTGTTCGGCGAAATAAGGTACAAAATATCAAAAGAAGAAGCCTCCAATCTAAGAAATAAACCATGCAATAACAAAGCGGTCCCTTGCCAATCCAGTCCCACAAATGGACTGAAGATTACTACTGACATCTCTCGCATCCAGTCGTTGGCATTCATTCAACAAACCAGATGTGCCGTTTCACAGCCAGCTCGCGGGTTAATAGATTACTGCTTAATATTTACTGGGAAGGAAAAGTATCTAAGTAGTTGGTTGTCGTCCAGAAACTATTTATTTAATATTCCGGCTGTTTTACGGCTAGTTTTATGGTGATCGCGGATTTGCGGGATGGCTGCGGAAGTTTTCTTTAGGTGAAATAAGTTTTGTGAGCATGTGTTATTATTGCAAAGGTGCAACTTGTGTAAGCGCTCACAATGAATAACTTACTAAGATAAAAAGTGACTTATTATACTGAGATAACAACATTATTTGGTTTAAAAACGCTCTTTCTTTATTTGATGTCTGAATCAAATGTATTATTACCAGAAAATCGGGCATACGGTGCAAACTACGGGCCAACCTATTGTCAAATCGTTAAGCAATCCGTGACGAATAATACATAGATGCATTCATCTTTCAACCGTATTACAAACGCGCACTATTTAAAAGTTTAAAAGAGAATTACACTCCTTGCCAAGTTAATCTCGAAAAATATATATCTTAAAAGGAAAATCCTCGCCCAAGTTAATCATTGCAGTGGGGCATCGCGTAGATATTACGGGCGGCAGGATGCAGATGTTGGCAGCTGTTCAAGAGTGCCAGATGCTCGCCAGATTGTTCCGCAACAGCACGGATAATAACGCCATGTCTAATGTATAAAAGTGTTGAGTTTTTTGCTCGTATGTGTATTTTTGTTTTATGTCTCTATTTATTTTCTTGAGTGGCTATAAGATGTAATATCGCTTAAGAGTTGTTGTAACGACCAATGTATAGTTTTGGTTCAGCTAAGAAGGAATTAAATTGATGTATTTATACATTTTTCATTTATCGGTGACTTGGTGACTTGAATTGAATTCGTAGTCTCTTAAAAAAATATGATGGGATCATTTCTGCCAGACATTTCTACCGGAAGAATCTGTTATAATTATAAACCTTAAGATAACTCAGTAACTCGACTGTTATCTTCTTCTATAACATCACATTTTTGTAACTATCCACAAAAATACATAATAAAATCTGAGAAATTGCTAGTCTCGCCTAAACTAACGAGGCCTATTTTAAAGCTTACGTTCCAACTTAACAAAGATCGTTTGTCACCTCAGTTCAAAGTAGACTAGTACAAGGTAATATTGATTTAGCGACGAGCCACAAAGGCGTAAGTAAACAATTTGAATAAATTACACTCAGCACTCGTAGACGCGTTATCTCGAACCCAACATCGTAACTCAAGGTTTGGTTAATACAATTTTATAAATATATATTCTTTTTTTTGAGAATTATGTTTTGTGTATGGAAATGAATTCTTGAGTGAATAATTTAGTGTGTATCTTTTAAGCACTTTGTGAAATACAATTTCATTACACTCAACAAACTCGAAAAATAATGCAACATGTTTACGAGTATTGATTCACTTTGAATTATACCAGATAATTGATTACTCAGTCAAAATAGAGTTGACATGCCTGTACTGTTTTTATTGACATGTCAACTCTATTCTTCCGTAACAATAGAGAGCGTTATCAGATAGGACGTTGTTTACATGTATACAACGTTATGGCCACTAATAAAAAGTTAGAATATTTCGTTTTCATTACAAGATATTATATCTCTGCTTCAACACGGAAACTAAAGTATGTCTCTACTTAAAAGAGAAACGCCGCTAACTCGTTTTCTTTTAAATACCTACTACTTCTTTCTCTTTCATGCTATGAATCCTATATGGTAGTGGGGTCAGCCTTTTTAATTTTACTCCTCCACTTCGCTCTGTCCTGGGCATCGTCTTTGGAAACCTCACATTCTCTCATATCTTTTTGCACTGCAGTATCACATCTTTCTTTGGGCCGTTTTCTGCCTACCTAAATATCTATTAGCGTACTACTACAATTATAACGTTATTATTTCCTATTCATATCGTTAAAAACCTGCCCGTTTGTTCATAAAATAATCAGCACATTTTACTAAACCGACAATAGCGCAGACGACAGTCGTTATTCTAAATATTGTTTAGTAGGCGTTTAGTGAATAAACTAAATTACTTGCGGGTTCGGGAATTTCAGACCATTATTTATTTACTAGTTGCCGGTCTAGTTTGTTATCGTTATAAATGATAGTTGGGACCTTGTTAGTAGATTTTGTATTTAGTTGTATTTTACGAAACTTGATGTTACATTTTGAGGTATAGTTGTTGAAAGTCAAAGATTTATTGGACAAAGTTCACATCAAGAATCAAGTTGTCGTTTGTGTTTGTAGCGATACTTAGCAGATATACGAAGATGTTTTAAAAATCTGACAATAAATAGAAGTATAATACAATAAGTCATAGTATTTTTGTATTATCTGGGGGCACGGAAGTGCCCCCGCAAGTCGAGCAAAAAAAAAGCGGCACGGCCGTAACATCCTTTTCTCGAAGCAATTCGGGCTAATTTTGACACCCCTATAATTTCGTTGTGGATAAAACAAGAAGCCTGGATTTTCAGCAACTAATTAGTCATTGTATAAACACGGTATATTTAAAATTTCAGTCAATTTGAACCAGTAGTTTAGGAATGACAACTTGTTAAAATTTTGAATTTTGTCACTCACTGACTCACCGATCATCAAAAGTCTAAGGTACTTCTAGCAGACTTAGAAGCTTAAAATTTAGAATACAAATAGGGTTTAGTGTCTTAATCATGGGAAAATTTTAATATTTTCTAATTTCGGTCCAGTTTTCTAAATACACCAACTGCAACAATAACTTTGTAATCCCATATAAATGTATAAGATTACAAGGTTACATTTGCAGTTAATGAATTATTATTACAGTAGAAAATAAAATAAATAGGTGTAAATAGGTACCTACTATATGAGACATAACGGGGGAGGGGGTATAGGGTGGATAAGGGTGTTTAGCCCATGAAACTGAACAACATTCCCATAGGAAAATATGTTGAATTATGAAAAAAAAAACGTCTTTCCATACAAATTGGACTTATGTTCGCTCTACAAAAAGAAGTGAGATGCCATCAAAAACATTCTGTAAAAACCTCAAGTCTCGCCGTAAAAAGTTGTGAGATCGATATAATACCAAGTCGATTAATCTATTTAGTCTCTACATAAAGGACCTTCTGTCTTAAATTATTACGTATGTTATTATCATGCCAATTTAAAAAAAAATACCTTTAAAACAATTAGATCGACTTGGTCATCGCAAGAAAACACAAATTCGCCATTAACATTTCAGGAGCATTAACTTCTCGTCGTGCTGTGTAGTGTGATACATACTAATAATCAAATCATGCGATGGCCAGGTCGGTCTTTTTGTTTTAAAGGTATTTTTTTTTAAATTGGCATGATAATAACATACGTAATAATTTAAGACAGAAGGTCCTTTATGTAGAGACTAAATAGATTAATCGACTTGGTATTATATCGATCTCACAACTTTTTACGGCGAGACTTGAGGTTTTTACAGAATGTTTTTGATGGCATACAAACTTTTGTTGTAAATAGCAGAAAAATACGGCAGAAAATTCTATTATAAATTCAAGTCCACAGTGGTTGCAAACAATTCATAGTAAACGTTGCAATATTATTTCCTAGACGGTGGTCTGGATCCGAAACTTGTTATCCTTTGTTATTTATACTGCAATTCGGACCGAGCGCATACCTATTCAGAACCAACAAATGTAAAAGCACTCGTAGAAGTTAGATACCTAAAACGGGAAACGTTATTTGTCTTCTGTAAACCGTTGAAAAATAGACGTTGAAATTTCAACATCCACTCGTAAAAAATCTCGCATTTCTCCCCACTGAGGCTGTTCAAATAGCACAAAAGTTTCAAACGTGAAAACAAATGAAAAAGCCGTTTGCAAGGTAAGTATGTATAAGCGAGGATTGTCAACAAAACGATTTCGAGCGCGAGTGTACGTCCGTCCCGCAGCATATTGCCGACTCATGCCCATTTCATTCAGTGTTACCGTTTTTCACACCCAGCTTTTGCAGGTTACAGAAAAAAATGTCCACTATCGGCCCGATCGAATCACGTAACAGGACAGGTTTCCAACGTTTTATATTCCAGTTAATTTATGGATTCAATCACGAAAAACATATTTCATAGACTGCGATAAAATTGAATTCAAATGAAAAACTTTGAACTCTATAATAGAATAACGTTTGATTTAGGTTCTATTTTGTGTGGTTTTTGTAAACGGTCTGAGTGTTAAATCGGCTCTATTGGTTTAAATTTTAATAAACCTTAGCACGTATTTGTTTTTTGATAAATCTCCAGTTCAAATATCCGGAATTTCCTAATGTAAAAAATGTTTTTAATAAAAGCGGGTTCTGAAATCAGCTTTGACACGATGACCCGAGCTGTCACAGCCCCTCGTCCATCGGGACCCTTCCTTTCGCCGACGTTTTTTTTCATGTAGGTAACAAAGCAAGCACCGCATCCGGCAACATCAACAATCCGTCTGACACGACAAATGGACGGAAACATTTTAAACTTGCGAATTCAAACGGAATTTTCAATGTTGGTAGTTTAATAATAAATGCTTTAAGGGCTGCTGGTGATAATTTTATGCAAGCTGCTAGTACGTATGTTAGTTATTTATGATTCTATCGTCCTTGTGACTGATATAAGAATGCAAGTTGACCTTTGTGTCAGCGCGTGCGTGTTCCTAGAAAAGGTTTTATTTACACTACGAGAGATATATTCAACACAATTTTTTATACGGCATTACTTGCGTAGCTGTCTTGAAACCTCTGTCAACATTTGATGAAAGACAAACAATCTATCGTTAATCAAAATATACTTCAATACACTATTACTAAATGACAAACACTCGAATTGTATTAAAAAAATCCTAACCATACTTTACGGAGAGATTCACTAGAGAACAGTATGAAATGTTAATAAATAACAAAAATAAAGATCTACTAGCCAACTAACAATGAAATCGTTTTCAAGGGCCATCAAGTATTTCAATTACACGGCCATATCTTTAAAACTATTCAACGCCCGTTTCAGTCTGCGTACCCTGTGACGTAACGAAACTTTCTGTGTAATCTCAAAGTAATTCATTGTTTAAGACAATTGAGTTAGACGGACCAACATTTACAATGTAACTTTGAGCATGGCAAAACTAATTTAGTTAAACAAATAATATTTCATGGTCAAATTAAATCTAAAATAGTCTAGTTGGCTAGATTCGAAATTTATGTTCAAGGACTAGTACTGTACAAGAAACTTCTAGAAATCTGGTATATCTATTTCATCTTGATGAGGAGAAACTGGAACAGAAATAGAGAGTAGCTGTTTCTTTGAAGAGGGTAAATCTTTGGAACTATTGAATCAATTCCTACAAATCGTTCATAAGAAAGAGTGTCATTTTTTTTTTATTCAGAGTAGAAGGAAATAGTTTAAAGGATGAATTTACACACAGATTGTCATTTTATCCATTACTAGCTGACCCGCGCAACTTCGCTTGCGTCACGTAAGAGAGAATGGGAATTTTCCCCGTTTTTGTAACATTTTTCGTTAGTACTCCGCTCCTAATGGTCGTAGCGTGATGATATATAGCCTATAGCCTTCCTCGATAAATGGGCTATCTAACAATGAAAGAATTTTTCAAATCGGACCAGCAGTTCCTGAGATTAGCGCGTTCAAACAAACAAACAAACAAACAAACAAACAAACTCTTCAGCTTTATAATATTAGTATAGATATATGACTAGAAGTTCATTAAAAAATTATAAAGTTATTACGAATTCACAACTGTATGTTATTAAACTTCTTAATTACAGTTTCATAGGTTCAAGCTTTTATTCAACGGTTTCCGTATTTCCCAGTATTCCTTAGTGGTTAGAACTACTCTAATCGTAAAATTTTATCATCATGGACATATTGTATAATATTATATTTTACAAGTCTCTTGAGACTAATTATATTGTTGGGAAATTATTTGAGTATGTATAATTACGTTGTGAATTAGTATGCCTATTGTATTCAGAGGTAAAATTACTTCAACCCTTTATTACTGTAATTTCCATACGAGAATCGAATGACTAACTATTTACAACTCTTCTGATATACATTCATACATATATATTATTATGCCAGTTATACCCGAAGGTGGAAGTAGAGGTGTATAAAACAAATCAATAATACATATTGTACCAAATTAACACGTTCAAATTTTGAACGTCACTTACATCTTCATGGGGGCCATAAATACCACAGTTGA
Organism: Anticarsia gemmatalis; assembly: GCF_050436995.1. Lineage (NCBI taxonomy): Eukaryota > Metazoa > Arthropoda > Insecta > Lepidoptera > Erebidae > Anticarsia > Anticarsia gemmatalis. Next base: position 4,733,822 of record NC_134759.1, read on the forward strand.
CAACTATTTGAAAGCTGTACATTATTTTCATCCTTAGATTATAGTCATTAACACGTTATGTCAAAGCAGCAATGTACGGAATAGGGACCATCAATTTGACGTACACTAGCTGTCAAATGAGATACGTGCATGAAATAAGCATTCAAGTATTCATTCAGCAAGAATTCAATAAAGAATAAACAGAACATCTGGTTGTCTTGTCTAGGACTCGTAATATAGGAAAATAGGTTGCCATGGCTTAGCTACAAGCTATGAATTTTATATAGATTGGATTTTGGGTCAGACTAGCTCACAATACGGCGTGTGTAAGGACGCGTCGGCACTAGTTTCGTATTCATATCACCTAGATTCTTATCTAATACCGTGTGAAACTTCTAAGAATAAAGTTTTTCAGATGTCTAGGGCTATTTTGAAAACCGGCTTAATGTCTACTAAGACGTAATAGGAATAATTTATGAGTTAGATAATATATCATAGAAGAGTTGTAAAAAATTACGCTTGCACGAATAAAATGAAAATTATGGTGTAAGATTTAAGTATAATAATCACATTCGCATTGAACTCAAGAATGTAGCAATGGTTAAATTAATTGAAATATGTGGGTTGTAAAATTGTGATTGTTTAATATGTATCTAGGCAATTTTCTAAATAAATAAACCCTTATTACCATTTGTACAAAACTGTTGTAACTATCGCTAAACTACATGACACACGAAAATAGTAGGTTTCGATCAAAACCCGTCGCTATATCGTCTTAAGACATAAATACGGTATCGAATACTTAATAGAAACACTCGATTGACAAGGCGTCTTACGTTTAAACGTAAATTGAAGAGTTGACAAGATAATGTTCGTATCTTTGACCGTTGAGTCGAGAAAGTGTAATTTTCTTGTCGAGTTATAATGATTTATATTGCTTCGGTGAAAAGCTATGTTTGCATTAATCATATTGATTGGTAAAAGGTTAGTTGAATGACAAGAGGTTCGTGAGTAGATGTTTATTTTGTGGCGGTGTCATTTAGGGAACCACTATAATAGTATAACGTCTTTCCGGCAATTTGAATGTGAATCAACAATTTTGTTGTGTTTTGAACATGACTTTGTTACAATCAGTAGTGTTTTTGTATTCCAAGTAAAGCGTGGTATTAACAACAAATAGAGCTTGTATAGCTCAAGCTTAAAATGCCTGGATAGTGGCTCAACAGTACTACACGTTTGTTCCAAATATTTTGTATTCCTAAAGCATTTTTTAAAATTAATTCTGTTATTTAAAAAAACGTACGCGGATTCCTACGAAATATGTCAAAGAAATGACACTTTGATGTTTAATGCTTCATGAATATCGCTTTACGTATTCTTTTGTAAGCAAATACGAAATAAAATAAAAATTCTCATCAAACTGCACAAAGGCGGATGACAATCATTTTCAACGTTACAAACATAATCGGATATGACGCCGCAAAATTGGAAAATACTGTAACACTTTTAAACAAAGTAGGTCAGAAAATTGTTGACAAACTTTATACAAGAAGATTGGTATAATCAAACAAAAGAGTTTTAAAGGGAGTCCCGACGAATAAAATACTAAAATATTACAACTGCGAGTCACAAAGGGAGCCGACCTTTGAAGAAATAAATTGAGGTCAACAATCACTGGATGTACAATATGATAAATAAAGATTCTCACACAAAAACATTGAGGTACGAGAATTAAAATTCATCAATGACATTCCTGTATTCGAGGCGTTTTTGTTATTGCTTTTTTCCTCATTGTTCTTTCGTCTCGGCATATTATTTTTCTCATTATTGGTTCATATCAGGTTTGCAATTACATTTCTCGTATTGTCTTTACATCATATTGTCTTAACTGTTTTATATTTGTGATGTTATTTCAAGCTTACAATACTGATTTTTCATACGGATAAGAAAAGGTTTCTTAGGTTGTTATTTTAACTTTCAAAAACAATATTAGGGTTGATTTCGTTTCATATTCTTATTTGTTTTTAATTATGCGCTGCTCTTTAGTATTAACAAGAAAGCAGGCAAACAGTCACCTACCTAAATAAAGGCAAACATTCCAAATGTTCGAGTACCTTAATCATCGTGTTTATATATAATAATACGTCGACACCACAATAATAGTCAATTTCACGAAACCACTAATTCATTCACGACAACAGGCCAGCTCAAGGTGGACTCACCTTGTGTTCTCACCGTAACAAGTCTTACAAAGCAATTTGCGCTTAATGAATAATGTCAAAGGGTTTATTTTCAATTGGCGTCTAGCGCAACATTTTCCTTCGGTCCCAAACACACACCCTTTGTGTCCCTTGCGACCGGCGTTATCTAGGCTCTGTTTTCCGTGGTGGCAATTTCATAAATTAAACCGCACCGTGTTGGGAAACGTCGTCGGTAGTGTTCTGCGTAACTTGATTCTGGTTTGCGTACATTGCGCATCGTTTTATCTAAACGCCAAGCAAACTACTCTCAGTCGTATCAGTTTCATTCTATCGTGTATCTCATTGTTATTCTTTTGCACTCCACTAGTGCTCCAGTGTCAACGTTTTGAACCGTATTGAAACATACTCCGACGTAACGGCAGTCCTTAGCATAACAAGATATCTCTCAAGGGTCTACTACTAGAATATGTCGCTTCACAAGTGCCTGTTCCTTTTGCCAGCTTAAGTCAAGTATCACTAGTTTTATCTCTCAGATAGATCTTTTAAATCAGTTTATATTCTATGTTAGTACATTTTAATATGCATTAGTCTCATTCGCAAGGGAAAATGCCGTTATCACTGAATATCTGAGAGAAATCGTCAAACATCTTTGAGTTTCTAAACCTGTAAGTTCGCAACTTCGGAATCTTTGCAAATATCCGTATCCCGAGCAAGCACAGGTAATAAAACTTCCCTGTTTGAACAACTCGTAACATGCAATTTCCTCTGAGCATTGCTATAATTCAGTAGTGTATTAACAAAGTTTATGTACTGCGATGGAGCGCGTGGGACACTTTCAGAACGGTAAATTATTTCTGAGGGCTAAGGGCTAAGTTTTTATCGCTTATTGTGGTCAACTTATATTACGTGCAGGGTTGTATCACGCAACCTTTACAGGTTATAAATTTTATAAGAGAATGGATTTCTCGTGCTGTGTTAAGGCTCATTGAGAACAGCTCCTGTTACGCACGCGAGGAAAATGTTGACTTTTTTTTAATGTCTACGGGGCGTATCTGGGTCAGCGTTTCCTTACATTTTCTTACTTCCTTCAATGCATTTTCGTTGCGAGAAACGCGAGCTGAATGTGGTAACGAAAACGTTTTGAATGCCAAGAGCTGTTTAATGCTGTTGGTTGAAATTGTAACACGTTTTTTCAACTTTTTAGCGGGCGCTCTCAATGACCGTGGAAAATATTTTTTGTAAAATTCACACCAGCTGATAATTAAGGTTAAAAACGTGACAACGCTTAATAAATTCTCGTTTACAAAGCATGTTTTAGTTAATATATTTTTCGCTGAAAACATAAAGAATTTAAAGATCACGCTAATATCGATATTGCGGGTTAAAATGTTGAAAAAAATATTGAAATTCTTTCACGTACAATGTAATTTATCAGAATGACGATTAACAATTTAACCGGGTCACACTTATTAGGTCAGGCCGCCATTACATATCGTTTGTATCAAACGTCAACGTAAACAAAATCGACAAACGGTACTCTTTCATTCGTTTTTTCAGCAAATACATCGGCAAGGTTTGTTTTAAAACTGCTACTTTCAAAGAGTAATTGCATTTAGTTTTTATGAGAACCAAGTCTCAAAGGAAAATTCTTTTAAACTAATCATCATAACTTTGACTCGAAGTTATTTTTATATTTATTAGAATTGAAGAGTATTGGTTTACTTTCTGAAGTTCCGGTCTAAAGGCAATTTGAATTTATTTCTACTAACGTTAAAGTCTGCTTACGTACTACTCTAGTAACTATTAAAAAAACAAAAGCTTGCAATAAAAAAAGTTTAGGAGATTTTTACGATTAGAATTTCAAAGAACTTCAACATTAAAATCATAATGAAATTCTTTAGCCTTATATTTTGAAATAACTTTTTAATTCTAATTTCGCAATAATAGTGGTGTCACCGTTATTCATTCGTCAGATTTCTCGTTAGCCGAAGTCTGAATGCCGAAGAAAGGTTTCTAGCCGTATCCGCGGGCCATTGTGCGGTAACCGTTGGGATCCGGCTTGAGGCGTTAATGAGGTACAGTCACGAACGACAATCAAGCTAGATCTCGTAGTAAAACTGACCTCGATAGAAATAGTAATAAGATGAGGTTTTGTTTACTTCAATATTTTGGTGTTTATTTTAATCGTCAGAAGTCGAAGAAACTAAAATTCTTTTCTGTAAGGAAAGAGTTTATGTTAATTCCTAACACATATTTTTTTTACAGTTAATGTTTAGATAATGTTTAACAAAAATGTGCATTCAATATTTATGATTTGTTTCCTAACTACAAATACCTATACACAATCAAAACACCTGTTCCTCACTTTTCACTTTTTATTTGATTTTCTGAATTTTCATATTCAACGGCCTACATATTTTTGAACATAACGTGTATTCAACAATTTTTCTTTTCACAATTTATGATGTATTGAATTCCGCATCGCTGCAAACAAAGCATTTTTCAAGCGCAGTGAAATGCGTACGTTATAGAGGACCATAACTGGTATGTCACCTATTTTGTGAAAAATTCTGGCTGAAAATCCTGTTTTGGTCCAACGCTAATACCGATATATTTTATTATTCAAAAATGGAAATACCGCAGATATTTTTAGCTAGCGAGCAATTTTTTGTGAAATATAAAAATATTTTAAGCTTAAATGTCGCTTTTGTTGGTACGAAACTATTATATACAAATTGTCGATTTTCAACCATCAAAAACATGAAATCAAATATAACGTACCGAAACAATAATACCTCGCATTTCTCGACTGTACACAAAAAAAAGAAATAAACAATAGAAACCATCCAGAACATTCGAAACTCATTCATCTATATTTTAGTTAAAGATCCGTAAAATACTCTGTGGCTCGGCCATCTAGAATTGGACAGTGACGTCACATGACACACCTCATTGGAACCTAAACTTTTTCTATACAACTTGGACTCGTAGCCAGTACTAGAATAAGTTGTTTGAACTTTCATAGATACATTTTACTGGACGCAATGTTCTAGAATTTTTATGACGTATTTGTGCAAATTATTTAAGTATTTGTGCAGGATTTTGTAACAAATTTTCTTGGTGTGGTGTAAAGAAACTATAAGTCTCAAAAAGACGCTTTATTATTGAAAAAATGTCGTAATTATTATCTTTGATTTGTTAGTCTAACATATTTCTTAGCTACCCAAAAAAATAATGTGGTAATTGGCAAGTTATCACCTTAGTGGTTATAGCTTTCTAACAACCTATTCTAGGTATAGTCATAATAATGGTATAATAAGTATAATTTATCAACGAAAACATTTTTGTGACGCATATTTTTTCATCAAATTGAATATTCATCGTTAGTGAGATTTCGCAAGAGATGAAGCGAGTCGCAATATCGGAATTATAATGAGAGCAATGTCAGCTCAATGTCAAGACGCGTGTGTAATATATCGTGTATGTATGTATGTATGTATGAGACTGGTGTTATTACAGGGGTGTAGACGATACGTCTGTTGTGAATGGTTGTCACAGCGAAGACAAGTCTATTTATAGCTCCTGAATTTGATAATTTGACGGCTTCAAACGTTCATTTAAATTTTCTCTGTTTTAATGTTGAAGTCTTTAAAACTTGCATATAAATAAGACGAATCAGTGGATATTTCTGCTGAAGAATATAGGCGCAAAACAAAAAAGAGGAAATTTTTGTTTTCTTCTATATTTTAAAGCTCAAAAAAATCCTCATCATAGAGCAATTTCTAAAAAAATATGTAAATATCAAGCTTTGTACTCAAAAAAGAAAACATCCACCATCATCAAAAGTTCCATGAAACCAAAACGCAAACGAAGTCACCTTTTCATCATTCGACGTCCGCATAAAAGATGAACTTGACCTCCTTACAATCTACAATCATTTAGATAGCAAAGTAAACAGTGGGAGCTCAAGATCAGACAGAATTATCTCACAAAAGGTATTCTTGCCAACACTTTGAAAATGATAAGAAAATGTTAATCTAAGTTTCTTGGGACGCCTGATATTAAATATCTAAAGGTGCTGTAAATGCACAAAGCTTGGAAATTTACAATTTAGTTTACAATTGAGTGAGTGTATGAGTGCAGTTTATTGAGATTAAAGGTCTTTTTAATTCAGTATGATTCTATTAAAAAAACGCATATTTTTGGTTGGAATTGAGGTAGCTTTATCTTTTTTTTTCAAGTTTAAATACTAGTCAAATAAGGCCTATAATATTATTTTGACATAATACGCTTTCTTGTATAATAAATGTAGTATTTATTTATTTCCGATTCAACAGCAAATCTAACCTACTCGATAAAAATACTCTGTCAACAGTATCTATAAATAACACGTTAAACACACAGGGCTATTGATTTATATATTTCAACCCGACGTTTAAGTTCAAAAGAATGAGTCAGAGCAAATCAAATCTATTTATATTATCGCGTCAACGAGACATGTTATTTACATAATCGTAGGTGTCTAAACACAAACAGATTTGTGTCAAGTAATTTAATAGATTGTCAATCACCACCACAATACTTAATATAAATGTTAAGATGATTATATTTATTCATGACAAAATGTCAAGCACTAGAATGTTCTAATAGCGTTTTATTCTCCGAGTATAATTCAATATTTCTCCAACGGAAAACCATTTCGCTCTGTCCAGAGATCAATTAAGCGTGAAAGATCGTTTCCCGTCTATTGTCCGTCTGGCATTCGTGGAATAAAACCAATAAGAAAATAAAGAGCCGCACACATAACACACTATCCAAACAAACAGAAATGACAGGCATGCTTCCATACAAGGTCATGCCATTCAACTATTACGTATAGAGATATCGCGACGTTCACAGCTATAATCCAACTAATTGTCTGCAGACGGATCGGTCAGGCCACATTAATTATACGAGGCACTGATCATCAATCACCCTAACATTCCCCCTCACCCCTCTACACCCCCCTTTTTCGCCCAGGAATAATACCCATTAGTGTCAATTTGATCTTACAAGCGCAAAGAACTGACGACCTCGATTCCCGACTTGAAGAAGTTGTGAACTTTTATTTTAAAACATTTCTGCTCAATCGTGTGGAACAATGTTATTGATAAGTGTTTGAAATAGTCATTATTTGAGCCGTTTGTCGCGATAAAATGAAAGTAAATAGGTTTTCTTATTGTGTTTTAGAAATTTTTGTAAGCGAAATGTCTTTTATGAGCGTTGGGAATTTGATAAAATGACTTTTTGAGTTGATTGGTCGAATGAGATTACGTCTGTTTTGTTTATTATATTGTGACAGACCTTGAGTTACGAAACCTAGAGAAAAGAGAAGAGAAAAGCTTTAGATCATCAATTTATCTTTGAGATCATAAGTAAGTGGGCTTTCCTTGAAGCATTATTTATTTATAACATAAGAGACGAAAGGTAACAAGGTATTTTGTTTTTTTATCTCTACACAAAAGACAGCGTATTTTTACGAAAATTTACCATTAACTAACACAAAAAATCAAAAATATCCACCATAACAAATATTCTATACATCCAGTAATCATTATATTAGAACCTATTACCTATCCTAATCACCAACAAGTAAAAACAAAAAAAAACAAAAGAATCACACCAGAATACTTTTTCTGTGATTCTCCTGTGGCATCATGATGAATAATAAGCTTTGAAAAGGATACACCACAAAAAAAGTTTGGGGAAAGAACCTTTTAGGACAACATTTCAGGCTATTCTTTTGCGAATGTTATTCTACTCGTACGTTGTCGGTATCAAACAGACTTTTATCTGCCGAGAGAAAAACTTTGTAACCCTTTATAAGAAGATAGTATAACGTCGTAGCCTCAAAAGTAGGCTACTGAAGTAGGCTTTTAGAACGAAACTAACATGAATGTTATCTTTTTTGTAGAATTTGTACTGTATGTCAAATAAATTGGATATTTTTTAAATTGGTTTTGCTTCTTATACATGAAATTTCAGTAAAAAAAAGTATTATTACTCTGTCTTATTTACAGCTGTATAACTTGGTAATTTGCAAAGCAATATGGTTTTAGGTATTAAGATTTTAGATACAAGATATTTAAAAAAATAGAAAAGGGAAGATCGCATGACTTCAGAATTTCTTCCAATATGCATGCATGAACACATAAAACACATAGTTCACTGTCTTATAAAACATGATATCTAACAAAAATTTCAATCAAATTTTAACATACTGCTATATGTTGCGCGATTCCCTACGATCAGTACTATAGTGTAACGAAGGGTTGACATTTAAGGGATATTGCAAAAATAGTTCCTATAGCGCCCGCTGCAAGCGCTGATCAGATATTCATAAATTTATCGATAGCTAACCGGTTGTTGAATCGTGATACTGATTATAACTATAATCATTAAACAATTCGATCGTTGTTTGCTAAGTACAGGCGATTACACAACGGTAAGCTAATGGGCATAATTCAATCAAACCGATCAATGCAAATAGTGCTTGATGTATGTACGTAATTCGTGATTCGCCTCTATCGAGTGTGTGAGTTAAAACAAATAAATAAACCTGTGTACTGTTATCGTTATAAAGTGTTTTTAGTTATAGCTGTTTTTTAAACTATATTATTATATTAAATATTAAATATCGAGGCGCATTACAACCGATAATAGGTTTAGTAGTAGTGTTAATTTCTTAAACTACATGACAGGTGGTTTAGTTTGTAGGTTGGAAATGTATTGTACGCCTACACTTATCCTTCAAAACGATTGACGTATAATATAATCTTATTCAACTTTATTTTCGTATAGGTAGATTGGGTAAATCATACATCCATAGTAGAATCGTATGAGTATGCCTTAAACTCATGGAACAGAGCAAACAAAATCAAAAAGTGTACGGAGCTGTGGTTGTATACACAAAGCTCTTATCTAGCCTTTACCAACCACTTTTTTTTGTATTGTATTATTATTTATTATGCTCATTATTTAAAGTATTTACAAACTTGTAGCTACATTTACTTAAAGTCAAAAAGGGTCAAAAGTTAAATTTAACAAATGTATTGTTTTAATAAAAGATTAACATTATAAATGCATGGAATCGAATTTGGCCTTATAACCTTCTTTTACCAATAGTACACCTTAACCATTAAGTTTGGTCTTCCAATAAGGTCACTTTTGAGATTGAGAAAGATCAAAGGTCACAACATAGCTTAATGGAAAATTTAGAGATCATTTATTTTTAAAACTCAGACTCATTTTGTTTGTGTTTATTTTGTTGACAAATACGAGTATTTATTTAGTCCACAAGTAAGTACAAAAGGGTCATCAAATCTGTGAAGAATAATTTCGATCATAAAAGTAGCTATAAAACTAATTACAAAAAACCATCAAACCCCTTTTATATTTTAAGTAATTCTCGCAGTATTTTAGCACCCTATTAAATCCAAATGCTGAATAAAGTCTTGGGACTAATTAATTAATTCTAAGTCTTGAAACTAGGTGCGCTGAATAAATGCACTGAGAGTGAAGAGCGACAGTAAACCAGACTATTACGATGTTAATTTACGTGCTTGTATTAAAAAGTACATCTTAATGTGAGAGAATAAAAATATTCCGAACATTAATTTCTTTTAGCATAAATTTTGCATGACGAAGTTAAAGTTTAAGTTTTAGAGGCTGTCATGGCTAAATGTATATAGTTAAATTATATATTTTAAATCAATAAATATAAAAATGTGATAAAATACATTTAGACAACTCACACACATAGTCATCTGATTCAATTCAAAATCGGTAATTCAACACAGTCAACTGATAAACTTACTTATATAATTCTAAACAACATTTTTTGAATGTCGATACATTTTACATTTTATTTTTGAGGAACGGAATACTTTTAGACAAAACAGAAAGTAGGTATCTTGCAATTCATTACTAGTGACTGTAGTTCCTACAGTCTACATTTAACAATGTCAGTCACGAGCGTATTTAAGATAGGGAGATCCTGCGTAGGAAGCAAACAGCTACCCCTATCGCTTAAATGAGATAGTAGTGCATAATAAATGTTCGTGTGTATTACGCGCCTTAATAAGATTGCAAGTCCCACTTAGACGAGATTGACAAAGGATTGAATTAAGGAAGAAAATAGGTTACGGAAGTATTACTGTGAAGCAACGTTAGTGAAGGAAAACTATAAGAAAATTTATAGATTTTTTTATCAAGCTATAAAAACTTGAGGGTTTACTACAGAGTGCATTTCTTCCTAAAGTTGTTTAGTAAAGTATTTTTTAAAGGTATCGTTTTATCTTACACAAATATGATACTAAATCAGCAACAGAAAATAGGTTAATGCGATGCGATACGATCGGAAAGCAAACTGTTACGGCTCTCGTACCCAATCCGGTATCAGAGATGCTTCGCTCTTACTGTGCCGGTATAAACCAAACACAGTTACAGATGAAAACATAGTCAAAAACTTTAAAAGACTTCAAATGTATGGAAAACCAATTTTAATGTAGCATCGGGTAATAAAAAATGAGAAGGGCGATGATAATTCTTTACATCTATATGTATTTTTTTTATAGAGTGAACGGTAACTTCCCTTCAATTATTTGTAATTTTAACGCATTCGATGTATTTTTAGCATTATGATTCAATATGTTATAGAAGATGCTTTTGTCTTTCAATAATTTGTCTTGAACAAATAGTGTTCAGACTTGAGTTATTCTAAGAACATTTTATTTTATCAGCCGATTACGTCCGACTGCAGATCGGCCGATTCCGGCTTACGTTCGGCGCAGGGCTTATGCAAAATTTGCTGGATGATCTCCCCATTACCTCCCACGGGTGTTGTAAGTGACGAGTAAGAGATTATATCAAGCAAATGGATATTAGCATTTAGGTATATGCGATCGGAAATCCGCCAGAGAAAGATTACGGCGAAATGTCTCGGAAATGTGCCTTGTTCGGGCGAAAATCGATGTTCGTGAGAAAGCGTGATTTTTTTCTTTTATTTGTTGTGGAAATAGATTAGTCAGATTGCTTTCAGTATTTTACTGAGGGTAAGTTAAATATGTGACTGTTTGCCATACTAATTTGTTTCATTCATCTATAACAACTCTCAACAAAGATAAGAAAGAAGTCAGTCAGATCTGCAAAATCAAAACGAATAAGATCGTCAATTTCTCAGCAGAAATAAAATATAAGTACTTTATTCCGGGCCGATATGACGAATTTCTCTTAGTTGCCGCTATCAATAAAGCATCCCAAAACTTCCCATGGGAACCATTAAGCATTACGTCAAGGGAATAGGTCGCTGCATCCATCATATTGGACCATTCTGAAGTTTCATCTTTATAGCCTTTGAAGGCCGAATATTATTTTGATATCGCTGCTATTTCGTAAGGGCGCCTGTCAATCTTGACCCCTCTTTGTTTCAAAGTGCGTTAGTGTGTGTGGGTGTGTGCGTGTGTCCTTAATCCTCATTGGTCGAATCAAAAGCATGTATTTCTTTGATCCCTTGCTCATGTCGACACTGTCATATAATTATATAGAGTTACAAAGGTACACTTATTACGCCTGAAGCAATTTCCCCGAACTAACGAGCTCAACTGATACGTATTTACGTAGAACATTTAAGTTCTTAGAACATAATTATCTACCTAGAAATTGTTCATGGTTCGGTCACTATTATATTATTGGAATCGGAATTTATTAAGGAGAAAGATTATTTTAAATGGTTTTAAAATGCAACCCTATTTTTATTACTCAAGGAATATAAAAAAATCCGGAGCAGCTACTAAGTCCTTGAGATATTCATAAATCAGGCTCAAGATATTCTTAATCTATTTTTGATTTTATTGATTCTTTACTTGTATTATTCGTTGTACCTTCTGGGAAAGTCATCATTATAAATCCTTATTTTAGTAACAAAAAGTAGACTTAACTTTTTTGGTTTCGTATGACTAGGCCTACAATTTTCCATTATACTTTTTACGGAAATCAGATTTTTCGATAAGCACCCCTAAAAGCATAATGTCTCAACTATGAGCAGTAGATTCGTAGATAAAATAAGTACGGAAAAATAAATATAACAATGTCGCTACGTTATAATTACAGGCGCGTGCGGGTAACAAAAATGACCTGATTAGAAAATTACAATATTTATGTTACTCAGACATTCTGAATTTCACGCCTTACTTAGTTTTAGATTATTTGAATTACTTTTAGTTTAGTCCCTGTTAGAGAACAACGGCTCCAGTCATATTTATTCCCACATTATAACATAAAAGCAATTTCAAAATTAATTTTCTGCAATGAAATTGTAATTAAACTTCACGCTTATTCACGCCACGCGGAAACTGACGCTAATATTCACAACTAATATTAATAATTCCCCAACGTAGCACTCACGTAGCCTATATCGTAGCAGGTGCTACGAATCGGCTACGCTCGCGATAGTTTGAATGAAACTTTGTAACGTTATTATGCTATACACAGTTAGATATAAACTCAGGTAGCTGATAGTTTATAAAGTGCTAAGTTAATGAATAGGCAGTAATAACGATAAAAGCCTAAAGTTTCCGCCACACGATTTTCCGTGCGCGAAATTACCACACTATTTTAGCGATAAGATAGCTTATTTTAAAACAAATAACCTACATTGTCTATAATATTTTAATATAGCATTCTAGATCACATCGAAACGTATACACGCAATAGTAATTTTGTCGGACTTATTTTACGCGGGCAATTAGCGGCTGGAAAACATAACATTTTTTAATCTATAAAAAGCTTTCCCCTATATTATATGAACACCTATAGAATTACCGGTGAAAAGCTTTTGCCATTACGGTCGTTACATAATTGATTAACTAATTACACTACACGGACGGCTCGTCGGCCGCGTCACGTACAATTATAAAATGGTCACGTGGCTCATTTACAGAAGGATATGACAAATCACTTCACATCACTATCACATGGGCTTTGTTTACCACGTCGGGATGGGGGTACCTAATATGTACGGGATATGGGTAGTGTTCGCGGTGGGCGGTCGGGCCGCCACGCGCGGCCGGCTGTATTGTGCGGCCGGCGGAGGACGCATCTAACACTGCGAACGCGGCCGGCCGGGCTTCAGGCGCCCGTTGCACTGCTGCGCGCGCCGCCGCCGCCGCCGCCGGCGCGCTCGATACTCCGCGCCGCGCCCCACTCGGCTCATTATACCACCTGTGAGCACCGTCAAAACACCGCGCCATGGTTTTTGTCAGATCACCGGGCTCGCGCCGCTCTCGTAAACATTCTACCCACCACCACATGGATTACACCACCGTTCACACTGACACTTTATTTCACTCAGACGCAATTTTCGCTCAAGTTTTCGTATCATTTATCATAAAGTAAGACTCATTAGAATCGACCATAACTTTCGCGTTTGAAGTATGTGTTACATTCACTCGATTAAATATTCCCTTAGATATTCACAAAATGACTGTCATTAGAACATAAAAAGCAGCAGTTATCGGAGTTCATCATGTTTTTATTGCAATAGAGAGGCAATAAAACTGCGAATAAAATATGGAGGATGAGAAAATGGGGTAAACCGCGACTGACATAAAAATCAGATCAGCCGGAAGCTTCCGGGTGGTTAAAACTGCTTCCGCAATCAAAAGTCCCGATGATCAATTAATAAGTACTATTAAAAGAAACTTTTCAGGCTAGCATTTGGGGGCTGAAACATAAAATAAAAAGTTACGAAATGGCTGCTTATTTTTACGGTGTCGCGTCTAAGGCAGAATTTTTGACATTAAGTGACTAAAAGCACTTAAAGTTTCTCAACTGGTTGTACTAGAAGTTTAGCTAACTACTCTGAAACACTGGTGCTATCGAATCTATAACCGATATACAAAGGTAGAGGAGATATTCTAATAATATTTCCTTTGAAATGTTAAGCGCGTTACTGTCGCAGCTTGGATACGAATAGTAACCCATTGATCTGATCAGTAGAGAAGAATATCTTTAGACCGGTTATAAATAGATGAACTTTGAGAAGCCGGTATCGTCGAGATTCGAAAAGCAAATAGAATGCAACCTCGTGATAAAAGTCTACTATAAAATAGACCTTACCCATATTAACTGTTATCAGAGTAAGTCATAAAACTTAAAGACCAGTAAGAATACAAAACAAAATACAGAAGATCCTTCAGTATCTCAACTACTCGTACGTTCCATTGTTACGATATCCATAAAAACAAAAAATGATCACAGATAGAAGAAAATATAAGGCCAATGTACTAAACATATCGGATAGGGTAATAAAATTCTCTCCTATGGAACATCGCATGACAGTTAGATACAACCTGTATGCTATGTAATGGTACTTGCGGCCTCTAAGTCGGCAATGTGTGTGAAAATCGCTGAAACATGTTACGCAAAACTATCTTTTTTTATTCATACGAAATGTTATTGAGAAAAATGGGGATTTTCGCCGCGTTATTACTCAAACCAGGCTATGTGTTAGGCTTATGGTCCTTAATAGGATATCAGTGTAGAGTATTATAGGATATTATAGCATAGTAGGGATGGGAATTCCTCTGTGTTTTATTAAAGTACCACTTAAGACAATGATTAGGTTGAGGTTAATATTGGCGTTTATAGTTCTCGACAGGACGGACAGAATGTAATTTCGGTCAGCAATAGGACAACACTGACTAGTTTCAACTAAAACATAGAATATTTGTTTATTATTTGCTACTGTTTTGTCTGGTTTAGTCAGGCCAACAGTGTAGTCAATGAAATTGAATCACGCATTTGTATTCAACACGATTACGTACTAATAGTTTGGTATAAAACAATCCAGTATTGCCAGACTGAACGGAAATCATGTCAAAACACGTTAAGTAAACAACCAATCGAATTACCCAAACACGATATTTGTGTCGTTTATCAAGCGTAGCAATTGCAGACTCCAATTTAAACGTCAATAATGACCTAACTTTATGAGCGCGCAAATGTCAAACGCCCCGGCGCTAGGTGGCGTTAGTCCGCTAATCCAATTGCTTTTGCTTGCATTTCTGTTTGTGAACGCCCTACGAAGCTATATCGAACCTCCTATAGCTATAATTCAATGTACACAAGGAACAATTTCCCTGAACATTTTGATAAATAACTGATGGTTTATCCTAGTCGTATTTGCATTTTCATTCGGTTTATTTCACGAAGTGAAGTGTTGGCGATACAAGTGCTCGGATCTCGATAAATTCTAAACACGTTGAAAGGGATCGCTATCATACATTTTGCGTATTCGAATTGGTTTTTACGATTAATTGGCAGGAAAAGCTGATGCGATGAAAGGAAAAGCTTTTATGTTATGAATTCTCTAATAACTAAAGCGTATTTCGATGCTCCAGTTTTACAAGTGATATTGAAAATCGCAATATTAAAAACACTTTTTAATCATATCTTCCATTATACATTTCTATTGCGTGCAATTGTATAGAAATACCATGAATGGATTCTAACATAAGTTATAGAAATACTTTCACATCTTTTTATTTATAAATGGCAACAAAAGTTGACCACAAAGCATAGATTAAGGCCGTTGATAAGTCTCAGAGAAAGTAAAAATACGACTTATCACTGTAATCTGAAAAAGAACTTAAGAAAATGTTTTCGCCAAAATACAACGCAGGCCAAAATATTTTCAACCTTAAGTCATAAACTATTAGTTTTATCTCTCAAATCTTGAGTTAAATTGAAACCACGAGAAGACATTTCAGCTAAATGTCGCCGTAAAACTAGAAGATATATCTTGAAAAGTTCTGATGGCTGATGTCGGGTCTATTTTTATAGTTGTCTAGGCCGACTTGAGGCACTGACATTCTGTGATTCTGCCAGCCCGATGGATTAAATCGACACACATTATGACGTGACACTTACTAAAGAAAATAAAACTTTTTAAAAGGAACAATTTACGTAAACCGTTCACTGTTTGAGCCATTTTAGTTTGTTCGTAATTTGAAATCGATAAGTTACTCGTTTGTCAAAATTAGTTCACTGATTTTAACCGTTACGTAATTTGGAAGTTACCTGGAGCATTCGAAGTAAGGAGCCGTTTAGATAATTGAAGGTTTTAATGTTTTTAGATCTTGTTTATGTATTTAATTCTTTATTTTAATGTATTAAAGTGTTTTTACCAAATACCTTGTCAGTATATACAGTTAATAATAATACAGTTGATAATAAAAATAGGTTCACGTTAATAGTATGGATGGCATTTAAACTCACTACTTTTAGTCACTGAGGTTAGCTATTTGGAACCAATTTATACCAGTATTTTCCAAAACAAAAATTTACGTGAGCAATCTCAAGTCCATAAAGAATTTAATTTAAAATCGGAAGTATGCCAAAACCACTCATTTTAAAAACATATGATTTACTCTCTACCTGCTTTGCGGTTCCAACCGCATATTTTTCGCTCGCAAACTTTTACAGGCTGTATATTAAACTTCGCGGTTAAACCTTGAATCATACTGTATGTAATGTTTTTTATTTTGGTCACACTCGTTTGTAAACGTGAATATTACTTATAATGGTAGAGGGTGTAAATCTCTTTGTGCTCCATTTCCGAAAGCCTACGCGGCTTTCGGAAATGGAGCACAAAGAGATTTACACAGTGTTCTGCTGCAATGGCATAAAGATAGATTAAAATTGTACTCTGACATATTTTGTTGTTTAAAAATTTTAATGACTGCAGAATTGTACAAATATATGCTATGCAGCAATCATTTGTCATAGTTAAAACCAGCCCAAAAAGGAATAAAACCTATTATAGCATAGTATATTGTGACGTATTACTGTATTAAAGACAAAAATATAAAAATAATCTCACAATAAGACTTATTAGTGATCAGATCATGGAACGTCATTTCAAAACTTTGCATGCAATATTTAACCGTCTTCAATATTCGATTTAAATATAGAAAAATTCTACTATAAAACTACATAAATTATTCGTAATTCGTAATGTGATACTCGCAATAACAGGCCACAATTATTACTACGATGCAACAACACAATTTGTCAGTACGAATCGTTACAGTTGAACGGCTACGTACCGTGAAATACGGGCGCAATTGTAATTTAATCCAGCACCGAAGCCTTATAACCCAGTTATACTAAATGTACCGATAAATAAATACAATGATAGCGAAGTGCCTGAAGGTGGGAAACTATTACACTAAATATTTACGATACGATGATGTCCGAAATTAAAGGAAAAGCTCATAATCTAAGTAGGTTATGTGAAATGCCTATTTTCGTATTAAAGTGAAATACTCCATTTTTTAAGTTTTAGTACGGAAGTTTATGTAAATAGCTTCTTTAGAAAGGAAACAGGAGCGTGGAGCAAATTTTTTATAAATATCGACTACCGACAAAGGGTTATCAGGGCCTCCAGCGGACATAAAACTCAAATACTGGGAGTACCACTACTAAACTGTAGAGAATCACGCTACTGCTGATTTGCTTTATATACATAATTTCCTTGATAGCTATTCAATAGTGCTAGCAAATTGATTTTTCAGTTTCACCGATTTATTCGAATTGATACATATTATTTGAGCTATGCATGAAGATAATTCTTATTATATGTATGGGCCGCCATCAGTACAGCTGTGGATTAAAGTAGTCAGTACAAAATACCAGAATATTATCTCTATAATGTAATCAGGATACTCAAAGGAATACTAGAAGGAAGAGTTCAGTTTCTCTTAAAGAAATATCGTATTTAAAGGAACTCCTATCCCACTGGAATAGTATGAAATCTACTGTTAAGTGCCAATGGAACTATCATTGGGGCGGAATGATTTTATCGTAAAAGTTCATTGAGGGTTCAACAGCAAGCAATAAAATAAAAACATCAATAAGATTTGGAGGCAAAAGCATTGATGACAAAAATAGTCGTGATAATAAAAAGTAGTGTTAACGTTCATACTATAGCCATCGACTAATAAAATACTAGTATTCTAATACTAGTATTTTATTAGTCGATGGCTATACTACTATACTATACTACTATTTATATGATATAACTGTTAACTTTTTATTTCATATTGTTGGCAAAGTTTCAATTTTAAAATATACAAATTAAATTGCTTGCGATAAAACCTTTAGTGCCTTTTAGCACCTTTAATCGCTTTTTAAAAGAATACGATAAATTATGTTTTTTGTTTAGGCTGCTTATATTCTTATACTGTATATACAGATAAGTTGGTACTCTCTTAAAAATACTGCTCACTTTCAAAATCGTAATTCGTCAAAATCATCAATTTTCCTCTGCCTTTACGGCGTTGAAATCCAAATAATTTATTTTACGCGTTTGAGAAGCATCGACCGTTTTCCTATAGACTCATCATAACCCTCGCCGGGCGGTTTGTAGGTCAAGGCTCCCCTTAAACCCGGATATGACTTCGTGTGTACCCTTATTATCTGATTCTTTTACAGGAAATCTCATTTGGCGAGCAAATTAAACCGTGTATTTTCTTACACTTATCTTTTGCACTGGGAGTTTTAAATTTTGTTTTAGGTACGTGGTTAGGTTATCTAGATGTCCAGTTAATAGGTAGCCTAGGGATCGTAAATTACTTTGTTAATGAATTACGCAAAGAAGTTGGATAAGCTATATAATATTTTACTGTGCTAAATTGTATCTCAGGGGAGGCAAGCAAAATGAAATAGAAAGGTATGACGTGAGTTGTTCATAGGAAAGTTTAGTCATATTTTTATTTTAGTTGCAAATAACATTGTAATATTTATTTAATTTAAACTTCTAGTAAAAAAAAATGGTACCAGTTCCAAACATTTTTCTCAGCGACTCGGAAGCAAAGTAAGTCACCAAGAACGAACACCCCACTTAGATGCGAATCTAGGGATTACGTCAGAACATTATGTGCGTAAAACCCCACAAAAACATTAATCCGGACGACCTTAATAATACTTGTAAACTGAAAAGGACATAATCCCAACAAACACACAAGATATTTCCAATATAAAAATTCCACGGATCCGCCCTAAGGGATCATTGCTATAACCCGTGTGCTATCGGGCCTGTACACTCGACCATATGTCCGTCGGTCACATGTACCCTGTAAGATATATTTGAGGGTAAAAAAAGGGTTATGTTGATAATTTGAGGTAATGCGACCTCCTCTCGTTAGCTGTATGAAAAGATTGATATATGAGGAGTTAGGAAAGACGCGGAGAAATGAGCTCGTCAGTCCTTCGATTATTAGGTGAAGATAAGGTCAGAGGGATTAAAAGAGGCTCTTTGTTCGCTCAAGGCGGATTCTCCGCGCGATTCTCTTTGAGTAGTTTGGTAAATTTGTTATTCCGTGACGTATATTATCTGAGATGTGTTTAATGTTACGCTTTGTTACTAAAATAACGTCACGATGTCAAACATTCTGAGTTCATTGTTTTATTAATGTAAAGACGTACAGCTCACATACAAAATTATAATTTTAGTATGTAGTAGCTACCACCTTCTAGAACAAAATACAAAATCATGCGTTAAAATCCATATTCACGATTTCCATCTATCTGACCTAGATACATTATATAATGTCATATTCAAGAATCCAAAGCTTTTATAGTTGAAAAATTCCTTCTATAAAAAGGGCAATATATTTCCTCTGACATGTAATGCATGCCTGCATACAAGTGGCGATTTAATAGCACGCATATCAAACACCAAGTGATTGCACGTATGACACCCGCAGTAACAGTGGGTGTTCGTATGTGAATATTAAATTATACAGCATATATTAGTACTGTAGAATGGTAGTTGTATTCCCGAGAGACGGGTGTGAGTAATGGCTACGAACGAGCGAATCTGATAGCTCTATACTTTTATAATATTTAACAGAAATCGCTTTTATATTTTAAAACCTAGTTGAAGTTCTTGCTATATTCCTCCTAACCTATATGTTATATTGTTCGGCAAAGCCTTAAAACAAAATCCTCTATTAGTCTCGATGGGCCTTCCTGCCAACCATGCAGATAGGTAGATGTCCGAGACAATACACCAACGTTTGTTATTCTCTTATAAATTGGATACAAGAATTTAAAATGATTAATGGCATTTTACGCATATATGAAGTGAAAGCATCTATTGGCAAACGTAAATTTAATATATTGATATCGTCTAAACTTTACGATAATATCCAAGCAGAGTGTCAGTCGTTGTATCTCTTCGAAATGATAATGAATTTCAAAAGTTTAGAACAGAAATAAGAATTCACTCGTCATATTACCAAAGTTTATGTCCAATATAATCAGCCTTAACAGGTACTTGATCAACTATTTTTGTTTACGATTTAAAACAATAGTGTACTAAAATTTACTGAAGAAAACAAATACTAACGTGTATGACGTCACATGAAACAACAAGTCTATTCTACAAGTATTGCCACGAATTCAGAAGTGTTTTCATAGATTTAAGAGAGTTAGATATTAAGCAAAGTTTCTACTGTATTCTGGAGATATGCCAAAACATTGGTGTCTGAGTTGACACAGTAATATTTCATTGCTCTCGGCCCTCCTTTGCTGGTGTTTTTTCAATAACCTACGACGATAAAATGGTTGTAAATATTCTTTCTAAATATTTGCTGAAAGTGCCTTTGCCGAGTTTTGTTTGATCTTTTTCTTGTTTAAATAAAAGTATACTGTGATGTTTTTGTAAAAAAATGTTTACTTTACATGTTTAGTTTGAAATTATACCGAGCCAAAGATAATATTGACTCATTAGGCATTTCAATTTCGTGTCTGCTTTTAAATGTGTATGTATAGGATTTTCAGTAATAGGTTGTCCTTATTTGCAATTTTCCAGTAAAATACTGTACGTAATAGGCCCACTTCTGTCTATTTCTATTAAAATAAGTATATAAATAATTACATCTCATTACGAACGTGTGTAACTGTACAAGGCTGTATCATATTACGCAACATTTTCAGGATCAACATACTTAACCTAAAATATCTTCTTACATACTTAAAAGTTAGAAACTTCATCATCAAAAACAACAAACTAAAAACATAAAGCAACATAATTTATTGTTTACATGTTAAGAACGTAATTTGCGAAGTAATTAAAGTATTAGGACGTGTTCAGACGTGCGTAAAGTTAGCGACTGGATGTAGACGTAATTGCTTGCGAAGCCAACGGGACGTTAACGTTGGTTCGGTTCCCTCTCACTGTAAAGACAATGTGTGTATCGCTTAGTGGAATTGACAAGAGCCTTCTTTGTAACATGTAAAATAATAAGCTCGTTTTGTCACACAGCTAAGCGTGGCTTGCGGAAAAGACGGCTAAATGTAGACTTTGAAACTTGTTATTCTTTTTGTTAGTTGTAGGTGTAGTTTTTGTAAAATGTTATTTGAAATATGACCTTTCGATTACATTAAAATGTGGGTTGTGAACATGAAGCCGTTTTAATAATGTTTAACCGTAATGTTATTATGGACCCTTTTTATAACAATCATTACAGTGAATCTCTAAAAAGGGCAATAATATTTCTTATAATCATAAGAATTGGAAACTTTTGCTGTCATAGTATGGTTACATTTGTATTGAATGTTTTACGTTAGTAACAGGTTCCTTTGTAGTTAATAAATATAATACAAAAATAATACAAAAATAACATATCGTTGGTTAGAAAACGAAATAAATGTTTGATGTGAAACCTTGATTTTACGTACGTATTTATGTTTCAGAAAGCATGTAATATTCAGGAATTCGTGAGGGTTCAGCTATTAATATCACAACCAGGTACTAAGTGTGTTATTATGTTTTATATGAATGTTTTTACTTGATGTTTTAAAGCTATATTAAGTCGAGAACTGATAGAATTTGATTTTGATTAAAATATCGGTATGCTACTAATCAAAATTGATTGATGAGATCAAAGTGTGAAATTGAGACGTATTATCAAATTTATTATCCTTATTAAAAAGTATATGGTGTACGACGTGTACGTTGTTACTAAACTTCCACAATGTGCCAACTTATCATCCAAGATTCTCTTAGGGCGGGTAAATCTTATTAAAATGGCAAGCCCAAAAGTGGATCTATACTTTAAAGTCTCCAAGACGTTTTGAAAATATACTGCTTAGCACCTTATCCGTCTTGTATACTCACGCTTCAAAAACATTAACACTCAAGGGCTGAACAAATTATTTCGTTCGTCGCCTAGACGAGCATGTTTACACAAAATTCATCCGATACGATTAACTGTGAGACGGAATTTGATTAATTATGTATACGGAGCGACTGTGAATGACAGCTGTGTTGTTGCTAATTAGCTGCCGAAATTTTCCTTAGTTTAGTATCGATAGAACGAAATGTAAGTACTAAAGATCAGGCTTAGATGACTGAATAACTTTGCTATATTATTATTTAGAGGTCATTTAGACCATGAAGTGATAAATATTATACGGATTGGAGTATGATGCTTAGAAGTTGTATCAAGACAATTTTTAAGTGTATTACTTTTGATATGGGTGAAAAGAAGGAATCATCTATAGACTTTTTACAAAATGAAAGTGTATCTTGCAAGATGAGAAATATATAGTTGGTCAATGGTCATACAGCCCTATCTTGAGCCATGGTCTTCAGATAATCGCGTGTCAAAATCTCATAAAGTGTTCTTGAACGCTCAATATTTATTTAACGGACTTTTCTATTAGATTCTCCATTTAAAAAACTGGTTCAGAAAATTTTCATAGAAAGGTTCTCTCCAATTTCGGTCAAATCTAAGTGCATAATAAACTTGATTATCACTTGACACAAATAAGAAACGTTTTAGATAACGACACTTTATTACGAATAATAAAAATCCCGATAATATTATCAGGAATGTCCGAGAATAATCGTATAGTATGTTCTAATCTTTTAAAGTGACAGTGGCAAGCTGAATTTAATAGCTTTATCGCAAGCAATAAAAGATTTATTGGTCGTTTTTAAAGTTCACATCTGCGATAGACTATTCTCTGGCAACACTGACTGAAAGGCCATACAGTGTTGCCAGTACTTTTTATTTGTGGAAGTTTTAACAGCGTCATGTCTTTCCATTTTATGAGCCATACATGAATACGAATTGAGTAGTTTGATAGTTGCTATTTCCTTGAATTTCAGACCGCATTTGAATTGAACTTTGTATGTTATACCCGCGTGTAAATGTGACGTCGCTGGACAAAATCACAGAATACGACATATACAGGGTGTGGCGTAAATAATGGATAATCCTTTACCAGCGGATGGGCGACCACCCAACTGATCTAAATATCAAAATTTACCTCTGGCACACGTATCATAGTTTTTGAGATTTTGGCCATTTTGTGTGTTTTTTAAAAAAGCGATTTAAGCTCGTTCTTTTTAATGCTGTGATCACAATTTAAGGCTTTTTTTAAATCCGTTTTTTGCAAATAAATCCTGAATAGATGTGCTATTGAATCTACAATCTTGTTTTGTTATTACTACTTGTTTTTTATTTAAATTATGCATTCAAAGTTAAATTTTATAATCTTTCACAAAATTTGTGCAACTTTGAGCACTTGTGGTGAAAAAAAAAAAATGTATGGTGGCTTTACTGCCCACGCCATAAATAATTTCTAAATTTTATTAGAATTCTAAATTGGTATAACATGCAGCAATAATACCGATTATTGACAAAATATTACAAAGAACTTAAATTATTAACACTTTTGCCGGTCGACTAATTTTATTTTATCAGCGCGTTTAAGCTAAGTTTGCTTTCAAATATTCATGTTTATAGGGTTATTACACTATTAAAGATTATTTAGATGATAAAAAAGCTTGGAATTGTGCTGCTTCTACCAAGTCTTTTTCAAAATAATGTATTACAATTTGATGAAAAATGATTTTTTTGTCAACAGAGTAGTTTTCTTTAGATTTCTAACAAAACAAGATTGTAGATTCAATAGCACATCTATTCAGGATTTATTTGCAAAAAACAGATTTAAAAAAAGCCTTAAATTGTGATCACAGCATCAAAAAGAACGAGCGTAAATCGCTTTTTTAAAAAACACACAAAATGGCCAAAATCTCAAAAACTATGATACTTGTGCCAGAGGTAAATTTTGATATTTAGATCAGTTGGGTTGTCACCCATCCGCTGGTAAAGGATTATCCATTATTTACGCCACACCCTGTATGTACACCCATATGAACACATGTGGTACAGTGTATAAACACATACGCAAGTTTCTAACAACGCAGAACTTCGTACCAACCGCCTCGTTAGAGGAACCACCCTTTTTGTTGAAGAAACACTCCACACTCCATAGAAAATAACAAATTTAATTCAACAAGACTTTTTACCGAATACTTTATATGAGAAAGCTTTTTTTTCGTTGTAATCTTGGGAAGTGTCTCTCAAAAAGCGTGTCCTTGACAAATCTGACGTCACATGACTGATTAGTTTGTCGTAGCGAGATATTTGGACAAGGCCGACGGGTGACGTATGAATAGCTGAGGTGCTACCTAATGTACTAAGGATTTACGTGAAAATATTTTTTTGTAACGGTCTTGTTACACGTGTTTTCGAATGAAATATTTAAGGGAGGTTACGAGGGTAGGTCTGTCATGTTTTGAAATCCGTAGTAAGAATTAAATAGGTACCAAATTAGAACATTTTTCAGAACTCATTAGGTAGCGCGGGAAGGCGCTTTACTTAACGCTTTCAGCGCAACCTTGCATCGCAGTGGCAGTTATCGCGGTGATTTCAGTTTGTTCACAGAATCACTTATTAATTTATTTTGTAGGATCTTCAGATTTTATTTCTAAATATCTTTATTTTAAGAATAACACACAATTCTTTGCAGTACGCCAAACTCATCATCTCGCAAAGATCCAGCAATGAACCAAAAGTACGTACAATAGAACGTAAGTGTCGAACTCATTCTATGCAGTTGAAACTGCAGACAAAACTTTGTGTTACCAAGCTTAAAATTACGCTCGTCTGTTCGATGTTCAATTAAAACTCAGCTCATTACTAAATCCTTATTCGAATAGGAAATGCTATTTGCCTATTCTGTTGACTGTCGTATCCGAATAACTGCAATTGGTAATGGCAAAAATTTAGGTTCACATTAAAAGCCTCTTTTTGATGTAAATGGAAACCCAACATTGATAATAATATGAACTATTTCATATGAATTCAAAATTCAAGCCTTTTTTTAAATAAAAAAAAGGCAAAAACACTAAAAAAATACGCTTTACATTAATCAAACTTTTTTTAAGTTTCTCTTAACATTTGATGCAGCAATCGTCTCTCTGAATGATAAGCTACAATACCAATAATACGGATAAATTAAAAATACAGAGTACAAATTTAAAACAAACAGTGTCTGTAAGGATATTTTCTCGGAGCGGGAACGTTTCAATTAGTCGCGTAAGCAGCCACTGGCCTTATCTACGAGGGACAGTGGAGGGTACACTGCAATTTGTAAGCTTCAGCGGTTGTTACTTTGTTACTGATATATTCACTTGTTTTTGTAGAAGAACATTAAAAGGAAAATGCAATCTGCAAGTTTAAATGTGGAATGAGAGCAAAACTAATTTAATACAATTTATTCAAGTTTATTTTAGTCCCCGAGTGGCGCCCTCTATACATAATGACGTGACTAAAGTTTATACCATCGCACAACACTATCTTTTAGTCACACCGCGATAAAAGATTCACAGAAAACTAAAACACATTTACCCTCACAATTTCGTACCAACGAATCGTAACTAAATCCAAGTTTATTTATCACAATACCCTATTTCAGTATCTCTCATAACTTAGGCTTCGACGCTATTCCTAGTCCGAGCCTTAAATAACAACTTGGACTGGCTCGGAGTAAACTCGAATCGATAACGCCCGTATTAAATTAGGAACTACCAACATCTGCGGGGTTCCGACTATCAAAGATAAACCTTTGCTTTAGTTACAGCCTTCCTAAAAAGATTTGATGATGGTGGGAACTAAAGTTTAAAAAATGGTGCGGTATTTTATGCGTTACAAGTTTTTTGATATTTATTTGTTATGAGGAATGAAAAAGATACACACCCTTAATTATGGCTTAAGGTAATGTCAATAGTAATATTCTCTTCACAAATTTATTTACTTTAGACAATTATATCAAACCTGTGAACAAAAATCTCGTCGAGTATCACAGAAGAAGCTACAATCTAATAACTCAGAGTCAATAATTCCGCAACGTGAATTCTTCTCAAAGAAAACACTCAAAGAAGTGCCTAGTGTAATAACTTGACGTTGTTAAAAAACTTTTTATTCGACGGAGTCGGACCCTGAAGTGTCCTTTGGATTGAGCATTTTCAATAAAGTAT
The DNA here is from genome assembly GCF_050436995.1 of Anticarsia gemmatalis. Classification (NCBI taxonomy): domain Eukaryota; kingdom Metazoa; phylum Arthropoda; class Insecta; order Lepidoptera; family Erebidae; genus Anticarsia; species Anticarsia gemmatalis. The sequence continues at coordinate 4,760,441 of NC_134759.1, forward strand.
TCATAGCAGCTTTGACTAGCTTCTCACAGTTACATCTTCCATTCAATTGAGTTTATGACTTTGACCCTGAACACAGTGACCAAAGGACATACTTCCTTGTTGATCTTGAAAAGAAGTAATACAGTTTATTTAGTATAAACTCTTTTTTATCCATTTCACTGTCGCCGAAGCCTTAATCCTCCCTCCGTAAAATGTTAGAAAATATTGAAACGGTAAGGTTCGTGGGAATTTATATCCAAGCTGAAAATGGATTACGTAAGTGATTATTGAATAAAATTTGGCAACCCATGAGGCGGTGCGAAACAATCCTCACCTGCTATCCGAAAGCGGATGGTAGACAAGGGAATTGAAACAAAAGGGAAAGCTTAAAAATTGGCTTGAAAAATAATATAGTACGTTTAATGTTTACACAATGGTGTGCTTAGTGTGAAGGAATTACTTGGCATGGTTTTGAGCGCAACAAGTGCCAAATGGCGGGGTGATGTTCGTGCCATCGGTGGTCATGTTGCCAGACAAGTCCACCTTGCGAGTCGCTTTATTGTGCTTGTTTACGCCACTGTAAGCGCGCGTGACGTTTACACCGTGCTATTCTTGGCAAACACTCGTTCCGGTCAGATGGAGGAAAAGACATTTGTAAATGGTCGCGTTGAAACTTTACAGTTCTAAGCTGGTGTTAACGATAACGTCTTTTTTGCTTTGAAATAAAATTAACACATTTTTAGACTTAAACCAGCTGATGCATTTTTCACGTAGTATCTAAACGAATGTTTTGCCATACTTTTTTCCGTTTTGGGGCTTAAAATATCCAGTAAAAGGTTTAGCTATGACTTTTTGTTTATAATAGACATTAATAACGGGAACAAAGAATTCCCTCGCTTCCTAAATGAAGGCGTATTATCCACAAAGAAAACATTATACATACCAAACTCTTAATAGAGTCACCTACAGCCTACAACGAATAAATTGACGCCAGTAAATTAATTAAGCAATCGGAACAACAGAGACATTGTCACGGAAATCCGGGTATCGCGTGACTCGGATTATATTGAGCCGGCCGTTGAATGAGACGATTCCGATTCGTTTGTCCCTTAAAGCGTGGAATTAGCTCGACTAATTAGTAAACTCGAAGTTTTGATTGTGATATGTGATAAACGGAAGATCGGAACAATATTGTGAATCGGAAATGAAACTTTAGTAACCATAATTTAAAACCTAAAAAAGTGACAGTTAAAAAATCTCTATCGTTTTTTTGCAAATAGGAAATTATTATTTTAATACAAAAAACTCATTTTACAAAAAAAAAATACTTTCTGCAGAATTTACCTAAAATATTTATATTTTTATCAAAGTTATATTACTAAAAGCGTTTAGTTCTAAAATAAGATTAATTTATCAAAATTTCTCATTGTATAACGGTGTCGGGTTATTAAAATTAAATGGTATGCATCTCCGAAACTAAACCGCAACAGCGGCAGTACAATATAAGCTTCCGTAACAAAGCCGGGATTATACAGAAAACGTAAGAAAAAACCATGACACAGCTACTTTTTACTTTTGTTCTTTTTGTTTGTTTGTTTGTATGTTTGTTATTTGTTTTAGATCGTTATGGAATGTTCTTTAGTAGTATTTGTACTTGTTTTTGTTTGGAAAAATGCTGAGACTATGAACTTTGTTGTGAAAAATATAGAATCCAATGGTAGTAATTAAACGTACATTGGATAGATAAATAATATGGACCGTTTTAACTAGATTACAAGTTGTTTTGGGAGAAGGCTGTACCTCAGTATGTGAGATAGCACAGCACATTGAAATACTACTAACGGGTTTTTCATAGTAATTTCAAATCACTTTGAAAAAAAAAATTCTTCACACATGTGTACTTCACGTTGAACTTAGACTCTCGTGGCGAGTGTTAAATTAAATATGCACAAATAAAACTAAACCGAGTTCCGAGAATACTCATACAAACGTAGAAACAATAAATTCATAAAAGAGGTCATGCTTACACGGATTAATATTGCGTTTATCATTTGTGACGTAGGAAATGGGGTGATTTTCCGACTGCGTGAGCACATTGCTGGCTGTATGAGGAATGGCGCAATCATGCCTCGCGCGCATGGGGTAATGAAAAGAAAACAGGGTGGCGATGTAATTTAAGTTTTCGTTGAATAAATTATTGTTAAAAATATTTTTATTAAAGTTATATTATTGCTTCAGTTAATCTGTTAGATTTAGAAATAAGAGGTTTGTAACAAATATCGACCGCTTTTTCTTCACAACACACAATTATTTCTATTAATTGGAAATCAAACCCTTACTACTTATTCTAATTAATTAGTTAGGATTAGTTAGTATAGTCTAATTAGTAAGGACGCAATAACTGCAACCAATCATACTTCCGAAACAACAAAAAAAAAACTATACAAATATTTAGAAGAAAAACGCAATAGTAGAGTATCTTCTCGTAAAAACAACTCAGCAAGGAACTGTTCACAAATCTCACAATTCGTGCAGTTCTTTTATCTTCAGCAGCATTCGAAGACTACGTAATACGTCACAGCAGCGGGTATTAGACGCGCGCCCTTGAAGGGATTTAGTCTCAAACTTGTTATCACAAGTCGAGGGTGTGTCTTTGTATAATGTATCGCGAACGTGATCGTATACTTTATGTTGAGATATTATCACGTGAAATGTTTTAATATACGAGGCCCTACTATTGTATGTGAAAACGAAATTTCGTTAAATATTGAAGATGATTGTTTATGACATTTTTCTATTATATTATGACACGAAGCAGGCAATATCGGATAAGCATGCGTTATATTTTCGTATTTTAGTTCGTCATTTTATAATGAACTAGCTGACTCCGCAAGTTTCGTATCGACATCCGATTTGTAATAAATAAATAATTCATCAATCTTTTATTTTTTCTTTTTTAATTTTTGCTCCTTAAGAACCATCCCCGTACTTCAAGCAAACGAAGTTTCACCGAATATACGTTTTCGTTGATTATATAGTAAGGCCCCTTTTGCTAAGCCTTTTGTTTATATGCTTGTATTATGTTCTCAGCGTAACATAGAATTACAGAAATGTGAGGTTGGAATAATGATATACCTATGACCTTTCCGCTCTTGGTGGGTGGTTGAGAATAGAAACTGGGAATAACTCTTTCCTGAAACGCCTTTTTATAGTTGTGCCTTTAGATTGTATAGTTAAGATTAGTTGAGTTTTCAAATCAGAGTTAGCAAAAAAAAATAGTGCTATGGAAATAATGTTAGAAGCACCTGATTAGATCTGAATATGAAATGGAATAACATTGTTTTCCTACAATTGTACACGTAATAACAATTTACACTAGAACAATCATATCGAACGCTATCGATGCTATCCAATTCATTGAAATTCGATATTTGGAACAATGCTCCGTTAGGTCATCTCATAAAAGCATTAAAATGAAATTGTATTCTCACAAATGTTCCTCTAAAGGCTTTTTGCGAGTGAGCCTCGTAATAACATTCAAAGAGACCGCTATGCCAAGTAAGGGGAGGAAGAATGGTTGGATACAGCGTAATTAAAATTTTAGGAAGCTCACGAGTTGTTAGGAATTCCCAGAGTGTCTCCCGACCGGCAATTTGAAGGATGACCTCGGGAAATTTCGGCTGTTTCCGCCTTGCGTCGGCATTTATATTTGTTTGAAGTAGTTATTTGTTTGACGCGTGGAATACGCGATGGGTTTGTTTGGTAAGATATAGTTTTTGTGCCTATTTTAATGAGTAGTGGGCTTTTAGTTAGCTTACTCCAAATAATAGGGTCTGGTTGTTTGAATAATTGCTATTTCCGGGCTGTAATAATATGTTATTGTTTGTTGTAGTTTTCTTCCGTAAACAATCATTATTAATCTTGCCACGGCACTTTTTAACATAGCTATGTAAAATACATGGGCAACACTTATAAAAATCGTATGTTAATTAATCAATCTTATTAAGATTATATAGCACTGGAGCATTAACTTTAATTTTGGTACTCTAAATTCAAAACACCTAACAATTATTGCAGCTAACACTCTCGTAATTACATAAAAGACCGTATATTAAATAAAAAATAAAAGCGTGCAACCTTCTCATTTGCAATGAAACGGCACATGTTTGCACAGTTCAATTGGGTCCCAATAAAACGTACATCGTAACTTTATTACTGTAGACTTTTGAATAATTTACTGTCGGTTCTCATCGCAGATATTGAGTTAGCTAGATGGCGCAAACTTCAAAGCGTGCTCTATAGTCTATACTTTGATAAAAATTACGCTCACATTTCGAACGCGGACGGCCGCTAATCTACATCGCCTAGCTACATTTGATTAACAGAAATAAATAATGAAGGTAATATCAATCGTATCGTAACTTGAATAAAATAATATGAAATGGTGGCATTGGGTCTACACCTGCATAAAGCCGACATTAAAATTAAATTATTCTGCAAATATTATCAGTCAGAACTTCAAAGTTATTTCATCGGATAAACTTAATTAATTATAAAAATAGTCTCAGAGTTCCACAGTTTGCGGTATCTAGTGAGCTAAATATCCGTGATCCGTGATACCTCCATTGTACTGAAACGTCACACTTTCAGCTACGGGTCACTGTGCCCTGGTGTTGCGATGCAATCTGCTAGCTGTAAGTTCTTTGCAAAGATTTTAAAATTACTAGTATTTTGGTGTATAGTTTAACTTCATTGTATTTCATATGAATAAGTTGGTTATAGAAGATATTTTTAGGAGTTATGTAACGCTTGCGTAAATAAGACATAATGCGTTCTTACTTTGGTCGACCCAAACTCGAGCTTCACGCGGAAACCCAAACTTTATATAAGTTATATGAAAACAAACACTATAGCATTACAAATTTAAAATCACAATCCCTATTTCCAGAGAACACATATTCTTCTATAAAATGACGTGCAATATTTATATCCAAAAACCATCACAACCTTGAATAAAGCTACTGAATGCTATTGAAACGTTTCCAGCAGAATACAGAGTAAAACCTATGGGCGTGGCACAACAGAGGGTTTTGCATCTCATGTTAATGCAAAATTCCCGCGGGAAACAAGAACCGAATTCCACGGGACAATAATATGCTAAACGCAAGGTACTAAACTATACAAAGTAAACAGCGCTTTGTATGAAAACGATAGAGAAAGGAATATTTGGATAACTAGCTTGGAGATTCTCATAGAATACTAGCAAAATTTTGATTTCTATTAGCTTCAAAGACTGTTTTTATGAATAACTGGTCAACGTTCCTCGCGGACCTTCAGAAACTTTTCTATATTCTGTAGAAATTAACTTTTCGTTTTTCTAAATCAAGAAATGAGACTAAACTATTGCTTTGCATTGTCTTTGAAGTGTACTTCTGTCGTTAATACTAAGTTAAAAGCTAGTAACTAATCTAATTTATTAAGAAAATAGTCGCAAAAAACTACTTGGAAAAAAACCACCTAAGCATTGCCTCGACATTTACTGAATGCTAACCAAATGCTACAGTCGAGTAACTGGTATTTCAATTAGTAAATTCGCATTAATAGTCTAGATTTGGAATAGTGCCCGTGGCCGGTAGTAATCGGTGATCAGATAAACTTAAATAGGATTAAACGGTTTCGGCGCTTAAACAAAGCAAGCACCTAAAGTGCGGCTTTTGATTCCTACTAATACTGTAGATGCAAAAAAGTAACTGTGTATGTCTGTTTGCTTGTTTGTCTGTCTCCTCTTCTGCCTAAGCCACTAAACTTTATTGAATTAAATTTTGTAAAAAGATAGTTTAAGAACCGAGACAGGAAATAGAATAGTTTTGAATCCCGCAAGTCACATCCACTATAGTCCACGCGTACAAAGTTGCAGGCAGAAGCAAATAAAAATAAAAATAAATAACTGATCTAAAAACGGAGAAAAGTTACAACTCGAAAAACATTGACCTTATATAGTACATTTGATTCCAATATTTCTGTCCGCGGAAACGCCTGAGACATTATCGGGCCTAACTTATGAGCTATATATAATTCTAGTCATAAAAATGACAGACGTAGTTTATAGAAGGACTTAAGTTGACGCCCGAAGAACGATAAAAATCTTATTGCGTAAGCGTGAACGGGTCAAAAATATATTGCTACAAATGAAAACAGCAATTTTTATTTCATTTTCTTTTTAAATTTTAGACAATTTTGAAGTACGTCTAGTTTAATATGGACCTTTAGTTAATGGTAAGTTTTGTTACAATTGATTTACTACTAAAGTCCTTAGGCAATACTAGTTTAAAATCAATTACAAAACAGATGAAACACACGAAAGATAAACTTACGAACCCTCAATTATCTCACAAAGATCAAAGATCAAAGGTAAGGTTATAATTTAACAGTAAAGTTAATCAAAACAGAAGATATGTTTTTCTTTAATCTCGAGTATGTTCTCAATTTAGACTAAATTAACACATATCTAAAGACATGATTTATGAACAATTTATTCCGTAACCTAGTGAAACCCTAAGGGGAGATTCTGCAATGTAGATATCGTAAACACCTTTGGGATATCTAGACCGAAATATGGATCGCTATTACGTTTGGACGGCTAAAATGAACACTGAATAATTCATAGTATGACTGCGACAAAGTTTATCGTATTGTGATTTTAAAAAGAAATACTTTGTAACAAAATCTTGAATAATATTAGAAAAAAAGGACACAAGATTTGAAACAAATAGCCCTTCAATGTAATCCGCTAAAATATTTTTGACAAATCGAACATAAATAACCGTAAAGAAATCGTCTACACAGTTATTTATAAAAAAATCTCTATAATTTACATAAAAAGGGAAATATTTGGAAAAAAACAAATGTAAATATTTCGAAAGAAAATCAAGCAGACCAAAAGTTAGTTTGTAATATTTGGCGTAACAAGCATAAATTCTGCATTTTCTATTACAGTTAAATGTAATACTATCGACTGCAAATATATAGCGTCATGAAATCTAATCCCAACTCTCGCGCCAAGGTATCGTTTCAATAATTTAAAATAAATTCCACTTCCATTAGTTATTACTTAGTATTGAAATTGGAACTGTAATTGTAGCAATTTGTAGAACAAAGCTCTCTTGGGACGGTCAATTGTTCAATAGTAATTAGTCTAGTAGTTCTATTTATGTTTCTTTTAACTTTATTTAAATTAAGTAACGTTACGTCCTTACTTTATTTAAATTTAGTTACGTCTTATATTAAGAGTCAGAGTACTTTTCAATATTTTGAAAATTAGAACTGAGAAAATGATATTTTTGTTATTCCTTAAATTACGACCAACCTAAAAAAATGTGTAAACAATAAAACATTACCGTACAAATAATTTTTGTTCGTTAATATGTAGCCTTAATTTTGTTTGTAAGTGAATCTTTATCTTTTTATGAATCAAAATCATAATCATTAATTTGCTAAACATTCTTGATACCTTATTTTTATATCAAATCTCCTAGTTATATTAAGTAACCATTGGGCTAATTTAATTAGAATCTTGACTTTCTAACTTGCTAACTAAAATTGAATCTCAAGGCAAAGCGTCTCCTGCATACTGACCCAGGCTACAAGCCTTAGAATATATTTATAGAGAAAACTAATTTGCGTATGAGCACATTTTCACTATACACACAAGTATGTTATGAAGTCACGTCGCTTTGACTTGTATACCTTTGATAAACAAAGTTCCAAGCAGCAGAAAAGTTTGTTTGCCTTTGATGCATGTACGACATATCAAAATTCTGACCCAATTTTGTGACTTACTTAGAGTTTTAATTTAAAAGATAATTCTGAAAATGCTCTTTGTTATTCTGCATTCAGTTTATCATTAAAATTATCATTATTTTAATTTTAACCACAGAGATGTACAAAAGTGTATACTATTTTTTAACGGTTATTGGAAACTAGAAACACATATGAAAACTGTAATATGAATAGTTTGAAAACACCTTAACCTCATTGCATAAACACTAGAAGGAGCAGACAATACATTTGCGTTACTTCTTTTTGTACCTACTACTGCTATTAATTTCTACAATCTCGTCATAAGAAGTTCTTTTACATAAAGTATATCAAGTCAAGTGCTCAAGTTTACTTTACGAGAATGAATAATGAGTATCCATTTCCCTATCAAAAATGTAAAGGAAATAAGACTAACTGTTTAATGACTCGACTCGCTATCGAAATACAACCATAACAAATGCGTAAACTCGAACGAATTTTACTTCCTGACTGCATAAAACATTTTCTTGCAAACTTTGTGAATTTATTATACGATGTCGAGTTGTCTTTAGAATTTAAGCTGTAGCTCTTTATCGCTACATTATATTATGTACACTTAATATTACAGTACATTATTCAAAAACAATATTTGGAATATCTTTGGTATTATCTTAGATATATTTTTACGTCTGTTGAGAAACAAAAACAAACATCTGTTAGATTTAGCTACAAAATTGCTGAACTGATTTCAACGAAAATTGTCAAAACTGAAAGTTATATATTAAGAACCCTCAAGGAAATAAAAAAATAAATAAATGAATAAATATAAAAAAACTAGCTGACCCGCGCAACTTCGCTTGCGTCACTTAAGATAATCATAATTTTCCCCGTTTTTGTAACATTTTTCACTGTTACTCTGCTCCTATTGGTCGTAGCGTGATGATATATAGCCTATAGCCTTCCTCGATAAATGGGGTATCTAACACTGAAAGAATTTTTCAAATCGGACCAGTGGTTCCCGAGATTAGCGCGTTCAAACAAACAAACAAACAAACAAACAAAGAAACTCTTCAGCTTTATAATATTAGTATAGATAACCAAGCTGCCTGCAAAAATCAGTATAGAGTTGTACTCATTTTTGTCGTCGTATTTTATTATTATATTTTATGGTAATATTTGCTTATTTGTGTGGTATTATGACGTGCTACATAACATTTATAGCCGTAAATAAATAAATAAAATGCAGATACAGCAACAGATCCATATTCCGTATCCGATACTTCTTTATCTGATTACTAAACTCCCATTTGACATAATCAAGGATGCGACAAGTCGATTTTATCAAGTTCTCTTTGAATAGAGGAAATGAATGTAGGCGCCTCGCTATGCACACTTATTTACAATATTGAATTAATATAATATAACATCATTTATACTATTTACGAATGTAATTTTTTGCTATAATTATGTTATGTTAACATTCTCTTATTTATTAGTATCTACATTGTCTTTCTAATAGTACCTCTAAACGCAATAAGGAAGACAAATATTTTTACTCGTAAAAAAAATCATTTACAACGCTCGTCCTTACTGTAATATACTTCCTTATTGAAACAGTAATAAGTAACATAAAAAATCAGTAAACCAATAAATTTTTAAATCAATTTTCCTTGCACAAAGTAAACGACATATCAAATAAAATTTTACTCTGAAATTACATCATGTACTTTCACAGTTAAGTTTGAAACACAAGAAACCTTCAGTCACACGCCTATTTGTTCAGTAATACGTCCCTAAAGAACAGCACAAACGTTCACCAAATAGAGTTCATTATTGAATCAAATCTTACAATTTGAATAACGAGATATTTGCTTCGACGCTAACTTGTGTAATCGCTTTAAACTTTGTCAACTCATTGTTTGTGTGCGCGTAAATTTAATTTGTATAGTGGTCTCTTCCGTTATTGTTCGATGGAAGTTTACTGTGACTCTCAAAAAGCTATGTAATTTAAGCCTGTTTACCAATGTTGGTTGAAGCAACACCAACTTGATAAATAAAATATAAACTGTTTCAACTGTATGATTCCTCATTTTCTTGATAAGAAATATACTATGATAATTGGCGAAATGTATTTCGTGAAATACTGGCCTCAACCATGAATAGAGATTTTTAAGAAAGCCTTGTCATTGAATACATCAAATTAAGTAACAACAGGGTAACTAGTTTTTTTTTACAAATAAATTATAAGTATAAATAAGTTTTCGTAACATCTGTTTGAAGAGGTATAAATACTAAAGTCTAGAGTCAGCCTTTTATAAAATTGCTAACTTAAGATCGTTTAACTTAGTTGCTTAGTTGAAAACGACAATTAAAGTTGTCTTCCTTAATTGTTTTGCGTTCATTTAAATTTCCTTGATATTTTGTTCTAGCGTTTATTCGAGGAAATATTTCTGTTATGAAATAGACACCAAACTCGGTTTGTATAATACAAATGAATATTAAGTTTCCAATTGAGAGCGTTTGAGGCAATTACAATAAAATAAACCTTCCCTTTGATGTTGAGGATACTTACTTCAGTTATTTCAAATACTTAGTTAATATTTGAGTGAAATTCTGTTATAGCATGGGAGTGGCAGAATAAACAAAATCAATTATTTAAAGAAAGTGACCTTTTCTTTGTATTTATAATTTTCTATTCAATTATATCACTTATCAATAAAATATACTAACAGCGCGTTAAGAAGACTACAATGAAATTAGACTTTAAATAAAAAATAAATATATCGTCGTAAGTAATCATTGCCACATCTGTTAGTAGAAACAGCTGTTAAATAACCGGAGCACAAAGTCTGTTCAATTTATAACAATTTAAAATGTACTCCACACAACTGACACAAAACAAACCGACCCACATGCTTCAAGATTCAAACGCACACAGATCATAACAAATACACTCCATTTGTTCCCACAAACAAAGAACTGCATCCGTATTGCAAAAATAACAAATGGTTGTACGTACACATCGTTTGTCTCGTCTTATCAGTCGTATTTCACGCGACGAGAGACGAGATGCGACGCAAGGCGACGCGAGGCGACGCGAGTAGACGCAAGTAGACGCGACGCGACGCACGAAGCGGAAAAATAAAGGGTTTGACGTATACCTCAGCGGATTCTTATTAGATTTACTTCCGACGTACGATGATTTCCAATGATATGTGGGTCACGTGATCCAGTTATTGGTCTATTTTTAGAATTCTTTTGTTCGATGATTTTCTGGGTACTTATTTGACTTAGACCTGAAAGGACCTGAAAGGTTAGTTGTGTATTTACTGCATTTTAAGCAACTATTTGTTAAATCTCTTTTTTTCTTGGTATCAATCAAAAGATAAATTTTATGCTCTTTTACAAACCAAAATAATAATGCTTGAATAAAGCGAAATTATATTCCGCAGTGTTAAAGCCTACGGAAAACAAGGCCGTATATTTATTCTTTAAGTATAATTCATTTCAAAGATTCATGTCTCCCTAGAGTTAAGATAACCGGGATCTTCAAGACTGCACGTTGCCAAATTAGCGAAACTAAACACTTCCATAAAACCGAAATACGAACTATAAAACAAAGTCCAAGATTGTTCTGGGGCTAATTTATGACGTCACTTTGGTCGTTAGCTGTACTTGTAGGCAAACAGCTAGTCTAGTCACATTGTATCTCAAACTAGGGGTCGTGGCACTGGCCATTTATAAAACGCGGCATCTGTTTAAAAAACATTATTAATATTTACTTTATATGCAAATTAAACAGTCTTATATATGCCTAATGAAGAGATTTTTGCTCTGGAGTCTCTTGTAATCTTAATTACTTCTGCTATTACTCGCCTAAAATCTTTAAAGGACGTTGCAATCATTGTCACTATAAACGTGTAACTTAAACAAATACAAAAATGTTTGAAGAAATCTTCAAAAATTATCAACGTCGTGCTAAGCCTTACTCAGCAACCGCGTAAAAATCATTCTCGTAAGGTATTCCACCTGGATTATGACCCTCTAAAGTACTATAAAGGTTGGGAAACAATGAACAAGAGATATTGTAGACCACAAGACGGTCACGTCTCGCGTCATTGACAGACGACGCTTAGTGTCACGCTGCGAACATTAATTTTGTTTAATTAAAATAGAGGGCACTGAGAAGTGGGTCATCTCATCCGCTTCGGTGACGAATGTTGAGGAAACTTTTGCAGTAGTTTTGAAAATTATTATAATAAGTAATAGTTGAAATCTGGATCCCTTTTTAGTGTGAAATAGATAAATAAATGATGGTAAAGCCTGAACCATATTTTTTATGCGAGTAAGGTATACTATCCCTTCGTTTGAAAAGTGTCCATAATATTTTATCTGCAGTGTAACAACAAAACATGGAAGCATAGACTCTAAGGACGTCTTTGGTTTATTAGCTAAACATTTTTTCATAAACCCTATAAAACCTTATCATTCAAGTGTTGATGATCTATTCCAAAATATATTAGCATCGTAAAATTCTATACGGAAGAAATACGAAGCACTTAAAGGCCAAGCCGATGTCTATCACAGTTTCCCGTTTCATAAAATCTTCATGACGAAAAAATATGAAACAAAAGGAACAATACATAATGAGGAGAAGGAAAGTTGAACGAAACGCGAGAAAAGTTGGAGACCATTATTTAAAACGGCCATTTTTTTCACAATATTTAGGAAGAAAGTTTCACTTGTTTGTTAAAGATTCAAATACAAACGGCTTATTTGTTTGACGTGAAACTTTGGGTGAAATGATACTGCGTTAAAGATAAATGTCATCTTTGAGCGTCAGTTTTTGTTACTGAAGCCTAATGAAATGAGAAATAATAATAAATAGTAAATATCATTGGTCATCTGACACATGGTCATATAATTCGATACTAAGCAGAGCTTGTAACCAAAAAACTGATGTACATATGTACTTATATATTTCTTAATACATACTCATATAGATACTTGAACAATATCAGGCTCATAAACAGATACTTGTGCTCATCACACAAATATCTGTCCTGGAATTCTAACCCACTACACGCAACGGTTACTGCGGCGAGGTAACACGTTAGCTACTGCGCCAAAGGTGCGGAAAATCAAATGTACAATCAATTGCTTTTTAATTTAACTTACATAATATTAAAAAGCGGGCACTATTTCAACGCTGACTTTGCGAACGCTTCAAGCAAATAATTGATTAAATAATTAAAATTTTAATTACTAAGACAGGCAGCTTTGTGAATAAGTTCCTTAATTAACTGTATTGTTAATTTATTCGTTTCGTTTATAGCTTAATAATAAAGAACAACTAGATTAATTAAAACTGAAAACATAACTTATCGCTCCTTAGAATATTACTGCACTACGTGACTGCCATATTAAATAGGACATTACTATCTTATTACACATAATTCATTTATATCCTAATTAAATTATCTTTTTAAATTCAAACCAACAACTCTGCTTATTATCAACTTTTTTTATTTATAAAAGGTAACCTATACTTGGTAGTTTTCATTGTGAAGGTATCAGTCATGTGGTCTGTTAGAAAACAATACATGACCGCCTTGCAAGAACAAGACAGAAGCTATCTTATGTAGTTGTATCTTAGTGGGGCATTTTCTTATTATTGACAATCGACAGCCGGTTAGCAAACATTTTTTGTATGAAAATCTGAACAGCGCCCCTAGTGTACTACGCAAGAACTATTTTCATTAGTAATTTGAAACGTCCCACGCTGAAATCAATAGTACCGCTTGTAGAAAATTGTGCTACTGATTAGATCTGAATGTAAACTAACTAAGTTGTCAGTATTTCCGTTACTAAAATATATACTTATACAATTCAAATTCAGCAGTGCAAAGCTGTCCATAACTTGCAATTGAATAAGTACACAAATTGGTCTCGGACAATTCTGGGAACTGTCCTCGCAATTGTGTTTGCTAAAGATGTTAGACTAGTTTCTAACTGGAATAAATAGTAGCTGCGAAATACAGTCTATTTAATAAATGTATTTGTTCTATTATGTATTTATTAAGGTTATCAAATCGGTCTTTTTAACAGCCCTTTTAAAAATAATTTCCGAGGTATTTTAATTTAAACTTATGAGAACATGTTCAACATCAACAATCACATGGTTCTATAATATTATGTTCATACACCTCTAAAGCCCTGTTTCATTTAGCGGCAGTTTATCTAATCAATAGCGTTTTTTTATGTGAGTTAAAACGCTATACAAATTAAATTTCGTACTCGCAATACAAATTATTAAAAGTTTTTTGAGAGTCTTTGTTTAAAGTGAGGGGTTTTTTTAACAGAATTATAGTCCTCTTGGTACTGGTATCTGCCTTAAGTCCTATAAAAAGGAAATAAAGAAACAAAAAGTCACTTATTTTATCATTCACTAAGCAAAACTTCTAACAGATTAAATATTCAAGCCGTTAAATCTTTGAAACGCCAAGTGTCGCATAAATCTACAGCTGCTTAGTAAATAAAAACATCTAAAAAGTTTTAATTTTTTGACGAAATAATTATATTATTATTTGATAGTTACTGCCGCTGATACAAAGTTTTGTTTCGTTTATTATTTTTGCTAGATACAAATTAATGTAAATTAATGTTTAAAATAAACACAAACAAATATCTGCTATGAAAAAAATATCTAAGCGGTAAGCGTGCTACGAGTTACAAATTTACAAAATGGAGAGAGACTAACAAAAATCCGGAATAAAAATGGAACCTAAAAATTCAAAAACACAACAATCCGTATGATTTCCGAATAAAAAAAGCTGCCAAAATATGCAGTTTCATAAACTCTTTGACAACACCCAAACACGTGAATTAAAGACAGACGTCCCGTACTAACTGTCGCGATTTCAACGTTTCACAGCAAAAGGGGTAAATTGCTCGAATACTCGTGACAAACGCGGTGCACCGGACGAACGAACAAAGGTTGGTTATTGCTCGCCACACTTACTATTGTGTCAGTGAGTTGCTATTGTGACTCTTGGTAGGGTTTGCAGGACTGTTGTGCACGCCTTTTGTTAGTGAAATGGAGGTATCAGTTTACTGCACTATTACACTATCACGATATACTACATGTGCTGTGGTTATGTCCTTTTACAGACAAGACCTTTTTGTGCAAAACTTGAAATTGAACAAAGTAACAAAATAATGGTAAAATCTCTATACGCCTATTATTCAGGCGGTAAACCTAAAACTGGGGAATCATTAAAGACACTCTAAACGCATTGTTGCGTACACCCAAAATATCGGGAGAATTAGAATTTTCGTCAATTTCTAACTACGAAAATTTTCTCGCGAGATCTTTGATTAATTATTATTGTCTGTGAATTCAGTTATTATCCCATTAAAGCAATAAGCTAGACAAAAAATGTATATAACCGAGAAAAGACATGACAATTTGTCAGCCCTCTCAATATGAAATCGTGATACGTAATATCGTAAAAAGACAAAACTTTAGCAAGCTCACCACGTTCAAGTAATACCATTGAGGCAGTATTATTTGTAATGGTAACCCAGACAAATAACCGCTGTAGTGCCTATAGTTTCGTGACAAATCCTTCTATGAGTCTAGACGTTACGTCACCGCATCTGAATCCCAAATCGAATCAATTCGTTAGGTCATGATATTGACGCTTATGAACGCGAGACTTACTAGTTATTGGAGAAACAAAAAGTATTAAGGAATTTTTGACTTCTAATGTTATGTGTTTGCCTTTGATGTTGCTCTATAGTACGTCGTTGCAAGAAAAACAATTAAAATACAATAAAACTGACGTATTTCTATTGTTACGTTTTCATTTAAAACGAAATTGTTTTCTACATAGCTGATATCTAACACAGTCGCCTGTAACAGCAAACTATTTATACAACCACGTGTTTCGCTTAAAAGCTTACCAATGTTTTCAAAATATCTATTTGCATACAGCCTTTGTATTCTAAAATAAATAAACGTACGGTGACCCTAGTAGCCGCGATAGTGACAGACAAATGCAGCCCGTCCGCTCGGATTTCTACCTCAAATTGGAAAATACGCCGTTCATGAACGCTTTTGTAACAGTGACAGTTTTTACCCGTAACGGAAATATTTTGTAGCCAATGCCCACCTTTATAAACTGTTTTATGCATTTCACGTGTGACTTTTATTGGACGCGCAGAAATACGAGATTGACTTTATTGAACAACGAATTTTCATTTGATTTTATAGTTTTGGTCACAGCTGGAAGGTTAAATTAAAATGTCGCGTTACATGATTTTAAACAATGTAAGCACACACACCTGCTGTGAAACCAAGCTTAAAGTACACTTTATGAAGTTAAACCGTAATATTATATTCAAAAAGGTTTCGGTACATTGTACTCGAGCACATGACACATTATAATGCGAACTTAGATTCTCTGTCCCAGTTATATCCCGCAGAGTTAAAATGGGGTTAAAACGTACAAAGTTGCGGCGAAGACGTAGTAAATTGAAAGTGATGTCATAGCCTCGTTGTATAAGAAAAACTATTCCGTACAAGAACGTACTAGAATAAAACACGATAACATTTCTTGCAGACTTTTATAATAAAAATACCTTTGAAGCGAGAGGCAGATACATACGCAATTTATACGTAGTATAATCAGGGTAACGGCAAGTTCAGAGATACAGAAATGTTGATAAATGTTTAGGTTTATGCGATATCTCCGGCTGTGGGATTTCGAGGGGATCGCACGTCTCCAATCGTCCTTATATTATGGCAGTTACAAGATGTCAATATACGTGGAATGGCTAAAATGCTGTTAAACAGACGATTCGTATTCAGGCCTGCCTTATTTTGGTAAGAACCAAACTCATACTGGCCGTAAGTCACCTAAATGACTCTATGCTCATATTACTACACTGAACTTCGTCGACGTGCGCCCTCAATATTCACACTGGAACCAGATTTCTGCACTCGTTGCTATTGTGACTTGAAAAGATGAGCTCAGTACATATCGGGCTTTACGAGATAAATTTATGTATGTTACTGCAAGACAATTTATTTTCCTGTCAATGGCAAGCAGTAAAAGCTGATGGAAAAGTTGCTCGTTCAGAATCTAGATGCTAAACTTTATTTTAGAAGTAACGACGTTCTCGTTGCGCTATATTTCAGCTATAAACGTATAGTAATTGATGGAAGTGAAGATATATTTCTTGAACCAGATAAATGATGTCGGAAACCTTAGTTTCGCTGTATCAAAAATTGGCGTTGTCGCTAGAAACAGGATTTATTACACAGTGAGCTGAGCTTTCGATAGCATAAATGACGATTTACGGTGAACCTAGTTTTACTGACGTGAAATCTTTTTAAGGACTATACGATACGTGACACGGAACATGAAATGTCGTATTTGGTATTTTATTCCCGTGGTCTTCAAGACAAAGAGAGAAGAAGAAAATCAACGACATTTTATATCATGTAGGGTAGATTCATGTGACAATATTATTACACACATTTTTTACTTTTTGAAACTATTTTCGTTGCTTCAAATCATTCATTTGTAATAACGCTCACGAAAGTCTAAATTTTATCTCCATTTCCAGCCACTATTTTTACTTGAAGTAACTAGGAAACGCTTGAATTTCCATTTTCACCACTAAAAGTTTGAACGGCTAACTAACCACTCTGTGAGCTAACAGAAATCTCTCCAACTCATTTGTTATATACGGACAGGACTATCCTGAATAACAGTCTCTCAAGTTTGCAGTGGTTAGTTAAATACCTCTAAAGCTTTGATTTCAATGTATGTTTAATGTTCAAAATTAGTGAGAAATTTTGTATACCGACGATTTTTCTTTGCAAACTACACGGAAATAAGGTTGTTTTTTTTCCTATTGGAATTATACAATACTCTCTACTATTAGGGGTAATTCAATATGTTCATTTATTATTAATAGGAATAGGAATAGAAAGCTCCTGTGATTCTCACAAAGTTACGAGTAGATCTCGATCAAGACCGTAACTTCGTACTCACGTTGCATAAATTTGTTTCCCAATATACTGCAGTGAAAATAGCTCTCTTTTATAGGAGGATTATTTTAGCAGGCATAACTTTCTCTGTGGTCTAAGTCGTGCAATCGACAGCAAACCACGAGGTTTATTCTATTTGGGTTCACAGTAGTATTCCTATTTCTATCAAATTATTTTAAGCAGCAGTAAGGAGTTTATCAGTGCGCTGTGGTAAAGCTGACTATAGCTATTTATAGTTAATCATCTCTATAAAATGATACCAAAATAGATTTTATACGACCACGCGTCGGTCATACAAAAATTTATAGTTTAAACATTATTACTGCGGATTATTTCCCCAGATAGTTACAAGCTTCTCTCCTTTCTTATTTAGTTTAAAATTTGTACGTTCACTAATAGATAGCTGCAGTACAAAATCAGTGTAATAGCTTGTCAAACAGGTATATATTTACTATTCCATCTGTGGTTCCCACTAAAAGCAAACTATTCAGGTACAAAGCCTGCGAAACTGTTGCTATTTGAAGCAGATATACGCTTAGCTTTCAACTGCAAACAAGATGAGTTACCTGTCAGTCTTGCAAATGCTGTGATTGCACTTTGTTACACGGTAGAATGGATAATACCGTTTTGTTACTACGAAACACAATTCTTAAATTTTGATAAAAAAATACATGGACCAGAAAAAAATAAAATTAATTGCGATAGTTCAGAAAAAATACTTCAGTAATATGTTACTTTAACCAATGTAAATGTATTTTCTTATTATGATGAGGAAGCCACAAAAAAATTAATCAATGAAAATCAATCAATGAAAATAAAACATCTACATATATTGTACCTAAACTAGATAGACTTTCTGTATAAAATATTTATCCAAAGATCTATATCTTCTTATAACTTCAGTACTAAATACGTTTAAAAATCTCATACAATTTGCTACTAAAGTAAGTGTTTCTCGCCTTATAGATCTGGGGGCACGGAAGTGCCCCCGCAAGTCGAGCAAAAAAAAAGCGGCACGGCCGTAACATCCTTTTCTCGAAGCAATTCGGGCTATTTTTGACACCCCTATAATTTCGTTGTGGATAAAACAAGAAGCCTGGATTTTCAGCAACTAATCAGTCATTGTATAAACACGGTATATTTAAAATTTCAGTCAATTTGAACCAGTAGTTTAAGAATGACAACTTGTTAAAATTTTGAATTTTGTCACTCACTGATTCACTGATTCACTGACTCACTGACTCACTGACTCACCGATCATCAAAAGTCTAAGGTACTTCTAGCAGACTTAGAAGCTTAAAATTTAGAATACAAATAGGGTTTAGTGTCTTAATCATGGGAAAAATTTAATATTTTCTAATTTCAGTCCAGTTTTCTAAATACACCAACTGCAACAATAACTTTGTAATCCCATATAAATGTATAAGATTACAAGGTTACATTTGCAGTTAATGAATTATTATTACTGTAGAAAATAAAATAAATAGGTGTAAATAGGTACCTACTATATGAGGCATAACGGGAGGGGGTAAAGGGTGGGTAAGGGTGTTTAGCCCATGAAACTGAACAACATTCCCATAAGAAAATATGTTGAATTATGAAAAAAAACCGTCTTTCCATACAAATTGGACTTATGTTCGCTCTACAAAAAGAAGTGAGATGCCATCAAAAACATTCTGTAAAAACTTCAAGTCTCGCCGTAAAAAGTTGTGAGATCTATATAATACCAAGTCGATTAATCTTTTTAGTCTCTACTTAAAGGACCTTCTGTCTTAAGTTATTACGTATGTTATTATCATGCCAATTTAAAAAAAATACCCTTAAAACAAATAGATCGACTTGGTCATCGCAAGAAAACACAAATTCGCCATTATTAACATTTCAGGAGCATTAACTTCTCGTCGTGCTGTGTAATGTGATACATACTAATAATCAAATCATGCGATGGCCAGGTCGGTCTATTTGTTTTAAGGGTATTTTTTTTAAATTGGCATGATAATAACATACGTAATAACTTAAGACAGAAGGTCCTTTAAGTAGAGACTAAATAGATTAATCGACTTGGTATTATATAGATCTCACAACTTTTTACGGCGAGACTTGAAGTTTTTACAGAATGTTTTTGATGGCATAGCTTATTTCAGTGTCTTATATGAGGATTTTAGTTCGTTTACCCTATGTGTGAATATACGAGTAATGACTGGTTTTACAGACATATTCAATCTCTTAAGAATATGAGAAAATAATTCAATTTCTTAAACTCAAATTGTTTTTTGTCTAATATAGAAATTCATCTTGCAAGTGAATACGTTGTACATATATACTTTATATTAAAATTGTACGTACAATTTGAGACGTATTCTAGAAATAAAATATTGAGAGTTTGACATTCAAAATGTACTGATGAAGTAGTTCCTACGTCGCCCGCTAGAGGCGCTGATCAGATTATCGTAAAGAAAATCTCGAATGCTAGCCGTTTGTCAATAGTCTTTAGTGGTAAAGAATCGCGCTACTGTCGATGTCATTTTGAAGAAAACAAAACAGCACTACGCTTTTGTCACACAATAACAGCATTTCTTATCCCAAATTAATAATTCAAAAGCGACCTAAAATGTAGTAATTACGTAAAACAAGAGTCATTTACAACGGCCAAGAACACAAACGTTGTTCTAACCTTTAAAGTTCATACCAATGAATATTTTAAAAGTTCACGCAAACAATACAATGTATTTTGGAATAACGAAGTGTTAACTACTATTAATAGTTGAATAAACAAAAACTATAGTCTTGAATATATTTGTTTAAAAAAATATTTTTCTTTGTTGTATTTTTGTATGAAAACTAGTTTTGTTTGATAATACAATAGACTTAAATGTAAGCCTATTGTCACATAAATGAAAAATACACAGCAATTTAGAGTGCTACAAGGCAACTGATAAGTAACTATGCATAAAAAAGATAGCTTGCTTTTTCAAGCTTATTAAAATTCACCAAAAGTTGTTCTATCGTCTAATGTGCAGTTTTAATATGCACATTTGAATATTGCAAAATCAATACATGATATGCCTGTATTGGTTTAACGTTGTCGTTAAGTAATTTCTCTTGATTATCCATTTGGTTTAATTTTCAAGTAAAATACGTTACACTAACATTTAATAAATCAAACTGAAGCTCAAGAAAACGAATAAAAAAGTGTAAAGGAAAACTACGAATAAAAAAACCAAACAATTTAAACTTACAAAGATTCTCTTGCATAAACGACGATACAAATTGTAACAATACATAGTTTTGACATAACGTCTGGCGCGCATTTCCATACACCGACAACCTACTACTACCTACTTTCATTTGTCAGCCAGACAGTTTCATTCAAAGCGGTTTTTATGATGATTCAGATGTATAATGTAGATTTCCTGTTTTTCATCTCATATCATGGCTTCCGGGTATGAATAAAACCTGCCTTGTCCCGCGGGTGTCGTAACTGTGAAAGATTGTCGCGAGTTCGTCTAAGAAAATTCAAACGTTTAGAAGTTTATGTTCGTAGCCGTGACGAGTATTTGGTGGGAAACTATGGAGTTGATACCTATACATAGAATAGATTTTCGTCGTATTTTTACGACTGCTTACTTTGGAGAAGCCTTATCTTTAGTTCAATTCTTCATAACATCGATGTTTTTTTTTTATATTATTAAGTCTTAAAGTTGTCATTACTTCCGTTATTTATAGCACAAAGTACATTTAGCGAGTGCTTCCTTAACCCCGTTTTCTTTGTACCTATAACATTAAATATTCTGGTGATTACGACATTTTCTACTAATCAGTTACTTAATCTTAAGATTGCATCCTAACAACTAGTAATACAAATTCCCCGACGGCTAACAACTTTAAACCTCAACTCACACGCCGATAGAAATCAAGTTCATTAGCATTCAAGAAACGGATGAAGTTTACAATTTTGTGTAGAGTTTCTTCGCTGGACTTTTGTACATCAGTGTAGGAAGCTCTTAACCAGACTTTATCTCACCTAACGGCAAGGCGATAAGACAGAGATAGCAATAGTAACACAAATTAAATTTTAAAGAACGTGCACGAAATTTTAAAAGTTGGTCGAATTTTTGTTTTAAGTAACTCGATTATGGACGCCAGAAAATCTTCAATCTTCCCTCGTAAATGAAGCTTGACATGAGAAAAAATTAATCGCAATTGTAGAGTGTCCTACAGCTAGGCAAGGGTTTCCTACCAAATTGATGGAGGGGTAGGGCCTAGTTTTAAAAATACTGTAAGATAGATCTAAATCGCGATATAGTACAAGCAGTGGCTCTCATCAGTGCATACAAGTGTCTTGAGTGCGCGCCTGAACTAAACCATCACGTCTACAGTATATTACATGGAACTTTAACGTCCGTCGGAGGCGGCCGAAGCGAGATAATTAACAAAGTTCACGGGGATGCTCACAGTTAATTCCCTTATAGATCGTCGGTTAGCTCTCTTCACAGGACCGCGTGGTTAAAAGGTCAGTTAAGTGCGTTTTAATTCGTGTACTAACTAGATTTAACTTATATTTAACATTATATTTCTGAAACATAGTCCAATTTGTTACGTTAGTTTTAATTGTACCCCTTTTAATCGGAATTACTAATTTTAGTTTCATAACATGTATAGTAATCCATCGATCATTTCTACCATACAGTTTACTCGGAAAACGAAGTTACGTCACTACGATTAAATAATTTAAACATCCTAAGCAATCTTTTTCTATGCTTATATAATCTTTTGAAACTGGCAGGAAAAACTTCGACCTAAAAACTGCAGTTCTATAAAACTAATTACAAACTAAGAGATCGAAGAGACGTTTCAAAGACGCTCTAATTCAAAGTGACTTATCGATTAGCTTCCAAGTTAGTGACCGTTTAAAGGCTAAATCTCCTTCGTGGCTCGGAGAGCACGTTAAGCCATCAGCGTCTTAGAAATTGAGACATGCCATTTACTTGACACGAATAAAAGAACGGTGACGTCAAATTAAATTAGTAGGAACCGGATATCGGGGCGATTGTTTACTTTCACATTACGTTTTTGGTTAGCTTTTTTATAAAACAAGCGATTTTATTTTGGGAAAGATCGATTCCTGGGAAATTGAATAGACTCTCTACTGAATTTCCCTACATTGTACACACTTATATGCATAGTTACATATATGTCAATGTAATTTTAGAAACATACAAGAGTATAATCAGTTCCGTAATAATGAAATGCAGATCACACAAAAACTTATTCATCGTTAGACAATTTATGAAAACAACCATGACTTAGCGACAACGTACCTTTTTATAATAATGATTCTATGTTATTGAATTACAAACATTCATATAATTAAAAAGAACTCTGATGATTCATCATACTTCAGTTTTGTTGACGTAAAACACATTTCATGGCTACGAATTTCAATCATGATAATAATCTAGAACCTTAATAGGTAAACATCACGTTGTTGTGATACCAAACATAATAACTAATCAATACGGATAATACACATTTCCCTTAATACCCTACAGTATGAATATTGATGCCAAGCTATTATAATATTTACGGGAAATATCAATATTTCAAACAAAAAACCTGTCTCTATGTGCTCAAGGCTCATAAATAATGTCTGTAATGGTACAACGACACGATTTTACCGACACTGTCTGCAATAAAATGGATGTCGCAACTTATTTTGACGATGATTTCGCGAATAGTTTTTAAATAGTATATTATTTCTATACTTGGTTCCTGACAGAACCATATAGGCCTGATCATGCTTAGACGTCGAACTCAGCCGAACTTGTAGTGATATCAAACAAAATTAAATTTAAGAAAACCATTTATTTTCAAATCAATTTTTCGATTGTTTTATTTACTCAATAGAATTTTATTAATCTATAGTAATGGAAGTCAGATGCAGAAAAAAACTAAAACGATCCATAAAATATTTTGTCTTCTTGATTTTTATTAACATTAATTCATATACCAAACCAAATTCAATCTCAGGATGAGTGCTTAGACTACAATCACTTTCAGCAATCAAAACAAATCTTAAATACCTATATTCGAAGATCTCCAGTCGTAAAACTGCGAAGAGGAATGGATTCCGGTAAAGCTTTATCATCAGATTTTATGACCTATCTTTTGAGAAAATTAGGAACTGAATTGGATACGCACGTTTTGAATAATAGGTTTTCAAGATTATAAAATAGATTTAATTTGTATGATATTTTTGTATCATAAGGCTTAAATCAATTTTAATTAATATTTTTGTTTTATATTTTGGTATTTTAATTAAAAGCATATACACATCTATTGTAATTGTAAATACATGTATGTAAGTAAAAAGCGAAATAAATAATAATCATCGGGAAGATCTATGGAGTCAGAATGTAAACTCAAATTAGTTTTCTGTAATCAGTACCTTTTTGTATGATCAATCAGCAATCAAGCAGCACAGAAGCTTTAAGTTGATGATGTGCAGAAAAAAGAGGAAATCCTCATTCTCGTTAAATTATAAGCTTCAATTGCAACATCATTTTAAAAGGTATATGATTCATTCGCTTTATTATTTCCAACTCAGGTCGTTATTAAAGAAAGTAAAAATCAATGTATAATAGAATACGGGAATTAACGCCCGCCGTGGTCCCAGGCAGACTGCCTGGGACCACGGCGAGTGCAACCTGCGCCGAAACGATAGGCATTTTAAGGTAAAATGCGTGTTCGCGTTAATTCCCGTATTCTATTATACATTAAACATGCAACGCGAGAGTTTAAAAGTTATGAAGTAAAAATCATTCATTGCCTTCGGTTTACGAATAACATTCAAATTTTGAACATTGCAGTAAGTGAATTTTAAACTCTCTTGCAAAAAGTAGGAAGAGATCCGAGGCTCGATTTTTACCTAAATTATATCAATGGATCGTAAAACGTAAACTATAAAAATATGCATGAGTTTGTTTCACCAATGTCGCGAGGATCAAAAGTATACAAAATATTCTCAGTAAAAGCATCATTTATAAGGTCCCATATATTTATGGGACCATAAAAATATTGCTGTACCTCCTTGAAACATGGTGTGTTGGCCCATTGTTTTAGGGTAGTCGTAATTTTCATGGCAAACAACACTACATCATAGCACCATATGTGGTGTTCAGGGTATAATTCCGTTCAATTTTGCCGAAATGCGTTTTATGATGAATGAGCACAATGCTGTAGTTTCGTACTATGAATTGTAATTGATACTTTTGAAGATAAAAATAAAAAGTATGCATAAGTTTACGTAGAGTAATAGTCTCTAAAGTTTTAATCAAACAATTTGAGTGTTATCTTTAGTAAAAGTGCACTTTTTACGGCTTCAAACGTAAACATAAATGTGATAAACAATAATGAAAATGAAACAATTCTGAGTTGAGCTGCAACTAGCGTTAATGAAATTAAACTTTGCTCAGAGCTTGGTACTAAAAACTTATTTCAATTATAAAAATGCTTCAATTTGAAAAATAACGATATAAGTTACAATTTTAGATGTTGAAAGATAACCAAATGCGTGCGCTGTTTTTCATCACAGTTGCGTATTTAAATCTATTTTAAAGAAACACAGTACAGGGTTTTGTAATAAGACAAGATTTATGATATTACTTCGAAGAAACTATTTATCTACCTCTAGGAGTTAATTCTAAACCTTTTTGTCTTAAATGCCTATTTTCTTTTCAATATAACCTTTGAGAATAGAATCAAACGATCTATAACGGTTTTCAAATCTCAGAGGACGGCCTGAGAATATAACTTTTTTTGATAACTAAAATAGTAAAGCGTTTTGAGAGCGTAAAAATAATCGGAAAGTCTATTTCCAACCTATAGCCGTTATAATCTTATACTTGATCAAACTTTGTGTTTAGTTCACGAGCAATCTTCTAAAATAGCCCCCGATTTTTAATTAATGAACAAAGTCCGGAGAATTTTCAACATCTTGTTCAGACTGCCTCTCGCAGGCGATCGTTCAAAAGCACAATAACACAAGTATGATAGGTGAAGGCTCACATAATTGCATAGCAGTCACTCGCAAACGCAAACTGGAGAGAATGCACTTTTATTACTCTGCCAGAAAGTAGGTCAGGACGGGAATAAAACCCGGGTAACTTCGCTATCCTGCTGTATATTGCCAATGATTTATATTATGGTCCTGCGAAAGATGCAAGTGCTATTGTTAGTCGCAAAAATTGTTCGAATGAATTGTGGTTCTGTTAATATTTTGTTGTAGATTATTGAGAGCATTTAGTAGATATAGAAACTTTTACGTAAAAATTTTATTACACAAATTATTTTATATTACAGGTTCTAAAATACCTGTAATTTGGGATTGATGATGATTTTAGTTCGAAGATTACGAGAAGAGGCCAGTAAAAAAGCCTAGTAACGGGCGAGAAAACGGTAGTTGCTACGATGCGTAAACATGAGCCGTCCTATCCTTCACATAAATAATTCTCAGAAT
Source organism: Anticarsia gemmatalis (assembly GCF_050436995.1). Taxonomy (NCBI): domain Eukaryota; kingdom Metazoa; phylum Arthropoda; class Insecta; order Lepidoptera; family Erebidae; genus Anticarsia; species Anticarsia gemmatalis. The sequence continues at coordinate 4,786,795 of NC_134759.1, forward strand.
TAAAATGAAAGCAATAAATATTAAAACAAAATAAATGGCAAACATCCATTCAAATCAATTACCAATGCAACGTGTAAACACTCGAGTCGAGTGGCATTAATTAATTCAATGGCAGATTCACGTCATTTAAGTTATGTGATTAATTTTCCATTCAAATGAATTAATAAACCACAGCTTATTAATTTGTGAATTGAATTTTTGATCAGATATAAATTCGATCTGTGCGAAGATTTTAATGAAATCGTATTTTATCAGTCACGTTTTTAATCTTCAAATGTGACAATATTGTAGCTTTCACCAAATACTACATACATATACATATGTGATATGTGTCGCAATAACGCTTTTATATATTCTGGTGATGCTAGCAGTAACGAGAAACCAAATAGTCCGTATTCTTCCTTTAAAATATTTTTAGTTTCAAACTGAATTTAATTCGTAAAGTCTCTAACATATTGCTTATTTGTTACTGTCAAATGAGGTTCAAATTTCGCACTTGTTGTCCTTACTCCACACGTCCAGATAACATACTTGAAAAATAAAAACCCAGACTAGTTCATTTAGATAACATATAAATAATCCAAATCGTTTATAATTATTATCTCATACCATTAAACCGCTTAAGTACAGATTGACGAACACAAATAAATATTTGAGAGTGTTTCTTTTGAAAATCCAGACTAAGTGCAATTAATCTAGACGAACACAGATGCATAAAAACAGACTTAGCATTTAATGCGAAGTAATAAATCGTTAGCGTGACTAGGCTTTGTCTATCTCATCTCGGCTTTTGATCGTCTGCAGTTTTTGCTAATACCAAGATTTATTATAAGCAAGTACTGAGTACTAGGACAATTATTCATTATGTTTTAAATAATACCACATATTAACCGAAGTCGAGTAAAGGACTTGGGGTTAAAGTTATCTTAATGAATTGCTATATTCGGACCAAAATTTGTTGAATTTTAAAGCGTATTTTTTAATTGAAACGTGTCTTAACATAGCGAAAATTGTTATATCAAAATATGAAATAATATAGTTCAAACTATCTAGTTAATTTAAATCACGAAATTCTTGGAAAGAACATAATATCTTCATTGAACTAACATTTTATCCAATAAAATTGGTATCCTGAGGGCAAAATTCTATGTAAATACTTGTATCGGATTTTGTGAAATATTCCATCAACGTTGAATAGTTTCCTTTTAGTATGTTAACAATACCAGGAAGATGTTGTTGAGAATATACCAACTAAATAGATAATATAATTTTTCGAGCATCTGTTTAATAAATTTCTATGAATTTTCAGTTTCCACTCTACTAAATAAACAGAGTACGTCATACATGAGAACTAAAATAGCGCAGAATAATATTTCAAAAGTAAAACTGCAGGTCACTGTGGAATCATAAATGCTAATGTTTCAAAATATAAAATTTTCAGTGACAACGATACTGTAGTATAAACGGACATTAGCGAGGGCGAGAGCGCTGCCATTTCTAGAGCACCAACATAAAATAAAAGCGCTAACGATAAAAACTAAAATGAATAAAGTTACGCTTTCAAACCTCGTGGCCCCACTAATGAGAAACTTGATGGACTAAAACAATAATTAAGAAACTACGGACTCTGCCTGTATTCACAATAACGAGGAAAATGTTCGCCGTATAATTTTTGTTTCAAACTTGCAGTGCTCGGCCGCGTTTCATTTCAACTCAATTGAAAATATGAAATTTTGTAATGCACTTGTAACTTAAAAATAAACCCGAATAAAAAAGGGTTACCTTAACGATGCTCCTTTAACAAAACGCGGAGATAATCTTAAAATTCATTTGCATAATATCTCCTTGCTTACTTTAGAAAATGTTTTGAATTTTCTGTTCCCAAATGAGAATAAAGTGGAGTGTTTTATGTGCTTTTATTTTATAAACTGCTAGGTTTTACCTTAATACAATGCAGCTACTTTGAATAAAAAACTTAAAATAAAATTTTCGCGATAAAACTTGCATCAGAAGCCAATTTTCGCTGTACAATAAAGTTTTAATTTGTTCACCTTCATTTAAAAGGAAATTAATTGGAAAGAGTCATGTTCCTCTCGAGACTAGGGAATATAGCCACTTGATATTGCAATAACGTTCGTCGGAGATCAATAGGAGTGCTGTGAGCTCTATTATCGGCGCGGGCGAATGTAAATAGGCTATTTGTCACTTGCAACCAGTCGTACCGAGGGAACGATTAAGTGGTGCTATTATAAAGTGCTGTTAGGAGTAAAGTTTAGTTTACTCGTAACTGGGTTAGTGGAAAATCTTGTCTAGGACATGTGTTGGGTAACTATAAAATAGAGAACGAATTTGCCGTCATGTTCAGTTTTGCATACTATATAGTCATGTTATAATTAATAGATTCGCACTATAATCGTATAATCAATACACAGTATATACACCATGCAAAAAAGTTAAGACTATCTCTGTCTATACGATCAAGAGTAAAACATGCAGATTTATTGAATAGAACATTTATTTCTACTGTTATTTTCACTAGTACAAACGCTAAGCAACATAATAATAAATCTTCTAAAACGCGCCAACTTTTAGCGCTAAGTGCAGCGTGTTATTTCAGTGACGTCACAAGTATGTTCTCATTTTGTAGATACAACTAAACAAGGCCAGTCGGTCCAGTAAACTGGTGCTATGTGTCAAGTCATAAGTGCAAGTGTACACGCTTCAGACGAATTTCAACTTTGAAACTTAAGTAGTAGCGTTGTGAATTGCATGAATGGTAATACAGGTATGCTGTCAACGCAAATGAGAGACATTGGGAGAATTTATGCAATCAAGAAAAATACGACATTGCAAACTTTTACCAAAATAACTTTCCACTGTTATTTCGCATAGGAAATTTATACATTGACGGATATTAAGCGTGTTCTTGGTGCGTTGACCTCACTAGAAGCGCAGTGAATTTTGCCTATGGTTTTATAGGCAAAACCCCCACGTCACACGGAAAGCTCAGATAAAGGACTCAATCAGTCCGGCAGCAACAGCACATTTTGATAGACGCCAAACTTGCATAGGCTAAAAACTAACCACACACAATTTGAAGTAAGAAGTAAGCAATCAGAGAAATAAGCAATTTTTGCTCAGCGTGAACACTCCATAAATGAGTAACTACTGCTTATTATTTAAGCTGGTATACCCTTGCTTCGAAAAACATGTGTGAGAAGTCAATGACAACAAAAGCAGCTGACCTAAGCAAGATTAATACAAGGTGGACCGGACAAGTGAAAACACAGGAAAAGAAAAATTACTTCTGAAACTCCCTGTCTAGGGAATGGTATTAGGTGTATAATTATAAACCTCTTATTTAATAAACCAAAAGCTCCTATATCATTACGCGACTTTGTTCTCAAGTAAAAAAACCCCTTGGGCAAAAATAAAACAAGGCAAAATAATTAACAAAATTATTTTTTTCTTCCAAAAGAAATAATTACTTGGAATTTTTCCTTGTTGAATTATTTACATTTTGAGACTAATTAACTACCTTATTTTGCATAAACAGTTTTCTCTGGGAGTACTTGGGGAAACGTTTAATGATTCGAATGAAGTCATACAGTTATAAGCTGGTGAATGAGTATTTTCATTCATTCTATTCAATTGGAACGGTAGTAGGACAAATTAATTTATCGTTTTAATATTCTGTTTATTAATAGCTATTTCCTGTACCTTCATATAGATAATTTACCCTTAATGTAAATTTTATGATATTTCCGTCTGCTATATGGCTTCATAGCAGGGAAAGATTTAATGTACAGCAAAAAAAAGATAGTATGTTTAAAAACGATTTGTTTGGTCATGTAAAAAAGCTTAGGATTTTTCATCTAAATGATTTCATTATCATTTTTATGTAAGGGATTAAATAAAAATCTTCGACATTTCAAGAATAATAATTGATCTATTCTGAACAATCCATTTAATAGAACTATCTTCACCATAAAATGTATTTTATTGAGTATCGTGTCCATTATTTCAATAGAATCCCCAGTGCACATCTCACTCACCTAATATTCTTTAAACAAATACTATTTTCTATTCGTTCTCACGTTTTATACTCGCTTGTAGGTACACGTCACGTGCAGCCACTGCATCACAACCTCTATGTATCTCCCTCTTGCACATACAATTTGTGTATATTCGTCTCTTTCTACTTGCGAACATTTTGCAAGTATAGTGCATTTGTGCGTTAAACTAGAGTATTTCCGGATGAAAGCTAGTGCATGACGTCATATTCAGTCAGGTTGAACGACGAAATAAAGTGGTGTTCTCTTGCATATTTATACTTTAGTGTCTCTTTTATAATTTAGTGTGTCTTAACATAGTATAATTTAACTTTGACACTAAGTTTGATCTACGTTTGCCTAGCATGCACTGAAATGTTTTTTTCTCAGCTCGTACACCGTTATTTGTATATATCTATTTTTCTATAAAGGAGGATGGATATTCATCAATTCGGAGCATACATCGGACAGGTGGCCTAACTTTTATCACTTATAATGTCAGTAGTGAAAAAAGCTATTTCTAACTAATAGATATGCTTAACAGTATTAGTAGTTCTAGAAAGAAACAACTTTGCATCCGTTGTTTTAAGTAGACCTTCGCGCCATGTCTCTCATTCTTAAAGAGAATTGTCTTTTTAAATGCTTCGACTAGTAAGGTATTTGTACACTAAACGGTATGAAAGCGTAAACCGCTATAACTATAAACATGTTGTTATGATGTCGTAACACCTTTACGATGTACTTTCAAAATGTGTTATGGTCGCTTTTAATACAACGCCATTAATAATTTCTAGTAAAATATCGTAGATAAAGTTTAAACGGGAAAATTTGTGAAAAAATCATATAAAAACTTAGATACTGCTTGTCGGTGCTGAGGTTTTTTTCGAAATATTAACACGATGTTCTTGAATATAGTATCGAGAGGTTGATATTTAAAATGTGCTTAAAATAGTTCATACGGCACCCGCAGGGAGCGCTGAAAAGTTTTCTTACACATTTTGTGGATTTTTGTCAATAGTCAACAGTGTGTCAAATTTAAGTGTTATTGCACTAATTTCTATATCAAAAACATATTTTTCTGGTGTATATTAACTTGAGTAATAATTGCAATTAATATTCATACACACGTAGAATGATATCTACCAATCAAGAACTCAACCTGATACAATAACAAGAATTGTCTTGTAAACCTATTTCGCTTCACAGTTCTACATTTTGTTATTAATCACCAACAATTCTGAACTTTAAACTCAAGAAAAACATAACAGAACTGTCTCCTTGTAGTTGTCTGCAATATATCGTTCAGTATTATTACCTTCACGTTGAGACGATAAAGAGCTGAGCAGTGAAATAAAACAGGAATGGTTCGCGTTAGTGCTCTATAAATCTTGTTTTCCTTCTAAGCCTCTAAACGCTTTCACCTTGACTCTTTGTTTCTTAAGAACTAGAAACTTAACGCAGTGATTTTAAATGTTTGTTTTGAAAAGCAAGTAATTTACGCTAAACTTTCTTGAAGTGCACAATTCGCTAATAAAAGAAAATCTTTTGTATCCATCAGTTGCAAGATTCTCTACAGTCGCTACTATAAGGTAACAAGAGTTTGAAATTTAAAATGTACTGCAAAAATAGTAACTCCGGCGCCCGCCAGGGGCGCTTACATATTTTTCGATAGCTAGCTAGTAATCCGACTTGGAGAAGTATCTAGGATATCCTTGAAACGTCTATGCCTATTGCTACAAGGCACAGATGCGCTCGCATCCACCGATGCAGTCACAATATAATCGAAACCAATTCTTATAACAACTAAAAGCAATCTTATCTTGCTGTTACTCGGACGCAATGCGATAGAAAACAGTAAAATCTAAAAGTGTAAGGACTCCTACTTACTGAATTGCTTCCTAGAATTGTAACAGATTTTATTCAAGGCTTAAGCTGAGATTTAGAAGTAATTTATTGGCCGCTTTTATTATTGACAGCTGTGGAAGTTGGACTTAAAATCTTAATTTTAACGTTCTATGAAAGTTGCTATCGACAACGTATTTTCAAATATTTATCACTCTTACAGTAAAATGACGAAATTGAGGCAACATTTTAAGATATGCTACAACATTAAGCAACATGCTTACGTCTTGAGTTTTCTTTTACGTCCTTTGAACATATCCCACATGCAATTCTGTACTCTAAACAGATTTATTACCGTGATGTCGAGTCTCGTCACGTCGAGTTGCCGCCACGTCTACTTCGGAAACTGACCGCTTTAATTCCCGCCATGTCGAGTCTTTAAAAAAGTCTCTGTTATTACCGCCACGTCTACTTTAACCATTTTTAATTGTACAGTCGTGTATAAATCCAAACCCATAGCCAAAATGAAAAAAATACTGCCTAGGTTTTACTGCAATACATAAATATTGCAGTTTCAACGTAGTCCATTGAAATGTTACAATTTGAGGGCCGAATATTGCATTTCTTAGAGGACGCAATTTTATTTTTGGAACATGTAGGGGGGGTCTATAGAAGCTTAACTTGAAGTTTGTGGGGTCGCCACCCTTGTCCCCCGGCCGCCATCTTGGAAAAGGGGGTGGAATCACTTTTTTCAATACATGCCTCAAGTCTTACAATGCAACGTCATAAGATCCAGTATTAGTGCACAGCAAACAGAACAAAAACCGTGCCTAGAAGTCACAGGAGGGGACTAATGCGAGAATTCCTTTTGCCGTTAACGTGAGATTTGCGAGCATTTCGTGACGGAACGTTACGTAATCTCCTTCATAGTTTCCCTTTGGAAGGCTGAAATTCAGAACTCGGCGACTGAAATAATAGCGCTTTGATTATGTGATATAATTAGCTGTAATGTTTCAATCGAACTGTGCAAATTCCTGTGGGTAATGTGAATTTACCGGAATGCTATTGACGTGACGTTATTGCGAAATTGCTATTGTCGTGTTTGTTTACAGGGTTAATGTTTAGAAATTATCATAATTTGTGATTAATTTTGAGTTATGTTTATAAAGCATTAATTTTATGAGTGAATGTGAAAAAGCAAGACTTTAGCTTGATAGAAACTTTAACTCACCGATATAAAATTCATCAATATTGTTCGATAAAAAATTATATACATGAAATAGAAGGTAAATAAACTAAATAGTAGAGCTGATACTCAACAGAAATAAAAAGAAAATTTCAACCTTTTATAAACTAAACCAGAGCAAGGGAGTATTTGTTTAATCCTGAGATAATCTTTAGAAACTTGTTGAACAGTTTTAACTACATCACGGCTCGTTGCGTTCACGATTTATTAAACTACGGCCTTTATTGAAAATTAGTTTCGTAAAACTTTCTTTTTTTCGTTTTATTCTTAAGGAGCGGGTTTAAAAAATGAGCTTTGTAATTCCATGCGATTTAATAAAAAGTATAATATGATAATTTTTCAAGATTTATCTACCGAAAACGCCTTCCATTTATTTATTTATGTGTCGAAAAATAATGTTTTTTGAAACAAATAATTAGGCAAGTTCAAAACATTTATGTGTCCCGGCGAGGCGTAGTCTTTAAATTATAGGTACCATAAAAACCTTCATATACTGAAAAAAGAACTTACTTCTTTGAACCGTCTACTCTCCTAACGAATAGTATCTTAATCGAACGGAAACCAAATCGAATGTCAAACAGACTCTATTGCCCAACAAAAAAAATGGAACAAAAAGTTCAAAGTCCGATCGAAAAATAAGTCCTCGTCACGTTTGTTACGCAGTATCGTATTAGTTCAGCTTAAATGGTAGCGTGTATTGTCAACTTTAACACAGAATAAAATATTACAAGCAGTATGGAAAGTTCGAACGAAACGATTGAAATAACACGACATGAATCTACAGACGTCTACGTTAACAGTGACCTTTGGCTATACTTACTTACTTACTCCGTTGGCTCAACGACCCAAAATGTGTCTTGGCCTCCGACACGAGAGAACGCCACTTTGCCCGATCTTTGGCCACTTCTTGCCAATCACCGGCTTGAAGCTCCCTCAGAATCCTTTTTTGGCTATACAGGTCGCGAATCGCGGCTCCACATTGAACTCATGACTTTTAAACCTTGGTGTTGCATATTTAGTTTTTTAAATTTTATAGGAATTAAGTGCGCCAAAAAGACAGGCAATTTTGGGTAAAATGTGTTCAAATCAAGATTCTATGCGCGTGCAATTGTAAGTCTGAAATTTCGAGCATTTGTTCGTAGTTTCCATACTGCCTATATTTGTACTGTGACCGTTGCTTGACGCGTTCGCGTCGCTAACGAGTCTAACTGGCAATTTGCAACTTACGACCGTTCGGGCGTAAATAATTGTGTATGCAGCTTGTTTACGTAGTATATTTGTATATATCTTTTTATTTTCACTTATACATATAGGACTACTAAAAGATTAACAGTACAAAATACTAGGCTTTGTATCATCAACATTATGTTACAAAGATCGAGTTTTCTTTTACTCTATGAAAAATTGAACCTTCATATTGAAATACAACAGCGGATCACCATTACTTAGCAGTTTTTTGTGTTTTATAAAATTTTATTTCTAATAAACATAGCAACTTAAACAAATACTATCTAAACTAAATAATTAACGAGAAAAATTAACCTATAGGTAAGCGTTACTAGACGTTTATTTTACCTACTATTTCGTCAATGAAAGGTTTGAACAGAACCTATTCATCATCTTACACATAAAAAGATCAAAACAAAATACGAAGCTTTAGTCTTTATATTTATTGATAATAAAGCTCAAAAATTATAAAAATACAGCTCGTAAAATAGTGTTTATGATGCTTAAAACTACCACTCTATAACTGCGAGATGCACAATGCAGTGCCCGATTCCAAAATGACGTAACATCATAAGTCTATAAAAGAAGATGTTTCATTATTCATTCCAGCGATAACTTGTGACTATGAATACTAAAATCCACTTCAGGTTTCATGTTCAGTAAAAATAGGGCACTTGATTAAGACATTTCATTTTTGAAAGTATCTGGGTCAGTTTTCAATCATATTTTTATGAAAAGTGTATATTTAAAATACTTTTATTCGGGTACTATTACCTAAGCCTAAAAGTCACCGTGTTGTATTTAGTTGTCACATGTCATACGAGTTTCTATGTCTATTAATATAGAATTCCTTTAGCAGCTAAGCAAACTTAGAAGCTCATATAATCTACTTCTTAGCTTAGACAACTAACAGCATAGAATATGCCTGTTTAACTAAAAAGTTAGTAAAATTGAGCTCTATTACTAGTTAAGTACATTAGCTAAAATGATGAACGAGCTGTTTTCAAAGCGTTCTAGTTCAAAAGGCGCTCAATTTCAATCAAATTCTACAGCTTTGTATAACCAATCGTTATTTTATTGAGAAGCGAAATTGATTACAAACTAAGTGAAGTACTCATAAGAAATAAGGAATCTTCGTAAGAAGGCTGGAATTTTCCGAGAACTAAACTTCAAAGTTACAAATTGCACTCAAGGGAGTATCGAGATACGGAAAGGCTTAAGTGTAGGAACGTCTTGTGTGATATAATGCATTGCATAATCAATTGCTCTATGCTGAGCATCTCTGTGCTTTAAAGGATACCTTAGACAATGTTCGCTGCTATAATTTACGATATCAGTCAATTTCTTTACGGTCTTGTATAACAAGATGTATGGATGCAACACATTGTATGGAGCAAAAGAAGTTTGCAGGGAACTTAGCAGTAGTCTCTGCTTACCTCTATAGGAAAAAGGCGTGATTTTATGTATGCTTGTGCTAATCTTGTGTTACAGGGACTTTTACAAACGTACAAAAAACAGTCAAAATTCAAACGGACTACGCAAAACAATAAAACATTGTATGTCATCTTGTATCCATGATCGCTTAAAACAAAATGAGATGAATTCACTATCATACATCATCAGAATCAATACAAATCTAAGAACAAATTAGCTGATAATCAAGCTGATAAGCAAAATCAGCAGCAAAAATGTTCTTTTCTCACGATATGCGCAGTTTTCACAGACTCCAAGGTTCCGTATTAAGGCGGCATCTTCCTGTGCTCGGAACATTTTCCGTCGCAACTCTCTGTGAAACTCAAACGTTTGTGCCGTGTCGATGAGAATACAGCGGGAATGTTTAATATAGTGAAACAATATTTGCTGCGGCCATGTGGAGTTCGTGTTGAATATTTTTGTATGTACATACAAACAGCGCTTCTTTGCTTGCTTAGCGTTTGGTGGGAAAATGTTCAACCAGTGAGGTTTATCAATTGTTATTTAAAAATGCAACAACGTTTGGGTATTTCCTTAATATTCAAAGATGATTCAGGTTTGAAAATATTCGACGCTTATTTAAATTAAAACACAGGAAAGTTTTTCCGGAATTACTTCCATCAGAATTTCAATTCCGCAAACTATAAAATTTGCATACAGTTTTATGCAAGTACTTTGTTTTTACGATGAAATTTTTAAGCGTAACCAATTAAAAAACAAACTCAATGAACAATTATAAACTGTAAAATAAATAAAGAGCAACGTCAGCTACAAACGCTGGCAATAAAATCGGCTAGTAAAACACCAGCTGTATTTTACGAGAGTCGCCTTATTTGCGGATAATTAAGACGTAGCAGAACTATCCAAACTTGTGAAAGACAAGGACAAAGATATAAAAGAGCGAGATAAAACAGTGTTTATTGAAAACCGATACGGTGCCGATAAAATTTCGTGTTGATGACTAACGTCGCAACGTCCCTGGAGACGTAATAAACATCTTACTTTGATTAAAATATGATCTGGATATTACAATGTTGGATTATGTTGGGTCATAATTTGATCAGTTTTTTTCCCAGTGGTATAAGACTGAAGTTCGATGAAATTAATTTGACGTAGAGATTTTGATACTGTTAGTAAAACTGCTTCATCAGGTTTTTTGACAGGGTTGTTGAAATAACGGAAAAGCAGAAAGGATATATTTATTAGGGTTATGTTTTGTAAGCTAAAAGTGTCAGTTTTTACTAACAATTTAGCCATCTTACGGGTAGATGGTGATTGTTTATTCTTATTAATACTGTTGCATAGAAGTCTTTTCAGAAGCGTGTAGTCATGTTTGATGATGACATCACTCCCTTGAACATTTAATAAGAATTTTTCTTTGCTATAAAAGCAATTCTATCGCTACAAAGCCAAAGCATTATTTCTCACAAGTTTATAATATTATGCACTTCAGAAGAAAATTAAATAGTTTTCAAGGGCGGATGAGTGCGCATCCATGTTTAAGCTTACGGCACTGGAAATTCAATCTGCTTTTTTTATACAATTATCTACACTACTCACTTTTAAATATGAGTTTCTAACCCATTATTATGTTCAATAAATTACTGAATTATATTGTAAAGGATGCCAATTATGTTACTAATGAGTACTAAAGCCTTAGATCATGTTATAACATTATTAGGTGAAGTTAAAATCTCGTTTCCAATTACATAGTTGATTAAAATTAATGTTCTTATGTAGTTACTTCTTATTAATTTTGGTTTAATAACACTTGATCATGTTTCATGCTAGAAGTATTGAACGGTATATCTTTTAAAAGTGTGGCTTTGTTCGAGAAAAATATGGCGAGTCTTTTTTCTTTTTCATCTCGATTGAAAAAGATAGAATGTATCGACTGTGCTCATCCTGAGCAAGTACTTTTGAGAGTGGATTGAGAAAAACAGATTACAGTGAAAACTTGAAGCGAAAGGCTAGTGACCTTTAAAACTTTTGGCTTAATTCATTTCATTGTATGTGATCAAGTGAAAGTGTTTGAATTACTGAATGAATGGTCTCGATAATAAGTACTCACTTTAGACTCTATATAGTTCTTCGCTTACTGGTCTTTTTTTTATTTCCATTGCCTTTGTCTCCATTGCTGACTTATAGGACTTATGTATATTATTATTGTTAAACACCAAAATATCTTATAATATTTTTTAAAGAACAATTTTTTTTTGTATAAAAGATAACCCCCGCACTAAGAATTGCTCTTGTGTCGTAGGGACTTTTGCATCCATTGCGCCACGAAGGCAGTTAAAGTCATTGACAATTAAATTAAAGTGACGATGAATTTGTATCGCGAAAGTATTTAAGTTATTATTAAGTACATAATCCTTATATCACATATCGTTGTCCTTTACTCCCATTTGCCAATAATTACGTCCACCATATAAAGTTTCGGTTAAGTGTCCGACAACAAGGATTTAGGTCGAGCATAAACTGTTCGAGAGCCTTTCACCATCTTACCCACTTAAGATACCCTAACACTTGCTACAATGTCTTTGTTATATTATTATTAGTAGACACAAAGAGTAGTTTAGTAATTATTATGATGCTTGGTTGAACTATGAGGATGTGACGATGGTTACTTTCTAATTAATAATTTTGAAATTAAACTGCATATAAATAATACTGCAAATTAATTATGCATTGTAACACCTATCTAAAGGCCTTTTCTTTAGGGTAGACTAAGTCCAAAGAAGGCCACTTGCTCAAACTACAATTGCTTTATTCACATTCTATTATATCTAAGATATCTGTAAGATGTTTAATACCGAATAAGCTACAGAGATGATAAGTAGAGACCGCTTTACGTAAAAAATATTGATTAATAGTCTATAGAACGTTCAGTTGAAATATTTAACATTCTGCAGATTGACTGTTTACTTTTCGACTATTTCTTTCAAGAGCAAATAATTATACTTAACTGGTCCTATTCTTTAAAATCCTAATCAGCCTGAAACCTTTTTCTCAGTCTTCTCAAATGAAAAGAGGGGAACACAAATTATTAATTAACGCACTAATTGACAAAACATAAAGCAGCTGCCTTTGTAGATTTGTGTACCTAAGTTACAAAAGTAATTAGTTAGGTAGGGTTCGTCGACCTTGAAGTTATACTGATTAAACATGGACCGGGCGAATCCAACTTGACCCGTTTAGTTGCGTAATCTGAATTAGCTTTGTCCTTTTAGTACTTGGTAGTGTTAGAGAGGGTTTTACGTATTTTTGTAGTATCACGAGTTTAATTAGAAAAGGATGCACTAGCTCAGTGTCAAAATGATACTTATTCTGTTTAAATGATGAACTGTTATGGCAACCAGCGGTTTTTGCTATACAAATATTGAAGTCAACATTTTATTGTATTTTACTTATGACCCAATTCTTTAAATCGATCGAGTCTATATAAGAAGAATGGTTGAGAAAAATTCAAGAGTCTGAAATATGGCACAGTGATAGTCGTTCAATGATATTTGACGACAGAAAAGTCTGTTCTAAATAAATTACAAGCCAGTTCTCAATATGATTATAAATAAAGAAACAATCCCCAAAATCACTGTCGACATTTTTATTGGTTACGCGGAACAAAGGTTTTGATACTATTATCGTTAGAAACAAGAAAAAGATTGTGAGAAAGCGAGTAAAAAATTGAAATGATCATTGAGCATTACAATTTATGAAGATGAAATGAAAAAATTGGAACATTAATCGCGCTGAGATTTTCTCAAGAAAAGGAAAATTGGTTGAAGAGAGCATAAAAACAATTGCCTTGTTATTGTTAATTTATACGAACAGAATGTGCTTAGAATATATAAAGCAGTTAACTTTCCATACAATTCTAATATTCTGAGGTATTACACAAAAAGATTATATTATTTCGAAGATTACTTTGTTCTTTATTATTTAAAGGTTTCATGTAGGTGGTGGTAAACCTTTTGAACCAAGAATATCTTATTCTCTTGACTGTGAGTGCTTACAAGAAGGTTGTATAATTTAGAAAATTAGGAAGATAATACACGATACTCCTACTCTCGTTAATTATCTTAGAGACTACAAAATAATTAACAATTATCGTAAACAATTTGAGGCACCGGATTTAAATGTTAGTTTAGATGAAATAATATTATTTTTTTATGTAAATAGTATCAAAATATTATCGTCGCTTTTCAAACTTTATCAATAGCAGTAAAAAATATTTCATAGATATAGTATCCCAATCGAAATAGATGTCTGCTGTGAATAGAGACCTGCCAGTAGGCGTTGGATAAAGTTGCGGCCTTATACATCTAGTGAAAATAGCTTATTCAAGAAAGTTAATCAACCGTATCAACTGCTTAGATAATTTAGTACCCAAAAGTACCCTAGGAACGTAAAAAGACCTCATACTATAATTTATTTCGGAAATAAAACAAGCTTGGTAGCACGTACCGTCATTATTCCATACAAAATAAAAGATGTGCTCCGACGTATGACAGATTTGTTTCCTCGCAACTCACACGGTTCGTTGTAGGCTTGGATACAGCCACTCGTGATTCGTACGTGTTTCAACCGAAACGAGGAGACGTGCGATGTTTTAAAGATTCAACAGTTAATCACTGATGTGACAGATTTTTCGCGGTAATGAGATTTTATATTGCAAAATGATGAATTATGACTGTCCTTGCAAATTGCTTTTTATTATGTTTTGCAAGTTTGTTCTGTCATGTTCATCGCGATTATTCTGATTTTTGTTGCGCTTCTTAAGGGCATTGGATAAAGAGGCATACATTGAGAGTATAAACGTTGCCTATTAAAGCTTAGCCTAGGTCTTTAATTTTAATTGAAAGCATTTACGTCTTATTATTGTAATCGTCAATCATAAGAAACATTTATATGCGAAAAATACAGAATTTTCCTCTACACATTACATATGAAAAGTTTCCAAGAAAATCAAGTGAGTATACATAAATCGTCTCTTACTCGTGTCTAAACTAGTTAAGAGATACTAAATAAACATTACAGAGATATCAAACATATTCTCTGATATGAATACTGAGTAAAAGGAAAATATAAGGCTAAGGGGAAATAAGGAAAATGTGTCATGACAGTTCACGAACCTGGCAAAGTGATTGGGGTCTTGTTTATTTATCTTTTTAGTGGAGTGTGAAGAAATCGTGAAATTCCCGAGAGATGTGTTGCTCAATAAATGCCTGGATAATGTAAATATACAAGATTAAGTAATGGTTACCTAAATATAATAATATCTTTGCCCAATGAGATGCAAAAATTGTGTAGAAAACTGTCTTTCCACCACTGGTAGCCACACATTTAGTACAGACAAATAATCAATTTTGTTCATAGCCTACAGACTGTGTATATAATTCTAATCGTAAAATGTAGACTAAAATTCATTTCTGTGAAAGAACTCATCAAAAAATAATTACGTAAAAATAAGTTTATCAATAAGTTTAATCGACAAGCCGCGTCCATTTAAATACCCTAAAGGTTGTGACACGCATCGGCGAACAATTCCCAACTTTCCCTTCTCAACTTCGATAAAAAAGTTTTTATTTTTATTTGACAATTTATGGAACCGCGGAATTTTAAGGGCGGAATTTTGGGCGTTAAATAAAATTATTTAAAATATTGTGCGTGGAATAAGTATATTTATCTATAAATCGAGGTGAAACAGTGTCGGTGTAAACGTGTGTACATTATGTGTCTACATAATTACAGAGTTATCTACATAAGTTGATGAGCCGTGAAATTTAATAGACATTTTCTGTTTATGGCCAAGCCGTGAACAAACATTTGTCGGGACAAATAGGGTCCAGGATTTTTATGTAATGTGGATATTGAGATCAGACAGATAAATAATGGTAATGGCTTGTATGTCCACAGACGGTGTAGTATTGTGTCATTTGTCCACTCATGTGTATGATTATTTATTGGGATGTTATGCTTGAGATATCTTTATATTTTTGTTAAGAGTTATTGAGGCAGGTGAGTGTTTTATATTGAAGAAGTAAATGTAAATTATATTATGATTCAATAAGGCCACGTAGGTTATAATTTAATAAAGACTTATTGCATTTACTGTTTCATAACACCAACAATAACTCAAAAAATGCAAAGTACTCTAGTTGTTTTAGATAGTACGATGTGTAAATTGCGTCTTATCTTTCAAAAGCCTAATATAACAGTCTTAATTATGGCACGTTTATTCTAATAACTCAAATTTAATATAATCAAAAGGTATTTAACAAGCCACGTGCACCGCAAACGAGTTAAGTATTATTTGATCAAATTAACCAACATAAATATTCTACCAACAAAATGTTTCTCATTTTAATCCATGGCAGTGTTATTAGCATAATTAAATTTGTGTCGCCATTCGTCATAATCATTCGCTCGTTGAGTTGCAACCCTTAATGTTCGTGGACGCGGTGGTAATTCACCGACACGATTTTTATTTAATGTTATCATTTTTAATTAGACGGCTTTAATTATATGAAAGTTTTTAAGCTTGTTGGTTTTTTTAAGAAATAGTAGGTACTAAGATATTATGAATAGTACCAGTAGTATTAACGGTTTTTTTAATAATATTGTACACGTTTGATCATGATTACTATTGTATTAAAATATTCTTAATGAATCCAGTATATATATGTTAAAAAATACTATATTAGCAATGAAACAAAAAATAATTTACTACGTACAATTTACGAGCTTTTGAATGCTGCTTTTAGTCAATAATTCACGCTTCTGAAAGGCTAAACCTAGTCAATATTCAGGCACTGCCCTCAGAAAGTTCCGTTAAAAATAAATTGTAAGCCGGTGCGATAGCCGTTGATTATTCGAACAAGCCGTATTCATAGCGAGAGACGATCGATCCTGGTTTAAACTTAGTAGGCCCGAATAAGGTTGTCGAGTGAATAATATATGTATATCCCGGCCCTGCCCGGAAGCCGCCGTGTACGTAATCCTATTTTAGAATGTATCTTCACAAACAAACTCACGCTTCAAATAAATATTAGAGTCTTTCGCGGTCGGTTTTGAGTACCTAATCTATATTTTGCAATGAACTTTGTTAGAGAAACGATGAATATTCTTACAATATTTTGAAACATGTTAAAGGTATTTAGCAAGTTATTTTCCATCTTAATTTGTATTCTACATATATTATCTATCTTATTCGGTTTAAAAGGTCGATTGCATATATCTCGGAAATTTAACAAAAATACCAGATCAATATAGCTAATTTGTGGAAACTCGAAGCGAAAATAAAATCAGATTAATAAAGAGATTCAACTTTACACAACACCTGGTGTTAAATAAAACCCTCCAGCCAATACGACTATGTTAATAAAACTGCTAACGGTTTGCGTACGTTTATAATTTAAGCGTTGAAATTCAGCTTTTATATTTATTCCACATACTGTATAGTGCAGATAACGACTGTGGTAAAATAAAATTTAGTAGCTCAGATAAAAAAGGTAATATGAACGTGCCATTACAGATGAAATCCGGACATTTTGTAGGTTACATTAAAATTAAACTGAATTTTTGATACTTCATTTTTACTGCTACCAGCTAAAAGGAATTCCGTACGTGTGTTTTATTATAGACCCTATTAAAATCTTTAACCCAAAAGTGTTATGGGACTCTATGATATCATTAAAAGCTAAATGAGGGGACCCTAGTCTTTATTATCTCGGAAATATTTATGATAATGATACTAATGACTTAATTATTATTTTGTTCTTTGATCATAATCATTACTAACGCTAATCTTTTACAAACAATAACTAGCTTTTGTTAAATCTATTTGATTTGTGTTTTTATATCCAGTCAACGTCAAACAGCATCCAAATAACATATGGCAACGAATAAAACGCTTGCAGTGAAAAGCAATGGGGGAGCTCTTTGCCCGGCAGTGGGACGATACAGCCTCATAATAACCGAATACAATTTATACCCTATTTACGGTAAATAACACATCAACGGGCTGTAATGTCTATCGAAAACGCCACAATCTACAGACTTATAGTAAAAAGCCTCTAAGTTATGTATTAACCAATAAATGAATTATTCCATAAATCCGTAGCGTTGGTCGGGATTAGGTTCACCACACTGTTTCGGTTGCCACGTGCTATCGATTCAAACAAATTAAATATGTTAGTTCTAATCAAGTATGCAATCATTGTGCCTTCAAACGTGAATGGGAAATGTTACTCTAAATAAATTAGGGCGTGTTTACTGTTTTTCTTTTGTATCGTGCAAGTCATTTCAGGGATCGAGGAAGAATATCGAGTATGTGGGTCATGGTTTGATCAAACGTAAATTAATGAAAACCTTGTCTAATATTGATATTAGCAGACCTTTAGATATTTTTCACGGTGTAGTTTGATATCTTATAGCTTAATAATGTAGACTAGTAAGTAGAAAAGAGAAGGTATCCTCGTTTGATAAAGTTCAATTTTGTACTATTGGTTTTTACCCTAGACGGTCCTACTGCTAGGCAAAAGGCTCCTCCCGAACGAGAGAACCCTTAATCTACCACTCTGACCAAGAGCACTCTAAACAAAAATGTGATTATTTCATAAAACGGGCTAAACATTAAGATATCAATTTCAAATAGACTAATTGCAGTCAACAATGCAACCTAATCCACACAAAACCAGTGCCAAATGCCATCTACACGTCTAAATAGCGTCTAAACTCTATCACTTACAAGCCTAAGCGTGTAGGAACCGCCCGGAACTAGCTGCCTCAAAGAAAAACATTAAGCTTATCGCGTCGTCCGACTGACAGCGGGGGAAACGGTGACGTCACAATGAATTAACGATTTGTAAGCGTTCTACACACTGTTTGAAGTAACGCTGTGAAGTCTGTTAGTGAAGAGGGAACGCAATAAACAGATTCAATAGGATTTCTTAGCAAAAGTTGCCGCTGGCTAATAAGGTGAAGGATTTACAATCTTTGTTTTACTTCATTTTTTTCTTCACCCATTCTGTCCCACTGCAGGGCAAGGGCCTCCTCCCAAACGTCCGCCTTGTTTGGGAGGAGACCTTGAATTAGGCCTTGAGTCCACTTCGATTATGTTCTTAAAATATTAGTACAAGATATTTTTACAGTTTCTATTCTCGGATCAACTTATTTAGTTTAACTGTCATACTTAATTGAAAACAACAAAAAAAAACATCATCAAATTCGTAATCGTGAAAATACTCTTGCATTCATACTAATTGTCGAACGACATTTATCCACATTCTACTCCATCAATTTCAAGTTAAACGCCATACTTTTACTACCGGCAGCAGTTAAAAGAAATTTAAAAGCAGTTATATCTCTTTGTTTTATATTTTATTGACCATTTCACCGCTCCTTAGATGAATTTTCCATTCAGAGAATGGAGAATTTATGTAACATCCAGACACGGCGTATCGCTCCATTTATTGTTATTTATTATTTTTAAAAGAATCGTACAATAAGTGGTTTGTTTATGCATATTTATAACACACGTTCTGACTTTTATTGCAATGTTAATTATGAGCAAATGTACAATTACTTTTTTATAACTTGTTACTGCTTATAATAGCGGTTTTTTTTGTTTGTAAAAAAATTACTTCTTTGATAGGAACAAATCGTGGTTAAAGAAAGTTTAACTTAAACGTATAAACCAAGAAAAACTAAATGCGATACTCACACACTACATCCAAGGATTGTGGTGTCATTGCAGTTCTCCAAATCAATTATTTCAAAAGACGGATAATTGGTATTGACCTGATTTAACACGTCCGTAATTGAAAACTTTGTACTAATTCATGACTTTATTAAACCTATATAAAATCCTATGAAGTTGAGGCTTAATCTAATTTCTATGGAGTATGGCAACAGACTATGGAGTATTCTAGAACAAGACAACTGATCTGAACCCTATAACAACAATAGTAATCTTAAGCAGGTACTTACGCGCCTACTCACCTTGCTCAATAGACAGACAATATATCATTGGATGACAATGATGCATAGATCGAACTACAGCTAGTTAATACTATTGTTGATCATTAAGTAGTTATATTGAAATAGGAGAATATTCAATATTATTTTGTTCATACAGAACATTATTGCCCTTAAATTAAAATACTATTACAAAAGTTTTGTAAATGTATTACAATATATTATGTTATAACAAGGCTGATGCATTTTAATACAAACACGTTAATTTGTACTCAATCAACATAACATAATGTTGGCTTGTAATGTAGACGATAACGATAAAGAGCACATTTTCAAAGCTGAAAATACATATTTATTCTAGACTTTATCCAACTACAAAGAAGCCAAAACCGGGGCGCGCTTAAACTGAAAATAAAAATGTCTACAAACTTAGTAGACAACTTTTTATAAAATTGTAAACAAGAAGTCGTAAAAATGTAAACACTTTTTCCAGTATTATGTGCAACGGTTTTAACCGTTTAAGAAGGGTCAATGGAATACAGAATCCAATTAAACTTTAGCGAGATTCAAAGAGAAACACCAATAAATAACGGCATAGCCCTTGAAGGGGCCAATTAAAATATTAATTCTCTCGCCCTTTATAAGATAGGTTATACACCAAGTTCGGAAGCAATGTAGGAACAATGCTGTGAATTGTATTTGTTTTGACAGTTCAAGTAATGAAGAAAATTTTGGAAATAACTGTATAGTTTCAAAAGCAAAAGTGTAAAAAAAATATGTTACATTCAATGTTTAACACGGAAAATTACATAATCGTATAGAGATTTAGAATTGACATTTTATCAACATCAATTTGTTGTTACCTCATTTTTACACTAAGCTTAATTTGCTTTTATAAAAAGTTGAGACTTAGTTAAATTTCACTCACTTAACTAATTGTTACTAAGGCTAGATTTCCAACAATACCTAAATACTAAAAACTAATAAAAAAAAATTACAAATTTCCTATCAAACGTCTGAAAACTTTACCGACCAATAATTTTAAACAGTTTACCAAAGACTTCTTAGTTAATTCCGCAGACAGGTATAATGCCCACAATTAAAGTAACTAAACTTATTCTCCTTATTCTCAAAGAGAAAGTTAGACAATAAGATTTTCTAATACCCAGTGTTTTCGTTAATAACCTGAGTTCATTGGCTGTAAATAACTTGGAAGAAATATGCTTTTGTTGGCCTTGACACCTCTTCAAAAGGCTATTTATACTTAGCACTGAAACAGAAAAGGCTTGTGCTTAGATTGTTGAAGAGAAAATATTTGAATCTATTTTAGGCTAAATACTTGCTTCTGTTTATTTGTAAAGCTATTGCTAAAACGCACTATATTGAAGTTTACTTTTTATCATAACCTAATTAAATCTATCCACTGAAACTTTATTACGCGTAGAGAAAGCAAACACATTACATAACTTAAAAAAGTAACTATATAAAAATATGATAAAGTTTTTATCCCGGAAAAAAACATTCGTCTACAGAACACAGGAAATGTTTCACCAGTATACAATAAAAATACATGACGAGTTCCTTCAGCAATTCTCGTTTTCCTCTTCAATAAGAATGAGCGAAATGTCATGTATTCGATTCAAGTCATCAGATTTGAAACATCCACTATCATAGCCATTCAATCTAAAAGCTTTTGATCCATCTATGTCAGCCGAAAAAACATTGGCTAGGCTTTGCTAACCACCGCAAAAAGGTTTTTGTGGTGATGCCAGATACTAAACGCTTGTCGAGCGAATTAGTTAGTGCTGAATAATGTATTATTTCACTAACTAGTTCGTGGTTTAAAAGGACGGTGTTAATATCTATCACGTGGCACATCTTCCGCAATACTAAATTTTATAAAGAGGCTCAATATTAAGACAAGATTTTTTCAGGGCAAATGTCTTTACCAACTTACGACTCGAATTTTAGGCGGGGCATCTTCGTTCTACATATCTATCTTTCCAACTTCCTGATTCCAATAAGAACTGGAGGCATTATTGCAAAAACAAAAAATAACATACATATAATAATCAGTTAAAAGATCTGCTATACTAATTGAGACAAAAAAGCAGCCGTGTTAACATTTCAAAATAAACGTTTCGATCTTTTTAAGACTTGTTACATCATACAAAAGACTTTAAAACTGATTATTCAAAATTTCTATATTAACAATGAACTAGGAAGACATACAGGCATGCGAGCACACATGAAAAATCACGTAGGTAATATAAAAAGTCCGTAACCCACATAGAGGGTGGTTGAATGTTTTGGCGGGGCGGGGCATGGCCCGGCTCCTCTATTGATTTTGTCCCCCCTCCACCCCGCGCACCCCGCCACGCATCTCGCAACTGTTGCTTGACTTAAGCCACAGAATAGTACAGTAGGTCAGTACGATTATCACTTAAGAATACACGCTGTATCTTAGACTTGTGTTAAGTAAACTATTGTTTTATGGGCTATTGTTTACCCTGCTACTTATTACTGGCTGATTTTGATAATATATTTTTAGAAAATAATAGGAAAACTGAAGATTATGTATCTACAACGAGCCTTTTCCTTGTAGGAAAAGAGGTTCATGAAAACAGTCAATGTTAAGTTTATCTCCATAAGCATATAAGTTTTTGAGACTATCCAAGTCGAATTGCAGATAATAAATTTAATTAAATACGACAACGTTTCGAAACCGAAGATCCATTGCACTATCGATACTAACTATGAAAAAATAAACAAAAAATACTAGTATATTTTTGCAAAACGTAGCTTCTGTTTGGTTGCTTATTTTAATATGTAAAAGTTTTCAGTGAAGAGTAATGTGCATTTCATTACATTTGTTGAACTGTGCTGAGTGCAGAGCTACGATGCTCGCTGCATACATTATAACGTTATATTAAGAGAAAAACAATTTTATACTCAAAATGTAAACTAGACTGTGTTAAATTACTACGTGCGAAATTGTGTTTGTTTTATGTAAGTCTGTTAAGTAATTTGTCAAATAAATATGCACATATTATTTATTTTTGTATTTCATTCGAAAGTAAATAGTTCTACGTAGAACGGTCAAATATTTTGATGGAGTAACTAATATTTGTTGTATTTATTATTTTACTTAAGCTGTCCTCTGCAATTTTGTGAGTATAAAAGAGCACTTAGAACAATGTGACTTTAATTAATAAGGTTTAAAATGTGAATGATCTCAGTAGTCAAAATAACAAGTATAAACAGTCAAATTCAATAAAAGTAACTACCACAAAATTATGGAAGAAGAACAACAGTAATACAATTTGGTGGACAATAAAAACTAATCCTACTGTTTAATCTTTACTCTGTTTTCAGTGAGGGACTGTGGCCTTGGAAGAATCTCGGAGGACATTCGAATCTGTCAAAACTGAACACGAATATACTTAATCGTATGTTAGTTACTATGGCAACTGAACTAGGTAAAAGGTATCTGACCTTTCATGATCGTGTTACAAGGTTTTTTAGTTTAATTAAAATAAAGCAATAAAATGCCATTTTTAATTATCCTTTTAATAAACTCATTAGGGAGTGGATTTGGAATTTTAAGAATCATTAAATCATTGTTAGTAACCCTGGCTAAAGTATTCTTCTACTTTTGGGCCCTTAGTAGGAAAAAGTTCAGTTATGTTACAAAAATACGGTTGGATTGAGAACCTCCTACTTTTTGTAGTCGGTTAATAAGGTTCCAATTTACACTTAATAGAGATAATGAATCCATTGGATTTAGTCATGTTACTGTACGATAGAAAGACAAACAAACAAAACATAATATTGTTTAATATTATAAAATTAACCAGGAAACAAACAAGATTTTAATCCTTTAGCAACAGACATCAATCATTGTTGCTCAACGTAAGATAAAGACAAGCCTTAAGGATAAAACAGATGACAACCCTGTGAAATTACATCAAAGTATTAAACTAAACCGTTCAACATGAAATCGGTTAAGGATAAAATATATTTTCATTATAAATTAATGTAGGTGTTAGATGTCTGTTTATAAAAAAACCGGACAGTGCGAGTCGAACTTGCTCATGAAGGGTTCCGTACCAAAAAATAGGAAAAACCACGTTAATTGCATGGGAACCCCCCTTAATAAATATTTTTTAATTTTTAGTATTGATATAACAGCGGCAACTAAAATTCATCATTTGTGAAAATTTCAGCTTTCTAGCTATAACAGTTTATGAGATACAGTCTGGAGACAGACAGACAGTGGAGGCTTAGTAATAGGGTCCTGTTTTACCATTTTGCTACGGAATCCTAAAAATAGAGAAGCGGTATCCTACTACTACCATCTAATACAGATTTGCTAAGATCTCTTAAATGCGGTGAGCGTTTTAAGGTTTACGACACCTTATTTACTGCCGGACGTTTCGATCAAATTGCATCGGCCGCGGTCAGGGGCTAACTCTATCCACTTTCGAAGAAGAAGCTGAAGTGATCAGCGCCTCTAGCGTAATTTATTTGAATCAAATTTGACAGTTAATGCCAACAATCTCGATACGAACGAAAACTCGGTAGATCGAAATGTTTGTCTTCGTTCTAGTAAAACTACTATATACATATACTATTAAATATAACTACACAATTTGTAAGTAACAAAATGTGTAGTTTTCTATATTTTAGTTTATTTGTAGATCATAATTAAATTCTTATTCATATTATTCTTAAGTCAAAATATAATCACCCAAAGGAAAATAAGTAACCAAACGTGAGTAATTCAGAATAAATAATTATAAAACTAACTTACTTTATTAAAAACAATGTTTACAAGAGCTTTCAACGTTTAGTTGACGAGAAAATAATTAGACTACTCAAAGAAAAACAAGTTTAATTATTTTTATTTAGATTGAATAGTCAGGTTTATTATTTTGTAAGTAAATATTAGAGTTAAGGATTTTTGTGTTCTTGTGTACAAATTAATGAAAAATTTAAATATAACGCGGGCCGTAGTGTTTTGGACAACGGAGACTTCCTGAGATAAATACTTAAAATAAAATTACCAAGATCCCTAGCCCAAACTTAACTGAACCTAAATTTTACATCTTTTTCAATCTGATGACAAGTTACACCCAAAATAGTGTAATAATCTTGTTTGATACTACGATTTTTTGTTGGTTAATTTATACAGCATCCCTTTTTTATGTCGTATGCTTTTAGAATATCTATTTAGCTCACATTGCTCTAAAATAAAAGTACTAAACAAAGCAGAATAATTCGTGCGAAGCAACCCCTTAGCTTTAACCCCCACAAAACAACATTAACAGTACGTTAGGAGAGAGCAGTTTAACCTGACAGAATTACAACGTAACATCTGAATGACTTAATGTAGATATAAACAAACTCGTAGTCATTTAACACTAAGTTATGTTGTCATAAGAGTAGAGCTCATAATAATATGAAAATAACGGGGTTAGGACTCATAAAACAAGTTTTAAATTTAGATTATCTTTATAATAAATACGATAAATTAAAAAAAAATACATAAGTAAGGTTTCTTAAACTACAGTTTGTAAATTTCTTATGAAAAATGAAATAGAATTTAAATTAACCATTTTAAATTCTCGCGTCTTGTACACATAATATTATTCGCAATCTCATCGAAACATCGGGTAAACAAATAAGGTATCCTAACCTTTAACTTTCAAATTTAAGACCCGTTGTATTCATAATATTAGAATTCAAATTATATCAGAATTTTCACAACGTCTATCAGATACAAAGTTATTAAGTATTGTAATATAAGGAAGAACAGAATCTGTCTTGATATTTTTTAAGAATATTGGACATTTTATAGAGTTACTTTACGTTGAATTTTTACAGACTTTTTGTACAATGCAGATCACGAGGACCCAACATCGATTCCCAGAGAAAACCCGGATACATTTCATACTCCTCTACTTACTCCTTCGTGTATAAGATAGGCGTGATGATATATGAATATGTGATACGTATAAAAATAGCAAAATTTTGATGAAAAAACCCTTTGCCACTCTAAAAATAAACAAAGCTTAACTTATAAAGAAAGCACAATTTAAATTCATACAATTGAATTATGTGTAACACGTTAATTATTATTGTGCTCATTAGCTTACTTTGTACTTAGCCGCCAACACGGGGGTGAAATATTAGGGTTGTTATTACAACCCTTGCTTCGTTTGTTTTATTATAATACCCTTTTAAATCCTGACAGGACAAGCAGGTGCTTTAATGTAATTGATTTAAAATAATCATTGCACGGAAAATAAAGATGGGAAAAGAAACTCAATTAAAAAAAAAGGGGTCTTAAGGCATTGTAGTTATAGCATAAATTTTAGAGGCCATGAAGTATAGGGAATGATACTCGGGTGAGAAAATTATTACCTACATTTTTCTGCACAATATGAATGTTGTTGAATGACAGAATGGTTACATTTATAGCTTAATAATTTGCATGATGTTTGCGGAATTGTCAGTGTTAAATAATAAATCAGATAAAACTGTGCATTTAGTTACTTTACCACGAAATCCTAACAAGATCACGAGCTATTGTATTATCTTTTACCATTAAATGTTTCGTATCTGCCCCAAGCACCAAAATATAATTGGAGCCTTATTTTAATAACGCTGATCCTTGGTTTCCTAGAAACATATTCCGTAGGCCTTGTATAATAATAATATGAGAAAAAGACAAAAGAAAATATTCAACGTTTTTTCCCCACAACGCGTATTTACTTAAACCAATATATTTTTTTAGGAAAACTGTCGACATTTGCTCTACCTAATGTGTCTTTGTGTGTGTTTTTTACTTACTCTATTTTGGCATTTTTATCTTCCTTGAAAAAACCAACGTCAAATATAAAAGGTTTTGAATACTAAACACATAAAGTAAAGGTTAAGTTCAGAGAACATTTTCTTTGCTTCACAGTAACTAGGCAAGTTACTAACAATTCTCGTTGAATAATATAAAAAAATCCAGCCACTCATTCTCAGGCAGAAATCACTAACGTATTTTTCCCAACCACTGTTAATCCAGACTAAAGCATTCGTCAAAAAATTCCCGTCAAATAGATCATCAAGTGAATTATAAAGCTACATTCCTCTTCATACATCACGGTCTGAATGTAAGTACTTTTGAGCTGTAACTAAATGAACTTAAACAAAAACCTTTTGAAATACCTCCGCAGTCATCGGCACTCAAACGCAGAGCGGTATTAAAAGCGATTTCATTTTTAGGGTTCCGTACTTAAAAGGTTAATACGAAACCCTATGAAACTAAATCTCCGTTGTCTGTCTGTCCGTCCAACCGCCTGTCCGTTTGTCACCAGGCTGTATCTCAATAATCGTAATAGCTAGGAAGCTGAAAATTTTACAGATTATATTGTATTTTCGTTGCCGCTATAACAACAAATAAGTTCCCATATAGAGGTAGTAGACATGTATTTCTCGATTTTTTATTTATTATAATGATACGGAACCATTCGTGCGTCAGTCCAACTCTCACATGGCTGGCATGGTTTTTTTAAAGAGGAAAAGAGAGAGGTCAAAGGAAATAAAAGAGGTGATTTGAAGGCTTGTGGTACACCTCTCGTTATATGTTTTTGCTTTTAGTTGTTTGTTGTGGGAGCACTTTTGTGTTACAATGGTGTGGACTGAGTGGGGACGGATTTTACTGATGACGTAGTAGCCGAGTTGTTGGTGCATTATGTTTGTTTACGTTTTCATTATTGACGACAGGGACTGTTGAAATTTTGTTAGTGGGTTTTGTTTGAGTGAAAAGTACGCAGTGAAGTGTCCGTCTTGATTAAGTATGCTGCTTGTGAGACGGATAGTATTATTTATTCGAATGTTTTATGGCTAGGCATAAATTGTTTGAAGTCTACATCAAGATGCAACTATTGATAGGAGTTTGGGCTGCTATACAATAACATGAAATGTATAACATATTAGAGTCTGGGCATTGATTAATCGAAAATGAGTACTTAGTTTCTTTCACGACGACACGACTTTCCATCAAAAACCATGAAACGCACACCTTAAAATCCACGAGAGCGATGTAAATTGACACAGTTCCCTATCCAAACGGGAGGGTCGGTCTGTCTGTCACGTGTCACTCGCCGCTAAATAGGATGAGATGGATAATGCTCCTCTCGAGTACACCGCCCCGCTCGATATTAAACCGATATACGTTTCGACGACTGAATTTAAAATGTTTGTACTTTTATAGATAGATTTTGAGAAGCAATTGAATCGTTTGAAGGGTTAGAGTTTACTTGGAAGCGCTTAAAGTAGATTCAGTATGAACTCTACTTTTTAAAAATCTTTCTGTGAATAAATCTTGTGATGCAAGTTATCGAAACACAATAAATGTTTAAAGATTTCAAATAGTGGAGCTATTTACTCCCGGACTTGTTCATAATAAATTGTGAAGTGTAATTTAGACTATTACAAGATGCGTTAATGCCTGAAATTATTTCATTTTAGATTTTTCCTCGCAATTTATCGACAAGACTGGCCTTTTAATTTTCCACTCGCATAGATTCATGGATGTAACGTTAATCAAAATAAAATAACATCTAATATCAAATAACATATTTTACCTCATTTCTCACTACAATATTTTTGCAGCAACTAAGCTTTCCAGCAAACAAAATACTCCCTACTTTCTAAAGATATATGTAAAATAAATAGGATTCTACAATCAGCATTTCTGCTGGAAACGCTTGATTGTATCACACAATCTACCGGTAAACGTCCACTGCACAGAACTCCGGTGCAGAGTGTTTCAGAATATATTATGAATATTCACGCTCTAAAGTCCGTATATTCTGTATTGCAATATAGGATAAATGTTAACTACTGCGCTAAAGTACAAGTTTAATATATATTTGGACAGTTCACTTGCAATGTATGTGGGACGTTGCAGTTCGTATGAATGTTAAGTGTACGATTTTGGCAATGAAATAGTGTTATATTTTGAAAATTATGTATTAGCTACGTCGAGATAGAAACTAACTTATTATTTTTTATTTACCAAATTCGTAATCAAAAGTATTAATTTTTCGAACGCTAAAGCTTATTTATTAAATCGAGTACATGAGGATTGTAATCATGATTGTAACGTTCACACCTGCTTGCAACAAAATACATATTTAGGAAATGTTCAACTGTATCAACAAAGTAATACACGAACTTGCTAGGATTCCAGTAACACATATGTAACGACAAACATAGCACACATTGTGACAATATCATAAATTTCCACGAAACAAGATCAAACGGAAAACCGTCAACACTATATGCAGTTGCGGGAGCACTACTATAACTGCTCAATACATGTAGGTATAGCTACATATTAATAGTAAATGTCGCTAATGTAATCTGACAGTAGTTGTAGTGTTGTAGTTTTCGCGTGAATATAAGAAACTAGAGGTAGGTAAAGGTACTATTGAAGCAGTTATATCAATTTAAGCAATACCATTAAATTAACCTTATAATATTTATTATCTAAACGTACATTTTGAGCAAAGCAAGTGGCGTTCATTTGTCGCTATCCCTTTGAGAAAAAGGCGTGATTTCATCCATGTGTGTACGTATGTATGTATGATTTACATGTTACTTTTTAATGAAAAGGTTTAACACCAGCTGAAAAAAATATGAAACATTATAGAAAAACTTTACTTATTAATATGCTAATTGTAAATGACGTGATCGCCATTCTCTATACATTTTATCTTAATTGCTGGCCCCTTAGCTCCCCTGTTTAATAACCATGCCTTTTAACATTTTAGCCTAAGAAATGTTAATGGAAGATAATAGATACTTCTTCACGGGTCAGATATTTCCTTAGGGATCCTTGCATTCTAAGATGAGAATAGTTCAATGGTGTTAAATTTGAAACACTTATATTTCTCTTTAGCTGCTTCGAAAACATCCTCTTAGACTAAATGCTCCAAAAATACATCTAAGTTGCAAATTAAAGTATGCGTTACTGACAACACACAGACAGCAAAAATCGGTTTTATGTTACCTTAAAACTACAATGATTACATTATGAATATTACTAATATACTTTCGAGATAATTATATGATTGTTCGTAACAAAATTTCCCGAAAATTTTCTCGGCATACATTCCTAAATCAGATACACGGATAAAACCTCTAGACTTTACAACCTGGAAACGAGTAAATATATCTGAAATCCAACAACATTGACTGATCCCAACATACCGGTGCCAATCCACTCATAAACTAAAATTGACAGGCATCATGCTCGGCTTTTAGCCATTTGTTTTCATTGCAGACTATGCCTAAAATACATAACTGTCATAGGGCTGATTCAATTAGTGTTGTAAAGCTGAGCGCACACCGTAGCGAGGCTGACCGCAACGTAGCGAAATATTGCCATGGCATTATCGCGAGCACTACATTCTGTGCTCAGTTGATAATTATTGCGGAATCCTTTTATCATAAATAACGATGGGTTAGGGTTGCGGCCGGTGGTAGAAATGATTTTAACTTATAACCACGCGCTCTGTGCTATGTTGATCATGTTTGTTTGATAAAACCATATTTAGGTACTGTAATTTTGATTCTCGACGGCGATAGAAAAATTTATATCTGCCAGATTTATTTTAGATCTGCAGATTTTATAAGAGTTACTTTATTTTTTTGTTTGTTAGTATTTATTTGCTTGTATTACTCGCTTAACAGAAGATGCTGGGAAATGTTTTTAGACTTCACAAACGTACAAAGTGTTGACTTTAAAGTGTTTACTAGATAGTAATAAATCAAGAACAAAACAATTAATAGTAGTTTGACTTTAGTACTAACAGAAAACCCATTAAATATGAAGTAGTGGCTCTATACAAAGCTTCACAGGTAATGTTTCTAGGTTTATAAGCAACCCTTTGTCAATTATAGTATGACAACTTATTCTTGACCTAGAGAGCCTTGACATATAAAATATATCTAGATTATCTTATCCTGCTATAAATGCAAAAACTTGTGAGTATAGATGAATGTAAGTTTGTTACTCTTTCGAAAAAGATTGACACGTACGATTCTTTTTACCACAGGAAATTTTTGAATTCGCGGGTGGATGCTAGAAGTTAATTATACTGCAATTTCAAAATTAAGAAACTGTTTTGAATAAGCCGCTATCACCTGCATAAGTCTACGGGCCACTGATGTAAATAATTTTAATTTTGTGTAGGTACTCGCGTCACCGGTAAACCTTGCATACAAGCCTTCCTACTAAGTTGTTAGACTATAATCTGTATCTTCACATCGAGAATTCAGAGTACGGTCTTCGGTCTAGGGTACCTCAAACAATGAAGTGGGTCTGACTTGACAAGTTTAAATGCAATAGTTTTGTGTTAATAGAGAGACTTAGAAACGTTGAGGGCTTTTCGATCTGATTTATTGTACTGCTAAAAGGGAAGATTGAAAGTGGAAATTAAGATTTGTGGTGATAACAAGCACCAAATAAAGCAAGTAAATAGTAGACTATTCTATCATTAGGACGTACCTGTTTTGGTTAAATAAGTAGTAGTCGCAAAAAATCGCCGAATATGTATATACTATGCAGGTAATTTGTCTTTTCACTTGTCTATCTCATGACATTATTTTGGTTTAGCCATCTAGAGCTTTACACTATTTCTAGTAGATCCAACCTATTTTTATCTTTTTATGCGCAACAAATACTATAGACTGGATCGCGCAGGCAACATTGCTTAAACTTTTCATTAGCAACACTGCACAGTTAAACGCAAACACTGCTTTAAATAAGAAAACAAATACAAAAACATTAAGCCTTTGTCTCTACATAACAACAAGAACACCTAATATTAAAATGTACTTATTCAAAACAGCTTGTTATTCCCTCGCGACTTAATTACAAACCAGTATCTAGGTCAGGTGGCCACATCATTGTATTACAAATTAAATCCTTTCATACGATACAGTATAAATTTAACCCATTAAAGTCCCACTACTGGGCAAAGGTCTCCTCCCGTATTGAGGAAGGGGTTACTCTTGAGTCCACCACGCTGGCCAATTACGGGTTGGGGACTTTACAATATATATTTAACCCACTAATGTCCTACTCCTGGGCAAGGGTCTTCTCTCGTAATGAGGGAGAGGTTAGGCCTGAGTCCACCACCCTGGCCAATTGCGGGTTGGGGACTCTGCATACCTTCAAGAACTGTTATAAAGAACTCTCAGGCACGCAAGGTTGCATCACGATGTTTTCCTTCACCGTAGGAACAAGTGATAATTATTACTAATATACACATCACTTGGAACAGTCATTGATGTGCTGCCTCAGGTTTTACCTGCAACCACTTGCGTGGAAGGTAACCACTTATGCCACTCGGCTATCGAGATTTTAAACGATACAATTTATATATTCCGGATTTGTTCCCTTTACACTGCAGCCCAATTATTGACAACGCTTCGGCGAACTAGATAACTAGATGAAACAAAAGATACATTCACCATTTTCATACGAATATTCACGAAAAGCGTTGAAACTTTATTTGTTGGACACTATTCAAATATAAAACTACAAAAACGGAGCCTCGAAATTAGATTTGGGAAAAATGTGTGAAAATTGACGTTAGAAATTTTATTGTGAAACGAAAATCTGTTACACAATTTTATATTATTTTTGTTTTTAATGTAAAACTAAAAATTGCTTTATAAACCTCTTTTTAAATACACTATTTTCTATTGTAATAAATTATTAAAATTTAAAATTGCGGCGAAAAAAGACCTTTTATTTAAAAATACGGTTTTATGACTAAGATATATTACTAGTTCTAATGAATAAATCTAGCCTGTCAAAGTAGAAGTCTGGATTACGTTTTGAATAATAGACACGAGATTACGTTGCCTTCACAAAAGGGATAGGACTCTAGTCAAATGTGGTTTTAGTAGTCATTAAACATTTAGTTATAGGCCTATTGGAAACTTACGTTAAATGTTCTGAATCCATACAGTTATTCTATACAAACATACATACATAAAGGATTAGATAGATATCTTTAAAATGGTAACATTTTAAAATAAAATGCGTGTTCGCGTAAATTCCCGTATACTACACATATTATTATACACATACATAAAATCGCGCTTTTTTTTTTTCATAGGTGTAGGCGGAGACCAAAAAACGCCATTTGCAAAGATCCCTAAAAACTTTTTGCTAAATTCACATTCATACTTTATTATATTATCATACAAGTCTTAATTACAGTCATTTCATTATTTGAATGAATAATTATCACGAAATTACGTAAACTGCGATCCAAAATGTATGTTATAGTGACCATTAATTACTCATTTTCATTATTTGATCATTATTTGACTGCCTCTGTGGCGCAGTGGTTTAGGTCGCCACGCCGATACCACAGCAACGGGAGGTCGTGGGTTCGATTCCCACACGGGACAATTATTTGTGCGATCCACAAATAATTGTTTCGGGTCTGGTTGTGCTTTGTGTCCGTTGTTTGTATGTTTGTAAAAGTCCCCGCGACACAAGAGCAATTCTTAGTGCGGGAGTTGTCTTTTAAAAAAAAAAAAAAAAAAAAATTTAAATACTTCATTATGATTTAGAATTAACATAATTAGAATTGTCCGCTCACAACTATTTAATTAAGTGTAAAACTAATTCACAAAGTCATTATCGACGAATAATGTTAGTTATTTTGTTAATTTTGTTAGGTTTAAATATTCAATTATGCCCAAATATCAACTTGCTTGTTAAATTAATTAAATGTTCGAACATTGCATTTTGGGCAAGGATTATGCAGAAAATTATATGAAATTATTTTGGGCCATGCATTATTGATAGAGAGTCCTTATATTCTACATCTTCATGGATTTGGCATTGAGCGAAATCTATTATGCGATTGTGTGTCATGTCAATCACATTAGTGATTTGTTTAAGCATTCACTGTAATCATTGCTTTCGTTAAATGCGATCGGGACTAGAGTGAGGAATCTCTCAGCCAAGGCTTCAGTTTACGTGACTACATTAAATATCTTCTTTAAAATTGCCTAAACTATGAAAAATGTTATAGTTTCTTTAAAAATGTATGGAAATAAACGATTACAGGTACTCAATTCTGCACCCATTACAATCAAGTACTAGGAACACATACAAATCAAGGAGGTTAACATACATGGTAGTGTCAGTATGATTAATTGATACAGATTGATCGTGAGCCATTAACTAATGAGCGCCGCTCCGTCTTCGTCGCGAGATAATCTGATTTTACACTCAACGTATACCTACTGGGAAACTTTAACTCAGTTTACACTATAAAAAACAAGCTTCGGCTGCATTTTTAATATAAACTAAGCTTGCATTATTATAATATAGATACTAACAATTTGCAAACAAAGTAATGCTGAGTTAGCTTGTGCTTGTTTAGCATTTAGGCCAGTCTAATAGATGGAGACTACATGACTGATGATGCGCTCTATTCATTAAAAAAATACTAACTAATACATATCAGAAGATTTTTCACTTACAGATAAGTGTCTGAATATTCCAAAGTTATGAAACTCAAAATGTACATCA
The DNA here is from genome assembly GCF_050436995.1 of Anticarsia gemmatalis. NCBI lineage: Eukaryota > Metazoa > Arthropoda > Insecta > Lepidoptera > Erebidae > Anticarsia > Anticarsia gemmatalis. The sequence continues at coordinate 4,821,242 of NC_134759.1, forward strand.
TAAACATTCTGACAGATGTCAATATTGACAGCTGTCAAAAGATAATTAGGTATGACAGATGTCAGCATTTCATAAAGTAATCAATTGAACTAACCCGAATATATCTGCAATAATAGACTGCACTTAATTACATGGGCGACCATTTATATGGATTATGTAAGCTTCTATAAAATCAATAGATATTTACATAATGGTAACATCATTGAATATGCTTAATGCCTAGGAATGCAGTAATCCATCTGAACGGAAATAATGATCATTGCTAGCAGCAGTAACAACAAACGTGCTCAATCGTGTTTGATACGTTCAAGCCATTAATTCTATTTCACGATAAATTTACTATAAACGCTTCGAGAACTGAACTACATATATTTATCTAGAACGAACTGAACTACATATATTTAAGAAGTTTAAATTTATCCTAGCTCTAGTTTTCCCAAAAATAAATCATTGTAATAACTGTAATTGTATTTTAAATCGGACTATAACAATTAGATTGAACCAATACTAATTTACTCGAAAAAAGAAACATCGAGTAGCCCTTTTTTGTTTCTTGTTGGTTGTGTGACAGATAGACAGGTTGTCAGACACAAAATATGATTCTACAAAACTTCTATTTGCTGAAAATAGCACGTAATTATAAAATATAATAATACGTACGTAGGATTGTATCCTTTAGCCATTTATGCTATCTACCCCTATGGGAAGAAGGCAAGATTATCTGTCTAATTATTCTATACACTTGAAACAAAATACAAGGTCGGTAACCGATCTAATCTGTCCTCTATTTACACAAAGCAAATGCCCCGTAACCCAAACAAGCCGAGCACTGCCAACCTGAGATTAGAGTAGTTGTCACAATGTCGCCGGTACTCGCGTGATAACCGGGACCGACGGCTTAATGTGTGCTCCAAACACGGGTATTGTAATATAAACAAATATATTATGCAGGTATATGAATGTAACGAAGGTGAGATGTTTAAGTTACTTTGGTATATCATTTTGGTCTAATTATTTAGGTCAACGGCAGTTCAGTAACTGCTTTTGCAAAAGTATGAATCCTGCACTCCTTTCAATTCATTGTAATATAGTTAATGTTAATGTCAGAGGTTAGACTATATTATGCGTTAAACAAACTACATTCCTTTACGTCTCATATTTAAAACATGTGATAAGTACTAGTAATATAATTATAGGTTTAAATTATTAAGGTAAAGACAGCAAAGTATTCACCATACACTCTCTTAGTGTATGATGAATATTTTGTTAACTTGAAAAAGATGAAGACAGTACACTTTACACACACATTTTCTAACACACTTTAAAAAAAATGTACCGCAGTTTAGAATTAAAAACGGAAAGGATTACCGAGAGCTTTAATGAAACTGATACACGAACACAATAATCAAGCTAAAAGAACAGCAAAGTCGTAACACATAAAAACCATGTACAACGTATCTGAGATTTCGTTTTCAAATACTCGTACAATAAACAGCAGCACACGTTCCTTTGTTTACACTGAGTGTAACGTGCAATAAACCTACTGTATGGACCATTACAGTATCATTACGAGTTTCTCACGTCTGATACGAGAAACATTTAAATACAATATTTTTACTATGGTTTCCCGTTTGACAGGTTTTTCTCATGGGAAATTGTAATGGTCATAAAATTTCATTTCGGGTCTTCATTTTATCGATTTTGCAATTTTGTGGTGTCGTTTAGGTCTTTACCGGATTGTAATGTTTTTAGAAGCTTATATTAGTCGTCCACGTAGTAGTTTGGATTTTAACGCGTGTCAATTTTCTGAAAAGTATTGCATACGAGACACCTCTCTCTCTCCACTCTCAAATTTAGCTTATTTCGAGTTTTACAAATAACCCCGATCAAAATAAAGCTAAAATATATATGTATTCTAGACTAATGCGTACTTTGAAAGTTATTGTATAGGAGTCAAAGTTGTATTACTAGGCTTCTTCCATACAATTTCCAATTAATAATAACACCCGTTTTTTGGGGAACAACCCCAGCAATATACACAACAATTGCTAGACTCCCCTTTTATTTCTCTTTCTAAATAAGATTAAAAAGGGCCAAACAAAGCCGACAAGATAAAGGATATTAGCTCCCGAATAAGTGCCAGAACTTTCTGAATCACATTTAATTTTGCTGTTTGTTTTAATCCTGTTCCGAACTCTCATAATTATATTTTACAGAATATTATCGTTCAGAAAAACTTGGATTAAAACTGTAATACTATTTTCTCGTAAGACCTTTACGAACTTTTGTCTTGGTTAGTCAAAGGATTCGAAATTAATAATATTGAACGCCTTTCGAAGGGTGAAGATTAACCAAGTCATTAATCTATTTTAATAAAGAAAATAATCTGTAGAAGCTCAGAGAAAATTCAACAAATTAAACAGGGTATTACAACAAATTATCGGTCTTTAATTAATGCCTATTGAGAGTATAAACATACTCGAACCCAAATATATCGGCATTACAAAAGTACACGTGGAAATTTCCTCGTTAAATATTTGGAGTTTCAGCAAAAAATTAAACGACACGGTCATATACAAAGGGGGTGGAGGAGGGGGGAGAAAATGGACGAGTAAACTTGTTAACGAGATTATCCCTGTGTATTCTCCCTACGATATCACATACAGCAGGATATGTGTAAAGAGACATGACGTATGACGCTTACACAAAAAATCCACGGTACATAAATATTTGATGACGAGTATGGGGTTGACTTGCCGGGTTCTGGGTTATAGGGTTCGTGAATCAAATTGGATAAATTATGCATAGTTTTTGCTTAGGTAGGGGTCACATGACCTCATGTATATGCAGTAGTTGGATAACTTCAAACATTTTTCCAAGGTTCGATCAGAATTGCAGTCGGATACACCGAGCTATACGGTTTTCTAGATAAATTACAAGTTCAGAGCTTTTCTAATAACACAGTCTGTACAACATCACACTGGAAACCCGCAAGAAAATATACTGCTGTTTTCATTGCTTTTGCTTCTCATGTTTATACAGCAATGTTATTTTATAGATATAACGTAATTTACTTGAACAGGTAAACCTTGAAAATGAGTTTTATACTTAGTGAGTATACAATGTTTTTATTATTATAGAAATGTAAATGTAATATTTGTAATCATATTACAAGTACAATGGCTCAATTTGTTGTAATTTTAGTTGCTTTTAACAGCTATTGGTTTGATCGAACTTAACTTAACTAACGAACGATACAGTAAATACATAAGATCATATGAAAATATACTCATATATGTATATATTAAGACTACCTGTCATATCTCCCCGCAAATAATATATTACATTGGGAGCATTAAACTCATTACGCCGATCATTGTGTAATGACACTCGACTTAGCCAACGACATTTATACCCCATTTATTATTACTGTGAAATTATAATCAACATTATTACCCGGAAATATTCAAATGATGGGAATTCTGGAACTGTTCCAACCAAGTTGAGTGAACGCTTATTTTGGTTGTCTTTTCAAAACATAGATTCCAGTTTTTAGAAATGGTAGTAGTATTATTGCATCAAAATGTATAAGTATGTAGTCATACGTTGAGAGTTTGAGTTGAAATTGAACAGGATGAAAGATCACGAAAAAAGAAAAGACTGGATTATTAAAAATGCGAACAAAACCGCTTTAACAAGATACAGAAGAATCATAATATACTATTTAAATACAATATTTTATGATTTCATTGAAAAGGAAATATATCGCGTCAATACAAGTTATAAGAAACTTAACAGAATATAATATAAAAGTTAATAAATGTTCGCAAATAATGAATAGCAGTCAGCTCAGCCATTACTTTCTTTAATATTATTTTATAGCGAAATATATAACATTAGCGCCTCTTAATAGCCGATAATTCTTTCTTACTAAGATAATTGTTATAAATTATGTGACGATAAAACTTTTATTTATTTGTATGTAAGGAAATAGCGAAGCAATTTGATCTGATTGGTATCTTCTCACATAAAATACAATGACCCCAAAAGACGAGTATTACAATTATGTGATAATTTAGTGGTATTTGAACGCTTATCTAATAAAATTAGGTTGTACAAGTAAGCAGGCCTATGATGATATTGACGAAAATACTTTATAGAAAATCGAGTAGTCGATCGTTAAAGTGCACAATATCAATCCTCAAATAAGAATTTACTAACGTTAAAGGTTTGTATTCTAACACGTTTTCCTTCCGTTCATAATCAGTTTTTGATCAAAGATGAGAATACCTTAATTACAAGAAATAAGGAATCAAACAAGATTTTAATTCGAATGTCTATGGCAGATTCAGTATCGTTCACCAATTTGTTGAACAAGAGTATGTAACAGTGATACATGTAAGGCGCACATACCCTCCCAGTGGGAACGCACAGGCTTGTTCTAGATTCGCGATAGAATTCTCTAGAGAATTTCACCCCTATTTGAGTATGAGGAATAAGTCTGCACGAACACACACGTACCGCTTTGAAAAGTGCATGTAACCACAAAAGTGTGTTCTGCAAGAATCGAGCGATGTACTTTATTTCTTAAACAAAATTATGACTCTCAAATAGCCAGTTTCAATGTACTTTTTGATATAAAAAAGCACTATTTTATTGTTATTCAGTAAATAAAAATTAAGACCCTTAAATGTTGTCCGAAATTGAAAGTTATGCACTGGAATTACTGAAACCACATATTCCATTATTGTAAAATATCTTGTCATTTACAGTAAAACAGTCCAACCGTTAAATAAACCAAAATTGTGACTGTAAAATGACTCAAAGAGCAGTACGTCATAATTGTGGTTGCACTGTCCGTCACAGGCGATGCGACCACAACAATAGCGGGACTATCAATGAAAACTGTACAGCGATTCTGTTCCATTATCGACTACCAACAACTGGCTAGCAATCGAAATATTTTGCATCAAAAACAATTCAGCGCCTCTAGCGGGTGCCATAGGAACTATTTTTTAAGTACATTTTAAATGTCAAACTCTCCAGACTCGATTTTACCGATTGTACAAAATCGTGCTACTGGTCCATGTGGGTTTATCTCACTATAGATCCGGTATACTTTTTATCCGTGCTTCGAAAGCGAAGGTCTTCTGATTGCTATCTTTGGGTCTCTGTTATTAGATTTATTTTTAGCAAAAGGTCTCTGAATTTGATTTCTGCTGTGAATAAGATCTGGGTCTAGGTTAAAGCCAATTTAGGTAGCTAAGAAAACGTATGAAGAGTTTTGCAGTGTCTGTATTTGACGTTAAAGATAAAATAAAGAAGTTTCTAGAATCTACGTTAAACAACAGAGTGAGGACTATTGTCTTGTTTCAAACTAGCACATAACACGAATGAAACATGTTGTTACGTTAGTCTTAGATAACGTGGAAAAGTAATTTCACCTAATAGCTATCGCATTTAAAATTCATACACCACTTAAGGTTCTTCCGTAAACAAAACCAAAGCTAAAATGTGGTAAAGTTTTTCTAAGAGAAAATATTCACGTTAGCTCACTGCGTGTCAGTTGTGGTCTTGTTACCATGTAATCGCAGAATCGCAATAGCAATTTCCCAGTCCAGTTGCAGATAAAATAAAATGTATAGACGTTGACGCCCGTCGCGTCGTTTTGAAGCGAATCTGCTTTGGATTTCACACTGACGTAAGCTAGAAAACTTGTAACAGCTCTAGCTTCTAGCCCTAATCCTTTTTAACTTGTGAAATTGAAGCTAAGTTTTCATATTTTTTAACGTTTTTAGACTTTGTATTTACAAAGGTCAAAATATAAAATATGTTTTAAATAAAATAATTCATAGGTAAATTATTTTTTCATTGAAATAACATAGTTGTTTTGTAAAAGCACAATTTCCATATCAAAGCTTTGAACAATAAGCGCTCAAATGAAACTATAATTGAAAATCGTACATTCATATCTAACTAATCACCATCTTGATTTCATTTCAAACATGCAAGAACTCGTTCATACATGTATGAAATGAACACCACATATAATATTTACTCTTTTTCAATTTATAAAGCACAGATGGTACAAACACGAAGTCCTGTGTTGACATAAAAAAGATCATCCGCGAGTTAGCTTTATGAAATTTATTTTTCATCCGACAATAATGTTGACAATTTTCGTTCGTTGCCCGCAGCCATTTTAACATAACACGATACGGGTATCATCAACTCAACAGAGATATCAGCGGGCATAAAGATTTTTAGTATTTGAATAAAATGAAATATGAAATATCATGTCAGGATTTACAATCTTTCACATTTAGACATTATGTGCGTCATATTTAGAAAGTAATTATAGCACTCCCTTTAACCATGCCTGAGGGCCCTTCATTATGTTCTTGGCAGTATATAAAATCTGCACTACTTCTCATTCTTTACAGCGGACCCGCTCTTAATTCTTAAATTAATTGTTCGTGAAAATAAGTAATATTCTACAAAGAAAATAATATAAAAAGTCCAAATTATTTCTAAAGTTGGGACATAAAAACTCATTTTTAATGAACGACCCTTAAAATATTAACGAAATTAGCTCGTTTAATATAAATAAACTTATCAAAGAATAAATTATACAAATTAAAGTTAGCCTAGGTAAGAATTGTATGCCCTTAGGGATTAGAACAACCTAGTTAGGAAAACACCACTCGTATAAATTTTAATAAAGCAATCAGAAATTCCTAGAAAATTTCGTACAAAAGACTGAATACAGAGAATTTAATTTTGTGAATTGGGTTTATTTTCAAAATGTTCTATGTAGCCTCATTATACCTTGAGCCCTGCAGCATGATTTTCTACAGTCGGTAAGTACTACCGAGAACCTAAAGTTTGACATTTAAAATGTACTGCAAAAATAGTTCGTTCTACGCCCGCTAGAGGCGCTAATATTTTTTACAAAAGACTTAAGACTTTCATACAAAATTTCTCGATAGCTAGACTGTTGTCGATAGTCGGTAGTAATAGAAAACGCGCTACTGTAAAACGTCACTTAAAAACATCAATATTATGGTGAAATAAACAAACGTAAAATGGTGAACTTTCTTTCACCATTTTACAGCTTATGTTATACCATATTTCATAGTGTCGGTGCCTACACATAAAAAACTAACGATGTACAATATTTTACTTACAATTTATAGCGAAGCTCGTTATGATTTATATTTTTTACCCTTGTACGAAATAGATTTAACTATACATTTTCGCCGGTTTTATTATATAGACGCATAAAACAGTATTTTTTAAACATTAAAGAAAATGATTTGTTTAAAAAAAATGTAGACATAAAATTAAATTTTATAATTGGATTGCATAGATAAAATATTATTATATGAATAATAAAATTAACATAAAACTTAAACGAACTATAAAAGATTGATAAATAAATGTTTTTTTTTGCATAAATAGCCTATAAAAAGATAGTAACAACAAAATATGAGTTACTATTGAAAAGATTACGTTAAATGTACAGTTTACGAGGCAAATAAATTTCGAGCTTGATATTAATATGCATGAGAGCAAATGCCGAGATAATAATTGTAATTGGGCTTCACTGAGTGCAATCATACGGCTATGTTATTTATTTTAAAGCCCTCTTTATTTTCCTTACATGTATTTTAAAACGTATTTAACATAGAACACGAAAATGAGAATAATATATCTGAAACTTTAAATACTTGAATGAAATGTAAACTTGTAATTTAAATATTTAAACCACATCAAATAAAATAATTAATAAAACTTTACTATCTTGCCACAGGATTAGTATTTTCCCATATATTATGTATATATTATTTCCAAAAAGTTAGTTCTACAACCATCGTTTTCACTAAACAAAATAAAGTGAGCGCATCTGCAAAGTGTAAAGAAATCTTTGAAAAAATTGGTTAAACATAAATTTGTCTCTTCTTCGAAAATATATCCATAACGAACAATTTCTCGACAAAGTGCTTCTGTGTGTAAAATTTTAATAATAATATTTTACGAAAACGCAACGCCATCAATATCCCCGTTTTAATATGCCGCACATAAAGATCGCCATTATTTTATATCGAATATCGGACGGCACTTTACTCACACAAAGTGTTTTCATGTCACCGTATTAATAAGTTTTGCATGGGAACCAATTTGTTGTAAATATACGAGTATAAACGTGATTGTTCCATTCATAAAAGGAAAATTATAGGCATTATTTAAAATTTTCAACAATGACTGTGTTTACAACGCCGTAGTTTTATTAACCTCCTGGCTCCCCGTCTTTTGCATATCATTGTAGTGCTAGTTACATGGTTTCTGTATCAAAGTTTATTTAGCATCCGTAACAAGCTAGATTTCAGTTTAAGTTTCAGTTAAATGTATGGTAAAAGCCACTTCACGTCAGTAAACTAACTAACTTCGTCTAAATAATGCTTTAACTTATAATCAATGCTTCAAATTCTTTCTTGTTATGCCCTACATTTTCAAAGATACTTGCATCCCGCTCCCTACACTGTTATTACAGCTATTTTCTTTAAGAAACTCTTTCATATCGATCGACTGGACAGTGCTCGAACCAATCTGTAGTTAGAGGTCGATAACACCATTATCTCGTAGAGGAACTCAATCCGAACTCTTTTCATTACTCATTGAACAACAACTAGTTTCTTTGTGGGGTAAAAATGGTAGGAACCAAGCTGCTGTCGCGAACTTTTGGTTATAGAAAAAACACTGATGATAAAAATAGGTAATAATAAAAAAAAAAATAATAATAATAATGAGTTCGAATCTCAAGTGAACTAAGTGATTGCATCTTCTGTTATGATATTCAAATGTAATTTCAGAGCAGTACTTACTCTGCTTACATTAGCAAAATTTCAAAATAGAAATTATAAGTAAGTATTTATCAGAAAAAATAAGTCGTAGAAACTTTACCTGAACTGTACGATGTATATTTTTATGCTTTTTACTAAAGAGAAGTTTTCAAAATGAAATTGCCAATTTCGCAAGAATGCCAACCTTATAGTTTCAAGACACGATAATAGGTCAATGACCCATCATTATACGCTACGCTAGCGTCAAATAGCGCCGCTTATTGCAATTTGAATAGGAATTCTAGAACCGCCAAGCCAATTCAAATTTTACATTCACGAAAAAGGTTTCTTATTCGAGAATTAATTAATATAACTTGACCGGCTCTTGAGGAGAGCCAAGTTTTCAAGTACTATGTTAGTATATAGTACATTGTTAGGTATATGTGTGTTTATATTGTGCCGACGTAACATAAGTTTGACAAGTGTGGGCATACAACTATGCCAGTTATTGTTATAACATTATGACGAGGATAAACTTTTGCATAGTTTCTTGATAAATTCTTCGGGAAATCCGACCTTTGCGCATATTGTATATGGTCGAGAATTCGTGGGATTCTCAATATATTATCGCAATTTTAACATAACATATACCTAAGTTAAACTCATTTTATATCTTAAGAAAAGAAAACCTTGTTTTCATTTTAAATCAACCAAAACCAAATTCTGGGTAAGGTTTTTACTTCTCACAATTTTTACAAAACCTCTTAAAAGACAAAGAAAAGTCATTCGTTTCTGAAAATACAAACGTAAAATATTTATAGTACAATTACAATTACAGTACAGTAAAATTTAAAGTACCATGAACATAGTACGCAAAACTATTTTACTATTCAGTTTTAAAACACAAAATACAATGTACATTTAAAATCAAAGATCTAAAAACGTGTACTTGCCTGTTGAAGCCAGTTGTACGGGGTTGATTTATTCACGCCCGGCCCCTACTAGATATGCATCGAATCAATTAAGGCTTAGCTAATCGGTGCCAAGTTTGTTACTTCTACTCAACTGCTATTGATCTTTTTAAATGGCTTAGATTTTACTGATAGTAGGTCCGAGGTAATAGGAATGTATTTTGCTGATAGTCATATCATGATGTAGGAAATGTATTTTGCTGATAGTCATTCCGAGGAAAGTAAAACGATGTAGGAAATGTATTTGAAGTTCCGAAGTAATATGATGGAGGTATAAATACAGTAAATGTATTTGTAGTAACAATTTTTTAGATTGAAATAAATTTGTCATACGGTAACAGTTGGTATTCGGAAATTGAATATGAATACGGAACATTTTTTGTTTATTTCTGCTAATAGTTTTTTAAAATCTATGCATGCATTTGTTTCGAGTTTATTCCGTGTAACAAGATTTATTCAGAAGGTATGAGTATAGAGAAGAGTAACCTAAATTCAAGCCAAAAGGTACTGCTACTATCAAAAATACTTCCTACTATCAAACTGTTGCATACAATCGACTATAGTAATAGAAGATCGTATAGTTTGCCTTTACTACGAATTAGATACTAGTACAAATACTAACACGTATTAACAGTAAAACCTCTTACAATATTTGTAGCACACAATATTACAAGAAAAGTAAACAATAACTATCATAAGTATATTTCCTATAATCGTAACACAATATCCTTTCCCAATTCGCGGTAAGTAACCCTAGCAACAAAAGAAAATACAATTAACGTGAACTGAACTGAAGCGAAAAGAAAATGTGGCTCCGATGTCCAATTCTTAGGAAACAAACCTTAACACCCCATCGCAAAATCCTAATTAAATGGGAAAAGTTGCCCGCAATGGGTAAAACGTGACTTTTACCAAAAATTAGGTTACAGAGACCATTAAAGTAGATAACAACGGGATATTATATAGAGTTTTTTGATGAATATTTTATAAAGGCTGATGATAAAAGAATACGTAAAGCCTTTGGTAGATGAGGAAGTTTCTTTATTTGATATACATTGAACAATAATAGGAACAGAAAAACATCTTGAAGGAAAGATATAGGGGGAAAATATTGCACCTTATTAATATTTCATTAGAAGAAAGTATCGGTTCTCGATAGGTATTATTGTTTACAGAAATTGTTACAATAATACAAAGCGAAGTGGATAGACAGCGTTCTGAGAAATGAACAACAAAACAGACTGTTTTATAAAAATACGTGGAGTTCTTATCTTGCAAGTACGACTATTCTAAGAATAAGGAGCCGTAAGCTTGTTATTATTTTTTATGTAAATTGGACATACGTTCTTTTACATGACCATTGTAAATAAACATTTTTATGTAACAAACATAAAATAAGGCCTCCTTTTCCCATAGGAGTAGGCTAGACCAAAGAAATAGATAATAATTAGTCAATTTCAAGGCATTTCTAAAATAGCACGCATTAAATCTTATACAGACGTTTTAGTTAATTGCACGTCATACATACATTTTATTATACATTTAAGAATAAATAGATTCTATTTACTTCGAAACACTTGGCCTAGATTTTCTCCACAATTTGTCTTGTATCACCACGAGTAACTTACACGCGAGACATTACACATATTTATTCTATAAAGCAAAGTACTCCTTTGCATTTTTAAAAACCCAACATCAGTCAGATTGTTTTAAAATGTTGACCTTGATACTACCAGAGGGAGCATTGATTAATACACCCCTAACGAGCGGATATTAGTAGTCGAGTCCCGAGCAGAAACGACCACGGTATATAAATAAATACAGCTCAATTTGATTAGGCGACTTCGCAGTGAATTAGGATCGCTACAAAAAAGCTATAAGCATAAGTAAATACGAGATAGGACGACCAATTTTGGGAATAAGTAATTTAGAATTTTTTCTAAATTGTTTTTTTTTAGTTATATGGTTTTAACCTCGGCGTCCACAAACATTTTGATTCAGCCTATTTGAAACATTTGGTCAAAACCAAACAAGAATAAATCCATCAAAGCCTGATATGTTTTAACCATATTTGAACTAATGTATGTACCTATGTACAAGTTTATTAGAATTTAATTTAACATAATGCCTGACATTTTAATCCAATTAGAATTCCAATAGATGCGGCACATTCATTGTTCACATTTTGTTAGTAATATTATATCCCGCAATTATTCTTCACACATTGCAAATAATTACCAGTGTTCCGATAATTTATATTCCAATTCATTACAAGCCCATTTTCGTTTCAGCAGGTTAAATATTTTCGTTCGTCGCCATTATTTGTGTACCCGTATTTTATTCTTAATAGCTGACCCGTGCAACTTCGCTTGCGACACATAAGTGAGAATGGGTCATATTTTCCCCCGTTTTTGTAACATTTTATACTGGTACTCTGCTCCTATTGGTCGTAGCGTGATGATATATAACCTATAGCCTTCCTCGATAAATGGGCTATCTAACACTGAAATATTTTTTAAAATCGGACCAGTAGTTCCTGAGATTAGTGCGATCAAACAAACAAACAAACAAACAAACTCTTCAGCTTTATAATATTAGTATAAATAATATTTATTAGGGTGAATAACGCGCGATTCGAGAGTGCACACAATGTACAGATTTCAATTTTATTCAGGCGTATTATTGTGCTCGACGCGTTCGGAAACGGGCACAGGTGGCTCCACTCCGCTTTAAAATACAAACAAAACTTGCTACAAATTTAATCAGTAAATTTATTTCATATAAAGAATATTTGTTGGGTAACAACGTTGAATGCTCTTTGTAACTATGTAACGGAAAAGTGTTGCATTGTTAGTGTAAAGCTGAGCTATGATTGTGAATAAGCTTTGAAGATGTAGTTCGTATGGCGTACGTATATGAGACATGAACCGACAATGGGAGGCTCATATAAAAAATAATAAAGTTGCTTATTGTGACATTACTGCAAGACGAATGGCGAACAAAGGTTTCACACAGTTAATGCTATCAACACAAAACTAACGTTTCAGTTGCGAATAAATTTTCACACCATTTAAATAAAAAATAAAGGGATTCAAATGTATTTTGTCCTTAGAAGTTACTTAAAGCACGTATATATTTAAATTTCACCAACCACCTGAGTGCGAGACTCTCTAAGCCAGGCGCAGGTGGGAAACACGGAGCGGCTCTAAAATACAAACGGGATACGATGCAAATTTAATCAGTAAGCTTTACAGGCTCTCGTGGAACGAACCGAACTGATACGATTCCTAATTTGCAATACTTTTATTCTCCTTAATACGAAATTCTTTACCTCTTTTAAACCACCTTTATCAACAGCTGCTGAAAGTGTCTAAAATATTTACGAATTTTCTCTCTCTGAGATATAAAAGTGCCATTTCTTCGTCATCATTTTTAATGGATAGAAAAAGGTTACGTGTACTAATACGTCTAATGTGCTGTTGATAAAAATACTCAAAGAATTTGTGGTAAAAACATCTGATGTGTGTTAAGTAATGTATGTAAGGATTGATGAAAAGGTTTGTGACGTCGCAATCACGATGTCTCATCGCTTCGTGGAGGAAAAGATTAGTATAGAAGGAGAGAGATTGTGTAGCCTGCGGTGAAGGCGCCTTATCATGTCGTTTCATCTTAATTAAATCAAAATAAGAAATCAAATCAAAATTACTAGATAAGGAAGTGCTCTGTTGAATATAGGTACTACATGGTACATACTGTTTTTGGGTGTAAATCTGATAGTGCATCTGATACTTGTCTGTATGTTATTCAGAGAAGATCCAGATAACCCAGATAAGCTCATACTATGTTTCAAATGTGTACATAGAAAGGAAAAATGAAGATGGGTTATCTTTCCTTTTTACGCACATTACTTATTTATATGATTGGCAGAGATGTATGAAATAGAACTGCGATTCGCCATTTACCATGTGAGTCTCATGTAATTAAAGACGAGCATATAGCCTCCAAGCACGTTATAGCACTACATAATAACTTCTAATATTTCTTCCCAGTATATTCAATAGAACAATACCAGTCATCGAAGTTCAAACCATCAGAAACATCGTCTAATCCAATTAATTCCACTTCGTTAGTACCACAAAGATCTAGATCATGTTTACGTAGCGTCTTACCGTTATTGTTGGCGAAACTATCAATTTACCTTGATACCTATCATGAATAGTCAATTTGGGTTATAATAGAATTAGTTCCATGTTCTCAACGTACTTCGGGTATTGAAATATGTAAATTTTGACACGGTGTACTTGATAATATTATTTAGAGCCTCATTTTGTACCTTTTTAGGAGGTTTTTGACCGATTCTGTGGCACATTTTTTTCTATTTTACATTTCTTTTAGCTTGCATATCTCAGGGAGTCATTTTATAAAGTACTGAGGAAACCACATGAAACTTTATAGCTATAGGTTATGTTTTATTTAGAACTTGATGCACGTGCACCCGCGGAGTTAAGTTAGTTTGCTTTACAATACCAAAAAATAAGCTAATCACTAACATCAAATGTTAGTGATTAGCTTATTTTTTGGCGAGTCAACGTGATGTGTATATAATTTTATTTTTGGTAAATTGGTTTGAAATTTTAATTAAAAGGTAACGTATTTGTACAAAATACAAACAACCAAAGCAATATTTAAATTAGACACAGACACGTGTAACAATATTTATGTTGAGCTATCTCTCGCTTTTTAAGGATCCGGGAATAAAATGGTTCGAAAATATATTATAAAGATAATTTTGCTATTCAATAATATTTGTGTTTCAATATTTATGTGTTGATAATAAAACGAACAATATTCATTAATTTCTTAAAAAAATATCACAAAAATTGTGCAAATATGTCAGGAAATCAATATCGCTCATGTCCAATTACACTTGCATTTAAAGTCACTATTAAATATAGTGGTCAGTAAGCTGATTATTTTTTTTATGTCATTGAATAAGAGAATAAAAAGAAATTATTATCTCATCAAATAAGAGAATAATAAGTGATTATTGACAGCCATAACATTGGTGATATTCGCTGCAGCGTTATTTTAAGAGACTTAGTTTCAGAATCATATTATGGTTAATAAAATGTTATTCCCATTATAGGCATTGCGACACAAAAGCTTTTAGCACAGACAAATATATTTTTAGAGTTAGATGCATTTAACGAACGCGACTGTTATCTACACAAAATGTTTTTCCACGTAGTCCAAAACTTTATATCCAATCGGATCGTTAAAACGAACTAACATAGCTTTTAAATTCAGTAACATTCGAAACCCGGTGCAAATGTTATGGATTAACTATGTTTCGAAACACGAAACTAACAACTGAAATACCGCAACTGGAAATGCAGTTTCTATGTTTCAGAACGCGTGCTGCATTTTTTTTAGTTTCTGAACGTACACTTTGCACTCACGTATAATAAAATGTTTATTTTTATAGTCGGTATTGCGGTTAGCTCTACATAAAAATACAAAATAGAATGTGGAAAAGATATCTTTTATATTCTATTGTGTTTTATAAAAATAAACTGACAATATTTACTTTAAAGCGTTAGAAAATATGATCCAGTAAATAAAGTAATTGAAGGATATAAGTTGAGAAATCCAACGTCTTTTGAAATGTAAAAATGTAGAAATCTTATTTGAAATCTCTGAGGACAGTAAGAAATGGACTCGAAAGTGTCTGCTTCCTCACAAAATACATCCTGCATACTGCGCTCATATTTATAGTTGTTATATTTGTGTAAAATTTTGGAACCATTTGCTTGTACTATATAGATTATGTCATTATAAAGATATGTATTAAGTAGTTTGTCATATCGATATATTTCTTTAACGGTTTAAATTCAACAGTTTCTTTACTTTAGTCAGCAAAAATGAATAGATAGCTTGTAAGATATAAATAAAAATACAGAATTGTCACAAAATTTCATATCAATTGCAATAGATAAACACCCACTAAACATTTAAACCTATGTGTCTAGAAAATAAAAAAACACCTTTTACGTTTCAAAAATAACATACTCACGAATTACCTTTTATAATTCATACGTAAAGAAACCTAATCAGGTACTAACAATACCTTGAACAAACATTACAAACACATTGGAGTCACAAAGCCTGTAAATACTTCACAGCCTTCACCCCTCGCCTTATAACGTATGCTTTTTGTTAATAACATAGTACAAAGGAAATAGGAGGCTAATTCTGGAACAACATAATGCGAACGTGACGTTGCATCAACGGAACTTAAGACCTAGCGCTTGTAAATAGCGAGTAGCGATATTTTAGGCGATTAATTAGGATCAACAGTGACGAAACGTAACGTAAATCGATTTTGTAGGGGTTGTCCATGTTAAGACATAGGTATAACGAGTCTGTAAAGTTATATGGTCCTGGAACTGAACGACGAAAGATTTAAAAATAATACTTTAAACCTCAAACATCGAGATTTTTTTAACCTATTACTGTCCCACTGCTGGGCAAGGGTCTCTTCCCAAATGAGGGTGGGGTTAAGCCTTGAGAGTTAACTTACAGATTACAAATTGTCTGTTTTCCAATTAAGTTGGATATTACCTCCTCATTCTAACTAAATTGTAACTCAAACATTGTCAGTACAAGTTCAGAAATTTTACCTCATACAATTTATAGAAAGCCTAAAATTGCCCGCGAATGTTTAGCTAGAAATCTTCGCCGTTTATCGCTCGATAGCCAGCAGTTTGACCACAACCCTAAGCACCGCTTAAAACAGATGTGTGCGGCACTAAATAACGCATGCCATGAGCGGCTAATCTCTAAACAACACCGAACATTCTGAAGCGAGAGAAAATTCGCAGCGAAATTTTCGCAACACTGCCGCGTCATGTGGTCGCAATATTGATTAATTAGTTTAATTAAATTCTGTATTGGATAAAAATTGCAAGTCATTATTGATGTCGATGACCTTTCTGAACGCTGTGCTATATAAAAAAAGGTTTTCTGGTGGAAATGTTTTTATATTTTGAGAGTAGTAGTACAGAGGTCAAGATACTGTAAAAAAACTTTGAAGGTTCAACGATACATTTTAGCCATCTACAAAAGTTAAATTGATGATGGTAAAGTCTTAGTATAAAGTAACTGACGCATTAAAAAGTCTTGCTACATAAACCGTATTCTTTAAACATGAAACAAAGCCGTACATTTCCTGTGTGTTACCCAAACCTTTGAGCTTGAAAGATTAATTACGCGCGATAATTACTTTATTAAAATAATCAGACAATAGAGGGCGAGGACGGAAGATATAACGCCCGTGTTTTGCGCAACACATTAAGGAAACTGTGTATGTGGTCTGGGTGGTAGTGTTTAGCACTGCTGACCACTTGATCTCAGGTTTGATTCCCAGATTTTATTAAGGCTTTAAGTTAAACCCGAGTTAACTTGTAACCACGATATGAAAGACTAGGGCCGAAACGTATAGCAAATCGAAATAAAATGCATGATTCCACTAATCTCCTTTAGCATTAGATATTATTTTGGCAAGATTAGACAAGAAAAGTTGCCGACGAAGCACCCCTTCTACTAAAAAAAACTAGGTTCAAAATATCATAAGGTCAAATCAGATTAAACCTAGATATGACTTTTTGAATATTCATTTGCCAATAAATTTCAAATATTGAACTATCCACCTTCGATAGTAGGGCTTAAATATTCAAAATTGACTTTTCTATTCAATATTCCATTTGGTTCGACATCTGGATAGTAAAATTCCACAACCTTAATTTATATAAAACGGTTTGAAAACGAAATTATAAAAATACCCAGTAGCGCGATTCTGTACAGTCGGTACTATCAAGTCCCGAAAGTTAGACATTTAAAATGGGCTTCAGAAATAGTTTCTATGGTACCCGCTAGAGGCGCTGATTGAGATTTGAGATTGCCATACAAATAATTCGATAGCTAGCCCGTTGTCGGAAGTCGACAGTGGCAGAGAATCGCGGTACAAATGTACAAAAGAATAATATGAAATATTTTAGTTTTGTAGAACGTTCCGTAATTTAATTTAAACTGAACCAAACTTTGTTTGTCGTAACACAGTAACTTTGCAAACATACAATGAGATGCACAAGAACAAAGCAGCTCGGATTAAGCATTACATAGGTATACAAATATACTAACTTTATTTTTATATAATGTAGATTTTATTTTGCTCGCAGCATCTCTGAGTAAAAGTTATAAATATGAAAGTGTGTTCGTTTGTGTGACCTACTGTCACATGAAAACAGCTGACCCTGTTGAAATAAAATCTGATATGAAGAAGTTATTCATACAGAGACATCAGAGACAGTTATAGGTTGCTATGATTATTTCTTTTAGCTGTTTTCGACCTTGAAACAGTGGTCTTAAGTATCAAGAAAGTAGAAATACTTAGCCTTATAAAACACATAAACCTGGTTAAGTATTTAAAGTAGTCAAATTATGCATGTTACACTTTTGCTTACAGCTTTGCGTATAACATGATGCTATATACATATGTATGTTAAATTACGTATCATACAAGTCATACAACACAATATCATATCCATGTCTAGCAATAAACACGAACAAGAACTCCAATATACTGGAGAAAACGCTGACGTTTTTAGTGCCCCCGCACTTTAATAACCTCACAGCTGAGCGTTTTCATTACGCATGCTTGTTCACAAAGAAAACAAAATGAAACAATAGGTACCTGCAGCGGTACTTTTAATGAACGTCACTTGACAATAGAACAACGCTATTGTTACACATTGTGAATTAGGTATGCCATTGTGACTTTGAGTTTTCGGTGGTGTGATAACAAATATTTTGAGGTTCTAAATTCGTTGGGAAAAAAGCAGTTAAGTCTGGAGGATTTTAAAAACTAATACAATTTTATTTAAAAAATTTCTATTGTCATAAATCTTTCATGATATTTACAAACCCTTTTTTAAAAGACACAAGATTAAAACAAACGGAAGTCAATGTTGACACACTAGGTGCTTTATGTTAAAATATACAGAAATAGCATTCCAATTCGTTATTTCATGATACAAAAAATCTTTGTATTCAAAATATAGGTAGCATTTTTTTACAAAACTAACAACATAATATTTTATAGGCCAATTTAGATAAAAAGTCAATACTTAATACACAAACTTTATACCAACAATCTTTACATGCCTTTATCTTAGTACTTCATAAAAACCTATACCACACGACGGAGTACTTAAGATATCTGCAAATATTAATATCATTACATAATACTTATTCATAGCATCTTCCATTTAAGATAAACGAGGCCTTAAGCCGTTAAAACAGCCGTAATGTGTCTCAGATCGCATCAAGGGCTTATCTTTTGTACTATCACGATTAAAGGATTAACCAAACTAGTAATATTAATTTGCTTATTTAGGATAGAACATTTTAATCTTTGAAGCGTAGTTTGTGTGTAATTTGTTGTTTTGAGCTCGTATTAGTTAGGTTTTGAGTACAAGTTATGTGTGTTCTATTGGCAATTTAATAAGAATTAATATAAGCAGAAGACATGTCATTTTAAATAGATTTTGACATTTGGAAGGAAAAAAATTGCGTAGATTTTTAGCTAAATAAAGTTGTGATATTAGCGATCTTTGTAAAGAATACCGTTTAAATGCGAACGTTGTGTTATAATTGACAAAAAAAAAACTCTGTTTAAAAATAAAAGTATCAATAACATTTATAGTACACTCTTTCAAAGTCAATGTCAATCGAACTCGAAAGTATCAAGAAAGTACATCCAGTTTACAGAAAAGGAAGTAACGTAATAAAGTTGTGAGAAAAATGCTCGTTCCGTGTTACACGACTTGCCACTATGTTTGCCAGCATACACGTTTTATTATTTACCCAACCAACTTACGTATGAACTCGAGAAATATATTGAAAAGCGGGCTTTTTGACTTGTTACGTAGAATTCCTGTGATGAAAGATGGAAAGGTATGCCGAGCACTTCAGACAAAGTCTAGTCTGAGATTTGGGACAAGGGTTTTTTATTACTTCATGACATCAACGAGGCAGGTAAACAAATATGTCTGTTGTTACTTAATAAGTCTAAAGAAAAACCACGAGCCATTGTTTTTGAATTTTCCAACCAATGATAACGGGAACCTGTCTCTCTACTCAGTTAAAATGTTTTAAATATTGTAATCCCTTTTAAACGTAATTTTAAATGCCAATAGGCTCACCCCCTACTACCATGGTCTAGCATTGTTAATGCCAAATCGTGGAGGTATCTCACACACTTCTGCCTACGTCCTTGGGTATACCCGAAGGTTAGGCATGATATTATGTACATCAAATGTATGTAAATATCGTATGTATAAAAGTCTGTTTTTATAATAGATAAAAGTAAATTCATCCTCCCGTCTATTTTAAATTCACTGGCAGTCCAAATTGTCTACTAACCTATTTTCTTAAGACACCGTTATTTCTATTCTAAGCTAATGTTGCACTTTAGCTAAGATAAACAGACAAAACGTGGCTATTTATATAAAGTCTAGACAATAAATGCAGACAGTTTGAAGTTTTAAAATAAGTTTAAAATTCGTATTCAGTTATTGGACGTGAAATTGATGGGATATTAGCTATTCAATTTTATCCACGCAAGAGTTTTTGAGTGCAGAATTATAGATGCACTGCACTGCTGAGCAAATATATTTATGTACTTCGATTATTTTACTGAGTTATATTTGGTTATAAAATCGATTATGTTAATTCCGTTCTTTTTACGGTCATACTGAAATAATATGTTGTTTTTCCTCTAAAATTATTTAATTGCAGAAGTCAAACAGATAAAAAATATCTTTCTTTTAAAATGATCATCAGTGTATTTTATATTTCGTCAAAAAAGCCCTGTATTAAATACATACTGTAAGTACACCTAAGAGTACAGGCAGTACAGCAGCAGTACTTAACACAAGAAACATTTAACTATGTACATTCTAAACTTAGAATTGTCAGTTTGTTACGAGCACTAAGAACTTCTATGTGCCTATTAGAACAGTTGCCACTTAGCGCAGGATATAAACGTAAGAACTTAGTTTGTTTATAAGAATAGTTGCTAAAAGTGTTTTAAAGGATGGCTTTATGTAATTCAGAATAGACAGAATACTAGTTAATTATAAAATCGTTATTTTAATCAACAACATAAATACCCATGATTGTCTCATTGCTGTGAAAGGATATAATTTCACAATGAAAGGTGCTAAGCTCTTATTGCACCAAGGTGATCAAAGGTTGGGAACTTTATATGCCGTCAAGAACTGTGTCAAAGAACTTGTAGACTTCAGTTTCATCATCCACAAAAACAAGTCTTTGATTCGTGGCCTCGGGTTCGAACTCTCGAACACTTGCGTAGGACGCATAAATGTACTAAGACCACTCAGCTATAGCTCCTCTACAGAAAATACTCGACGTTTAATAATTCAGTACAGTAATTGCGTAAGTACCTCAATATCTCACTTACGCATTGCACTCTTAAATCACGCGTAACGCCATGTACCTAACAAGTTAGGCAATTAAAGCAAGTTCCGTTTGAACGAACAATTTGCACGTAGGCAATATTTTTATTTGGCGTTTGGACCCATTAATATGCATGGCGAGAGGACGGGATTCCGTGGGACAATGAGCAAGGCATACGTGATGTGGGAATGAATTGACACAGCATAAAGTAGTTTAGATGAAAGCTGTATTATTGGTACAGTGGTCATAAATGTGGGGGTGCGGGTGAAATTATCTGGAACAATGTCGATGAAAGAGTACAAGTAGGACGCTTGCCGGAGTGAAATAGACGTACAAATGTTTATGTACACGATGAATACATAGACTAGTTGTAAATAGGCTGATAGGCGTGCGAGTAAAGGTCTTTACATCCATAAAATTTGAACTCGGCCCTAGTATAAAGATTAAAAATATTAAGCTCGCAAAACATTTAGAAAACTATTGTAAAATGAAATCGTTATAAATTGCCTGCGTGCTAAATGAACTGCGAATCATTAAACCCTCAGTCAAAAGTTTTAAAGTGCGATATGAGAATTAACACGGAAATCCCGTATAGTAGTAATCATGTGATTATTGCAACTGAAAACAGTTCATTAAAAGGTAAATCCGTTTAAATTATCTGTACCAAACGCTTAATTAAAACAAGCTCGCTGATGATATCGTATGGTTAGTGGTCAGCCTAGTGTCAAAGTTGTTCAAGCCGTCCGAGAGGCGTTTGACATGGCTTTACGACTGTTATCTTAATTGACAACCACCAGGACGGACTTTTTACGTGCCCTCCGAAGTACGAAGACGCTCAGTTCAAATACCACTATGCGGTCACCCATCTATGAATGACCGCGCCAACGGTTGCTTCACCCACAGATTTACCGACCAGTGAGCACAACTGGCTATGGGCGCCTCAATACCGTTCAAATAATTTGTACCAAACGCTTCGTTAAAACAAGCTCGCAGATGATATCGTGAAATAAATAAAATATAATTAATTCGCGTAAAACAAACAAATTCACGTGCTTACAATGTATCGTGTTGCTTTTAATTTAGCCGAATGTGTAGCCGCCCCAATAATATGTTCCAACCGCAAATGTTTAACGATACTGATGAAACTGGAAAGTGGTCGAGGAAATTTATATCGTACAATTACAAACGTTTTTGGTGTTAGCGTTTATTTTATTACATGTTTCTGTATGACGGAATGGCAAGCTTGCTTCGTATTTTTCGCTTCGAATTCTACATTACTACTATGTGAGTTAAAGGTTGTTTTCTTTATGTTATACGTATTTATTTATACCATAGAATGAAGCGTGAATGAACATTTTTCCGATTAAGAATGTCCTATATTTAAAGCAATCTAAGAATATACTCGTATTTCGGAAAAGTATTAAAATAATCTGTTTCATTTCCGTCTAAAAAATTATATTTATATCGAACTTCCTAAAAGTACTTTAAAAATAGACATTTCTCAATGAAACAATGCGGAACGATGATATTTGTTTAATTAACGAAAAATAAAAGAATAATCAAGTTGAAACCGAAAGAAAGTGACGTAAAAATCTTTGGAGTTAATTAAAACGAATTCGGTGGAAAGCCGTAAAGATTGCGAAGTGATAAAAGCAATTAGAAAAACACTTCTAGCGAAAACAACTTTACGCAGATTTAAGCCTTTTTCATTTAGCCGATTTATATTGAATCTTTTTCTGGCGGTGAGTAATTGTTACTTTTAGCCGCAATGGTTTTTGGGTTAGCGTTAAATGAGAGCATTTCGTGTTAATTATGAAGAAAAAATCGAAAAATGGCGTTGTCAAATTAGAATGAATGACTTTACCAGAGTACCGCACATATTTATGGCAAACATAAAAATCTTGTCATATTTAAACAAATGGAATGTCAGAGCCGTCTTTTTAAGACCATTGTACAATATTTTTCATCGATCCAATCGAAGAACACAAACATCAGACGAAAAGGATTCATTATCTTCTAAAAATGTTTAGGTACTAATAGTACAAAAATACAGTTTAAAACCATTTATCACCTAGATATCGCAAATACAATCGCCATATCACACATTTGGCCAACAAAATGAATATTTATGTTCCAAATGAATAAGCCCGTGTTATCGAAGCACATAACTTTTCATTAATTTGGTTTTGCCTACAATGCCACACTGCCACACTATGACAGTATGTTGAGATTTATTGTTGATACAACATATTATTTAATACTGAAATGGATATTAAAAGGTCGGATATTGTATGTATTTTAATGTTATAATTTTAAATAATGTTATAGTTAAGTAAAGACGTTGTTTTAATTTTTAAAAAATGTAATAAATAGTTCCAGGGTTTTTCATAATTTCAACCTGAAAGTACCCAAATTTTATAAGAACTAAACGGATGACAAAGTCTTCGATTTCGATTGCACGTTACACGAATAAGTTAGTTATGTTACGTTTGCGCAATGTAATGTTCGATGTCTGGTTGCTATAAACTCAAAATCTAAGTACTGATCGGATTTTTTTAACGGTTTTAAACAAAAGACAGGATAATTCTCAAGAAAGGGTTCATTGATAATTCGTTTAGGTTTACTCGGTGTAATCATGGCAAAGCCAATATGGGCCGCTAGTTTCCCATAGGGGTAAGCAGAGACCAGACAACGTCACTTGGTACGATCTTTTCAAACTTTTCATACAGTACTGGATTAAGTAAATTTTATTAAGCATTTTAATTATTCTTGTCGAAGTACAGTAGTTCAGTTACACTTTCAGAATGTTGTTTTCTGTTTCAAAGAGCAACATTATAAATAAATTAAACAAGGAGTACAAACCCATTAAAATGTAATTGAATGAAAGTTCAGCGGTTGTGCCAGTGACCTAGAAAGAAAAACTTTTATCCCTCATTTGACGCACGAAGATTTTATTTACTTTGTAGCACTCTTTAACTACAGATATGAAATAGGTTTATGCAAAAAGTAGTTATTTTTTAATATTGCAAGTTATTGGCTTTATATTTATAAATGTTTGTTGTGTTAATATAACAAGTACCTTACTATGTAAATTTATATTTTAAAGTATCTATTGTCTTTATAAATATGAACATCAGTTATCTAGTTACGTAAGTACAAACTCTTCTTAGTTTGGAATCGGATGACCGTGTGTGACTAGTCTAATGATATTTTATTTTATTTACACCTCGTTTATTAATTAAAAATGCACAAGTAAATTGTGCATTTTTAATTAAACTAGGTAACTGATGTACATATTTATAAAGACAATAGATACTTAAAAAGATAAATTTACATAGTAAGGTACTTGTTATTTTTAACACAACAAACATTTATAAATATAAAGCCAATAACTTGCAATATTTAAGCCTTCAACTTCACGTGTATTGTATAGATATACTGCTTAATAAATACATTTAAACATACTATGAATTCCAAATAGAGAATGGTTAAAAGCATTAATAAGAAATCATACTCACAGAAACGTATATTACGGATTACAGTAATATAAAATGCAAGCAAAATACCAATATGAACCATCCTCGCTATCACTGCAATACTTAAGTACGTACTAAAAGCATTATCTTGTTGAAACTAAGCACTGACTTTATTGAGATAATTTTCAAACCAAAAACTGAATTTCAGAAATAATCTCACACAGCAAAATAGTCCAGGTCCATTTTAGACCTTATTAGCATAACAGTTAAAGTTTATTTTATTAAAACAAAATGTATTTTATATTTTGTTCGTATAGAGTAGAATGCTCCTAATTTGCCGGTGTCGTTTTACGTACAATTTTAGTTGATAAGCTATTTAGTACAGGCAGTTTCAAAATCAAATACAATATTCATTTACCATATATAATTATATTAGAAATCACCAGATTCAGCACTGATGCATGATGTATGACAGCGTAAATAATATATACACGCCCTACCTATAGATATACCTGTAGATATAGGTACATCCTGTATTTAGTGCCTTATGCAAAAGAAAGCATGTTAAATGAATAACCTTTTTTTTTATAAACATTTTCGCCATAATATCCACCTGTACTATTACTTAGATTGCTATGACATTTTTATGCAGCCAAACCTATAATCGATATAAATTTAAAGAATAGATACTATTCACGATGTAATTTTTTTAACAATTACTTCCACGCCCGTACCCTTTATAAAATTTCTCTAGTAAAATGTATTAAGCCCAGTGAGAATGGAGACCACTAATCGTCGGTCTGTCGCCCGGAATTTCGTCAGCAGCACTAGGCAAAAGAAATTTATATTATTTAATTTCGTAAACGTTCCTCTTAGAAGCCTTGAAGTGCGAAATTTAGCGGAAATTCTTGTTTTAATTTACACTGTCACTGTATTTTGCTAATTTAATTTTGACCTATTCATTTATTAACACAAACATTTATTTTGCAATTCACTTGAGTTCAGGGAAGAGTTGATTCGCAATACTAACTAAATACTTCATTCAATTCATTGAGTTTCTGTTCTAAGTAGATTATTGTGTGGTTCGAAACGTGCGTCAGTACCAGGAAATATATTCTGAATATGCAAATACAAGAGTCTTTATAAGTCTGTTCTAACGTGAAGACTTAAGAAGCATCGCACTTATAAACTGTATAAAATTAACACAATGTATTCGCCGCAACAACAAAATTCTTAAAGAATCCTTGAGCATGCAAAGAGTGTTCAAACTTTCATCCGACCCTATTGTTCCTTTATATAAGAGTGAAAATAACCGCAGTACAAACAAACAAACAAAAAACTTTTGAATGTCACAAGTCGGAAAGACGCACTGCAAAATTATCCATATATCAAAAAGGTGAGAGAAACATGGGCTTTTAAAATAGCATTTCTCGCAAAAACGTGAAATATGAGTGTAAACATTGAAAAGCTTCCTGGTGTACGTTTTTGGGAGCAAATGTTCGCATTTACCTCCAACCTAGAATATTCACGTTTCCATTTCATTGAGGTAATGCAGATAAGGCTGACTCTTTTCACAGTATGCATATATGTATGTAACTTTAGGTCCAAATAATTTGATTTATACAATTCCTAATTCCTAAGTGTATGTTTCTATGGTTTTAATAGGCATTTATAAATCATTCAATTCAGTCACTTTTATTCAAGTCACTAAAAACCGTTGAAAGACTGTGTTGCCCCGTGCCTGTACAGTAAACAGCATTTAATAACTGTAGCTAAGGAAACTACAATTTTAGAGTACATTTGCTTCGTTATTTGAACGGAAGAACATTAGAGAGAAATAGGACAACGTAATTTGTTTCAGGAAATAAACATGAACTCATGTTAGGCTTTACACTATTGCTACATATAATCTATGTCTATAGGGCACCTAGAGACAATTTCATACGGGAAATGAGCAAT
Source organism: Anticarsia gemmatalis (assembly GCF_050436995.1). Taxonomy (NCBI): domain Eukaryota; kingdom Metazoa; phylum Arthropoda; class Insecta; order Lepidoptera; family Erebidae; genus Anticarsia; species Anticarsia gemmatalis. Next base: position 4,848,029 of record NC_134759.1, read on the forward strand.
TGAACCACATAGTACAATATTGGTTGAGGTGAAAATCTGATTACTTACACGTTACGTACAAGACGATCTTGTTATTGGAAACTTTATTGGTGATAGTGCTATATAAATTTAAATAAATAGATGATGAACTTGGTTTTGTATTTTTATAGCCACCAACTTGTTATAACATAATGCAATTCGCAGTTCCTTTAGTTTCTCGAGGTGTGGGTGAGATAAGTTTAAAAAACATATCATATTATACTCAATTTACAATCGTTACTTTTTATCTCGCTTAGGTAAAATTCCGCGCAAAACCTCTAGGCTTAGGCCTAGTGATATATGTATATAATAAAAGGCCTTTGAGCTAAGTTTTATCTCATAAACCGAAAATATCCTATCAACAAAACTTATCAAATAAATATCTATCCGTCCGATCATACAATATAACACTCACACGAGATCCTAATAACTACACTATCTTTTCCAGAATCCCTATTCAGTAAGGCTGGAATTATTCGACATCTGCCCTCACAACGCTCATAAATACTTACTACCGAGGATTTTTATAGCACAACTATTCACCCTGTGTTGGCCAGCCCTTTTACTTTTCTCACATAATTCCATTAAACGAAATCTAGATGTATTCTGTACTTTAGTGTAGTAATCTCGATACATTTTGTTTATATTTGGGCTGTTTTTTGCTGGAATCGGGGCAACGGTTTCGTAGATAAGATTCAATCTTGTGTAGTATGAAAAAGATAATGAAGAGAAAAGACCTACTTTCCGATAAGATACGTCTTTTTATGATAAAGTTTTATTTATAAAAAGTATATCGTATAAAGATTCTAATAGACAAATATCTCTATAATCATTGAATGTTTCTAGCATGTAGTTAAAATCGTTACCGTATAATTGTCAATGCAAGTTCTAAACGGATAGCTGGGATGCTGCTCCTTTAGCCGAAACTGGAGCAGAGTAACAATGAAAGTCACTTTAATCCTAAATTACTTCTTGCAACCGAACAGTTAGAACAAGGTTTGCACCAAGGATTAATAATACAAACAGTGCCAAGAGCAAACTACGCTGCAGCCATTTTCACAGATTTGGTGCGAAAATTGGACGCAGTGTAATGTGAAATGTTAGGTAAATAAAAGAAATTGCCAGTAGCTAAATCTTCACAACCATTACACATGGAACGTTTGAACAATAACATTCTTGATTATTAGGCCAGTAACTTCAAATCCTTCGGAATTTAAATCTCGTTTTTCCCTATTATTATGTGTTGATAGAAAATTATATCTTTGTAGTAATCAAATATTAGTTCTGAGTGATTATTTTAAAAATATATTTTCTATTTCCAGACAGTGAACAGCGCGCAATAATGGTATTGGTCATGTTGATTTTTAACGAGATAGAACGACGACAATAAAAGAACGACGTGTTAAGTTAAAATATATTTATTCACTATTGTGTTATTTAAAACTGAGCAAGAAAAGTCATTTTATTGAAGAATTTGTAATGTTATTTCTTATGTAAACCCCATTTATTTATATCTTAAGCCATCGCCTGAAACGTACAGATTACAAAGATAACCAGTACTAATCCACAACCTTGAAATGATCAAATAATTCATTTTCCTAATCTTACTTGTCGTTTCAAAAAGATTTCTGGATACAAAAAAGAATTTATCTTCCTTTATAATATTTTTCTTTTATTTCACAAAAAAGCTTTTAAGTTATTTTTCGTCTGTGTAGTCAAAGCTTATTTTTGACGTAACATTCAAACAAACTAATGTTTTTAATTTAAAAATATGATATAATCGTAAATCTCTATTCTTTTAGTAGTCATCGTAAGATCAAACGAGATTTCCAAAATAAAATGAAACAAAAGCAACTTTTAGCCTTCGGCCTTAAGAAAAATAGTAACAAATTCTATTTGAAATAAATTTTATATTTAAGGTTGACATGCCTTAGATAACTAGGTTCAATAAAGATACAAACATATCTTTTTATTGAGTCTCTTGTTACTTATTATTGTAAAAAAGTCGTATTCTCTTTGGATTTGAGTTGACATAACGCGTGTTTGAGAATCAAGCCCTTAAGTACTGTAACATGAGAATCTCGTTATTTGTTTTGCAGCTTTTCAGGGAGTTGGGATCGAAAATCGAGTAAGTTGTTACTAGGGGCAAAGATATCTGTAATATTTGATGCGTTACTTCCAAAGCTTTATTCGAAAGGTACGTGAAAATTACTGTTTTACTCCTGAGATTTAGGTCGACCGCGTTTCATGAGTTTCTTATATGGGAATCATACTGAAGGACGGCTCAAACCTAAATATTAGTGAGCTACGATCGACTAATAAAGCAAAGTTTCCAAAGTTACACCATGCGTTGGCTTATCTTCCGTTTTTGGCTCAACAATGACTAACGGGACACTCTGTATATGAAACAGAATTTTCTTCGTGTGGCAATCAATTTGTTAAACGAAAGACGTTGCTCATAATTTTTTATAACACGTACAAAACCATAAACTCAAAAATCTCCCAAGAATGTTCTTTCAACACTGCCTTTAAACCAAAATAATAGCCCAGTAAATTATATCCTAATATTCCGCAACTTCAAAGGCAAAATACCGGCGTCTAACGGCTAATACCACTGCATTAACAGCTCCATAATTCTCGACTGCGCAAATTCGAGTCGAAACAAATTAATTTACAGAACAGAAACCTGTTATCGTTGGCATAACGATTAACATAATAAAGTTCAATTAACTGAGGCCTGAACAAATACGTTTGTGATTTTCTTTTCGGCAGAACCGCCTCTGGCCATTATATTCTCGTTTAGTTTAGTTACTTATTAGTTTTTGTACTTTGGTTTTGTATAATGTTCATATTTCTTTGCTTTTTACTGTTGATTTGGTTTTCTTTTCTTGTTTTCTACTTGATTCGCTATTATGTTATGAATATGTTGAGACAATTAATGATTCTGTTTCTGATTGAAAACTTATAAAAATCTTTGCTTTAAGAGAAAATGCCTAAGGACAATTTTATTGTCTGACCTTATATGATGATTAAGCTTTATTTATCTTGGGGTGCTAAGTTAGGACTGCTAACTAAAAGAATCAAGACAATCGTAGATCAATTCATGATTAAGTTAATCCTCATGTAATAATAGACAACAGTTCCCCTATAGTCAAAAACAACTAAATTAGTATAATTATTATGATGATTATTACTACATACTTTGGTCACTGCACAAGAATATTTTATCAGAATTAATTTACTACAATTATCGTATTACCTTTCGCGATCTTTCTTCTAAAATAAAGAGCTATATTAGTAGCAGTAATTTTAACATAACCCGAGATTTTAATTACCCCACACTCCACAACTCCATAACTAATAATACAATAGTAAAAGCGTATATAAGCCAAAGGATCAAAGCCCCGAGGAGTTCCTAGTATTTTGTACAACGCTCACTTACAGCCGTGTACCTTTATAATATTGGCCATTAAACTTTAACGAACATAATATTACTACTACATTATAATAGACAAGTAATTTTAAACATGTTAGCTGGATTTAGGATAAATTCGGCATTATCTTGAAGACTTTTCCCTATTGAGATCATTTTGGAGGAGTTCAATGACCTTAGCTAGGTTGTTTTAGATATGTTTATGGTAAACATTACTAACAAGATTCATTATGCGTAATACAAAAATATGAACGTAAAATTATTTTTTGATAAGGTTTAAGGTGGAAGTAAAAAGTATCTATCATGAGTTAATTGAGCTATATTATATGCGTTAGAAATTTTATTAAAATCCGCTCTGTAGTTTAAGTGTAGTTAAGTAACAATCCTACATCTAACCAGACGAATATCCAAAATTTCGATTTTATAATATAGGGATACAAAGATAAAACAGCTACTAAAGCAGGCTTTTAGAGGCTAAAATTTTAATCTAAGGAAGAAAAATATATATTAAAAAAATACAAGTAAGGCTGAACAAAGACCAATTTTAAAATGTTTGTCACGGCCTTATTTACACAATATAGGTTATAGTCTTGCGTGATTATGAAGCATAAAATTAGTTCAGGCGTTACTATCCCAACTTATAATAGCCTGTCAACAACATCAAGTGTCAGGAAGTGACTGGCGACTAAAACTGCCAGTAATTGTTGAGAAAAATAAAAAGCTTTAGGTACTTGATACGTGGAAAATATTTTACCCTTGTTGGGTAGATTTGAAATTAGAATGAGGCAACATTATTGCTAGCTGATTATACGTAAGTATTTTTTTTATAATTTATTACTGCTTGCAACCAGCGGTCTTGTATGACAAGATGTATGCATGTGAATGAGGCGAGGGAAGTTTGTAAGGAGTAGGATCTTTCTAAGTTGCATAGTTTGATATTTGCCTACACCTTTGCGAAAAAGGCGTGACATTATGACTACGTCTGTATCAATTTTTTTTGGTGGCAACTTTTTGTACCTTGTGTCCTTACGTTCAAACTAATAGTGAAAATTGTATTTCAATGAACGACTAAATCAATATGCAACATTTTTATAGATGTTCTATGGTCTTCAAATAATATTATCATACAATTATAAACACAGAACACCGTAACAAAATTATTCATTATACTCAAGAAAGGATTTGAATTCCAGAAAACCCTTTATTTTCAAAGTACAATAAAACGTCTTTATTTCTATTACGAAATGAAAGCGTTTTACTTAAAGAGTAGCTAAACGAATTTAAAGTATGGAAGTAATTTGCTCTGCAAATCATTCTTGCATAAAATTAAACCTACTTTAACCTTCTGCGACGACAAAACTCATTTTGGCACGATACCATAAAAAAATAAACGTGTCTTCATATTCTTAGAAGCTTTTCCAAAAAAATGTTATTTAAAACAATCTTGGTTTGTGAATAATTCATAATACATCCATTAGTTTAATTTATTCTTTCATTACTCAAAACAATTCCTCATTACTTAAAATTACTTCCTTCATACAAAAAGAAAGACGCGTTAATGGGTCAAGCTATGTTTTATAACATGCGAAAATTTTGCTCTAGATTATATCAATACCAAACAACAGAAAAAAAAACCTTTGATTGTTCCCTTTCGAAAAATTTCACATCAAATTGCAACTTGACGCGCATTTGACTAGCGTCGCGGACTAAAAGCCTATTAAAACGTAAGTTAGTCTATCTATTGTGTTTTTACAGATGACCTACGGAACTAGTCTATATGTTTAGCATGGAGAATATGGAAATCGAGTAAATAAACGATACTATTTACTCAAAAATAAATTTACACGCTCAAGGGTCAACTTTTCCAAAATAAAAAGAACACAACAGTTCTTATATTTAATTATCCTTACAAGTAAAGGGTGATGTGCTCATCATCCTTATACCACGTAGTACGATATAATAATATTATGATATAAGGAAGTGGAGTCGCAAGAAGTTTCCTTATTATGTTATGTTGTTGCTAAAGAAGGCGTAAGCTACTTATCAACACGTAAGTTGTTAATCTTCCCTTAGTAATTGGGTCACTATCGTTTAGATAATAGAGCTACGGTACCTTCGCTTGATAACTTAGTTAAGGGTAATATTTTCAATCATATTAGACACACAAAAGATTTTTTAGTAATTATTACTACGATTATTAATTTGAAAATTACTGATTTCTTTTTTTAGACTATGTCAGCATCCCACTGCTGGGCTAAAACCTCTTCTGTAGATTCCCAGACTCAAGCTTTCTCTGGCTATTTTTCTAGGAATGAGTTTAGCTTATCCCACAACCTCCATTTAAGCCAATAATTTTTTTATTAATACTCCTTAATCCTAATGAGGTGTACTAAATTGAAACATCGAAATGTATCGTTCTGGTAATAGCACCGTACTCAATTTACAAACACGATGAATAAACAAGGATCAATTCTTACGTTTGTATCGCATTTCTGTAGGAACGCTTGCTATTATCTTCAGAGCTTAAAGTGAATGCCTTTATAGCAAGCGATGTAAAGCACTGTTGCGTCTAGTACTGTAATCCTCCAAGCCTATTGAAGCGTGGAAGCGGTTCCTAGTCAAAGGGCGTGCGGTCTGTAACAAAATGTTACATGACTGTGCTCTACAACTTGCAAACGAGAAGTGCTCTACTACCACTGTGTGCTTTACCTATGGATCTTAATGCTGTTTTTTAGATAACAAGATCAAATCTCGCGGGAAAATAGTCTATAATATCAATTAAACAAAAATGCATAAATAATTGTAGATATAATTATACATTCATGTCAGAACGGTGGACAGCCTTATAAGATGATATTAGCTGATAGAATATATTGTAAAATCTGCGAAACTGTAATTAATGTGTGAGTAGAAAACTTTTGCAAATAAATATTTTTTTATTATTTTATTATTATTAGATTTTTGAACATGTTTATTTCAGAAATTTGTGACAGCACTAACTTTCGTTTAAAAATTAGACATGAGAACTAATTAACAAACACATTCCACAACTAAACTAACACAAATCACAATGTTATCAGCATCTTAAGAGTTGTTATTACGCACATAATCTCGTCGGGCCACTTTTTCCTGGACCTATAAATCTTTTTGACGTGAGAGGTAATTTGTTATCAGACATCGTCACTTGGGACTTGTACTACATACAGTATTTATTCGCCTATTTTGTTTAAGTGATATCCAATACAAATAGACTTTTTCAATGCGCGTTTTTTTAAAGTAGTTTAATACAAACTATACGTAAAAATATTTATTACGAATTTTCCACTACAACTTTAGAAACGTTGACTCATAAACACATTTTTTTGGCAAAAAAATAATGTTATATTTACATCCTCGGGTCGGACGACTAAATAACTACATAAGTACTACTTTTTACTACTTATTAACGTTTATTTGTACATGTACTTTTATTTAACGACCTACATGTTTATTAACTTACATTTTGGAAATCCGTAATCAAAATCACTGCCTCACATTACGCACTACTAGCGTAATTCAGATAAAAACAATATTGTACATCACGTATCGTAATTTTATAATACTAAACAGAATTGTATTCATATCATCCGTATTCAAACTTCATTATTCAGTACAGAATCTACCACAATTCTATACGCAAAATCCTAGGCAACAAAACTTGTTAAAGAGTGAGCCACGCGGTATCTCGAGCAGCGTTTCCAATATCTCAGCGTCAGCCAGTGTAGTGCTTTTATTTGAAAACTTTCACCTTTCACTTGTTACCTAAGGAAATATTCTGTAATATTTCTCCTAGTCACGTCTCTGTTAAACAGAGGTCATTTTCAACTGAAATACTGTTTTAAAGTTATATTCTGCTTCTATTTTGTGTATATTGCGTTGTAGCGAAGCTCTGCTTTTGTTGTAACAGGAAAATGTGAAGGAAAAGTTATTTTGTATTTTCTTCCATGACTTTAAAACTGTGTTGCGTAATAACTTTGTAAAACAATATGTATAAGGTACTACTGGTCCCAGGCATATCTTTATAATCTATTTATTTTTTTAGTTATATGTAAGTACTCCAGGTTTTCAATTTAGCCAAAGACTTGAGAATTGTGCATTTTGGGTTGAAAAACGTAAGTCACTAGACCGGGCTTTTAGGAGATTTGGCAAGATTGTCAAAGGAATGCCGGCCAGGAAAATTCCTTGAGTACAAAACGTTGTTGAAGTCTCGTGAGTCGTTTTTGGGAAAATTAAATAAATTGTTAAAGCATTGTAATATGCACTACAGTTACATTTTTCATTTTGATAAACACATAGTCCGAAATGGTGTGATCTTTGGCATTCGGCCATAAATATTTTTATTGAACATCGAATTTCATCGAAATCATAGTGTAAGAAAGAGTAACATCTGTTAAAAGAGTTTCTTAAAATATTTATTCGCATATATTCATTCTGACTGGAAGCTAGCTTCCTCCTTACCAAATGATTAATTCTGAAGGTGCTCTGAAAGTCAATTGCTATCATAAAGGGTAATCAATCATGTAATCATTGACTCCCTCGCTTCATAGCTTCGTAATGCAATAAACCGCTAATGTTCGATTAATGTATCCTTTATGTAATTACGAATTATCATAAAGGTAAAACGTTTTATATTGATTCATAGGTAATAAGGATTTATCAAAATTAAATGACGATAAAAATAATGACAATTTAATGACGATTTACATTATCAGGCTAAGTTACATTAGGTGAGTAACCAACAACTAACAAATGACCAACCTTAAATTAGCTTTAAAAAAGTTATAAATCTTTATAACAAAGTTGATGTCTGTCTTTTTCCACTCATATCTTACCGACTTACGACTGTTAAACAATAGATCAGTTAAAACCGTAGACTAAAAGATTATTAAATCATTTTAATCAAAATAAAACCTAAAAATTACTAGTCGCCGTTAAAGTAGGTATCCAATCATTTGCCTCAAATTATCAGGTAAATCTGCTTACTTTAAATAATTACCTTTTTCTGCAACATAATTGACTATTATTTAAAACAATACGTCAGTTATTTAAAGACTACAATGTGTTATTGTGTTTGCATTGTCTATAAATACTTTATTGTAAACCAGCCGAGTTGTTCGGCTTGAATGCAACCTGATTGATTGCTTCCCGTTCTTTTATCAACTCTTAATAGCAGACTAATATAGCTTTCTGTTTGTTTAATTATGAAAGACATAAATGTAGAATAAAATGTACCTCTATGTGATTTATAGTAAACGTACTCATTAATAATTAATGAAAAGAGAGAAGAGAGAGAAAAGAGTGAAAGACTATTAACACTGAACAAGGGCATTACATCGGCGTTTTCGATAAGAGTACAAAATTGTTAAGTTTTATAAAAAGATTTGATTTATTTTATTCCATTATATAGTAAATAGCCAATTTAGTTACGTACAGTTAAAACCATAACAGTTACTTATCTATGGTGTGTACACACTGTACACACCACACATATGTATATGCTACACACATATTTCATAGTGAAATTATTTGACAGTAATGAAGTGTATGTATAGCATTCCTAGCCGTAGTATCTGTAGGTCATTGATCTTAGGCCCTCAAGGCCAGTATATCTTGTATTTCGGTTATACAACTAGACCTTGCTTAGCTACTAAGGCCTCAAAACGACTGGACAAAGCTTGATTAATTGCCTAAAATCTGCTTATCACGACTCAAAAACTTATAGTCCGAGATATTCTGGTTTAATTCAGATTTACAATTTGTTGCTTTGTTTCGAAATTGATGAATATTAATAGACTTTTTAAAAAGGAGACCGTTTTTGAAGGCAGCGCCATACAAAGATGTTTATTTATTAGAAAAATACGTAGTAATTACCTCAAAGAATATTACTTCAAACGTTTTCTTTAATGAAAAATTCAGGCATAAAGCAAACTCAAGTACACCTATCCCATTTGTGTGAATACAAGCCCGTGAATAACAAAATATAGGTTAAGTACTCCCAACTAACTGGCATTAAAAGAATCCAGTTTAGTTCCCGCTACTATGCACCTCTAAGAACCATAAAATATTAAAACCGCGCAAAAACAAACACTACTTTTCTCATACAACTAGAATAACTTGGAGGAAAAATTCTACATTTTCTTTGAGCTGTTGAAGTTATTCAGTTAAATATTACATGTTGCAAGACCGATTTTCGCCCTGTAGCCTATTTGACCCTTTAAATGGGTTTGCCCAGCGTCGAAACCTAGAAAATCGCTATCTCCGCCCGGATACGGTCGCATCGGCTTTCTGTAAAACATTTAGGTATATTTTCGACATGTTTATGAAGACATACGGCTGGGTTTTTCACTTTATATTTTGAATCCGATACGTAGGGAGAAAATTAAATCAACTTACTTTTTTTCCAGGCTGAACTGAACATAGCGTTGTGGCGTGTCTATTCCGTAAAAGTTCTTTGTTAAGTTATTTATGAAATAGAGGGAAGCTGAATGTATGGTTTTGAATAGAAATAAGACTAAAACTATCTTCAAATTAATAAGACATTCAATTTGCAGAAATGCTAACCAACTTCTCTCCGTAAACAAACCGCCAAATATAAACAGTAAAAGAATTAAAGCAGTCGCATCTCGAGAGTAACATTAGTATGACAACAGTGAAACATCAAACATTTTGCTCTAACAATGCAACTCGTTCTACAACTCGAGAATTGACCCCTTGGAAGTAATAAAAGAAAATTTTGTATTCCACGACGTTAGCGCGATTAAAATGATTCCGTTTGCAACGTTGGCTTCGAGCATGAAGTTAATATCATAGTGAGAGCTCTTTGCTGTAATTCAAGAGCCGAGCTAAATGAAAATCTCATCAACCCCCGCGGCTTTAAACCGCTTTAAGGCAGTTTTTGTCGGTTGAAACAGGTTTCGTGGTTAGTCTTGCGAGAGCACAGGTGGAGGCATGTAAATATATGATTTTTTTTATGCATTTCGGATTATCTTTTAATTTTAAGTAAACAATATTTTATAAGTTACTTCTAAATTAGATTCGACTGTCACAACATTTGGTATAGCTGATAAAATATTTTCTCTTTATTATCAGTGGTATATAAGAGGTGGAGAGGCAAATCTCCATCATCTCAGAATAACAAATCTTAAATTTATATAACATCGTAAACGTAATAAGGTAGTATAGCTCTCACCACGTAGTTGATACATGTATCATATTAACTTCTTTATAACCCTATCTCATAATATGAGATTACTCCAACAAAAATAATATAACGATACAAAGACAATAAAACATTTTATCTAGAACTATGAGAATGCTATAAATGCGAGTGTCTCTTTGCCTATCTGTGATGCTTTTACGGCTGAAACGTAGAACAAAATTTGGAAAAATTTAGCATGAATACAGTGAAAGGGCATATTTCAAAAATGAGATACAATTTTCTCAAGCAATCTTAATTAAGCGGCCTACTGATGAGGTGAAACTTTGTACGCAATCAGCCGCGTGAGACAGCTAATACTAGCTAGACAATCATATAATAGCTAAAAGGCTAAAATCTTATTCGTCTCTTAAAACAAAGGTTCACAATAAAACGTGTACAACTATTTACTTCACTGGCTCGTAAACTTGACTGTGTGTTAAGTTTAAATGAAAAAGTTACATACATACTACTTTATCTCGAGTTCTAAATCGAAATGTTTGCAGCGTGAACTAGGAGATGTATTTTGATCCTTAGTAGCACGTATTGCAGTTTGAAAATGTATTTTTGCCGTTCAAAATACAGTGTAAAATACACTGTCACACATAAATAATTGCAACAATTGTCGATTGATATTGTTAACTTTTAAATTGATGATATAAATCTGTTTCTGGTAATATTATATTACTAACACATAAAATCACGCGTTCTTGCCATAGGGGTAAGCAGAGACTAGAGAACGCTACTTGGTATGATCTTGTAATAAAATGTATGTAATAATTTTTATTATTATAGCACGGGTTGCTAAGTAAAAAAACAAAGTGAGCATTTATTATTAGAGCATAATCTTTATACTGAATATTATTTATTTCGATATTCACTACTCCTACAGAAACACGTGGCTACACGAGCGTATAAAGAAAAAAAAAGGCGCACAGCTTCGTCGAATCGTTAATCTTAATATATTTGTGAGTACAGTGAAATCCCTAACGTTTATATCATACGAATATCCTTACATCCTGTACCTAGGCTCAACGCTTAGGCTAAACGTCGATAACTCAGTGAAGAGAGAAAGTTTTATAGGTGCGCTATAAATCTTTATGATCACTAAGGAAAAAAGGCTTTCACGCGATGAGCAAAATACTTAGATCCGTCAAAAACTTTACAAGATTAAGATATTCCCGGCAAAGTCTTTTTTAGCGTATCTGTTAGTGAAGAATTTTTGGTGTTATCTAAAAGGTCTGGGTTTTTTAATTTAGAGAAGCTTCACCTTATTTTTATATTAATTTAATTAGTTCCTATTACGTTATATCTACTAAATTGATTACCTGTTGTATTGAAGCGCAAATGATATCGTAAGTTACAGAACAGGTGAGGTGGTTGAGCATCGATGGGAAATCGGTCATGTACCGACAAGCCGCGCGTTAGTAAGACAGCTGATCACTTTCTCAAGTGTTCTTATTACACGAATAGTAAATTTATTTTAACCTGAAACTTGTCACACTTAAGTCACTGATCATTAACGCGATTTCAAACTAATTTCTACCTAAATACTGTCAGAAGCAAATTAACTCAAAGACGGGTCAAACAATGATATATTATCATCATCAACTTTCTATTGGCTACACCTTTTTCGTTTTATTCCTGCACAACACTAAAGCAGGAAGTCAGAAAATGCCTAAGGCATTAAATCCACCTTATACTTCTTATATAAGGTCAATAAATAAATAAAATATGGCTGTATCAATACACACCTTTACCTAATCCTTTAGGGGAATGAACATACGATACAATAGAAAAATATACACCGGGAAAAAACAAGTGAAGCTAACTCAATCATAAAATATTCATGTTACTAGTTGTTTTTTTAAACATTGAATGAAACCTCGTTATGAAAGATAAATTGATAGTATTGATTTTCTTTGTCCCTGCGGCCGTAACGTTGTTTTTGTTTAATTGATATTTTCAATGGATATTTGAAATAATAGAATGTTCCAGAATATTTTTGTGTCGGTTTTGATAACGTTCGTTGAATTTATAACAATATTATTATTGTACAGTTTGGTTAAACGAAAATATGAGCGACGAGGTAATATTATCGAGTTCATTTGCTTAGACAACTTAAATTTTATAGAGTCCTATATTTAATTATTTGAATTCTGACACTATCAAATTGTAATTAATGAATACTTGAATTACTGCTTTCTTATCGAAACGACTACATTTAAACCTTCAGTCTGTACTTCATTTTTGCACAAAACAAGTTTGTCACAATGCATTAGCAATGCGGAAAAGTGTCAAACTGCACTAGAATGCAACTCTAATACACTTTCAACGGAATCTTAGATGTGACATATCGGAAAGTCGCAAACATTGTGCTGATACTGGATACGAGTTCTACTTTATTGGTAGATCGAGGTTCCAGTAATATAGAAAATGCTAGCCTTTTTTACCAGACGTTTAACGCAACTAGTACTGTAATGCTCACATTTTGATTTACAATATTCTAAGATATAAGCATAAGTAAACATTATTCTTTATAAATCCCTAAAACTGTTAATAAAATAATCTTACCATTATGAATCTTCTGTCGAAATTTCATCAAAAAGAATGAAAGGCAAATCGGAGACGAAGGTATCTTCTATAAACTTTCGACCCCTTCACCTATATTCATCTCCAACGCTACTTACACTTTAGAAACCTCGACCACGCACATCAAAATCTAAACATGTATTCGGTCTATTTACAATTTACGTCGACATAAATCACGGTATCAAACACAATGTTATCTAAATCACCTATCAGAGTAACAATGGGAATGGTAATAACTTGATATCGAGCGACCTAGACGATAGATAACATCAATTCGTTGCAATTGTGCATAAATTTTATTTGTATTCGTGATGGAAGCCATTGAAACACGCTCGCTTTTATATTTTACAAAACACTTTGGTTTTATGACAGTTATCGTATGAAGTATGGTTGCTCGAGATATATTATGACTAGTATTAGAAGGTTCTAAGTCTTGTAACGCCGTAAACGGGAAGACCTTTTCCCATATAAATGCTTATATATAGTGTATTTATCTAATTCATCACATTATTGTTATTTTGTGTTATATAAACATAATTTAAGCTAAAGTTAAGTAACCAATGGCATGATTGATTTATAGGTTATTATTGCGATTGCAATCATCCGTAGCCAATATGTCATTAAAGGCTTAGTTGCTTTTGTATTAAACTGTTCTTAAAAAAATATGTTTTTATCAATAAGTTTATTAATTACGAATGAAATTTATCCAACAATCTAAAATTAGTATTATTATTATCTAAAATTAAATTAACTTATGGCTGCGGTCTCAAACTTGATTCTAAAGTAGTTTTTCACAAAACTCAACAAGAGTTTATACCGCTATAGTGCTTCAGTTGGCATCCAGTCTTACTTTGTATATCCGTTCGGCGCAACTTTAAGAGCATTGCCCGGCTTGAGAGCATAATCCGACTGTTTGCACCTACTATCATTCCTTAGCACTCCTTTAAATATTAAGTAATCGCTTAACAGTGTTTTAAATGCTAAGCTGGTTCGATTTACAAGTACAGATTAGGACGCTTAAATGATTGAATTAATTGTAAGATTTTATATCTTTCAGATGCAGGTAGAAAAAAATTACGTGAGGTGACGATGTGGGTTAGAGTGAATTTGAGACAAATAAGGTGATCCCACTTCTAAGGGAGAGAAAGACGAATAACAGTTAGCAAATGAGTAACGGAAAGACTTTACCAGAGCTTTCTTGACTTTATCACGTAAATACAAACAATACAAGAGTATGTATACGGGCATGTGATTAGGCGTTCAAATTGGTCCATGTCTATTTAACATTGTACAAGTGCCCTATACAATTATATACGGTTTTTTATATAAATGTCTATCCACTATCAATACATTCTAAACCTATTCTTATATTTTTCCACATGCGAGAATCCTAGTCTGTTGGAAGTACTAACATGACCTTTATAAAGGACATCAACGATAAGGTCCCCAGGATGTTCTATACGGCTATCTCTGTAACCCTTAAGGTTAAAGGTACCGCCATATTTTTAAAACGGATACTAATATCTCAATAGGTAATAGAATATGGGCCAGTTCTTTAGTATAGAAATAAGTGTCCGAATACCAATTCACTAGATAAAGAAGCATCAAATAGCAAACTTTCACCTGATAACCTTTCTGGTAGTTATCCAGAGGTTGTAAAACGGATCTTAACAAATTAATGATATTTTTCAAAGAATATGTAAATGTTAGGCACGTTGTAGTGACTCTTTAATCTTATTTTTAATAACTATTAACCGAATAATGTCTATAAAAAGGTCATTAAACAGTAATAATGCTAATAAATTGTGTAAAATATCTAATGTTTTATAACGTAATAAAAGCAAACTACATAAATTATAAAAACTTAATGAACGTACAATTTCCATTAGCATCTAGTCAACGTAAATAACTATAATATAGGTATTCTTTTTGCGAAATTAACTTTTAATACTGGTGACATAATATAGGAAATGAAACTGTAATACAGTATCTATTGCTTTCATTTACCACAACTACTAAACTAGTTTTTTATTCAAGCATGCTAGTTAACTAGTTAGTAAAATTTATAGTTCACATTTCCTTGTTGTAGTTAACTTCTACAATATTATAGAAAAATATGAGACCAAAAGTATACTTTAATAAAACTGAGCCCCCTACCGTTGTCACAATTTCACCTCACCATGAATAACCCATAAGTATGTTATCAAAGCTTCGAGATTTAATCGACTTTGTTCTACTATACATACGTATATTTCACAAAAACTCAATCTGAAATGTCGAGACGAGAATAGAAAGAGTTTCCGTGGTTAGTTAAGTAAGCTCCCGCGCTATTTTCTGCTTTTTATTTTTAAACTTGCTTAATATAATACTGCATAGAACTGAAGACTTAGTTTTTCTTTCTTTGTTTATTTACTTTTTCATTCGTAGAAACAACTTTAGAAAATGGTAGCGCTAACCTTTATTTCTATATAATACTTTTAGAATAGAAATATTTTCCAAAAGCATAACTTAAACGAAAATGTATTTTCATATGCCACAGCGGTCAAACCAACTAACTCTACGTTGGAATACACTAAACTATAAAAGTAAGAAAACTCTGCTTTTGAAAAGGAATATTCTAGTGAATTAAATCCCAGAACAGAAAGGCCGGGATATTCTCTGAAGAAATATTATCGCATAACTTCTTCCATATAAAATTATCTAAGGTGGGAAAAGTGGTTTAAATAATTTTGTCGGCATAAAAACACGTAACAAACATTGCGCCGGCAGCGGAGTTATGATTTAGAAACGTGACCGGTGTGTGAAGTGAAGCATTGCCGAGATATACAGCCACTAAACGTTTTTAGTGCAACACATACAGTCACTTGCAACCACCCTGGAAGCAATTACACCGCACACTAAATATTTACGTGACACTATTCCTAAATAGGGGCCATTCCGGATCAAAGCTTTCGTCGGCGAATACAAAGTACACGTCAGTATTACATTTTATGTGTCAGACCTTTTTCGTTCCTGTATAAAGCTACGTTTGCATATAAAGGAAAGGATGAAAGCATTCGCTGTATGGACTCAGACTAGATCCTATCTTAATGGAGAGAGAGATATTAACATACGTAAACCGTAGGTCACACAGGACGCATTGTGGAAGCGTCCTTGACTGCGGGCAGAATCTTCAAGTAATATTACTGTGCCCGTAATAATGATACAATGCGGACCGAAATAATTCATGAGGCCTACGCTTTATTTGTCGGCGTATCTTGGTACGTTATGAGGTACAGGCCCTAACGATGTGTGTACAACTTAGTTACACTAACAAAGGCTGTATTTGACAGACCCTCCATTTCTGCAAATAATACCCTGCGTAGGTCTTGCCTTACAAAAAAAATATTACGTGTTAGATCCATAAAAACCAGAATAAGCTTTAAAAAAGCAGAATTTTTGGTAACAAGATCGTAACGTATGGTTATAACAAAATTGCTTTCATTTGTGTTAACTAGTTTTGGAAATATGGGGTCTCTATTTCGCTGGTATTAGGAACGTTCTCTCGATATTGTTTAACTTTGGTTGCAGTATTCATGCGAATATTATAGCTTAAAGTATAGTAGACTGTTATATAGAAGCTGAATTCTATATGAAACTCCTTGAGAATTTGTGTTTAAATACTAAATAATAAACACAGTATATAGGTTAATACACATTTGCATATTCCACTGCAGCGACACTTAAGTTTTATACATTTAATAGGAACATGTTTTGCATAATCTAAGCTCAATACCCAATACTAATGTTATATTATTATGTATTTAACCTTTTACATAAAATAATAAATATTTTCAAGAACTTGTTTAAAATCTGAAGTTAATAACAATATTTTATCAGAACGCTAAAAGAGGAGCGAGTAAGGTTACCCTTAGACCTACAAATAGAGATCAATAAATTTACACAATTAGAATTAACATCACTTTGTACCTAAACTTTCGAAAATAATGCACAATTTGTCGAATATATTGTGCAATTCGACTGTATAGTACATAGCACACTATTTTCAAAAACAAACACAAGAACTACCCAATACTGTTAAAACGACTATTATTCTCGTAAATATTTTCGCCCTCATAAAAAGGCAGTCAGTAATTTCCCCTCATTTTCCTATTCACAGTGACAGGAAGCATCTATGAACAACATTAGTGATCTTGGAACGTTTCCAAAAGGATTCAACAGTACGTGACTGAACATAATAAGCAGCAACAGTTGCATTACAATGAATAGGAATACATACAAACCTATATAATATCACGCCTTTTATACTCGAAGGTGTAAGCAGAGAATATATATAACACACCTGCGTGTCGCCATTAACAACGTTAGTCCTATGTAATAGGGTGCAAGCTTATTTCCATATACAGGACACATTACCAACCTCCGGACATATCGATAATTATCTGATATGAATTAGAAAAAGACCAATAACGGATAGTACGACTTGGGTATCGAACTTGGAACCTCGTGTTGAGCAGTCGGATACACAACCGACCGCCACAGAGGCAGTGAATACAAACAGTTGTATGGGAAATTATGAAAAAGTGCCGATTCATTTATGATAACGAGGACCAAAATTGGGTTGAATTGGAATATGTGGTTTTCTTTTTGTGCTTTCTTTGCTAATGTTTGGGTAAGTATGGAATATGTATGTTTGTCTTGCGTACAATAATACGCCTGTCGAAAGGGTCGGTAAGAATTACTCATGCAAGTAATTTTTGAGCGAATCTTTCCCCGCTTTGGCTGGTAAATAAACATGGTCATGTGTATAGGAATATGATTCATAATTTAAGTACATAATATTGATGCTGTCAATAATATCGTAAGTTTAAATTTGATCAGTTTTTGGGCTCTTGCAGTAAAAAAGCATACCTACTGGAGAGTAAGTGTTCGGATATTGATTATATAAAAATAGCCATTTCTTAAAAATAATAAAAATGTTGACGCATTTTCTTTTTAAGGCTTCATTAACGCAATTTTAGCCCTTATTTTCTAAGCTACAGGACACATTTTCCTTGAAGCTTGTATACTAGCGTCGCAAAGTCATTGGCCTACATTCTCACGTCCTTTCTCGACAGGAAGTGGTGGAACTATCACTAAACAAAAGTTACCTTCGAACACACGAGCTCTTAGACTAAGCTCCTAACCTAAGCTTATACGTGCTTAAAATCTACTGTGGAATAATATTGGTAGTGTTAATATCAATTATGATAGGAATATGATATGATAGATAGTAACAGTATTTTTATTTCGATGTAAGTTTTTGAACATGTTATCATTGTATAATCACGCTAAAATATAACATGCAAAAAGTTTTATTTTCTCTTAGAATAACGACACATTTAATAAAATAATTAAAAAATAAATTAAGTAACAAATACATATATACAGGCGATTTTAATGGCAAAAGTTTTCTTTGGCACTCAATAAACATTGCAGCATTTGTATTCAGTAAACCAACACAAATGTGTTTAAAATGTCTTCATACTTTACATTCACATTCAATGCACAATAACATCTAGAAAGACATAAAGATTCTTAACCCTTCAAAGATTTACATAATCCTAACAGACATCAGGTACTACATAAATACATAAACAAATACATACATACATACATTGTCATACATACATAAATAACTAAATAAAATACCTAAAATCATGCCTTATTCCCATAGGTTCAAGCAGAGACCAATGAACTCCATAAATATGTCTTTACTTATGTGTTATACACTTGGAATATATCTTGCTGGAGTAAGTGAGGTATGAAAAATCTCTACACCTAGTTTTACCACGAGTTGTTTTTGTGCCGCGATTCAGGGCCTAGAATAAACACTAAACAGATACCAAAATACCTTTTTCCTTTAGTTCCCTACTAAGATTTATAACGCTATTTAAAGCTAGTCTATGTTAAGATGGTCGCCGTCTTACTTCTGCATCCGGTAATGTAGGTCGAATTTTCATATTTAACTATAGTTCATTGTATTGGATCTATTTTTATTGGATATCCCTGTTTTTATTTAAGAAAACTCCTTGAAGTACAATCAAAAACAATTCTATAAAATGTAATGTAGCTATTGTTACTAAAACATTATTCAAACCAATTTGTTCAACATTCGGACATTAAACTTCTCTCTCAGATCAATTCTCTTAAGGCTTTATAGTAAGAGTGTTAATCCTTTTTCCTGCAGACGTAATCAACTACCTCTAGAACCATTTTCACACAAAGCACCTTAAAGACATTGTCAGTGTTACCGTGATCATGTAACGTAGAGAAAACGCTGACGCGAACGAGCTCGCCATGTAACAAATCGCTCCTCTATAAAAGCAATTTATTCGACTTCTCAAATCTGTGCATCGACTAATTCACGTGAGAAAGTTAAGCCAAACGATTTTATAGCGGCCCCTTTATCTTGGATACGAGGCACCCGTATCGTTTGAGAGCAAATCTCTTAAAAATACACAAGGTGCTCGTACAACGGTCAATCTGGATTCAACCGAAAGGCTTTTTCGAAAGCCGACAGATTTTTTTACCAGGAAAATTATATCTTCACATCAACTGTTTTTCATGTTTAAAATAAAGGTACAAACAGTGTCGTTAGTAGGCCGTGCAGTGTTATGATTCTAAATAAAAACTGTGACCCTTCACTTAACTAAATCTGACAATTACGACTCATTACTTATTCAGCGGACCATTTTCCGCAATCAGCCAGCCCTTTTTGCCCTAAAAGGAATTTGGGATTAATTACCCATATATTATAACTGGTATAGCAACAGACATTTTGATATTTCAACTAATTTCAAGCTTTTATAATTTAAGTGCCAAAGATTGAAAATAAATGTAACATTTGTACAAAATAGGAGTTTGACTAAATATGGAAAAATATTTACGTAGAGCGTTGAGTGACGAGGAAACTAAGTAGTGCAAACACATTTTTATTACGTGCCACATCTAAAATTAAAACCAGCCAGCTTACTTTTTATTTTTAAATTTACATTGCTCAACAAGGTAACAGTCTTTAGTAAGAAGTCCAAAGCTCGCAAACTATGCTAGAACCGTGGCTAGAACAAACAACTAAGGCTTTGTATGAGAAACAATATAGAACAACCACAAAAGGTCTGAAGAAAAACGTTTACATTTTTAATTTAATTAAAACGTAGCTCCACGTACAAGTGAACAAGCAATAACTAGCTTGTTAAAGTAATCTTGTACAGTTTCCGCTCAATACAGATACGATATCTAGGTCGTGTTTATTGTCCAAATTTATCACTAAAGTTAAGGCGCTTTGAACAATAATGCGATACGGAAATTCAGCGTAGTGTTGGTAAAGGTGAGTTTCAAGGGAACTAAAATTGTATAGTACTTTTACTTTAAATCATTTTATTTAAATACTCAAAAAAAAAAATTAAAATGGTTTTTACTGTAGTTGAAAATTCGATTTCATTTTTAAACCATCCGGAAAAATACGCTCAACTTTCAACCGTTAATTTAAGTCGTTGCATTTGCGGGTGTGAAAAGTATACGTGTGAATAAAAAGTGAAAATTTTCAAAAAAATATGGACACGAGTGTCCATTGATAAATTTTAATGAGCTGAAGTGGTATAATGGAAATTCAATCGACACATCGGGCACAGTTCCAATCCACAGACAGTGAAAATCATTTTTCCCTCTTTGGCGCGATATATTAAAGCCGTCACGTGAAATATCGTTTCGGAAAATACGATTAATAGAAGCAAAGCACATTCGTATATCGTTAAATGATTCAATTGACTATTTAAAGCTAAGCAAAATATTAAAATAAATTGTGCAACCGCAGTTAAAAAGAAAAACTTATCTAGTTTTTAAAGTAACATCTGTGAAAATCGTCAGCACCTACTTTTCCTAAATTAACCCTACAAAGTAACAGATCCCTAAGTTTTCCTTAACAATTTATCGCAACAATAAAACGGGAAAATTCTAGAACAGTTAGGAAAGCTATCCTATTGCAATTAATCCCGTCAGTCCGTTAACTCCTTTGCCAATAACGGAGTTCCGTAGCGAAACTGTTAAAACCCGTTTTTACGGCGTCGCCTCGCTACGGCTTAGCTAAGTGCTGATAAAACGAAAGATTAACTTTTAGATGGTTTAGAATGTATTTCTTTGTACATTTTAAATGAAAGGTTCTTTAATAATACGTGTTTACATTAAGTACTTATTTGTGTGAGTGTGCCCTTACTTCCTGCATAAGTTATGGCAAATTTTAGCGGGGATTGAGAACACGGAAAATGCGATATGAAGGTCAATAAATTAAATATTGAGATGAAGTATCAAGTTAAGTGGTAGGGCGAAATAAAATCGTACTTTTTTAATATGATATTAAAACGATGATACTCTTATCAGTATCGTGTATAAATAAAATATTTTATTTTCAAAGAAGGAAATCTCTAAAACATACCTCGACGATAAAAAAGGAATATCAAGATACAGTTGAAAGGTAGCCAGTGGGGTATCACGTATCTCAGTGGACAACTATTTGAAAGCCTCAATGCTGTACATTGTTTTCTCACTTTAATTATAGTAAATGACACGTTGCGTCAAAGCAGCAATGGATCAAATTATAATGACGTACTTTTTTTGTCCTCTGAGATGCCTGATACAGGTGTAAAAAAAACAACACTTTCCCTATTTACACTTTAACAAAAACCTCAGAAAGACTTACATCGGTCGACAACACTACAATCACGATTTGAAAAAGCAGAGAACCATAAACATTCATGGTACATATCTCTCAAGTCCAGGTAAGTGTGACGTCACACGGCGACTTACATAAATCTGGCCGTTGATTTATGTTGAACACCGACAAACGCTGTCATGTTACCTGTCGCGGTGAAAAAACGTGGAACTTTTTATACTAAACCTTTTTCTTTAGGCGACTAGGTCTTTTTACCCCGTTTTTTATAAATATAGTTTTCTATGGGCTGTATTAAAGTTAAAAATATACTTTTGTGTCATAATAGCACGTGTATATGAGATTAGTGAAAGATCTATCTATCTATCGTATGGTTAGTGGTCAACCAAGTGTCAAAGTTGTTGAAGCTGGCTTAACCATGACAAAGGCCTTTCGGGCGGCTTGACTATTATCTCAATTGACAATAACCAGGACCAATTTTTTACGTGCCCTCCGAAGCATGGAGACGCTCAGTTCAAATACCACTATACTTACTATATCACCCATCTATACAATGACCGGGCCAACAGTTGCTTAACCCACAGATCGTTTACCGACCGGTGAGCACAACTAGCTATAACATTGATGCGGATGTCTTAAAGAACTGCGTGCTTTTATATTATGCCTGGTTGATGGAAGAGAGATAAGTAACAGTGGTATCTATGTCAAAGATTTTTAAGCGGCTTTAACAATTTGGATCATAGGTTGACTACTAACCATAAGAAAGAAATTCCTTTTTCACTGATATGATAGTCTACAAAGTTTCGGTGACACAGCACAAAGTACAATAAATGGCATTCAATTAATGTTATCAATAACGAAACGCAACAGGCTGCAATGTATTCTATTCTAATTGTTAAGAGAGCTTTGTACGTAGTGTGTTCAATAGGCTAGTTGCCTGTACCCGGCCTATTATAAGCCCATAATAGCACGATAGTTAGTTGTTAATTAACAATGACTGCATTTATTGAAATATTCATTGATAACTATGCTCATTTACTACAATTATTTCCATTCGTAGTTTATTACAATTTTATACAAATTGTAATAAAGTAATGTTAAAATTTCGATTTAAAAACGATATTGTTGATATGTCGTGTTATCTAGTTAAAACCTCATTTAAAGTCTTGATATTCCGTATATAAAGACCGGTTTTCCCTCACTGAATAAGTGTCAAATAGCTAATCAGACGAAATTTTTGCACGTCAATTTATCAAGCAGATAGATGGCCCTCAGCAAGCATCAAATGAAACAAATGACAAGTGAGTCAGTTCGTAAAATAATACACCAATATTATAATACTAGATTGAGTCTATGAAAGCTTAGTATTTCCCTTGAAAACTTCCAAGAGAATTTTGCATTAGTATACCTATTACTAAAAGACAACTGCGAGTACATTAACCTGAAGCTAAAAAAGATCATTGTATACGCGAGCTCAGAAAGTTGATATAACCTTTTAATGTTAATGCACGCGGATTATCTTCGCCACCATAACATTTCAAGATAAGACTTAATATGCACGATATGATAATATTCATAAACCCGTGGCTGCCACTCGTCATATAAAAATACCAACATAATGACGTCATAAAGGTAATCGACTTTTTACTGTTTCGCATTAAGATGTGAAAATACATTGTTTACGCGGACGTTTTTGTTTTTTGAGTAGATAAAAGGGAAATTGCTTTAATTATGTCTTTACTCATATTATTATTGTATTTCTAATGTTATATGATATTGCAGTTTGCGATCTGTTTTTTTGCAACAGAAATTATTATTTATCAGTGAAAAAATCATCTTCAAGGTAACTAATAAATTACATTTACACTAGCCGGTCCAATTTGTTGTATGCACAAATTCCGAAAGTATAACATTCGTCTTTTATTATCAAATGACATTATGATAAGGGTTCAAACTCGTCGTACACCTATTATATCGAAACTGAGTACTATAATAATAAAATTTATCGCCGCTCTATTATCCACCGTACAAACACCGCCTTAACGAAGTCAAACAAAAACACGGAACAAAACCACACCCTGTAGGAAGTATAGAAGTATAAACAAAGGAAATAATCTTATTAATTCAGCAACTATTCTTCAGAGAAGGCTGTCACGGCAGGTGTGAACAATGCCGGGCAATCGCCGTCCGGAGCAGGCATACTTGAGCACTATTACGTAGCGAGAAGTAATAAGGCCTGGCCGAAGTTATGGCCGAATGGCGGCAAACAATTTATGTTAATGCCCGCTCTTCCTGTAATTTCAGAAGGGATTATTCTTTGATGGGACGTTTTCTGGATTCGGTGGCTGTTTTTTCTGGATCAATCGTTGCTAAGCTTTCGATTTTGTAAAGGTCAAGCTTTGAACTTTGGGGAACGGAAAGAAATCGGGAAGACGAAGATTAGAAGGCAAGTTGCTGATCACCAATTAAATGACGTGTTTCACTTTTTTTTGTTATTCTAATTCAACGTGATGAAGTTTAGAAGTTGCTTACCTTGAAAATTACAAACAGTCATAATAACGTCAAAAAGTTTATAAATACTGAATTTAAATTCAAAACTTTGTCGTTAAATTTCTATATAACTTATTAAATTGTTCTTGGGTAATCTCAAAATTTTCTCCATGTCTCAAATACTTGGCTTTATTGTTTGTACTTGCGCCACACATTGCTTTATTGTGGATGAAAATAATTCATTATTTCCTTTCAACTTGTCTAGTTGTTTGGTATTGAATAGTTCCCTCTGGGAGTTTTCAATGATGACAGCAAATACAAAGGCATTTTTGTTTCAAAGCCGACTGAAAGCTCTTGCTCTTATTATTTAGATAGGCTTATATATTCCTAGTATTGATGTCTTGTTATTTTTATACTCCTACAGTTACTAAGGTCTTTAAAGGTTAGTAAAAAATAATTATGCCTTGGTAAGATGGGATTTTGGTAAGGGTTGCCGGAGTCCGATGGATGAGGGCGGCCCAGGACCGGTCCTATTGGCGCTCGATGGGGGAGGCCTTTGTCCAGCAGTGGACGATTCCCGGCTGAGATAATGAAGATGGGATTTACACTTAACGTCTATCAACCTAATCAAACTCTGATCACCGATGCTTTTACCAAACCTTTCTAATCAATTATAAACATCCCAATTGTTTCAGCTCATAAATTTATAACAATAATAACCCAATTACATGACAAAAAATTACAATAACAGTCATAAATTTATTTATCTTTAAACAATGTCTTTACAGATACAACTTTCTGTCATCATAAAGTTCAAATCGTCATTGTGGAGTAATAATATAAAATAACTGTGTTTGATAACCTACCCATTGTTTTAATCATCGTTTCTGTTATAAGTTGTTTAATTATTACGAAATAACTTTGTGCTATAAATATTTCGATATGACTGCAAGTATTTATTCCCTAAAAAAATATTATTTTAGTAAAAAGCTCTCTCTAAGTTGGGAATAAACATAATATTAATGTTATCAACAAGTCACATTTCCTTTTTTTTTAAAAATAGAGTACCGTATTTTTTATATCTTTAAAATATTGCTTGCCTTATTAAAATGAACGCTAATAAGAGATTTTTTCCAAGTATTTTATAACGAAGTTAACCTTTCCCGTAAACATGGCAACCTCAGGTTCTAACGTAGTTTTTCTAGGAAATAATATGATTATAACCTTAATTAGTACGTGTACGATGCGCAAGATACACGACAGTATATAATATAAGAGACTTTACACATTATAACCGGTGGACGCGTGTTGAACCTGGTTTTGAACAAACATTTAATTGCTAGTGGCAGGCCTTGATATACTATAAGAAATTCTTATTACTTAATAATGTTTATCTCAATTTGTATTAAGTACAATAGATTAAAGTTACTGAAAAAAACTTAAAGTTACCTGTATTTGAATATTATTAAAATTTGTACAATCCAATCTATGCTTTGTAACACACTGGTTATATTCCCAGTTCAAATTAATGTGGTAGTTGTAAACCCAAGTCAAAAGACTTATATTTTGATAAAAAATTGAATTCAAATCATAATAATTATTAAAAAGAACATTACTAGCATCTGCTGCGGTTTGTGATGCTCTATCGCAAGTCACACGCGTCTATCGCAGCGATGTGTAATGTGTACATACTTTAATATTCAATAATAAGGTACATGTAACCAGATAAAATAATAACCACGTTATAACCAAGCCGTGTCAGTATGTTGATCCTCTAATAAATTATATTAATAATAATCTATATAGCGCGTTAGCATGTAATACTTCATGTTGGTATGTCGAATAAACCGTAACGCTATTTTCTGCATTCGGTATTACCGAGATCGAGAGTTTGACATTTAAAATGTGCTGCAATAATAGTTTCTAGCACGTCCGCTAGAGGCGCTGATCAGGTTTTCATACTAAATTTCTCAATAGTTAGCCGGTTGTTGATAGTCGATAGCGGTAGTAACCGCGCTACAGTTGCCAGTAATTCAACATCCACACACGATATTTTTCATTCCAGATTACTTTTCGTGGAAATGAAGTCATACCCAAGAGAGAAAAGCAGTTTATTACAAAGCTAAAAACTGCCCATTTCCTGTTTTTTCTTTTAAAACTAGAGCGCGAATTAAGACTACAAGATGACATCTTTGTCATAAAAAATCCACGAGAGAGCTTTTACAATGACTTTTAATCTTCCTCACCTTTTTGCACCTTAAATTGCTTTAAAGCTCTTAACAGCCTTCACGCCTAGTCGTAACGCTTAAGTTTTTTATTTTTTATTTTTCACATTTCATTCTGAGATTAAATTCGTTATGAGACAGGAAATAAAGTTGTGAATAAACTGCTGAGGAAAGGGTTATCACATTGCAATAAAACTGCTTGATGAAAAAATAAACTAATGCCATCTATTGGTATGAAATAAAAACTTTGTATTTTTTGTAACCAAAATATTGACATTGTATTTTTTTCAATGTCAACCACACCATAATCTTGCCTTATTAAAAAGGTACAAGTAACCTATTTTATTGTCCTTCACTGTATTCCAAGGGGTTTTGAACCTCACCATCAATGAGCTACTCAGCTGATCTTATCTTTACAAAGGGAGTCCCACAGGCCACTTTATTGCCGCGAAAGTGTTAAGACTCTATAGAAATATATAGCGGCGGCACAAAACATAGCTCTTGAACGACATGAAATACGGGGTCATGGTGTTTTGTTACCCAGCGTGGTGGAGCTTATGAAAGGATTGCGTGCACGTACTTATTTTTGTCACACCTTTAGAATAACATTGTCTACTAAAAGACGTCGTAAATTGTCTGTTTATTTTCAGTCCTTTAAGAATAAAAGGTCACAAACAAAAATTTTAACAGAATTGCATATTTGTTTACTTAAATATAACATTCAGTCGATTTGATACGAGTAAAATATATAAAAATACACAAAATTTTGCCACACAATAGTTACGCTTAATCCCTAGTTGATAACAAATAGTCATTGTGCATTCTGTTTTAAAATTTATAATTTTTTTTTATTAATTTAATTTTGTTTTTCGGCAACAAAACAATACGAGCGCAAACTGTAGATACAAAGCTTTAACTAAGCTAGTTTTTCGTCCATTTTACGATTACCTACAATTTTACAAACAACTTTTATTTTCTGACATTGGAATAAAAGTATTTTAATTTATTCAGTCCCGGTCAATTTCTCTTTGCTAGAGCCAAAGTGCCACTGCATTTATTCATTCAATTTAATACAATCTGCCGTTTTAAGGTGAAAAATTGGAATTTGCATACTTAACACTGAGATTGAAGGAATAAGACAGAAAGTTCTTTTTTATTTCTTTGTGTTAAACTGAAACGAGACTAAAATGAAGCTGTAAGATTTTCAGGCAGCACACACTAGAAAATTAAATAAGAATTTTTGTAAGATATGGAGATGAGCCTCAAAAGTATAAGGTTTCCTGTAAAGGTACCGTAATTTTTAATGTTCTAAGCTGGTTTGGACATTTGTTTATTTTCCTACATTATTATGATGTCTTAAACTTTTCTATTATCCATATTTTAATATTCATATATCTTCTAGTTCAATATTTTCTATAAAACATTCTTCTCTGAGAAATATACCACAATAACTTCATAGTATTTCAATATGAAACGAAATCGAATCCGAAGTGAAAGGTCAAATGTCTTCATTTCCTACATCGACCCAATACTAGAATTTAGAACTAGAACGTTCCGTGTTCAATATTCCCTACATGGATGCCGTACATGAACAAATTAATATTGCACCTATATTAAATACCTTCTGTACATAACGCAATGTACTTCAAATATTCAGTTCTGCGAAACTCTCGTAACGTAGATATTCCATAATTCAATATTAGAAGCAAACTACAGCTACTTATTTGATAATAGCGAAATACGAACACAATAGATGGCATTTTTTAAATATGGCATTTAAATAATAGTCAAAGTTAAATTCTATGAATGCCAAAAAACTTCGAGATCGTTTAAAATGTTTATATAATGAGTTTTTAAAAGCGTCTAATTTACATTGCGTGCAATTAATTTCTTCATTGCATACTGAACTACTATGCTAGCAGTTAGCTGAAGTATTATTGTTTAATTTAATACATCATCAAGCACTATGTGTATCTTAATATGTACATCACGAAGGGCTTCCTTTCGTCTAATTCTCTCTCTCTCTCTCTCTTCTGTTCTGTAACTATGAAAAGCTAATATTGTAAAAATAATTTCAGCGCATTTTGCTATTAATTCCTGGTAAAAAAATTAAATAAATTAATAATTTCAGGCACTGTTTACATTTAAAAACAGCCCCACACACCGGCAGTACCCGTTATCTTTAACACATTTTAATTGGAAACACAATATTCTAATTACAATTCCTCATCCGACAGGCCGCGAAACGTGACCGCGGCCGCTGTAATAATTTACGTGCTAAGTAAATATCAGATTTAATTCACTGATATACACAACAAATATATTAATAACACCGTTTGCCAAACGAAACAGTCACCAGGCTTTTAAAGGGAAAAGAGGTTATTAAATCATTTGCAATGATTATCATGACTGTAATGAGTAGCTCGATTCTCTTCCATTATCAACAACTAGCTGTCCCCAATACTAGATTTCAAATGTACTCCAATTCAGGTTAAATTAGTCAGTAAAAAGAAGGCTTACTTCAATGAGAACGAAATACGAAATCAAAATAGAAGAAATTGGGGCATCATCGAATTAAATGGGTTAAGGGCAAAAGCCTGATGATGATGACACCCAATAAAAAAATGTCATTTAATTGGCTCGAAGCCTCAACAATGATCGAAAATTCCAGAATCGGATTCGATTTAATTCCCAACGCACTGCCGACTGGCATACGTAATCACGCAGGCTGCTGATTCAGAATGGTGAAGAGGCAAGCGATTTTAACTGTATTAAATTGCCGCTTAAAACTGATAAATGTGTTGTATTTTTAATGATAGATTTACTGAAGGACCCTCTCTCAGGGAATAACAACTGTCGAGTAACTAGGAAACACATGAAAGTAATGATGAAGATTGGGCTAAAAAATATGTCGAAAATATGTCCCAGTTAATATAACATCTCAATACATATTTCTATTATGTGTAAAGAATTCTGATGGACATACATTTTCACTGTCAAACAAGCGGAATGACAAGCGTAAGAACACGCCACGCTTCCCGCTCCGCTTCTCTAAAGCCTTAATCCAAGCATCGCACAGATTACATAAAGGTTTAGCGCAACAACAATGCTTTTGTTTGGCACTCAGCATTACTGCACTTGTACAGGAATTCCAATTTGCGCTGACATTCGCAGATAGGGTTCGAAATTGACAATGTTAGAAAAAAAGGCGGAATGTTTGAAATGGTATTACTAGTGCAACGGTATCAAGGATTAAAAATACGTAAAGCGGATAACGTTGCTCTTGTTCTGTCAATATTGTTGGAATATAGCAACAGTAGTTGGTTTTATAACTGTCGATAGTTTATTGCGTTTGGCATTCGAACATATGTGATGAAATTAGTTCTGTCGACTCACGCTAGCGGAGTTCTGCAATTTTTCATGTTATATAAAGGAATTATTTGATAGGTTTTCAGTTCCGATTAGCTATATATATACATTCATGTTTATGTCATGTTGAATGAGAATAAAACGTTGGTTTTGCAGCAATCAATAATTTGTTTGGTTAGCTGTTTATGTTAGTTTCCTAACTATTTTCCTTGAAAGTCCTAATATTTTCCAAGATTGAGTCAATCTCACGAAAATAACAAACGAGCTTGTTGTCCGCTCAAGTAAATATTTCCGAGTATTTCTCACTAATCGAGAGTAAACAAAAGGAAAATATTTTTTACATTTAAATGAATAGGAAAGGCCATTGAGAAAGCTATTAAATAAATTGGATGGCGGAAATTAAACGAAACAAGGTATTAATCTAATTGCTAGCTGTTTATAGGCAACCATTTGTTGTCTTATTTGAAAAATATACGCATGGAAATTGCCACGCTGCTCTTTCGTTCATTTAAAAGGGAAAATACTTAAGATCCTCAATTTTGGTTCAAAACAAAAACATCACTGACTTTGTTAAAACTGCTTCAATAATATTATCCTGTATAAAACTGTTTTAGAAATATTTCTGATAGTTTATATAAAGTAACTTGGTAACTTGTTTTATTTAAGTTATGTTTAAAGAACGATCAGAATTCACTTAGAAACTCGTCACGTGGAAAATAGCTTCTCTAGCGGGTGTCAAAAGAACAAATCAATATAGACTTAATTAATAAAAAAACTATAATAATTTCACACGAAAAAATCTGTATAGGCTAGTTTTGCGGCGCCTGGATAAATGTCACATATCGTGATAGCAAATGTATTGTAAGAAAAAATTACATTTCTTCACTTTGTAATCTAACCGGTACTTACTCAAAAATGTTCGAAGCAGTCATAAGTCGCGATTATTTCGTTCAGTAAACTCGACTCCTCGCTACAAAGTGTCAGATACGGTTTGACGACGCCTATAATAATATAATAGTAAGCCTCTCCGCCTTTCTTTACAAAATATATCAAATCGCGGTTGTAAAAGATTTACTTGTATGCTAAAATCCTTTTAGCATTTTCATGTGGATACGGTGGGTACGCGTAACCTAATGAAATTTGCATCCAAGTAAAATGCAAATATACGGTAACAAAATAGGATTTAGAGAATTAAATCCCTCACGAATGAGACGTGGTTGTTAATTAAAACGATTAGGTGTTGAATTAATTTTGTCTAATCCAGACATTCTAAAATTATTGTTTAACGGTTACTTGTAAAAACAAAAATGTTATCAATACAGTCTAAACTATGTTATCCGCTGAATCTGATCTTTAAGAAGCTGATACACGGTGTTTTAAGAATTATTTAATTGCTTTTCAAATAGCATGCATAACTTTTCTTTCGCAAAAGTATGGTGTCAAAGTCAGTCGAAGACTTATTTCTTAATGTAATTGATCCTTCGCATTAATAAACTCAAAAATAGTTTGCTTCAAAGCGATACACCATGAACTACACGCCCGCTTTTAAAAACTCCTTAATTATAAGAAGCAACGTCTTAAACAATTGCTACACTTTATACATAAAACTCACTAGATCGACAGCTGCACTTACTGAAAACTAGAAAAAATATTATCGTCCTTAATACAGTTGATTTAGTAACAAAAATTTTACTTGTAATTCTATGCCTAGATGAGACCAATCTAGGGCCCAAACTGTAAGTCTAATTAGGATAATTCAATCTAGATTTCAATTAAAACCCAGCCTGGGATTGTGCTCTAAGTACCAATGAGTTGACCTCAATTACATTTTATCTTTAAAGTAATCGTTTATTTGAATTTTAAGTAACTTTCTTATTACTAGGGACAATTAGAAAAATCTAAAAAGTAAATACTTATTTGACAACAAATTTTTTGACACTGGTAATGGCTGATAGAATGCCAGTCTGAAGATTAAGACTCCTTAAATGTGATATGTGGAAAGATCAAATAGACTGTTTTAATACAGAACCAAGCATTTTATAAAAGGCTGTCAATGGTTTAAATTGTCTCTTTCTTCTATACTCGACCTTCCAAAGATTTTGTAAACTGACGGCTAAATAAAAATAGCATGAAACGTAAGCCATAAAGTATCAAAAGTCAAGGGAAGTCTATAATCAGTACTAACTATTGTGTAATATCTACTTAATCAGTAGTAAGAGTAGTGAATTAATATAATTAATATTATAAAATATGATCACGTATCAAGTAACCGAAATAAATACAGTATTTACGAAACCCTTGTAACCAAGTGACGTCATACAAAGCTAATTAATTTCTAGTTTCCCATCTCACATGAGCACCAAACATAAATTAATAATTAACTCAGACCAAATTACCTTCGCATTGGATTGACTAAGCTTAATCTAGCGAACTAATATACTAAGTTTATTACAAAGGTAATTACTAGCCTGCGGCGGAGGATAACAGGTATTTTGTTTACATCGCTTAAAGACCTGATTATAACAATTAAGTTTGGAAAATTATGGCTAACTAATTTTGAGAGGAGAGTTTTAATCTAGGTCTGTATGTTCCACGATTAAACGTCGCAATTATTCTACTATTTTTATTTAAAAAAACAAAATGTTTTCTACCGAAAATGGAAATACAAGGTCTTGTTAAAAACTGAACTATCTTTTAGTAAACTTTTCTCCGTTATAATCACTGCCCGATGTATAAAACATGGTCATTCACAAGAAGAAAGTACAGCAATATCAAAACATTCAACCAATCTCCAAACATTCCAAGATTCAAAGTTCAGAACTATACCGAAGACAAGCTAATAGCAAAATGTGTACAATGTGTACATAACGCTGGAACGCAATAACCGTGAAGTTACCTTCAGCTGAATAGGAATTGCACTGCAACGCAATTCATGAGAACATTATTTCGAAATCGCCACTGACGCCGTTCTACATTCGCTTGCAACTCCCAATATTTGCTACCTCTACTTTATACGTGTTGTGCTATTAATGTGCTATGAACATTAAAGCCTTTTAGATAATCGAGATCGTAGTTTGTAATTAAAACACAAGTTTTACAGTAGATACATTCTTAGTTTATACTGAATCGGTATGACCAAAGAAACTATTTTCTTCAAAACATTTTGTGTGAAAAGTATTCATGAGATAAATATACTGAATAAAATATTTTGCTACAGCGACTTATTACCGAAAATGAAAAAATTACCACTAACTCCACCTATTGGCAAACGCCGTAAATTTATGCTTGATATGAAAACTCGGAAAACATTCAGCGGCGAGTTCGTGAAAATTTTGCTAGATGGCGCTGTTCTCAATAT
The DNA here is from genome assembly GCF_050436995.1 of Anticarsia gemmatalis. Taxonomy (NCBI): domain Eukaryota; kingdom Metazoa; phylum Arthropoda; class Insecta; order Lepidoptera; family Erebidae; genus Anticarsia; species Anticarsia gemmatalis. The sequence goes on from NC_134759.1 coordinate 4,881,455, forward strand.
TGCCAAACCTAGTATTTTCCTCTGTTTAATTCAAGAGTTGTAGGTCAATATCATAAAAAGTAATATTTCCTTTATAATAATAGTATAGGGTAAAATGTCACAGTAATATATTGGAAAAACGACAGGCATTGCAAACTAAAGACTATCATTATTTCTTAGTAAGCTCGAGTTAATAAATTGTTCGCCATAAACTATTTCCTCGGGGAAATGGTTGTATATTGTATTTTCTCTTGGTTACCAATATTCATGTAGGAGTGTTTTGTACTGTAATAAGTTCTTTTATATTAATTATGTTATCAATTTACTTAGCTAGAGACTTTACTCTTCAAAATCAAAATGTGATTTTTATCCTACTTTATGACTTCTTTTCACATTACAAGATTTAAAATATTTTTAACAATATACGAATAAATAAGTTTAGGATTAACAGTTGCACGATTATTTTGGGAAATTTCATGTTTTTTCTAGAGTTTCTCACGTAGAGTGCCTACAAGGCAATGATGAATAGATCTCGTTCTATAGATCAAAATTAATTGTCTTCTTGAATGAGCCGTATTGTTGTTATGATTTGTGTTAAGTCAGCTATTTAATTGATCATTGTTTGTCAACATGTTTGTTTTATAATTAACTAGCCGTCAATAGCGAGAGAGTATGAATTGAAAACTGTTCCGTACGTACATTTATTTATAACAATTAAATTAGATACCCGAAAAAATATGCTCACGATGAAATTCGTAGTTGATGCATGTTACATGAACCTTATTTTAGCATCGTTATATCAACTTCTTACATGTCATTCTAAAGATTTCAGATAATTTCACCGATGATCAGAGTTTAATAACTTAATATGAATACACTATTTATTTAATTTCTTGTTTAAAAATTATACACATGCCATGTTTGATTCACTCTAGCAGCCGGTGTATTAAGAACAGCGTGTATTAATATTTGAATCTCAATAAACGTTCACATAACTCGAGAATAATAACATATTAAGATTCCCAGTTGAATGAAAACACGGAACCCAAGTGAGAACAGGTCAACAATAAAACAATTTGCTTGTATCATAAACTATAGCAGCCGTGCGAGTCACCGACGCTGAACAGTTTTGAGCAAAATCATAATAAACATCGATGCCGCCGTCCATGTTAGCAAAACACAGCTCACTTCAACACCAGTAGCACGGAGATTTTCAATCAGCCAACATTGCGCTAAGAATCAAATAAACCTTTATTTTTCTATAGAATTAAATTAATTAATATATATTATATAAATTCAGAATATATTTTATTATATTGCATCTGGTTTTTAATATAATGCTGTGTATAAAAAGTTGATTACGGGATGTGAAGTACAGGAAAGGAAATGCATCGTATCGTATTCTTCCTATTTGCGATCTCCGTCGTTGTCACCATGCAGGTAAGTTTATTATAATTAATATATTATATTCTATGAAAAATATTACAAAATACAGACTAAGCGATAAATTTGCCGCAGAATTCTGACTGTATTTTAAAGAACATCATTTGTTAATGTATGTATTAAAACGGCATGATGAGCTAATATATTATCAAGGCACATTTATTTCTTGTACGATTTCTTCATCAAAGTAACAGCGAAAGTATAGGGGTAACTTAAAAATGTCAGTCAAGTTTGTTTCTTCCACGAATTTAAATAAATCTCAAATATAAATTAATGGCTTTAGCTGTTACTATAGATATGTATGAAGAAACTGGCCGTAAATGCAGAAAGACAATAAGTTCTGAATTGAAGACATTTTTCTACACTTCACATTGTTTAAAGAAGATTGAATTACAGGAACGATACGGCGTTTTTCATGTTTCTTTTATTCTGACTCGTAAACTTAACAGTGAGTGTTGTTTTCACTGCCATTGTTGAATTTTTGTTTACTTTCACCCCGCGGCCGATAAGCCGAGATTGCCAGCGCAAAGTCAGTCAACAACACATTAAAAGGTCAAAATTATGCACTTGAAATGATTCTATCGGACGGGAATTTTGTGGCATAATCTTGAGGATACAATTCTCTACATTGTGTTTCTATACGGTTCTTTGGAAAAAAATCTTCAGAGCACTTGTTTCTAATCATTCTTCTTCAATCTTGTTACTTTAATTAATTTAAATTTACCTTATAAAATTAGTATTTTTATACCAACTATAATTTAGCTACAGAAAATGATAATTGTCGACGAAAATACACTAAAATTATTACACTAACATAAAGAATGAAGTAATGAATAAAAGGCAAACTCTTTATCCATGGAATTAATTCGGTAATGGGAGAATGACAATAATATTTTCATTAGTACCCTACAATATATCAGCTTCTATTTAAAACTAGTGCAAATTATGTACAAACTAACAGCAAAAATACTTTACGAGTTGACCTAAATACGGGCCATTTTCTTTGACATAATGTTCTTTTTTAAGGGTAAATTTAAATATGGTACTAGTGCAGCCGTATTCAAACGTTGCCTCATTAGCCCGTGCTTGTTACTTTTGTGACTCTCCGAGGATTAACAGTGCTAATGGGTAGCACTAACGATAAAATATGTCAGAACAAAAGTTAGTTTCTGTTTTAATGTTAATAAGAATTTTATTTACTAAATTATTTGCTATTAAAATTATAAAATACAAGAAAGTGTATAAAAGTTTAGAAGAGAAAATATTATTTCCAGTATCTTGTAACAATTTTATCTTGTTTTCTTATTCTTCTTTTTAGCCTTTTTCATACCCACGCTATCCAACATTGTGACATGTAAAATACTTTTTTATAAACATTGATAGACAGAGAATTTTCGTAGAGACCCGATTCTTCTTCGATTAAATGGATAAACTTTATAACTATTGACTAACGACATCCACCTAGGTATCGACCAATTTTATATGAATGTCTGTACCGCGATTCTGTTCAGTCGGTACCAACGAGTATCGAGTGTATGACATTTAAAATGTAATGCAGAAATAGTTCCTACGCTTACCACTAGAGGCGCTGATCAGATTTTCATACACATCTTTTTTGACAGCAAGCCAGTTGTCGATAGTCAATAGTGGTAGAGAATCGTTTTACTGATCAGCGCATTTAGCGGGTCCTAAAAAAGAAATTTCGAAACATTTTAAATGTCATACTCTCGATACTCGATAGTACCAACTACAGAAAATAGCGCTACAATATTATGTCCATGTTACGTCCACAGAAATAGTCCAAAATATAAACATCCTTGGAATTTCGCCAACATTTTAAGCAATATTAAAAAATTGTTGTTGTTCAAAACGATTAGTATTTTGTAAACAAAATTCTAAAAGTCTTACTGGAGCAATTGTCAAGAATATTTTTTTCTGTTGCGAGTGCTGTTGTTGAATGAATCAGAACAATAAATAAACAAATAACAGAAACCAACAAGCATAAACACTGTTTTAAGACCTGCTAATTAGGTATTTAATATATTCATAAATGAATAAACAAATCTTAGTATATTTTCCTATAAATTATAAACCAATCAAATCTTTATTATATTCAGTTATACGCAAATTTAGTTCAGTTTTATACTGACAGTAATTAGCTAAAATACTTTACTGACTAATGACGGCGTTATAAGCAAACGATAAATGCTACGCCGTTGCATATCTCTAATGTACAGCAAAATAAAATTCACAATAAAAGACATTGCCAAAAAGCTAACAAGCCGTCCTTTCTATTCCATCTATACTAATATTATAAAGCTGAAGAGTTTGTTTGTTTGTTTGTTTGTTTATTTGAACGCGCTAATCTCGGAAACTACTGGTCCTATTTGAAAAATTCTTTCAGTGTTAGATAGCCCATGTATCGAGGAAGGCTATAGGCTATATATCATCACGTTACAACCGATAGGAGCAGAGTACCAGTGAAAAATGTTACAAAAACGGGGAAAATTATGATTCTCTTATGTGACGCAAGCGAAGTTGCTCGGGTCAGCTATTCTCAATAAAAGACATTGCCAAAAAGCTAACAAGCCGTCCTTTCTATTCCAGACGACGGATTTCCAGGATAACCTAATACAAGGTTACCGGTCGCTGATTGCGGACATTCAGATACGTACACAGAAGTCCCGGGAGGATATGGACACGCTCGTCTCCCAAATAAAACTACTCATGAAGAACGAGGCCGACAAAGCAATTAACTACATGACCGTTTATCTCGAACAGATCTCTTTGTACTTCCAAGTAAGTTTATACTGTTGTATTTGTGTATACGTAAATAAAAATATAAACAAATAAACATACGTACATAATAACACACATAGATGCGTATATAAACATAAACATAATATATATAAATATCTTAGACACAATATGGGGCTCCAACCGTACATCCTATTATGTAAGTAATAGTACCTATGTATGTACATATGTTTGGAGTTATTGTATTGTATGTTACCTTTTATGTAAGTAAAAATCTCAGTTAAACTCAAACAGTCATCTGATTTTAAACTGAGCAGAGCATGTACTTTAGTAGCAAAACAACAGCCGATATACACACTTTTCACAACATACATGTTATACAGATTTTAAACATACCTACCTATACATTTTGGCTGTTTGAGGGTTCAAGAAGACTGCTTATTTCAATCCCTACACGTGTCTTGTAGTATGTTTTGAGAAAGGTTACTGCAGGTGTTTTATTATATTCTCGGTTTACAGATGAATGGATTTTTATGTCTTGTTATAAAAATATTTATGTTACGTCATATTCATTGAAGGATGGACACCGGAAGAGTAATCGTGCAATATACACCGATTGTATAACACAATGAATGTTTTACAACTACATCAGTATCAAAAATAAGACATCTTTAACATAACAACACGACACAAAATATTTTAACTTTTATGTTGTTCAACATTATTTTGAGATCTTTGTTGGCCGAAATATAACTTTAAATAATTGAGCAAAGTTATTGTTATTATTATAAGTGGATATGAGGGGAAGACGTCTTTTATCTTACGCTAAAATCCCATCAGGGTTTGATAATATCTATCAAGAAAAACCACAAATTAAAAAAAACAAAAAAAAAACATAATTTTTTACCGTCAAACAAAAACAAAACAAAGCGATAGCGAACAAATGTTTGGAAACGAAAAAAAACATTTTTTACTGTCATTCACTACTAAAAATCTTCGACCGAACAACATATCCGATTACAAGATTCATTTCGTTCTCAGGTGATAATACACGACCGTAAGCCTCGGAACGGGACGCACTGCAAAGAGAGCATAGTAAAGCTTCTCGGGGAAAACCTGCAGCTAGCCGACGAGAATGTCACATTGTGCCTCGCCCTCGGCTACCAAAGAGTTCAGAGATTACCCGGTAAGGCTATCAAACTTTATACCCCTGTTGAGAATTCAAAGGATAGAATTCTTTTAAGGCTGCTGATATTACAATGTGTTTATATACAGAAGAGATAGTGACATTTTATAAAGTTGATGGTGTTAATAATAAACAGTTTTTTTTTCGGAACTTCATTTCTACTTATAAACGAGTGACAACAGTTAATAATTCTCTTAACACAGTAGTTTTCATTGTTTAGCTAGTTTGCGCGTTTCCTAGCTTTAAGCAAAATTCCTTTAATAACCTAGTATTAAATAAAATAAATCAAGAAATACTTCAATGTAGATTGTTTTAACTGAATAGACTCCACGTTGAAACAAAATTCCAAAAGGTGCTTACGTTAGTTTTAGTTATAGCGATAGTATATGGTAATGAATTTTATAGACAGATCTTAATTTAGTGTACCAATTCAATCGCATATTTACAATCAACTTGTAATATGCAAATAGTATTTTCAGTTATCCGCTTGCACAGGTATAACAACATCAGATTAACAACTAATCATCAACATACATAATACAGATTAGCAATATCAACAAGCTCTGATTAATCGACTACTAGTAAACAATGTGTGACCGATATATTGACAATGATTATGCTAACATAGACCACGTCCGTTTATAAACGCGAACTATTCTGATGCGGTTGGCTGTTTAACTACGGTTTCCTGTTTGTAGTACGGACTACATGATTTGTGTTACTAGGTTTAGTAGTTGAGGGTCTAAACCTCCTAAACCTAGATTTAAATGCGCCCCTAAACATACAATCTAACAAAGATAAATATTTTTTTAATCTTCTTGAAAAACTCTCTGCGTCTCTAACGCCATCTACATTCAACTTTTGAAAACTTTTAACTTATTTGTAAATTGTTTTATCGGACTCTATCGGAAATATTAAAGTTTTTATAGCTCTACTACAACAATTTTTATTGAAATATTTTGCCAAAAATATGCTACAACTAACACGTTTCACTAAAGAAAACAAAGTCAAAAATTTTAAAAGCAAATAGGGTATCCGAAAACGTGTATTGTTTGGTTAAAATCTAAACTGTTTGCGGACAAACCTCCGGCGTCGCTTCGGCTTTGTCAACCTACATACGTCCGTATTATTTTGGGACGATACTCGGTGTTTATAAGGCCGTATTTCCGTTATACTGACAACACAGGTAGCGTGGAAGATAAACCGTGCAATGAGTAATAACAGCTGGCCAATGTTTATAAGTTAGACTGCTCACTTACGCTGGGTAATTTGCGGTATCATGTTCGGTGAGAACGTATTTTTCAACTAACCACTTCAACAACGTATTATTTTCAATACCGTATGACTATTTTTGCCTCCTCTAAATCTACAAACTAACGTCTGAGTACAAATTAGAACTATAGATGGCGTTATTGTATAATATTGTTATCTGTAAAATTGCTAGACATAATCGTATGTTCACTGAATTTTTGCATAACTTTTGTAGTTTTACCGTGCATATTTCTATCACTGAGGATACTAGCTGACATTTTCATTTCTTTACAATTTTAATCAGAGTTAAAATAACAATATTTCAAAGACCAAAAGATCAGATCAGACAACACAAAGCAGTGACGTCAAAACATTTGTTTCATAGAAAAGTTGAACGTACACTTCGAAACGCTGGACAACTTGAAGAAGTATTCAGCGTCGAAGTTGTTCGAGTGTCAGAAACAGCAGCAGGTCGGCGGCAACTGTTCCCATGAGAGTCAAGACCTCGAGAGGACCGTGGTAAGTGTCTCGTCTTTTGTTCACAACTTCTGAACATGTGTTATTTATTTAATGTTTACTGTTATAACCAGCTGTAGTCGATTTCATAATTGAATGGCTTGGTTTTGTACAATGGTATTTATTTTTTGACAAAGAAAATATATCGATTGTGTCTGTTCTCTAAAGGTTTGTCCCACCCATTATCAATGCAAAAAAGTAGTCTGCCCGTTACTCATAAATGGCCGAACCACTGAAATTATTGAGATGATTGGCATGGCAATAGTTATTACCAGAGAAAAGATAGTAATAATGTAATATAATACTTCTTGAAATACTTTCTATATGAACATGTACAAGACATTAGAATCTCTAAACAGATGATTTTTTTTTTTCAAAGGCCATTGAGTTTTCATATTCTGTAATTCAACAGCCATTACTGTGAAATTAGTAATAACGTCTTGAAATTCAAGCAAAAACCCAAGCCATTGAAATATTCCGTGAACTGCAGCCACTAGTGGCTACTTCAATTACTGGTTTTAATTTGCACAAGCTGTACGCAGAGCTTTTAGTGTCAATATATAAAGTGTGAAACTAGTAGCAGAGATAGTTAGAAGTGCGCTCTCAAGGGGGTAGTTTAGTAAGAACCGGACACTGTTATATATCAAGTTTGTAAACTAGATTTCATGACATGTTTGTGTAAACGTTTAATATATTGAACTAAAGTCACACAGTTGAGCTTACTTTATTACTAAAAAAATCCACGATTATGTCAATTGATGTTCTATAGGTATTCGACATTAAGTTTGCGATTTTAAGACAGCTTAAACAAAACTAGAATAATCACTACTAAATATACTTTTTAGTTTAATATTTAGGAAAATATTATATTAAGTGCTAATCATTGTTGCGCTTTATGCTAGCGTCAGATTTGCCTTGAGATAGTTCGTGATCGAAATCATTGTCATGGCAACGCCACGCGTTGATGCGGGTCCGCTATAATAATATATCTACTCATTAAATAGACGCTGCGTACACAGAAAGGGATACTGTATGTATGTACTAGCATACTGTACATTTATTTTAATAATGACCCGATGTTTTTTCCCTATTACAGTTTCTGTACGAAACATCACCGTTCCCGGTGGTGATGGCAGAGATAGCGATTCACGGCTTCAAAGAGGTGTCGGACCTTAGCGTGTGCCTCAAGGACATCATTTCAAGAATGATGACACACTCTGTCAAGGTCATAGGAGACTTCAACAGATGCATCCACAATATAGAGATGCCCAAACTTAAATATTTACTCAAGTTCATGAAGAAGTATGCTTGATCTAACTCGGGCTTTCAAGGGCTGTCACATCCTAGTTGGTATAAGTCGCTTCAAAATATAAATTCGCAGTTTTCCAAATTAAACTTTGGTGTAGCACTCTCTTTTGCTTTAGATTTAACATTTCATTATTATTTTAATTTACCAAATCGTTCTGTTTTTGATTTTTAGTTGTAATATTGGTTTATGTCAAAATTTAACCAATTTAACAATTTACAATAAAACTCAAGGTTCCTTTTAGTGACAACCCTACGTGTGATTGGACTGAATGTATGTAAATAATTTTAATAACATAAATTTTACGTAATGACATAAAAATATAATGTTATTATGTGTTAGTAATAACAATTTTATCGGAATGTAGTAAAAGATAATTTTATTAATGTAACAACGACAAATGGCTCAAATAAATAAATCTGAATTTTCTTGTATTTTATTGAATAATTTATTTTTGGTAACTATTGAAACGAAATAAATTCACTCATTTTAAATGTGTGTTTTTTTCATTCAATTTTTATTTGAAAATTAAGTCAAGATTCAATTCTCCCAGGGAAATTCCCTACCACTATCAACTATCAAGAAATAATGTTTAAATAAATGCTAACTTAATCTGTATTGTAAGATAATTTTTCTAAGAAAAAAATAAATATCACACTCCCACTACTTAATTACGTCATCTATTATAGAAAATCACACTTCACGCTACTGTATATTACTCAAATAGCATAACCTTTAAAAGGCAATGTACTCTAAAAATACTATTTTAAATCGACTGTAACGTCTGTTCTGAGTGAAAATTCAAAGTTGTTGAAAATTCATGAAAGATTTTCCAACGTGTTACGTCACTACTTCCTTATGCATTGCGTTCTATTCGACTCAATGATTCGATTCATTGAATTTCAGCAAATATGGTGGAAACCACTTCTCTGTGAACTTAAAATGGCGATAAGACGAGAGTACGTATCTTTTATGAGAACAAAGTGATATATCGAATAACAAAACCATTCGTTCAGCCAATTATGTATTCAGGTATTTCAAATTATCTAAGAAACTGTAAAGCAGCTTTACCGAAACGGTCGAAAAGATAATAAGTACGACTATTTGGAATAAATTATGTACTTTTTTCCAATGGTACGATATAAAGGATATTTTGAATTATAAGGTATATATATTTGTGTCATATTATCTATGTCAAATATACATGACTAGCTGACCCGCGCAACTTCGCTTGCATAAGAGAGGATGGGTCAAAATTTTCCCCGTTTTTGTAACATTTTTCACTGGTTCTCTGCTCCTATTAGTAGTAGCGTGATGATATATAGCCTATAACCTTCCTCGATAAATGGACTATCTAACACTAAAAGATTTTTTCAAATCGGACCAGTAGTTCCTGAGATTAGCGCGTTCAAACAAACAAACAAACTCTTCAGCTTTATAATATTAGTATAGATATGTAAAGCAGACTAATACTTTCAAAAACATCCTTTCCTGTGTTCAAAAGCTTTTACTTTGACAAAATACTTTAGAACTATTGAAACTTAACCGTAAGTATCGACAGCGAAGAAATCCTTCTGAGGGTTAACGTTGCTAACGCCATCTATTGCGCTATGTCCGAACTACTAACACCCCAACAGTCCTCCACTGACTTCGAGAGAAAGGCTCTACGTTTGCCACAACCCTTTTTGTATATATATGTCAGAAACAAGCCAGAACAGGGTTTGTTATTTTGATGGTGCTATTAAAATAATCTAATCATGAAACTTATTTAGATTAATTTGAATTTACAATAACTAATGCGGTTTTATGGATAAGAACATACGCACGCTTTTAAAAACTACCTTGCAGTAATAGTAGTCTGAAACAATGAAATCCTAATAAATCAAGGGAAAAGGTAAAATACTCGTTTTTGGCAACATTTATTTACCACTAGCCCAGGAATAATAGAGACAATAAACTGGCAACTTATTTTTGCATTAAAAAGGCCAACAGAGTTTGTCATATCAATGACAATTACACTAGGCATGTGGGAAAGAAGTATACACTATCTAAAGCATTCCCATAGGACTTTGTCAATCACAAATCGTATTAAAACTCTATCTTGTCACTAGAATATAAACCATACTTTCAAACTAATCGATATTTCCACTGTTTATCTGTTGCACTTTATATACTAAATATTTGAACCAAATTTAATGAAATGAACTTATAGCATAGAGATGAATTCAATTCATGACTAAAAATCAAATTAAACTCCTTTTTTCGCCAACTCCTAATTACTTATTATATTTATACAGTGTTTTGACATTCCATTTTGAAACTGTTTATGAGTGAAAAAGGTATAACACAACTAATCAGAGCTAGCACGAAGTTAATTAGTAAGACATTTTAAGTTTTATTGTACCCAAAAAACAACTCTACATCACATTTTGACATACTGCCATATCAAAAATTACGTTCATCTGAATCAGCTGTGCATAGAGAAGATCACTATCAACACAAAAAGGTAACATTTGATATAAAAGGTACCATTCTCACTATTTCAACGTGTTATTTGATGTGAATCCGAACAGAAAACAGTTTTCTACGAAACAGCGATTTGATTTGCACAAGCGGATGTATCTTTTGTATTCTTTCTTAGTATTTTATAGTGATTTATTTGTATCAAAAAGGTTTTGTGATAATAAATGAATCTGACTAAAGACCAAAAACAATACGATAAGACGAAATTTAATAACTAATAAGTAACCTGACTTATTAATCATTGCATTAGTGTGATCTAATGAATGATTAATTTTTCAGTAAGAGTAATAGTTTGGGTTAAAGATTTTAACCAAAAAACTATTAAATGTCACGTTTTTTTGACAATGTTAACTCGGAGTACTAAAAAGGTAAATAAAAAACAGTAAATATCTGATAACATAATAGTAATAACTTTTTTCAGGAAGGACACTTACTCGTAGTTAAATAGTTACACAATATACATTACTCTATTACTAGCTAAACCTATTCACAGCTGCTCAAACGAGTCATTCAATAAACCGCGTTATTTTAAGGCTTCAATTCCTACGTCCAAGAGCGTTCATTTAGAAATCGTCACTTAGTATAAACGATTGGTTGTAAGTGAGTACACGCAAACAAAGAAAACGGAGGAAATGCCTTATTTGACGTAGTTCGTTTCAAAGTAGGTTGATATACCTTAAATTGGTTTATAAATAACCTGCTACTTAGTTTTATTAAACAGTGTTTTGTATGAAAAAGTGTGCTTAAAAACTTAAAACTTGGGAAAAGCGTATAATAATAACTTAAAATCAATCTAAATAAGTAAGTTGGAAGAATATAATACACTAAAATGACATTATTAATTACTCTAAAACTATATTTACTATGATATTATCAATAAAAACAAATCTGTTTGTAAACAAAAACCTTTCCCTAATCTCTAAATACCGTAACAATTAAGTTAATGATTCTAACACTAATTATGCAATCCCATTGAGAGCCTTATCAATCAGCGCCCGAGCACTGTTTATTGATGAGATGACCTTGCAAAATGATGATTACCGCCTAACTCACTCAAATATCCTTAATACTATCGATCCAACTGTTGAATATAACATATTTGTATAAAAAAACATTAAGGAAAGTAAAACTATAACGAAAATATAAACGTTCTTCTAAATCATGAATAAATACATGTATTTATGTAAATATAAACCACTCTTAATAGTGTTTTAAGTACAATGAATTAACATGATGTACGTAAGTAATATAAGCCTTAAATGCACGAGATAACGTCACATGATATCAGCTAGATCTATCGATAATGAGTACATAACGCAATTATCGCAAACTCGAGCTTTCATGCCCGATACTGAAGCACTCGACCGATAGCTATCATATACGAACAACCCCATGTTTACATACTATACATAAATTCACTATTCATAATAAACAAACAATAACGAAATGGACTATATTCTTACGAGTAATAAAAGTCAGACAAGGTGTATTGTTTACGTTTCACCATAAAACAGGCTATAAAACTTCAACACTCACCAAAGTAATAAGAACGTCAGCCGAACAAGGTTGGTACTTCAGTAGCCTGCTAAATCTAAGTGTTCGCTGGGCCATCGTGAGCGGACCCACGGGTCGAGACACGTGGATGAGCGGAGAGGAAGGCGGGCGAGACGGCGGAGTCGACACAGGCGGCACGTTACGACGAACAGTCTCCAAAGGAACAGTCCTGGCCACCAAAGTGTCACTGCCCACAGAATTCACACTGCCACTGAACATGTTCATCAAATCCCCGATAGACCCGCCACCGCTCGAACCACCACCACATCGCAACTTGTCCAAATCCGTCAAACTCGACCCACGACGAACTCGAAGCCGCGAACCGCTCGTATTCGAACGGTTCTGGTATCCAGTCCCTTGATCCCGGCGGACATCAGCCTCGCTGATCGCCTGACCTTTCCTACTTCGGAACATAATGTAAATGCTACACCACACATGAACGTCTACAATAACACTGAGCGTTAACACCTGAGCGCGAAGAATTTGCATACAAACGAGTGATAGGTGCGATATCAATAGGGCCACGGTCGCCCGCAGGATGTCGCTATCGCGTCCTCGCGAGTTTCCGCCGCCATCGCTTGCGCAATATTTCCATACCCCGATCACACTTTCGAATTTCTTCTGATTTTTATTAAGGGGTGCGTACGCAACAAAGTCTGTTAACGGACTGAGCGGGATCGCGTAGTTTCGTATGTGCGTATGTATGGAGCAACCGAGCTGAACTAATGAGGTGATCGGGTTCAAAGGCGTCAGGGGTCTCTGCAGGCGGCCATGCCACTGCGCTAATAGCCATCAGATCCAAGAAATAAAAGCATCTGATCCAAAACAATAAAAAATCGTTAGATACCCGTTGTATATAAAAAGTAAGAGTGCTACCTATATTAACTCGAGAAGCCCTTTCTCGATCAGCCGGAGGCGGAATTGAACAAGGGAAAAATGTATTGTATTTTCAAAAGGTTCCGTTCCTATAGTGTTGATATTCTTTTAGTAACTGAGCCGCTTTTGTTATTAGAAAATGAAATACATAATAATTAATGAGTTTATTTATTTTGGATCCCTTTGAAGCTCACCTTTAGCAAAGTTGTTAAGTAAGTAATAATAACGTCAAAATTACGAAAAGCTATTATTGTTAGATAGAAGTTGTGAGTTATACGTACAACAGGTGTCAGAAATAGATGGAAATAATTAGAACGTGGGATCCTTCGTCGCTCGTCAACGTCTTTTGAAAAGAACAATAATATTCCGTCGGCAATTCTGTGTAGGTCCTTCATGTCTCGCGACAGTCGGAAACAGATATACACATAAAGAGGTGGAGATTTTGTGAGGTAACATATTACATCGACTTGATTTCCCTGTGACATTTATCTATGAATAGTTCTGCGTTAGATCAAATAGTGTGGATGACACTGATATTATAAGCCCAATATTACGTATCCAACAGTCTTGTGCTTCCCAAAATAAACCAGTATATGTCTAAAAAGTCACCTATTTACAGAAAACAGGTTATCGACATCGTGGATAGTTTGTCCACATAACTATACATTTTTCAATAACTAATAAACTGGAAATTTTCACTTAACCGAATGAATGGGATTAATTTAGTAGATATAAAGCGTAATGAAGTGTTATTTTACGAGTGTAGTCGGAACGTTCAATCAATTACCTCAAGTTGAGGCGCACAATGAAACAGCCTTTGTATAAATCACTGAATATAACAACACCATGTATAAGTGTAATAGATACAGGAGGTTGATTTTTAGTCTAAGTTAAACTATTAAAGAAATTGATTTTGTATGTTTTTAAGGGACAAAACACAACATTTTGTTAGTATATATGATTTTCGAGCATAATAATATTATGTGCTCTTTGCCTTTCCAAATATGTGAAAATGAAGCTTCGAAGGCTTCCGGGGTCCGAGGGATAAATCAATGTCTTCTTGAAATTGGATACATCCGATTACTGATGTTACAGGACCATTAAATAGATACAGGTCTACTTCTAAGAAACACAGTCCCAAGTGAGTTTCATGTGACCCGAATCGTGTAGAGAGCGTATCAGTAAAGTTAAAATCCAGACAGATTCGTTTGTTTAATATAACGGTGTGTAGACTGCTTGAAATTATTCAAGACTTGTAGCATAAATATTGATAGGTTTTCTTGGATCTTGAAGTATTTTTATTAACTTTCTGACGTCATAATATTTTAAGTCATGCCATTTTTGTGCTGGTTTTATTATGGCGTGGGTTGTCCATCGTAACATAACTTAATCGAGGCATATTTTAAATTCTTAACAGCACAGTATCTATCATCAAAAGACACGATTTGTCAAAGAAAGTTAAATATTTTTCATTTAGTTTTTTTTTTCTAAAATTAAATAAAATACTTTTTAAAAGAATAGCAATTCCATCGCCTGAAACAGTTTTTGTCATCGAAATATTAGACATTGAACTCTCCGTCTGAAGTAACAATTAATTCAATTAGGTACATAAGCATCATACTTGATTACAACACTTCTGTAGACAGCTACACGATTGTCGTGACCACCCATCCATCCACGTGTAATTAATTATTCGACACAGGAAAGCCCGCTTCATAAAAAACAAAACTTTTACTTAAATATCAAGTTGACAATAAGTAATATCGAAGAAACTGTTTTGATTTAATTTCGTGATGGAAAATTACTTTAGCCTCAAGCGAGTTAAAGAAATTAGATCTTATTTACAATAACCACGAAAAAAAAACAATGAGTATTTCTTAGAAAATCTTTAGAAAATGTGCGCGTATAAAGAGCGTGCTACACTCTCTGCCTTCTTCATAAAACTTATATGTATATTTTAAAGTCTACGACTATGCAAGCATAAAGTGCAGTAGCAGTGATCTACACTGGCCTAAAAAGCGGACAATCTTTTGCGAAACAGTTTCTATACAGTCTTTATTCATACATAAAATACGCACAATATAAAATAAGTTCATACTGAACGTATTAAACGGGTAATTGTGATGCAAATCCTCTCAGGTTTCCCACAAGGGGTATAGAAAGTGGGTCAATTAAAACTAACTTGAGTCCACTGATGTTTGCACTGCATAATCTGAGTTTCAAACTTGGATTATAAAGATATTTGTACACTCAACGCAGCGGTATAAAAGCGATAATCACTGGATGTGTGAATATGGACAATTAGTAAGACTTGGCAGTTTATATCATACTTAAATTACAATACTAGTACTACGAACGAGAGCATTTGGATATAACTTATACGTTTATAGGTAGTTCCCATACCAAGGTACGAACAACAATGGTAAATCCAGAACACGTAATGTCGACTTCTATTTAATTATAACGATGTATCTCACAGATGGGAAATGGTAGTTTACATGGGTTCACTAACTCAGACGAGGTACCAGATTGGGACCACTGGACTGATAACGTATTAAACAATAATGTAATGTCTCTTTAATTCGTAATCGGCGTCATACATACAATTCCATACTTTCACCACTCTGAGATATCAGTTTTTCAACGTGAATGACCTACAAACCCAATAAACGACGTGTGTTAAAACCTTTAACATGATATTTCCTGTTAAAAGGACCTACTTCGAAGGACTATTAATACACTTTGTGGTTTTAACGATTCCGTGAAGTGGAGCCGTTAATGTTCAGATTGTTTGATATGTTCAAGAAAATTTGTTTTTGTTACATTTCCCTATAAACTTTATCAACTCCTTTAAGTTATTCTAACAATGCTTATTCAGAGTAATTTGAAAGTTGAATTTTAATATAATATTATTATTTACTCCTTGGAAAATAAACAAACAGAAAAAAAACCCGAGTAACATTTCGTTCAACTTATTACCAAGCTTATTGTTCGTAATCAAGGTCACAGTGTAGGTCAGTCGAAGGCCACACAGAACAGCACTTTGCCATTTTCACACAGAGTGTTAGGTGCCTACTTCTCCACGGGATATAGAGTATTACACTGTTGCTATATGCGTTTGTCTTGTAACTCCAACTACTAGGTTTTGCAATTGCAGTGGAATTGGAATTTCTAGTTTCGGTTGTAAAACGGATAATCTCGGGTATAGAGTTTAAATTCCTATACGCAAATGAGGAACATTATGTGATCAGTCGGATTTTACAAAGTTATACCAAAAATTGTTATTGTAACAAATCTTAACCAATATTCTACAAGACTTGGCTTTGATATTTCAATGTTTGTTCTTAAATGTAGATATCACAATTTATAATAACGGTAAACTAACGCTCTTAGCTCATTTATTAGTTTGAAAACGCATAATTAAATATATCAAAGCAAGTATCCAAGTAAATATAAAACATTATCCCTTCAAAATAACAAAAAGATATTCCAATCTATTGAATCATAATAAAATTTGTCCCTCCAAAACCGTTTTAACAATCCAGATAAACCGAACCTTTTCCCCAAGAAACAAACATATTGAACGTAGATAAATTTCATTTCCTCATCCGAAACCAATAACATAGTAGCCCCATGACATAAATCAATAATACTATTACTATCATTTCTCCATTAAAGGTTTGGCAACCTCAATTGTGTAGACAAGTTAATTAGTGTGGCCATTAAATCGTCAGTGAGCCTATGAAACAGCAGGAGATCCCTCCTGTAGGGCTAGACGCTCTTACTAGAGAATGTTCGGCACTTATCGCGGTAATAAATAGGACGAGAATTCGGTGGTGTCCTTATAACGGTCGATAATGTTTGTTATAGAAAGGGTTGAGGTTGGTAGTTATTTCGTATTATGTAAGAAATGTGTGTATGTTGATGATATGGATGATGCCTTATAGTTGTAAACGTTAAATAAGTATGAAGTTCAAAAGTTTTAAGTTCCCGAATCGCAAAGTTAAAAAAATATATTTCGTAGTCTTTTTATTACAGATGCGTATTAAAACATTACACATTAACTTTTGATATAAATACCGTAAATAAAAGTCATAGAATATAATTTTTTGAGTTGTTAAAGGATTGTAAATTGCTAACGAAATCTTTGATACATAGTCAGAGAATACGTGACACAGAAATGTGGACATCCTTATCGATCTGAAAACGTCATTGCCGTCGAAGTACATTTAAATTCATTTGTTTATCTATAATAGTTTCACTTCACTTACATACTAATTATTTTGCACTTTTTGCTCGTAACCGTATTTACCATACCTAAATAGAATATTCTTTAAAATTTGTTTTTCTTCACGTATTTCGAATTTATTAAACTGGGACAATGTAACGTTGAACTCAAATTTAATCTGCCCGTATAATTATTCAATTAATTCTGAAATTGACATCGTTGATAAGACTTACCTGGTCCAATGACTGCTGTTTTAATTCTCCATCAACGAAATAATGTAAACAATATGAACAGTAAAAATCATTATTAATCAAAGGCGAAAGATGCAGGTGTTTTTTTATATAAAAACGCAACATAACATAACTAAAGATAAAAATAACGGAAACACAAACAAAAATAAAAAAAATTGGTAAAAAAAGGACATCAAATTTAACAAAAAAATATATAACTTTTGAATTTACGAATAAAATAACAAAACAAAATAAATCAAAAGTGTACGTAAACAAAAATGACAACCAACAATTTTAAATAAAAGTTAGAATAATAAATAATAAAATATATTTTCCCGCATCCATCGTCAAAAATCGAAAAATTACTCACGTTCAGCTGCATCACGATCTTATTGTACGCCCGATGCCACCGCTGTTTCGGCGTCAGTTTCGGCTGCTCCGGCTGATATTCCACCGTATCTTCATCAGCTCGTTCCTGCTCATCAGATTCTCTAAACACACTATCTTCTTCAGGATACTGTTCATCAGACTCTTGGAACTGTTCCTGATCTTCATCGAATTTCTCTCTCTCCTCTCTAAACGTATCCTCCTGGTCTTGCATATCATAAGTATCATCGTCATCACGGTATTCCTCGACCTGGTCATCGTAACCTTCAGCTTCGTTGAAGGCATCACTCTCGTCCGGCACTTCGTGGTACGTAGTGCGTTCGTCTTGGAACGTGACTTTTGATTTGTCTGTGATTGGTTCTGCGGAAATAAACAGGCATTAGAACATAAGTAGATTTGTAGGTTACATTAGTTTCAATATCATCCATCAATTATCGTAAAAGACTATGTTTTCGTACAAAAATTATTATAGAATTTTTAAAATACCATGATAAAGAACTATTGTATTGAATCAATATTCTTTACCTTCTTGTGTTGTCGGCACTGCAAGTTTCTCTTCAGGATGAAAAGAACTTTGCGAGGTTCTACGATCAACAATCGACGGCGTTTGACTGTGATAGCTGTCTACCGAAGGCTTCCTCATTTGAGGCACAGTCCTTGTCGGCGATGCCTGTTTCTGCAAACTAGGGCTCGGCACCTCCGACAAACGCCTCTCCTCGGGGACTTCTTCGAGAATGGTATCATGATATTCATCGTCACGATACCTGTCCAAAGACGTCCTATCGCGGTCTATTGTTTGATCGTATTCAGTCTTATGATACTCGTCCTCGTAGGCACTTTCGTCGAAACTCGACTGGGGTAAATCTTCGGGTGCGTCTGGCAACGTCCGCGTGCGACGCACCGAAGGTCTCTGGATGGACTCCTGTCTCCTCAGAGATGGAGTCCGCGGTAAGGTTACGGGCGCTGATGTGGTCACAGTTGACACTGGCACTGATGGCAATTCTTCTGGGACGGATGCTGTTGTAACAGTACTCGTGAACGGTGTTACCGGGGCTACGGATGAAATGAACTGGCTTGTCGGAGCGGTGGTCACTGGCGCCGCATGAGGCGGCTGGCTAACCGCCGGGGCAGCGACCGCCGCTGCGGCTGCGCCGAAGAAACTTCCAAGCTTCTTTGCACCGCCTACCATTAATGAACCAAAAGTAGCAGCACCAGTAAGAACAGTAGTTTGCAGTTGTTGCGCAGGTTGTTGCTGTTGTTGTTGTTGTTGCTGCTTAGCTTGTTGTTGTTGCTGCTGTAGTTGAAGCTGCTGCTGTTGCTGTTGTTGCTGGAATTGCAACTGCTGCGCTTTTTGCTGCTGTTGCTGTTGATACTGTTGCTGCTGTAGAAACTCTTGGTCTTGTTGATACTGCTGATCATGTTGATACTGTTGATCTTGCTGATATTGCTGCTCTTGATATTGCGACTGATATTGTTGATCTTGTTGATACTGATCCTGTTGTTGAAGCTTTTGGTCTTCTTGATACTGTGTCTCATACTGATCTTGATACTGATAATCCTGCTGTTCATACTGTTTATCCTGATACTGGCTTTCCTCCTGATATTGCTGGTCTTGTTGATCATACTGATATTGTTGATCGTCGTATTGTAAATCATACTGTTGGTAATTCTTATCATACTGTTGACTGTCCTGGTACAATTCTTGCTGACTTGTAACAGGCGGTTGAGGTAAATACGACGCTATCGTTGATGGCACAGATTTAGGTATTAACGAATCAATCTCACTAGTAGCAGGATATGTGAACTGCGAAATCGTCTCTGTTTCGTTCCATGATGTCTTTTGAGCTGTAAAATGACAGAAAACACTCACTATAGTATATGAAAACTCTTCACAAATATATTGAAATATACGACTAGTCATGTCTAAAGTGTATAAAAAACTAATGTAAATAATAAATCTGTCCTTTGCACCGGATGTTTTTATCACTCGTGTAACGACATTATTTTGATTGAATCATGTCTGTGTTACATCGATAATGACCTTAACATTATTAGAATATCAGGAATGTCAGCTATTTATAGGAATTTGACTGCCTCCGTGGCGCAGTGGTTTAGGTCGCCACGCCGATACCACTGCAACGGGAGGTCGTGGGTTCGATTCCCACACGGGACAATTATTTGTGCGATCCACAAATAATTGTTTCGGGTCTGGTTGTGCTTTGTGTCCGTTGTTTGTATGTTTGTAAAAGTCCCCGCGACACAAGAGCAATTCTTAGTGCGGGAGTTGTCTTTTTAAAAAAAAAATAAAAAAAAAAAATAAATAAATAGTTGTTTAGAATCCTTTGACCAAATTTATTTATGAACGTAACAATTTTTTATACTTTTAGTTGACGTAAAGTTTACTAACCAGCGGCAGGCGGAGTAGCGTGTGGAGTTTCATCGAAGAAAGGTTGCATCCCATCCTCATCGTAACTACTGCAACAATAAAAAATCGAGATTAATTTACTGTAAGTAAACTAAAAAAATTACAACAGTGACGTCACAAGATAGCAAATTCGTTCGTTCATGGTAAAACATTGTTTCTGTATGAGAAAATACGGCTAATAAGTGTTACATACCTTGTATTATAATTAGTCTCTGGATACTGTTCAGTGGCAGTGGTTGTAAAGTCTTGCTGGTACCCGTAGCTATCGTAACCATAACTCACGTCTGGTATCATTTTCTCGGGTTCTGTGAAATAGGTCAAGTTATATTAGATGAGTTGTAAGTTATAGAGACCGTTTCCTCCAACAATTAATAGGGAAAAGGTAGTCACTTCTTTACAATATTTTATCAGAGCAGATTATTTTAACAGATAGGGTAGAGTATGTATATAACTTTGGAACTTATGGGTCGCGACCTAGTTATAAACCAAGAAGAGTAGTGATATTCGTTCGTAAAGCAATAATTTTCCATAAATAAATAAGTTACAGACACAGAACGCTCACCGGGTACGTAAGGCACGTGCGTAGCTAAAAGCGTGGAGGCGGAGGGGGCGCGGTGATGTCGCGTGAGCGGCGCTGGCGCTTGTGACGTCATCGGCGCCTGTGACGTCAGCGTCGCGAACGTCGACGTCATCGCGGAGTACGAGGACGACAGCGGGGCCAGCGGCGCGGGGGGAGGGAGCGGGAGGCGGCGCCCGCGCGCGCCTCGAAGCGAGCCACTGTCGCCAGAGGGCGGCACGGGGAGCGCCCGACCGCGTTTTGGTGTTGATGATGGCGTCGCTGCAAATTGTGACGTCATACTTTGCATAAGCTTTTCACTGTAGCAGAGCTGCGCTAGCTCGCAGCGGTAACACTTTTAAGCTCAACTTGTACTTAATAGGTACAAATATTCAAGGAACAAGCAGTGTTCCCTTTTTATTGTCCCATGGAGCAGCATATTCTCCTTCCAAGTTTCATTGTTTTAATTTACTTTCTTTAGCTTAAGATCATAAATTATGTAAATACCTGGAAGACTGGCCGCAGTACGTCGCGGCCGCGGTCTGTACGGCGCCATCTCATTGTAATCCGAGTACCGTGACGACGGCACCAACTGAAATAAAACATTTAATTACTTGATTGCAGATATGACACTAAAACACACACAATTTCTTGGGTTACAGCATGAAGAGGTTTACGAATTGCAGAATGAAGAAACGTTTATTTGTAGTTATGAATGTCCTAAAATGTATTAGTAAACAACAGAACACATGTACCATAAATTACCCGCATTGAAACTTGAAAGTCTTCATAACAAACTTTTTCACTGAAAATGACAACAGGTGGCGCTGTATAGGGAAAACATTACCACGTGTTAAGGGTAGCTTAGAATATCGAATACTCTCCAATAGATGGCGCTGATTTAAGTTTTTGCTTAACCAGACTATACTGATAAAAATATGAGTGAAAAATTACCATCTAAGCTTCACTTCTAAATAAATATCTGACTTCAATAAATTAACTATTCAATTCAGTTACTGCCTGCAAGGCTTAATTTCTCTAGTCTGATTATTTAATTGACTTTGCCAACGAATAAAAACCATTAATAATCATTAGCTTTTGCGATTTGCACACAAAAGCTTATTTGTCCCAAATTTTGCATTTTATCCCAAGATAATATCTCATAATTTATTCACTCAATAATTTTTGTATAATCTATTTGCGACCTTCTCAAACTTCATCCAGCTACGCAAAAGCTAATTTGCACATAATATGTTGAGCTGGTAGATGTAGGTAGTACCTTCCAAATGGTGGAAGCTTTCCCTAACTTATCTTCCTACATAAAAACTTGCAGTTCTGATTCTCATTTTATAATAGCATAAAATTCCCGATTCTTACCGGCTTAGGCGGCACTTGCGGCAGCTGCACAACGGACGAGCGTCTCTTGTTGACGATGTTCTCATACTCAGTAGGTGTGAGTCCATAGCCGTCATCATAGAAGTACTGCCCGCCGCTGTCCCACTGGCGCGAGTCGTCGCCTACGTACGACGTTTGATACGGGTAGCTGCTCGAGTCGAAGTACTCCTCGTAACTCGCTTGCTGGGATATATGTGCGTGGTCCCTGTAAGAATATATGAAATTATTTATCTTAGACAGTCCCTAAACTCTTATATTAGGTATTGTCCTATTAAAAGTTTGGCATTAAAAATTTACTTGAAAAAATATCGTCCTTTCAGATTATCTACGGCAGAATCGTTTGTAAAGGTACTAATCAAATACTAATTTATTTTAGAATCGCGCTCGTCCGAGGCTTGTAAGTCAGTCTGCAATACACTAATTTGTGCTCGGCCTATGTTCTGCTAGCTCCTCGAGCATATACTTACCTTAATGTTTTCTTTAAAGAAGTAATTTATAAGAGCACATAACTTTGATTTGAGCTAGCTGTTCTAGTGCAGAATAGGTGCTACGAATAAACAATATTGTAGTTACACATTTTTTTATAAAACACATACTTATCTTTGCAATAAACAATAGCTACATAACTGATCACAGTACCGTACATGTATGCTACATGACATGGCGTAAACATTCTATTTTCTTTCAATAAGGAAAACCTTATATTTTCCAAGAAACACCAATATTCTTACACTAGGAAAATCAATCATATTTAAGGGGAATATTGTTCTACGAATTGAGTGGATAGTGAAAACGTATTTCTGAGAACATTAGGTCGGGGAAAAAGTCTTTTCGCATTATAGTATGTATGAACTTGTAATAAAATCTTTTGTCTGTACAAAAAAGCTCGATATTTGGGTACCTCACGAGCTTTTTTGTACAGAGAAAAGATTTTATTACAAGTTCAGACGAGCACGAGCACTGAAAGAAACCTAATGAACCGTATACTCATTTGTGATTATTGAAGCCAAAGAGATTTTATTACAAGTTCATACATACTACAATGCGGAAAGACTTTTTCCCCGGCCTAATATACATATCTATTCGTTTATTCGTACCTTATATGCGTGGAGGCGGCGTATGTTTCGTACCCGTAGGCTATATTGTCGTCGTACAGCGTATTCTGTCGCTCCAGACTCGGCCGCCGCTGATCCTCTGCAATCAGAAGATTTTAATTACAATTAATAGTAAAATAAACTTAGAAAATAAAGCTTGTAGATTCAAAAGTAGCGTAACGTTACTTTTTATTTTATTTTAATATTTATTTATTTAAAGAAATAGTTCGTTAGCCTGGCTACAATAATTCAAGAGCGTTCTAAAATATTTTTTTTTAATATCCATAGTTCAAATAGTAAGAAAACCGCCACCATCACCTGAATTTGATAAATGAGACTCTGATTGATATAAACAAGAGCTTGAAAGTGATAAAAACCCAGAAAGATTACAAAAGTATTGTTTTGTTATAGTAAATAATGTTAAATATCAGTGGTCTCATCCTACCCGCGGACTGCCAGTCTGCTGCCGTTCGCCATGATATCGCTGACTCTATACTCGCTTGTGCGTGCAACTGTGACCACGTCTCTATCCTGAAATAACAACATAAAAATATGTTATTGCAGTAGTCTTATAGAAGAAAACTGAAGACCTAATTTGTTTTAAAATATATTTAAGAATAACGCAACAGTAATGGACTTTCATGGGCAGCTTTCAAAATGTCAGACAATCAGAAATTAGGGACTTAAAAGTCAACATTGAATACGTTTTTACGGACTTGCATTACTAAACTGCAAAGAAAATATTAAGTAACACATAATATAGTTACTATACAATAATAAATAATTATAAGTTTCTATAAATATTTACCTATTCGTCCTCGGCTGACTGTTGTAATAAAGCGGATCGGTGTCGCCGTGTATGTGGTACTCATCCCTCTCATACGAATTCTCACGTGAAACCTCCAACGATCTCTGTAAATACATAAAAAATATACATTTCATTATAAGTCACTCAAAAAGCATACTAAATATCAATAAACTCGATTGTGAAAGCGGCTCTACCAGGAAAAACATAACCTTCCTCGTGGTTCTATAATATTATCCTAACAAATTATATTCCTAATGGTTTAACAGTTTTCTTTTTTAGGAGAGAGAAGAATAACCATCAAACATACTTTTGAAATTAATATTGTACGATGACAAAAATTTTATAAACATTATAATAACAATTTAATTGATTATTGATTTAATCGCATTAATCGTCATCACATTATTGTATTGTAATTTTAATTGGAATCAAATTGGAAAATTAAAAATCTAATCATCGGGAATTAATAAAGCGATATATAAATTCCATTCACCGATGCTGTCTAAATAGAAACTTAGCATAGAGATAAATAATTGCTTTTCTCGAAAACCAAAAAGCACAGTTCTGTATTTCCAAAAGGGGTCTTTTAAAGCAAGATCTAGTATTCCCCTTAGAAGCAAACGTAGGATTTACGATCCTAGTAAAGTAGCCTGTCCTATGTATCTCAGAGTTTTCGTGACTAGATCTTAAGAGTCTTTTGGGTACAGTAAGTTTGGCAATAATATTTCATTTTGCGTTTTGCAAAGTTAAAACCACTGAGAATGACATTGTGTTTTACGCTTTACAATACATTCCATTTAATGCTAGGCAAAAACATTCCTAAGCATACAATTTTTTTTAATACAAATATTTCGTTTTACTACAAGTTTCGGACCTACACAAAACATGTTACACTTTGTTGGCTGTTGTTGATTTGTATAACAACAACTTAAACTTAAGTTTTGCTCATACCTCACTTGTGACCATATTGACAAAATCGCCTATTGTTCTGAGAAAATATTCATAATGATTAGTTACCTGTGGTGTGTGCATCTGATGAGCGGCATTTCGGAACTGTGACGCGCTGCAGTTGGGATGCTGCCCCACCGGGTAGTTGAGGTCCGACGTGTAGTCCGAGTCCTCTGAATAACCTGCTGTGATATATATCAGAGAGTTAATAAGAGCATTGATAGAAAATGTTTAAAAAGATCTTGAAGCAAGACATTGGACGTGAATTTGGACCTAGTAGTATTCAGTTTATCTAGTAATTGTACTGCTAACGTAATGTATTGCGCATCGCAATATCCATTTTCAACAAAGACTATATAGGTGATCCTAGCTTCTATACGAAATACTTCTGTAATCAATTCCTAGCATTATTTGTCTTTTTGCAACTGTAAAGAGTTTCTAACTAATGATAAAAAAACATAACTTTTTAGCGTAAAAATGGTATTCCGACCACAGGAAATAACCATGACAAACCTGCGGGTAGAATTGGTAATAGTTTCATACATGTACGTGTCAACCGACGCCGGTTACAGCTTAACTTGCCAGTGGCGGTCACCGCAAAGCCAATTGTCACGCCAATTACGTAGCGATAGATACAAAGACCGATTGAGTTATTGCAGGCGAAATTAGCTTGATGCAAAACATAAACGCTCTATTCGTTACTAACAAATAATTACGATAAACAATCCCATCTGCGGAAACTTTTAATAATAAATAATATAATATAAGGCTTAGATTACAGACATTCTATTTTACCCATTTTATCATATTTATATGCTGTTTGTTTCTCAAAATTTAAAGAAGTATAATAGCATAATCAACTGCTCATAACATTCACTAAGAAGTTTAACCAAATTAGAATAAGTATAATACCTATAATATTATAATCTCCTCTCTTATCCTCTCTCATATCTCAATCTTTAACTATTATATGTGCCAAACAAAATAAAATGCCTTATTACACACATACTTTTATATATAACTCAAAACTTAATCTTTTAGTTGCTCAGAATGTAAGAACATCAAATATTTCGAAACAAACATAGTCGTAGGTAGATATCATCACACCATAACTTTAATGATCATTTTGTTTATACAACTCACAATAAAAAGCAATGGTTATAACTTTAACAATCGTATTCATGCAGATGTATAAATAAATTGGTTTCATTCAGCAATTCAACTGATCGGATTTATTCCTGGTCGGACGACACGGACGGGTTAAGCCGACAATCCCGGTTCAACCAATAATTGATGATTTTAATCTTTTACACACATGTCCGAAACATCACGGACATTGTGAATTAATCTACAAACGATGTAGCTATCGACAAATGTTTTATTGTTAATCTAGATTTAGTACAAGGCTTTTGTTTAAGAGATATACTACGCCTGAATATTATTACATCTACAATTTCGTTGTTAATTGAAAATAAGCTTATGCCGCAAATACATTTAATAATGTAATGGTTTTCTACCTTGAGCTAGGATGATAAAATTAGTTCAGCGATCGAAAACTCCAGTACGAAAGGGATCCAGAGTTATCTCATAGTTTCATTCTGTATGTGTATTTTCAGAATTGCAAACTTATAAAGTTATATTTAGCTATTAAATCACCCTTTTCATAAAAATATAAACTCAAAGCAAAACACAAGTCAATTTATGTTTTGTCAACGTCACTGTCAATTAGTTTGAAACTACCTGTCAATAAAAAAGGAATGACATATTTATGATATAAAAAATTTCATAACTGTAAACCTTTTTGGGAAAAACAATCTCTTGTAATTTCAATACCGATGACCGATTAATTCGTCTGGCAACTCTGAAAATGTCGGAATAACAACAGAAAAAAAAAGAAAATGGTTCACTCATCCCAACTTACACTACCTACTTTTCTGAATAAAGTAGTATACCTATAATATAAGGTTTTAATATGTTGGTGTTAGAACGAGAAGTGTTTACTTACAGTGTGCAATATGGTACTGCATTTGTCGGCGCGCCTGTTCGTCCCTTTCAGCATGCAATGTACCGTTGAGCAAATCCAGCTTGCGCTGCAGATCCGCACCACCGGTGCCCTCCGCGTCTGAAAACAATAAACACAGCCTTTAAACATCGTAATACGGACAACTTGTATTATGGGACTGAGAAATAACATCAAAAATCTCTCTTATATGCAAACATTATAACCACACCTTTTTTCCAAAGGGTGAGGCGGAGAAGAAAACGTTACTTTAATTACTAAATAAAAGTTTGTAAGTACGAACAAGTAATGTATTAAAATAAAAAATAAACTGATGATAACCATAACTCTCGAGTTATCGTTATCATCATGTGATCTATATATTCAAGTGCATTTGCTGATCGTATACTCTTGTCGTAGTTACTCTTGCATATTATTTTATTACGAAGCTTACTTAGCAACCTTTACGAAAATAAACACATTTTTATATCTAAGTATATCTGTCGATGTCCCAACAACTTAGCAATACTCATAAGTTGAACAAACTTGTGCAAATATTGGTAAATACCGTCGATATCGACGTCGTTTGCCGATACATTATTATAGCAGTTATGTTTCTTCCCTCTGATAACGTACCTTCATATCTTTAATGATTTTAAAACGGCATCAGTACCTACCTCACAATTTCAAGCAAATGATATTATCAGTTACTCAAAGATGCGTATTTGATTTTTTACATGTTACAAACAAACCCTTGTTTTTTTTTGTGCGCTTATAGAGTCATATGTAAAGTTTATTTATTGTGATTGGACAACTGAAGGTTATCTGATTTCAAAATGGAAGAGCTGCACTACCATAGTACAAGCTAAAACCAAACACCTGATAAACTTACTTAGGCCCGATTTCACCACTTCATTAGAAGTGGTGAAATCGGGAAACCTCATAAGCAACTTGATAGTATAAGTATTAACTTATACTATCAAATTGCTTATGAGGTGCAAAGTTGAAAGATGTTACATAAACCGTGGAGCTGGTCATTATTTACACCTAAATACTAACATCGAAGAGACAAGAAATATAGTGTTTATTCCAGAAACCGTACAAATAAACAAGCTCGTGCAATAAATATACTACCGTTATTGCATCACACATCCATGACGTTGACAACAGCCTTCGTCACAGCCATCGCAAAGTCATTTAACCCCAATCATGGGTTCCCACTTAATACTGAGCGACCCAATTTCTTAGATTAAATTTATTTCCCAGCGGCACTAACTCTCTCAGATGTCATTAGCAACCTGAATTAGTGGCGTAATTGTTAATTAATGCTTATGGAGTGTTAATAGCGCGATAGTTTTTTTGTTAGACGTTATTTTGTTGGTGAGAATGGCCGTAAATAAGATAAATAAAAGTTTTAAATTTCATTTTAGTGGGGTTTCATGTAGGTCCGTGTTTTTGTTACATTTAAACAAAGATGGCTTCCTGTACCTCGATTCTGTACATTCGATACTAACGTCACGCTATCGAATACCATACATTGCTATCGAGCTACTCGTTAGAAAACCGGCAGCAATCCGGCAGAGAATCGCGACCTATCGAGTATCGAAAACTTGACATTTAAAGTGAGAAAAAGATTCGTTCTGAAAATTTGTTCTTTAAATTAAATCTTATGGTAATAATTGTGTATTAACTAATTTGAAATATATTATAAAGTGGATAAAAAATAATCATGAAAGGTATTATTCTCATAAATAATAATTATAGTCTACTTTAAACGGTACTAGTAAAAATAAATCAATAATATAAATATCATAATTAATGTTGTTCAACGAAACATTATCAACACCGAAAAAGAATCAACGTCTTTTTTTTTTCTACGTTGAAGCAGGCAAAGGAGACAATACCTTTTCAGCCTTGTTGGCCTCGTCTTCCTAAAATTATCTAATATAGAATATTTAAATAATTTATTAAAATTAAAAATGGAAAGAACATTTTATTTCGAAATTCGAATTTCGAATTGCCCCTAAGTGCGCTCCAGCTAAAAAAAATAATTTATTTTATTTTATTTTATTTTAATGTTTGGTGGAAAATGGCGCCATTGAAGAACATAATTGTTGCGAAAATCCGCTAGGGGCGCTGATCAATTTTTCATACAAAATTTTTCGATAGCGAGTCGGTAGTCGATACTCGATAGTTGTACAGAATCGCGGTACTGCTACCTGTTACTTTAGTATACTAAATAGGGAATGGTTGTGTATAAAATCATAAGGATGCAACACATAATGACATAAATTAGGTAATTTTATTACTAGGATATCTGTAAAAAGACTCCTAACTTTTTACGGCGAAATGGTCTATAGCTAGAATTGAACGTAGCATGAAAACCGCTTACTATTGTTCGATACATTTGAAGTAATTTTACCGCGAAGAAATTACTCATAACATTAATGTTTACACGTTTCCAATAACTAGTAAATATTTGTTGTGAAAATACTGCGAACTCATATTGTTTGACTTGTCGTGACCCCAGGTTTTGGTCAATGTACTCTAACAAAAGACTTGGCATCGAATACCGTAAACTTAAAATACAATTTTACTTCGCCGAAATCGTTTTCAACAAAACAAGATAAATACAACATTTTCTAATATATTAAGCTGCATACTAAATCATTTTGAATCAAATGCTTGGTAAGATTTTATCGGGGTTCATTTCAGTTCACACAATTTCCGCTGATTTGAACATTAGACATGAACATTATTCGTACAAGCTGCAAGTCGCTTAGAAATTTAAATAAATTGCGATATAATCTTTAATTATGAGTCCAGCGATATTAAAAGTAATTTACAGCGGTAAGTTAAAAAGAAAAACATTTGGAAAGTAAATTTTTAGTTTGATTTTATGGTATAGTTATTTTATTTTGGTAATTCTGTTAGAAGCGACGCCTCTTACTACAGTCAATCATCAAAATATGATAAAGGAAAGGTAAAAAAATCCAGTTTCTCATATCAAGTCTCCCCTCTTCACTCATGCATAAAAATAAACTTCCCGGGTACTAATCCCATCAAAACTTAGGGACAATCACGAGACTTTTCGCTCGTAAAATTAAAATGTTTTTTTCAGAGTACATTTTTATCGGAATAAGGTCGAAATTTGCATAACAGACGTATTAAGGCAATCGTTGTATGACGGGTGCAATTACCCCACAAATTACTGAATGATTTATGCGCCGAGTTGATTGCACTTCAATAAGTAATCGTGAGTTTCAAGGGGTTCTTAGTAAGAAACTCTTTTATGCCGATACAATGTAAGTTCAAACGGAGTCAAGTGGAGTTTCTTGGAACGACTGTCAAAGGTTCCAACGTTTTCTTTTTAAGCGATTAATTCTGCTTTCGACTTAGTTGCAACTTTTTTCTTCTAGATTGTATAAGTCTGCGTCTACGAGGAATAAAATAATGCTTTATGGAAAAGAAAAATATGTTTTTTTCATCTCAGTTATTTCGTTACAGAAATTTCGGTATATTTATAACTGCAGATAAAGGCGATAGAAAATCTTGTCTAAATTGATATTTACTATATTATCATATCTCATGTGTTAATTTAATGATTAAAAAATATATAAGTACAATAAAGCATTATTCTCATGATAAGCCTACAAAATAATTTATTAAAAGCTACACTATCCATCATACTCATACACAAGTCAGTCTTAAAACAATACAGGCTTACTTAATTACCTTCCCGTCAAAACGTCAGACATAATGAGTCAACGATTTAACGTTAAAAATATACAGAATTTCATTTCGATACGCCGAAATTTGATCCAGAAATAGTACCTTCCTCTCAAATGGACCTCTTAATTTAGCTACACCAATTTAAGAGTAAAAATAAACGTGTTTTTGTTTTACAAAATTATTAGAACATTTTTGATTCACCTGAAGGTAAAATTAGCCGCTTAACAATGATAATACTTGAACACTTTGTTTAGTGTCTTTCATTACCATTATAAAACTATAGTTTGTAGCAATACTGTCAAATCTTATAACATTTTGGCTAACTCAACTAGCTAGAAACTCATGCTCCGTTTCCACACTTTTCAAACCACCTTAGTCACCAGTCTTCGGTAGGAGGACGATCTACCAAAAAATGTACTCGAATTTTGGACACTGGCAATAAATCGCTCGTAAAATTCTTTCGAGATTTGTAGTCTTCATAACTCCCTAGGCAGTTTTAACGTATAATAAGGCATCATAACATAGCCCACTAAAATTACATTGTGCTAACAAAATAATATCTAGTCTAAAACAGGCTAAGAAAATCGGACGTTTGCAAACATTCTCTTAACAACAATGTTATCTAAAACGCGAAGTGAGTGTTTTATTTGTTACGAGCCCGTTATGTTCTATCTTACACATAACAAGGTATTACATAGAAATAAGGGTCTCTTAACGAGTTAAGGGATTACTAGCGGGGCGATTTGATAGCGCTATGTGCAATACCGAATTCCTAAGGGACAATAACCATGGGTTTCCTTTATCCCTCTATCTCTTATGGAACTATCAATTGATTTTCAAACCATCATTGACTCCATATAGCTGTTTTAAAGAGAAGTGTTATCACCATGTTATAACTATCGAACGTGTAATATATGTAGTTTGTAGTTAAAATATCTCCTACAAAAAAGATTTTTGCAACTCAGTCAAACTCATAAAGTTCACATATTTTTTTAAGAATTGTATTTATGTTAATAAACGAAATATTTAGTAAGTATATGTATATATCACTTTTCTGACTCACTTCGATGGTATTAGGAAATTTTGGCCACCTGCTTCTGACTCAGAGAACTCGCAATACGTGAATCATTTCCATCAAAGATTTTGTGATTCATGAATAATGTCTATAAACAACTGATGTAAAAAGATTTAAAATTTCAAGCCCCGAAAAAAAACTGGTTTTTTATATGACCCATGTTCATATTGTTCATCAATGATTAGATTGTTATACAGACTATGAACTACATTTTTAGTTTGCAAGCTGATTTTAAGACCGTGGACTTTCGACACCCAAAACCGCTTGTATTCAATTCGGGTCATATTTTTTAAATATGTAATGTTTCAATAAGTTGGTAGAAACAGATCATCTAAAACATAACTAAACTATAAGTTCCCGCCACTAGTACCGCTTAGCAACAATCAAAACTATAAATAATCATATATTGTGACAACATTTCGCAATAAATACGTCAGATATTACTTAGCATGCGCATAAATGTCACTATTTATACGATTATACGGCTGTACGGCTAATGTGAAGGAACTGAGCGGGCTAAACGAAGATAGAGGAAGGTTTACGCGTTATGTTGTATTGAAATATGTGCTTTATGTGCGTAGTATTTAGGTTTGGTTTTGATTGTTACCTTTTATTGTTTAGGTAGAAACAAGGTGGTAAAATTATCAATTTGTGACAGTATTGGTAATCTTAAGAAAATGCCATAGTAAGTGGTAACTGTATTACATTTTAAAATCAAATTTTCATTTATATTCAACTAATACTCATACTAAAATTAAAATGTTAAAGACCAACTTCACAGTTTATAAATAAGTGTCCACTAACGTAATTACTAAATAAAGTGACAGTAAATGTAATAAAACTGAGTACATGCAAAATGTTATCTCAAAAGATATTTGATGGATAAGTATTCAGAGGTGCTAAAACAGTACCTAAATATTACAATGTCAATTTCTCCAAAATAATCATACTCAATTATGACGTCACTATTTACCAAATCTACCTACAATAAAAAACTTAACATACTTATTACGTCACGATTCACTAAATTCATCATCACTCAAAACTCAAACAACTATGACGTCACAATTCACTAAACACAACATCAGTCAAAACAAACAATAATGACGTCATAACCTACCAAACACATCAACTAACACGTGATTATAATCATATTACACCACACACAGATCAGTTTACAGTCGTTAAGTCAATTTGTTCGTCGCTGCAGTAACCTGTTATCTCCATCACTTGTACCCACTGTTACAAGCAGCATATAAGCCGTAAACAAACCAACGACTTCAACGTAAACACGAATATATTAAGGTATTTGTATCGCGAAGAATCGAGGTACAGGGTGATATTTTTAATTTTTAATAAAGCCTTGTTGAATTATGACTGATTAAAGTGCATTCATTACTTTATTTTTAATTATATTCAAAAGTTTCATCACAAACTGAATTTTCAAAAAATCTAGTGCTAAAAGTTACTCTATTTATAATTTTGAACCCAAAAAATTTAACCTTACTAGTAGAATCTATAAATGAAAAGGTTAGATTTGCATTTGGGAATATAGGTTAAAACACCAATAAACAATATTAACACATAACATCAAAAATAACCTAAATAATAAAACCTACATACACTAATTAACGCTACAAATAACTTGAAAGCACAACTCACATAGTTCACGTAGCAGCGTAGCACGCTACGCCGTAGACACATTATAACAACAGAATATATCGTAGCACACTGGCTTGGAAGTATTATTAGCAGGGACAACGGGTCATCGGGACAGCTCGGAAGATGCCCCCGTTTCGTCACACAAACCGACCAGTGACTTAAGAACTCTTGATTAAAGACCACGCTACTCTATTCCTTTGTAGATAATGTCGATTTTTGCTCAAGATACGGGTCAACTTGTAATGGTTTGTTGAGAACCACTGAACTTTTATTCGAACCTTAGTTTTAATGAGTTAGTGCGTGTTATCAGCTATGTATACAACCTTGAAAAGGGCTCGCATATGATAATGTACTTAAACGTTAATCATTGATATGAATGTTGTTTGTTTTTAATTAGCTTTAAAGAGATTTATTGTAACGTTATCGTTTTAAGTTTATGAAACATAAAGCGTGATAAGTTGCAGTTAACAGTAATTAGAAAGTTAATCGCTCAGTTTTTATGAGTAAATTATAATGGTATTAAAATTTGCATTGAGGTATCGTTAAAGAATCAGACTGTATTAGCCCGCCCAAATATAATAACAAAAAAAATCAGCTTATTTAAAACTTTACATCTAGTTTTGTTATTAGTATCAATGATAGTAATTCGAAATCTAGAATAACTGTTTTTCAACTAGCGAACGCTCATAACCACGAAACAAAAACCCAATTACCATCACAAAACATAACACAACAAACAATAGAGATTCATTAAAGAGATCTCCTCGTAAAATATTAACAAAACCTATTTCCCCTTTCTTCTCCGCAATGACTATTCTCCCGTAACTTTTATTCAAGCATAAAGGTTGGCACCAAATAAAAAATGTACGCAAAACATAATATTTCACAGTGAAATACTTCAGAATGGTCGTATCGTTGTAATCCCGCGTTTTTTCCCGCACATTTCAAAAACTGCTCGCGGCTGACTCTTTATTATTGCGGGAACAACGGAACTTTTTAAAACTTGAAAATAAAGTACTGAGAACAAATTTCGTATGCTGTTAGCTGTTCTGTAACTAGCTGTACATGAGACAAGTAAAAAAAAAATGTAAAAAACGATCATTTGAATAACTTTGATTGAATGGCGCTTTGGAAATTACTGTTTCCCCTCGACGTTACTTTTTACCTCCTTTTAACCTGATATTTATAGACAATGATTAATTTGTTGCATAGACCAAAAGCTTACAATACGCAACGCTTAAAAAAAAATTGCCAAGGAATATAACTTACTTTAAAAAAGAAACAAAAAAGAAACCGTTTTTAAATAAAAGCAAAACCTTTAAAACGCAAAACCTGTTAAAACTGCCAATGCAAGCACTGTTTCATTGAAAAGAAGTTCTCAATAATCTTTTTAACACTGTCTTTCTAATGTGAAACCGGTTTAACCGAACATTTTCTTGTTTTTATTCGGTATCGACACAAGTGGAATTGCGTTTCATTCGCATTGGGTTGGCTCCAACATTTAATAATACGGGTCACTGCGTAGAATTCTCTACATCTGTTTACCCCTTAAGGAAAGGGCGCATTGCCTTATTTAAATGGTGCTTATTATTTTTATGTAGATTTATATCTATGAACAATATTGTTGTTTATCCTTTCCTGAATAAATCAAGATTCTGGTTATAACTTCGCTCGTTTTCCTTCTTATGATTAATTTATATTGTGTTTTTAAATAACCATTCCTTGTAACTGGGAGACTCCATACCAACCTATCACATGGCCATGGCACCGTTATCAACAGATTGAATAAAATAAGTTTATTTTCAAGAACCACAGTACCAAGAATAGTACAAAATATATACAGTAATATACACGCACGAATCAAGGATTAATATATTTTTCATCAATTGATGCACAATTTCGTGATTTTGTGCATCAATGCAAATTGATTCGAGTTTTATCCTATTTATTAATAACTATATCGTTTTCATAATAAACTGTTGACCCGCGGCAATCCCTTAGTCATCGTTTTACCTCAAATGTTGCGATTCATCTCATAATAGTAAACATATAGAGTGCTAATTCAATATTCAGGGCATGTGTAGCGCATTTCCATTATTTGGAAGCTAGCATATACAATTAAGCACACAGTAAATTTATAGGTACTTTTACAATTTTATCAATTATATAAATACATATTGTATAAGAATATAAGTGCCAAACTACAGTAATAGTATCTAGATTTTCTCCGCATATTAATATTGCAAAGCTAATCAATGCTTTTACAATTTGCTACGAAATTATTCAAGCGCGTTCCAGGAAATGCATCTACTACAAAATTAAGTAAGCGGTAGACTTAACTAGAAAGGTGTACAACCTCTCTAGTTATTTTTGTTAGATTGTTTGCATAATTTAAGTACAATATTATTTTTGAACGTTGCGTTAACGAAGAATAGTTAATCTATGTTTAATCTACTACAACAAATAAAGTATGTCAGTGAAAAGAGTCCGACTAAACATTCATAATAAATTATCGATTAGTTTTATTAACATGACTTTTCAGCAGTAACAACAAAAATATCTATGCAAAATTACTGCGCTAATATAAAGGCAGACCAGATAATACTAATTGCAGCCAATCATACCAAAATACCAATCGTATTTAATTTTAATATTAACCAGTACACTGTACAGTGATAAAATCAAATAGTAATCATACAAATGCTCTCAATAATTAATATATTACGCTTCCATATTTCAATGGAAATCAATTAACAAGTTAGTATTTAACTAACAAAGTTCATTGAATCGACGTGGCGAACGGCTAATTAGGCATAAGCACCGATTAATTAGTCCGTCCACAAAGCCGAGACCAGAATAATGGTTTTGAATTCACTTGCATTTAGTACAAATAATCTATGCGGCTGTTGTTTTGCTTGTGGCTTTTCTCGTGTGAAATTTGGTTTGGTAGCTGGAATTTTGCTCTGGGTAGAAACGGTTTGAATTTACCTTCGAACCAGTAATGTTCGTGGTTTTGATAGATACATTTCTTCAAAGGAAATTGTATCTATCAAAACTTGCTTGATTGGTTTAATCGTTTTTTTTTAATGTAATAAAGCTAGTTTTCTTCCTGAATATTTCAAGTTCACCCTAATTTTTCCAACCTAATAAAAAAACAGTTCCCTGAACCAGTAAATAATTTTATATGCTTATGAAGCCACTCTGCAACCTACTAGTCAAATAAAGTGCATTAAGCCCGGAAACACACCAACTTTCATATGACTCGCGTGCACAACTTAACTGTGTTGGCGCAAATTGGTAAAAAAATATTTTGCCTGTATTGTTTGATGTTTTCCTGTAGGTTACACTGACCGTAGTCACAGGCTAATGTTTACTCCTTTATAATATTAGATAAGAAACATGCAACGCAAAAGTTTTTAAGTAAGTTTTTTTTAATGTGTTTTAAATAATTAGTAAGTGTAAGTTAAATCTATACTAATATTATAAAGCTGAAGAGTTTGTTTGTTTGATTGTTTGTTTGATTGTTTGTTTGATTGTTTGAACGCGTTAATCTCAGGAACTGCTTGAAAAATTATTTCAGTGTTAGATAGTCTATTTATTGAGGAAGGCTATAGACTATATAACATCACGCTACGGCCATTAGCAGCGGAGTAGCAACGAAAATTTTTACAAAAACGGGAAAAGTTATGACCCGTTCTCTCTTATGTGACGCAAGCGAAGTTGCGCGGGTCAGCTAGTTTAAATATAAGTAGTGTCTTGTTTTTGTTTAATCTTGTATTGATAATATACAGTTTGATTATTCGAACTAGTCTTAGTCTCAATTAGTCTATTATCAAAGTTCTAGTCTATGTAGATTTATACATATATGTTCGTACTTGTGTAATGTGTATGTCTGTTTAGTTTATTACGTGTGTTTACTAAAACAGTTAGAGACTTAGTTTGCATACGGGAATAGGACTAGAGATGGAGAGAGGACAGGTGTGTTAATGCATATGTATTTCTATTATATTGCAACGTTTTGGAGTGGACAAGAGGTACAGTGCTTAAGAGATATACATTTAGTTCATAAATAAACGGAATAAACAGCTTTTTTTTATATGTCGAAGTTTTAAACGACCCATCATATCAACTGAGTTAAATAGTAAATACCTTCCTTACCTAGTTTTTTAACTTCAATCATTTTAATTAACCAACACAAAACAAGGCTGTTTAACCTCTTACAAGAGCTTAAATTACTTATTAAAAAACCTTAAATCCTTGAGAACTCATTAGTATTAATTAATAGTAGTAGTCGTAGCAGTATACTAGTACTTAACATAGCAACTGAGAAAGATGGAAAACTGTAACAACAAATAACTTACATTATATCAAAAATACGAAACACAGAACACTAATTAAACAACAATATTCCATAACAAGCTATTATTAGCGAGTAATCAGTAGTGCAGGCTAACATTGCAAATGGCGACTGTCAACACAACACGAGATAATAAATTATGTAAAAGTGCCTTTAGCCCGAAGCGTTTAATTTGCACTCATGTATCATTGAAACATGCAAATGTCCATTACTGCCACGTTGGACAGTGTAGTGCTGTAATTATTTATAGAAGGACATTTGGGATTGCTTTGTTATGATTTCAATAAAGTATTTATATCTATGAGATCAATCTTTACATAAAAGCATTGGACTAGTACAGGTGACAATGACATGTTTAAGTAAAAATATATTTTCTTTTCATAAAAAAAAATAAGTAGCAACATGCTTTCTGCTATTTTATTCAACTCAAGATATTATTGCTAGTATACTTTTTAAAACAGACGTGCAGCAAAATACTAATTAAGTCACACACTGTGTTATGGACTTTCATCTTCAAAATAATTTAAGAAACTTATTATAAACTCCACTTCCTCGCTGAAGCGCAATTTTGCTCCAATATCGACTATCGACAACCGGTCTACTAACTTATTTTGTATGAAAACCTGTCCAGTGCCCCAGCAGGTAATATAAGAACTAATTCTTCTGAACATTAAAAATGTCAAACTGCTAATATTCGATAGTACCTGTAACTGTAGAAAATCTTACTGCTGGACATCACAAATATACAGTTTATGTTAGTAATATACAAAGCATTGTAGCGGAAATTTCCGGCAGATTTAGTTTAGCTTTATACAGCTTCTACTCGCAACCGAATCATAAATTCGACTTAAGGCGAGCCACTCTCGAGTGCTATAATATACACTTTTAAATCTCTGTTTATTGCTAAAGTAGGTTCAAATAATTCTTTAACTGCATTATACTGTTGTTTTGGTGCAAAAGCTACTGTAACCTGAATTTGCAACAACTAATATTATCAAAAATATTTGCGTAAAAATACTCCTTTTTAAGATAGCTTTTGGGTTTTACTAATATTTAGTAGAAAAAAGACTTAATTCGAATCTCGCTACATGATAAGTAGTACTCTTCATGTAGATTATTGTGCACAAGTTATTACTCCATAGAAACAAATAACTACGCATTTTCGATGATTTTCTCCGAAGTCCAGAAAAGCTACATCATAATAGGATATAACCCAAGTAATATTAATATTCATATATTAATGAGCATATCACACCCACCCTAATGTCATATTAAATAGAGTGACATAATTACACCACCATATCAAGTTCTTCCATGAGTTTATGGTGATAAATCGTCGTACTAAGGGTATTTCCTCGTTGAAACACGACAACGACGTGCCTGTCGCGTGCATGTTCTACTTTCTTAATTGTGGTAAGAATTTTTCTATAAAGTTTCGGACTGTTTTGAAATTAGAAATTAAGTACAATGTCAGGTGCACATTGTACGTAATTACTAGGTAAACATAGGTTTAGAGAATGCGGAGATAAATAATTTCATACAATGAAATAAAGTATAAAATATCTTACGTATGCTTAGAGCTTGATTTCGTTATGCTTTTGCTTTCCTCGTCCACGACACGATAGCAACAGACTTTTGAATATTTTTCATAAGTAAATTAGTGTCCTCTCGCAATAATAAGAATTTAAAAAAGTCTTGCGCAGTCGTAGAACTCATTGAGCAAGCCTCCTAAGTAGCACAATGAAAGCTCAGCGTCAAATGACGCAGTTACAACACAAACAGATTTCATAATACGGCATAAAGTATTAATGTCTGAAATGAGGTCGGATACACAGCGATAATAAACTGTTTATTGACTCCCGGAGCCTCTTGTTTGTTTCTTAATAACTACCTCAGATTTTGTGCCATTCATTTTTGGAGATATTAATTTGGTATTAAATATTGTCGGTTATTTGTTTAATCGAAGAACCAAGCATTATATAAGTCATGGCTTTAATAGTAGTAGTAGTCCTATAACACAACTTTATGATGCCCTTACATAAAATACAAGAGAATTTTCTATGATTTTTAAATTATAAATATAAAATTTTCACTCTTAGTATCAAGCTGGGTCTGGAACATTTTTCTCAAGATCACAATAAGTGGTCCTGTCTTGAACCAAAAAAAGGCTGATAGTGACTTAATGACAGCAAGATAATCCTTTTTACAGTGATTTTCTAAACGCTCGTACTTATACATACTTACTTTATACAGCACTCAAACTTACAAGCAGCCACAAACCACACAAAACGTTACCTCCTTACAAAGTCACACACTAAAACATTCTCCAATATCACAAACATTTCAATAACACAGGTTGTTCTAAACAGGGACATAAAACCACGACGTTATAGTTTTATTGAGTAGTTATAAAACAAGAATGAGAGCACATACGACTCCGGTACACGACAGTAGCCGTTGAACGACGCTAATATCGTAAACACGAGGTTTCACTGCACAACTATTATATATCTCGTGATTTCAAATGTACCGTTAAATTGCTTTAAAGTCGTAGTTTAAGTTCTTGTTTATAACTAGCTGTTTAGCTTATGAGAAAGGGGGATTTAAACTCCTTTGCGGAAAAGTTATAATCCAGCTAACTTCTATCCGTTTTTACTTCAGTCACTTTTTTTGTATATAATTTTTTACCGACTTCAAAAAAGGAGGAGGTTCTCAATTCGTCGCGATATTTTTGTTATTAATGTCAATGACCTGTCTGTGGCTACCTGAAAGTGTTGTGATGTCTAAATGCCTTTAACAATGGTAGTATAAAACATATACCATTATTTTTAAAAATAACGGCGACTCTCAGATTCCACTCCAAAGTTAGCGTGAGTATGGCAATACTAATAATTATGGTCTAGAAAAATTACCGAAATAGGATTAAAGCGCGCGCATCTTCTTTTAATACATTTTTGAGTGTGAACATGGAACCTAAGCCGAAATAATATTTTAAGAACGTCTACAATTACTAAAATTGGCCCTCATACAAAAAATACGTGTAGGTATAAGGTAGGTAGTACTCAGCGAACTCAAATCAATTCACCACCTGCGCACTCAAAAGACTTTTATAACTCGTTGACGTAAGGATTACCGTGTTCCGTGACACAAAACCCTTAATTACTTAGCCGTGAAACAACTGAATGTAAACAAAACACAACCATCAATATATGTAAAACTTTTCCGTTACTGAGTGACTAATGCCCGGTTTCTGAGGT
This sequence comes from Anticarsia gemmatalis, assembly GCF_050436995.1. Taxonomy (NCBI): domain Eukaryota; kingdom Metazoa; phylum Arthropoda; class Insecta; order Lepidoptera; family Erebidae; genus Anticarsia; species Anticarsia gemmatalis. Next base: position 4,922,999 of record NC_134759.1, read on the forward strand.
ACATTTTGCGGTAGTTTATCTATTCAATAGCGTTGAAACTTATATAAAAAAAGGCTATCGAATGGATAAACTACCGCTAAACGTACCTCAGGAATCCGCGGGTAACTGACTGATTGACAATGCACAGCCGAATCTACTACTAAGCGTAGAAAATTGAATTTTGGTATAAAGATGCCTTAGGAAGTGCCTCTACACTTCCTAAGGCATTTTCATACCAAAATAACATACCAAAAACCTAAGAAAAGATTTTTGGAAATCACCGAAGGGGTAAAAAGGGAGATAAACTTTTATATGAAAGAACTGTAATAAAAAAAACGGGTAAACTAAAGTCCACGCGGACGAAGCCGCATGCGGCGGCTAGCTCTGTATAATACTCTCAACATAAATTATTCTAAGAGTTTATTAGATAACGATCGAGGCAGTAACATCGGTGTCAAAGGTGTCATGAGGCTTGGCGCATTAATAAATAAGTATATAATGTCCGTAATATAAGTAGATGGAAGGATGAAGATATCAAAATATGAAAGTGAGGTTACATTTGGTTTGTGTAATGATGTGTTTTCGTGACGTCAATGTGATTTGGGTGAAAGTTTTTATTCGTTTTTTAATAGTTTTTAAATAAGAAAGTAGGATGAAAATAATAAAATATCAATTAAATTGATAGAATACGAAAAAAGATATAAGCTCTAGTAGTAATTGCGGATTGTATTAGAGAATTTTATGCACTACCATTACGAACATAATTATGTATGAAATGAGAAAATTAATAACGATAATAAGGTGAAGCTTCACAAAACATACAATTAATTTTAAATCCTTGGAAAACTTCCTTGGATTTTTGGTAGAGTAAGAAAGTTTTGACCTTGATTCTGTATTCTAAACATAATAGTTGATTAAAAGTCAGTCTAGCTAAACGCTACTTTACTTACTACTATTAAATCTGGTTTTTCAGTTGCGATTCTGATGATTACGTCACTAGTTGTCGCTTTTACTCCTCCTTCGAAGCACTGAGCAGCAAATTTCAAGACTCAAAGGAATTTAAAAGCCTAGGCCACAAAGCGTTATACTGCCTCAATATCCCTCTAGGAATATCTTCACAAAACTAAATGATATCAATACGACAGTCATGAACCTATACAGAATAAATTCATTGTACCAAGTTCCTTAGGAGCACGCTTAATTGGTATTATGCTTGCAATAAAAGAGAATTAGGTTCTGAAACGCTATTTTCAGTCGGGATCCTGTCTTGAATTTTGATTGGCCCTCCGAGAGAACGGGAGGGCCTGCCCTCAGTAATACACAACTTATTTCCAACGCCCGAATACCGAATAAAAAAGTAATTTAAAAAAATATGCGTTTTTCATTTCGAACACAATACTTAATTTTTCGTAGCGAAATGAAAATTGTATTTGATATGATGAGTTTGCCGAATCGATCGTAAATTTTACTGAATAGCTTTGGATATTGGAGGCGGCTTATCTAAGATTTTTCAAAGGAAAATACGTTGTGATAATGGAAACAAAGGAGATGAGGTTAGAACACTTGTTGCGTATTATCAAGCCGCTGATCAATCTTCAAGGCACTTCAACTTATAATAAAAGCCTGTCTAAAAATAATCCAGTTTACAAATCCGTACTTTTTTTACTCCAAAAACGGATCAGATAAATTTATCGAGTCAGACTTTATATTATTTGAAGCCATAGCATGCGACTCGGATCCCGAAACAAATTTGGTAGTTCTGATTTATATAACAAAATGATGCAGTAATGAAACCAACAGCATTTTTTTTATCCTCTCAAACGTATAGTATCTAATATTTACAATACAATACTATCCGTGGACGTTTGAAAGGTTAAAATAAATGCGAAATTTTGCAAGTATGAATAGACGTATGTATGTTCGTTACTCTTTCACGAAAAAGCTGAAAATAAAATTTTAGTACATTGGACTAACCCATAAAATACTTTTCACGCGGACGAAGTTGCAGGCAAAAGCTTGTAATAAATACTTCAATTCTAATAAACATTCGCATTATCACAGTACAGCAATCCCACGAAATACTACACATATAGATACATTATACATATATTTTCATATAAAAGCCACTCATGTCTGCACAAACAAATTCATATTCACGTACAATATCTCATATTTATCTCCCATTGAAGATGAAAAACATTTTAAGTAAACAACATAATAAATAATATACATGCAAATGGATGTATATAACTACATATTTATATTTTGCTGTGAAACGAGACAGTCGGTGAATCAAATTACTAGACGAAGAATTAGAAATGATTTTGGTAAACTCGGAATTTGTCTGTAAAATATTTTATTCTGATTAAGCGAAGCGCCAATAATATGTACGTAAAATAAACTTACTATCAATTCTAATCCAACACATATTTTTCATTTTATCTCTCCCGTAATGTTTCAATAAATTAATAAAGTTATATCAGTGCGAAGAGAAACAGCATTGAAAGCATAAACAAGGTGTAACCTAGATAAACATCAAAGACCCACATCTCACGCTCCACTGAACACATTAGACACAAACAAGCAGAGAAACTTAGCGGGTTATAGTTCAACAAAACTGGTGTAAATAACACACAATTAACATTGACAACTGTTTCAAATGATTGTTGGGGAATAGTATAATTGACGTCTAATTGAACATGTATATTGTATTAGGGTTTATATTAATGTATATTAGAATAAGAGAATTAACACGAACACGTATTTAACCTTAGAATGCCTATGCTAGTGCAACCTGCGCCGAAACTTCAAGTATTCTAAAGCAAAATACGTGTTCGCGTAAATTCCTGTATAATATTGTGTAATAAACATGCAACCCGAAAGTTTAAAAGTTGTAATTCACTTTATAATACAAGATTTAGAGCTATTGCATATTGTCCATTTGCCACGCGTCAGTACTACAGATCTGTCGCTAATAACAAATCGTCATTCTCGGCACGTCTCTACCCACTGCACTGCTCCTTCCGTTTGCTCCGGTAATGCCCAATTCAACCAATCTGTTCTAAGTAACATTTTAACAATGGGGTTTCATGATTATCGAATAATATACGGGAAATAACGTAAGCATGTATTATATTTTACCCTGGTTTTCTTGACATTTACTTGAAGTAACATTGACCGTGGTCGCATAATATATTCAAAATGTTTTCATCGCTTCATATGATCCGCATTACCGATATCCAGCCATTTTACTAAAACTAGCTAACTTTAGTACTAAACATGAATCAATTCTTTTGTTATAAACCTTCCAAAGAAGTTTTGATCGGCAATATTTTAGCAAAAGCACTTCCTCGTCATGTAAACAGAGTTAGTGGAAAACAACGTTAAATTATGTAGCTATTCGTTTTAACTTAAACACTAAAAGTACTTCAAGTTAAAGTAAAGAAGCATAGCTGTTTACCGATACTTTTATATATTTTTGACTCAAGAGAAATTGGTCTTCGAAAAATGCAAACATAATTTTAGTATATCCACAAACAGGAAAATATTAAGGTTGTCGAAATATATGTAAACGGCGGTATTTCGTTTATTTCAAATTTTGATATATCTATTTAAGTAGTTACTTACACATATTTTTTAATATACGTTTACTTATAATTAAAACTGTGAGATGAAAACATTTGTATACAAAAACTTTAAGATTCATTGAGTTATATTAAAAGACACGAAAACTAGGATTGTAGTCATATAGGCGGAATAAGTCATCTTCAAGTTTTGTTATTGATTGACTAGAATGAAATTAAATTTCGTTGTATCAACTTTAAAGTCAAAAAGATTCTAGTCTAGCACTCTTGGTACGACACCAGTCGCACGATTACTCCTAGTCGTAAAAACAAACTACGTGTTTTGTTTTTCATTAACTTTTTAAAAGCTGCTAGTATAATAATAAACTAAATCCTAATTAAAACAATAAACTCGCAACAACAAAAGTAACAGCATTCCCAAAGAAAATAACCTTTCCTAAGAGGCGAACGTTTGCAATGAAGAAACGCGTTCGACAAGGTGTCGATACATAGACATAGTATATGACAACACATTGATTAGACGGTTGCACCCTCCGTTCACCCACTTCCCCAGTTTCCTACAAAGGTACAGTCAGCTCCATAAGTCGCTTTACACCTTTATATTTTCAAAACCAGTTTATTACCAAATGTTAATAAATACATGAACAAAATCAGATATAATTAGTTCGGCTGTTCAAAGCTAAACCTAGCAAGGGACATTTTTATTCAAACACCTTTTTTTTTAACCAATATTTCAAATTTTTTTTGCTACAACTATGCCAAAAACAACTGTATTTCCATCTTATATAGTGGCTTAGTTTACAACAGCCGCACGGATCGATCTCTGAGGTTAAGCTACGCTTGCCGAGGTTGTTCCGTGGATGGGTGACCATCTCATACATATCGAGTTCCTCCGTGTTACGGAAGGCACGTTAAATTGTGGGTCCCGGCTGTCATTTTCGAAGATCTTTGACAGTCGTTAACAGTAGTCAGAAGCTTGAAAGTCTGACAACCAGTCTTACCGAAGGGTTTCGTGTTAATACCTAAGTAACTGGGTTGTGGAGGTCAGATAGGCAGTCGCTCCATGTGAAACACTGGTACTCAGCTGCATCCGGTGAGACTGGAAGCCGACTCCAACATAGTTTGGAACAAAGGCTAAGCGAAAAAAAAAAAAAAAAAAAAAAAAATAGAATCAAAGTTATGAACATGCTCACACCTAGCAAGTTTTGAAATTAATCATTTCGATCACCGTCAAATGTTTTCTCGATGGAAAAACTACAAATATAGAGTTTCGAAGAATATGTTCAGCGACTTTTGGAGCTGACTGTAGAATCTCAAGGAAGACAAGATGCGGACGTACGCTTTATTTATTCGCTCACGTGTTGAATACACTTACGATATTACCATGGAATAATGTCGTTTCATGAATTTATTACGCTTGACTTTTATAAGTTTTTGTTTGTCGTAACAGCTCAGGGAGTATATTTCATAATGTACTTTGCATACGATTACGACATTTTGACTTTAACCTTCTTATTACTATAATTTTGACACTTTGGGACATAGTAATAATGGTTTAAATATTTGAAAATATACATAGATAATAAGCGGTGTTGCAATCTTTTGCGTTTGTGCTATTTCTTTTGTCGTATCTATACTTTTAGTTTAAATGCAGTGAATAGAGTTCGTAAGATTAATATAGGCTTGTGTTATAGACAAGCAAATGCTTTCAATAATTATGAATACTTGAGCAAAATTAAATAGATACCTATAATCTTTTTTAACATTTTCTTCCCCTAACAAAAAGGTGAAAAGGTCCCTTTTATTATAAACGAGGAAAATATTTTTATACTAATTGCTGCGCTGGTTACTATAAAAACTGTGAATGGCTTTTTATAGAAAAGCCAGTGGACGTTTATAAAAGCGATGGAAACAGAACTGTGAATGACCGGCCACTAGGCACTATTATAAACGACTATTTCATAGCGCCTTTTAAATAAAAACGTTTTCATAACTGTACAGTCGACATTCAGTTCTAAACAAGGAAATAAACCGGACTTGTTTGAAGAGAATATTACAATGTCAACAAGATGTGGGTAAACTTTATAAAAGTCTTCATCATTATCATCATCTTGTACGTGATTTTCAAACCGCTGCAAGTATTCGACCTGCACACATTTACGCCAATTATTCCTGCTCCATGACTTTTCCGTTCTATCCTACTGCATTGAGTCTACAGATCTTCCAATGTTTCTTATTCTTGAGAATTCTACTCTTGATTCATGAAGAACCAACTATTTTATACTAATCTACTTGTTATTTTCTCTCAGCCATAGGCTTGTAGTAATCCAAGTCACTGGTCAATCCATTGTCAATTTTAGTTAGTGTTGCACAAATGCCTGAAGTCTGTGCTAAGTGTCTATACGCTTATTAACTTCCATATTATAAATAATGATAATGAATAATAATAAATATTTATGGACAACTCACACACGGTCATTTGATTCCAAACTAAGCAGAGCTTGTACTATGGTAACCAAATAACTGATAAACATACTTATATACTTCTAAATACATACTTATATAGATATATTATTATACATTAATACTTAGTCTTAATTTGTTTCATACAGCGTAACTTTTTATAGATAAGTTTCGATCTCGTTGCGTTCGAGTTTATTCCAAACTTTGACTTAAAGCAGTTTAACAGTGAATTTTGAATTATTTTAATAAAGATTCGCAGAACTCGGTTTAAGGAGCTTTTAAAACTGACCGAGATGATTAACTTAAAACTAGCGAGTTGAGTTAAATTGCAGATGTCGAATAAATTTAATTGGGGCGTTATATGTATATTTGTATCGTCTTGGCTATAAGTCTTTAATGAAGACTAAGGTTTGTGAAGGTCTTAAATTGTAGTCAGAGTTTTCTATACTCGTGTGAATGCCGAGAACAAATTTTAATATTTCCTAGACCGCGAGTTATCCTTAGAAGTGACTTTCTTTTCAAGTCGATCACAACTCAAACATAATTTGGCAACCCAAACAGTTATAGAGAGTAAAATTCTGCTAAAAGTTATGGTATATTATGATAAATATAATACAGCTCATGAAGTAGTGACAGGCTGTCAGTTCTGGTTGATCTAGAACTATCTACGCGTCCAACAATGGCCCTTTTCAGTTCACTTTTACTACCTACGCTAATAGATAAGGAACCCACGCTTTCTTTGTGTTTGTTATTATTACATCTACAACTCAACACGGTTTAATAGTAGGCACTAGGGCTTGCAAGTATTTGAATACTATTCGAATATTCCCGAAATAAAATCTGAATATTCGAATATTTGTAAACTCTGGTAGGTAAATAACTTTTACATTGCATGTTTTCTTATATACGGAAATTAACGCAAAAAGGGGTAAGGCTGCGACCATGGCGAGCGCAACCTACGTCAGGCATTCTAAGGTAAAATGCGTGTTCGCGTTAATTCCCGTATTCTAACCTAGTAGATACAACCGCAAGTGTGATAAGAACTTTGAAGGAAGTAAGTTACTTGTATTTGCATTTTTAGCAATGATTATGAATTAATTTAAAAAACAATTCGTTAGCAAGGACCGTTTTTGAAAGACAGAGAAGCAGTCTAAAAAATCACGCGAAAAACTTATTAACACTCCGCGAGTACAATGTATTGTCGATAACGCTGAAATTGCCGGCAAGCAATACCAAACGAGTAATCGTATTATAAATGAACATCAAAATATAGGTCAAAGTTCAACGATTTATAGAGAACGATGGAAATACTTCCACCGGATAATAATTCTGCAGTCCCAGCAAATCTATTATAGTTTGATCTATAAATAAGATGTCTGCCGCTGGCGTTCGATGCAGCTGGCTTTGTGCTTAAGTGAGGTTTTAGCTTACCAATTAGAATAGTCTAAAGATAGACCATGGTTTTGAAAGCTAATCTATTCCTGGAATTAAACGACTTATTGATGTTAAGTCAAGATTTTAGAAACGTAAACACGTTTACATAGAGTTATTATTAGTTTACTTTTACTAAAAGAATAACTATTCAATACTTTGGCCCAATTTCACAAATTATTATGGATATGTTTCAGGACAAGATTAAGATGGCCTATAAAATGGAATTATGATAGTCGTTTTCTCTTTATCTAGAACATAGTTATCTGATACTAATTCATCAGCTTTGTAACAGATTAGGTACTAATATCGTTATTTCAAATACATCTAAAACATTGTTCCAAAACATTCTACAATATACATCCAAATAAAAACAAAGTGAATACGTCATTTCCTATTCAAGTCAACACACCTATGAATACACCTCCACAAACTTCGTAATCCCTGAGCCAAAACAGGCAACATCTAAAAATAGACTTGCCAACTTTTGCATTAACGCCTTCATTTTTATACACCCCAATGTTCCATACACCTACTAATCGACGCCGACCCTCTTTTATGATAAATGCTTAAGTGCAAAATGTCTAATACTCGCACAATCCATCAAATTTGACGTACGCCTCCCACGTTATAACACATTTTTTATGCACCTTCCGATTTATAATTATGATTTTGGATTGAAACAAAACTCTAGAGGATTGTGTTCACTTAACAGAGTGGAACCGCGTGATGATGTTGCGCTCTATTAAAAATTTAAAGTAGATTAAAACGTCTGTTTAATTGACCTAATAAACATATATTTTGTCGAGTGTAGGAAATTATTCAGTAGTAACTTTTAACTATACACTTTAAAAGTTAATATGTCGTCGACCTAAGTTAAAAATGCAAATCAGTTATCACGATCCATCAATAGGTGAGATAATAAAATCGACTAAACATTGATTAAGCAGCTTGAAGGTTTGGATTACACTACTCGAAAAAGAAACAAAAGTTCTAATTTTAAACTGTCGCAGCTTAAAAATGGTTGACAAGAATTCGCGCCAAATCGTCTGCAGCCAGTACTAAGCAGACGCAAGTGACGCAGGGCTTTGGGTCGGTGCGGTGGCTCAGTTGCCAGTCTGTTGGCCACGTGACCGGGCGACCTTGGCACCCGACATCCGCCCACGAGTCTCGACTCTCCGAACGTCCGCCCAGACGGCGCCCGATGTTTGTTACATTGAGAACAAAAACAAAAAAATCCTATGACGACATGTCCTGCCTGAATAATTTGTTTCCTAAGCATCAGAAATATAAGGTTATGGTCGGAGTTCTTACAGAAAAAAAGATTAGTACGAGATTATTTTATAGTCTTTGTTCTTATGAAAAGTTGTATTTAATAGAAATCTTTTCTTCGTTTCAGATTTGGTTTCATTGTATAATAAGGAATCATTATTTAGATTTATTTAGATAGATAGATTCTCTTAATCACAGGATTTATTAAGTCTAGTCTGTCGACAAGGTTCATTATCCCACATTATCCTCTTTATTCAGTAAACAATCACTCACAAAGATACGAAAAATGAGGCCAACTGATATACATCTTGCTAATCATAACATCGTGTAGAACATCCTTTTTATGGGCCGTTATATCCTAGCTATGTAGGACAGTAGGCATCAACGAAACATGGGCCAAGAGCGACCGCATAACTCATGCTTACTCGAGTGACCTAACCGTAGATTCTCAGTAACCAGGACGTACAGTTTGGCAAGGCTCTGTAGCCAGACAGGCGCCGATACGACATACTTGTGATCACTGCCAACTCGACTTTATATCTTTCCTTTATCGATTATGGGAACACAGAAATTTCGGATATAAAACTATTTTTTATTCTTCTTCGCAAGGATGGCCCCGCCACTCTCGTTGACAAGGGTTTTCGCTACGGAAAATGTTTTACGATGGGACTTTTACATTGTTTGGTTAAATAACTCGATGGAAGATGTCGCGTTTGTTCCTTGGAGAGAAGAAATATAGACAAGCAGGTGTCGGAAACATTTTCGCATAAGGAATAGACGCAATTGATCACTGACGCGAATTGATTGCGCCATTTAAAATTTTTAACCACGGACATTATAATAAAGCTTAATTGCGTCATTTGTTTAATACTCCACACCACAAAATATTCAATCAAATTTAACCGCCATTATGTATCCTGAAAGCACGTTGATTTCAGGAATGAATGCTTGCCAGTAAATTAATTGCGAGATCGTTTATAAAGGCATATTAACGCATAATTAATTAAACTGTAACAAACCGAAACGCCACATTTCAGTTACAATTCACACCGCAAATGTGCGATGCGAAAGTTCCGCGGGACGTTTTACAAAGTGATAAATGAACCATTGTTTTTTTACCGCAAAAAAATGTTTATAAAAGTTACGTGTACAAGCATCGCGCTTTTTTGCTGCCCAGATTCAACAAGTACAGTTCGACTATATTCTCATCATTGGTCTTAATGATATCTGCTCATTCGATATCGGTTACTGTAAGTTAAACTTAGTAGTAATTACTAAAAAAGAATTAATGAGAGTCTCTTGGATAGGCGTGTAACTTTTTCGTCTTCATTCTCAGTTACCATCAAATGAGATGGGAGACATATGTCCCTATACTAAATATAAAAAAAAAACAGAGATAAACTATGTAGAGAGAGTATTGGCCTTCAGAAAGCTAAAATCAAACTGTCACGTACAATTACTAACGATAGAACTGAGTACTCACCGAAGGGCGGTTCGAATCTGCAGTCGATAAAGAGCGCATGACCAGTGGGACCATTCGTGCCGACAACTGCACCACCTCGCATCATCAACTGCGCCTCGAGTTCCACCCAGCGCCCGCCGCACTCCTGCTGAAGAAGCAATGTATACGTCACTATCTAATGTTCTCAGAATTGAAAAAAGTCTCTAGAGTGCTTATCGTCAGGAAGTGATCACGTGCTAAAGTTGATACATCATTTAATCCCTTTAAATTACTTTCTATTGCTATATAAAATGTACGGAACAAATATTTCTTGTTATTTTCATCTTTAACAAACATGGTTCAAAAACGTGTTTATCGACGTTTCACAATATTTGTTCCAAATTATTTGTCCGTACAATATCGAGTGTTTGCGAAATATTTTCGTGTTTCCGTGATTTAACGGGTTTCACCGAACTCCGGAACTTTTTAATTAACGTGTTTTATTAATTGTATTTCGAAATTATTTACTTATCACAATGGTATAAAACATCCAAAAATAACAAGCCTGGCTGTGGGATTTCCCAATTATTATTTGGTTATAAAGCTGGTTACTTTAAAAATATTTCTTTGCTTAGATATTTCGTAAACATAACATCGCTACTAATCACTAGTATAAGTAGTATTGTTTCCTTTTGCTTTCTTGCAAATTCTTTTATAAATAATATCATTTTTATTTATACTACTAAATCTAGGGGAGAAGCCTTTGCTCAGCAGTGGGACACAGAAAGAGGCTATTTATAAAAAAATTGACTATAAAATAGCCGAATCTTGTACCTCATTCTTCAATTGATTACGTTTTTGATTACTCAACCTTGCAAGACTATCGATCAATGAGTACAAATGCCTATTAGCCTTTCATAACCATGAAAGTTCCTCGCATGATATAATCAACTCTTCAACCTCGGACTAAGTAGTTGTGTTAAACGATTATACACGAGTAAGTACCTACACGTGCATAATCGTTTAATATATAAACAAAATAGTATATGTATGTAGGTACTATTTCGCTTTTTTTCGGCCATAGTTTTTAAATGATCATATAAACAAAAATAAGGATTTTCTCAAGCCATTTGTTTGTTACTATATAACTTTTTATTTGGTTACAAGCCGGTGCTCCGCATGTGGTCTCATTTAATTTTGATTGTAATCTGAGGAACAGTTTTTGTTTTATTATATCTTTATATTTATAAGTTTAAGCGTGATTGTCCACATTGGTGATGTTTTTTGTTTCATGTCGCTTATAGAGTGACAAAGTTCTCGTTCCTCCACATACTTAATTAGAAGGCTTCGATCAAAACAAAGTTAGGTTTCAAGTTGTTTTTTTGTAGATATAATTTTTTTTCAATGTTGCTAATAAAAATACTGTATATTTGGAATAAACTATTGTAATCTAACGAGCAGTTTCAGAGATTAGCGTGTCTAACAAAATTTACATAGAAATTCTCAAATTATTCCTAACATCGAATGAGGAAGTAAATGCAAAATGCAAATGCAGTAGCTCCCAAAGGCGGCTATGTTAGCCAGTCTCATGATAATATAAAGCAGTAGTAACAATTCCAGGAACTTGGTTAGAAACCGTATTCTAAAAGGTAAAGCGATTCCGTACCCTCAATTGGACAGGTTAAACGACTTTAAATGTATAAAGAAAACACAATTATATTAGGTAGAATGTTTACGTTTGTGTTGTAGGTTTATTTTACTTGAATACATTCCAAATTTGTGTCTAGCGTACGTTAAATCGCATAATAATGCTTGTAAAATATGTTCATCTGCCTTATTGGTACATATTCGTAATACATACTAGTGAAACTAAGTCACTGACACGCCAAAATTTGGATGCATAAGTAACACTTTTTTAATATCATGCAATGCAATTATTTGTAGGGTAAACGAGCTTTTAACATAACTTTGATATATATGCGTGTGGCCATAATACATTTATATTTAACTCATTTTGCGTTGACCAAAACACAATCATTTCAAACACACACAGAACTATTGACAACGGAGACTAAGCTCACCTTTACAACAATAACTTTAAACATAGTAGTACCAATGCAATACGACAGTAACATTACAATACATCGTCCATACTGCGTTCAATTCACTCGCGCTCATTAGCTAGTGCACGGTTCATTTATATTTCACTCGTAATCTCATCAATTGCTTCATGATTACTGCCCTGCTTACAACTATTACGTTTGATGCGTAAAAAAATAAGGCAAGTACTTATTGATAACAACCTTTTAGTATTTGAAATTGTTTTTGTTTTACACTTCACGAATGCAACAATTTAGTGCAAGTGACAGTCGCGTGGTTTGGTTAAGTGTTTATTTAAGATATAATATTCACTTACTACAATACCGTAAAATTGTTTGAACAATTTTTATAGTAAGACGTAGTCCTAACGCTCTTACGGCTGCATACTCAAATGACACTATTTTGAGTGATACTCAAAACTATTTACATCGCTAATACATATGAAAGTGCCAGTGACACGGGAATGTGTAACTTAATATTGAGTATCATTTAAGTATTTAGCCATTTAAAATATGTAACCCAACTCACTAACCACTAAAAACCAATGTCTCTTTTAGAAAAGATCTGTACCGATTTGTGTGATTATAAAATCCAAATTATACTACATTTCATAGCGGGCTTATTTCTATTTTATCACCTATACTGTATGTGACCTATGCATTAACATCGATGGAATAGTTTAACTTGTTATTGATTGAGTTGGAGACCCAGCTGTCCTCGACCTGTCAACCGCAACGATTGCAATAAAAAAGTTCACTAACTAGTTCTTATGCAGGTAAAGTAGGACAGGAATTAATCAGAGAGCTATAGCTTTCTATCAAGTGTATTAATCCTTGGGTATCGGAGGCAGAGGTATTAAAAAATACTTCAACTCATTTATGTTTAACTATGAAACACGGGTAACGTGGTATTCCAAAAGGAAAATTTTAGTCGAAAATATTTGTGGCAATATGTTTAAGCCACGTCATTCCTAATGTTTTATTATAGCGTTACTAGTTACTTAGTTTTTTGTAGTTTTATTAAGAAGTAAATAAAAAATGACAAGTTTAACGGAGTCTTGGAAAAGAGTGATAACTTATGGTTCTTATTCTTCACAATTAGTGCGAGTGAAAAGTCCAGAGTCTGTTTTACCAAAATGATTTACCCCTAACAAAGAATCTGCTTTCAAAAAGTATCAATATCAAACTTAAAACATAACATATTATGAAACTAATAATAAATTGAGGTGTTCACTCGAGTAACAGGTAGCAAAGTCGTTCCTTAGAGATTATCCTCTTAAACATAATTTATGAGTTTCTACGTCCATACAGACTATGAACACCAACTTGTGTCAGGAGTTTTCCTTTGTGGTTTTAAACTTAATAAACTTCATAGAGTTATAGTATGTAGTTTAAATGCACTTATTATGTATAAGCTCGTAAGAAGTTGGTTTAATTCTAGGTAGAACTTTTGTTTGTGTGAAGTTTGTGTTTGTTGCCGCTAGATGGCGTTAGGGCAGCTTTGTTTGTGAGACGTAGCAGTTGTAGAGTTAAGTAGAGGATCATTTAAGATTTAGTTTAATAATATGATTGATGATCTTATGAGGGATTTATTGATACTTTCTAATGGCGTGGACGATCTTAAATACATTTTGTATAATGGGGAGATTATAAATGTGGACTGTCAATCGAATTATACGCAGAAGATGGACATCAAAAAAATACGCTAGTGCATTTGAGAAGTGGTTTAAATAGTGGAAAATTTGCAGCTCAGTTCTAGAAAGCCTTTTTTGGGTTGGGATGCTACGATAAATGCTGAATATTATAATTGCTCGTGTACTACAAAATAATATAACAAAAGAAAAAGTTGACATTTTAATTTAACTTAAATATGTTTGCAACAATATACTCGTGGTCACCACAGTCCCTCCACAGGTATTAATTAAAAAAGCGTCTCGTAAGCACTTAAGTAACCGTTCCAAACCGTAGCGGTGTTGACGCGGCAAAATTAAACCTTTTATATATGCAAATTCCATACAATTTGCTCTCTCTAGAGTGGATACTGCGTACAATATATCGAGACCGCTTCAAAATTACCATGAAAATTAACTACCATTGTTTCCGAGTTTAAAAAGCTTGCTCGAATCTCAATTTTTAGTTCATTCCGCTTTCGTATATTCAACTGCTGATCTCAGTCTTCCTGAATACCATCGAAACAACTCGACTAAAACGATAACTTTATTTTTTTACCACGTATAAAACCCGTTGTACATCTTAGTATTATGTGAACATTAAAGAGGTTTCAAGTTCAATTCCCGGGTCTCTCCTAACTTATAGAAGATATACTTTTTCAAAAGTAGCTCGAAAATTGGTAAAGTACCCAGTAATGATTGACAGCAGTAGACTCGCTCTCTTACAAATGACAAATATTGACAAAACCGGAACATGGATGTATTTTATACACTTCAAACTACAGCATTGGTATAAAACGTGTGATATAATGTATGTTCTGCTTTAAAATGGCGGCACAATTCTCGAGTGTATGAAATAATTAATACAAGGTAGTGTGTATTGATTTTGACTATTTTCATAGCGACCTTGTGTTTCAGCATCAGTAAGCAAGTTGTTTTGTAACAATGTGAAACTGCTCGGTACCTGAGGTTGCTAACACATAAGTAATATGTAGTTTAGTGTACGTAGTGGTCAGTACATTACAAATATAAATACAGGGTGTCCCAAAACTCAACGATAATCCGAGACAGGATGAAAGGCCAAGTCATACCGGCTATAGGAAAAATAAAAAAAAAATTCCGTATCACTTAGTTCAGCAATAATAGACACTTTTCAAAAAAGTTGAAATTCCACACCCTTGGTCGCATTTTCAAGTCCTGTGATCACCAATGTCACAATTTCGCTGTGTTTTTTCGAATTTCGTGATCTTAATTAAATATGCTATTAGTCGTATAACAAACTAGCTGACCCGCGCAACTTCGCTTGCGTCACCTAAGAATGGGTCAAAATTTTCCCCGTTTTTGTAACATTTTTCGTTGCTACTCCGCTCCTAATGACCGTAGCGTGATGTTATATAGCCTATAGCCTTCCTCGATAAATGGGCTATCTACCACTGATTTTTTTTTTCAAATCGGACCAGTAGTTCCTGAGATTAGCGCGTTCAAACAAACAAACAAACAAACACACAAACAAACAATCAAACAAACAAACTCTTCAGCTTTATAATATTAGTATAGATTAATGCACAAAACATTGTTAATTTAATAAAAAAAGTTAAGTTTTAGTGAGTCATCTTTCTCAAAAATATCGTTAGTCAACTTTGACGCTTCATACTGAAAAAAAATGTACTACACTACCCTTGGCAAGTTATTTCAAAAGTTGGCGCATTTAATCAACATTTCAAAATAGTATAACACTTGCCACTTTTCTTGCCATTAAAATTTTTATTTTTATTTGAACGAAGAGTATCCTCGTAAATGGATCGGACGCAGTGGTACAATTTTATGGCATCCTATTTCCCTCGATCTAAATCTAGTAGATATTTTTTGCTGGGAATGCATAAAAGAAAAAAATTATTCAAAATCAATACAAAATCTATCATAACTTCGCCAGAAAATTGGCACAGCGTCAGAAGAAATAAATGCAAGGAATTTTGCTTGACTGGTGAAAAAATCTTTTGTACGTCGTTGCAGAGCCTGAATTCATGATCACGAAAAACACAGCGAAATTGTGACATTGGTGATCACAGGACTTGAAAATGCGACCAAGGGTGTGGAATTTCAACTTTTTTGAAAAGTGTCTATTATTGCTGAACTAAGTGATATGGATTTTTTTTTTTTATTTTTCCTATAGCCGGTATGACTTGGCCTTTCATCCTGTCTCGGATTATCGTTGAGTTTTAGGACACCCTGTATATTATTATTGGACAACTCACACACGGTCATTTGATTCCAAACTAAGCAGAGCTTGTACTATGGTAACCAAATAACTGATAAACATACTTATATACTTCTAAATACATACTTATATAGATACATTATCATCCAGGCTCAGAACAAATACTCGTGCTCATCACACAAAGATTTGTCCCGGGTGGGATTCGAACCCACCACACGCGGCGCTACGGTTGTTGGCGGCGAGGTGACCGCTTAAACCACTGCGCCAAACGTGCAGTTGACTATTGCATTGGCTTTTTTCTTAATGGGAAATCTTTGGGAACCCCGTAAATATTTGTTAGAGTTTGATGTAAATTTCATAAAACTTTATCAAAATTGTCCCTAAGGAAGAGAACTACTTTTAAGTTTATAGAAAAGCAGTATCTATTTTGTCTTTTGATAAAGAGTACACTTCCAATATGTCATAATGTGCACTAAAGTCTTACTCGTTTTTTTTTCAAAACTGTAAGTTCTTATTTACCTAAAGCTATAATTTAATACTAATTAAAATTCCTACCGTGAGCTTTGCCTAATAAACATTTCCATATCTTAATTTAAAACAATTAATCTGAGAGGGAAAGCCTACTTTTCCTTTCACCCTTTTTTATTGTGATTACAAATTATTTTGTCTGTTTTTTCCTTAAGTAGACATATTGAGGAAATCGTGATATTATCAAAAGAAAAGTTAAATTATGTTTTCTAATTAAATGCTGTAATTGTAATAAACACCTGAATTAAATTCATCATGCAAATAACAATCTAGTTAATATAAACAAATAAAGATATAACGTCCTACATTACAATAAACAAAACGAAAAGGACTCTGAATTCGAATGTCAAAAAATATTCCAATAATTACTAACGAAAGAGTTTGAAAAATAACTTTTAATATACCGAACCTTAAATAAAAGTACTAGCTGATGTTAATAAAAAAAATATTTAAAAAGGCCATTACTTGAAAAAAATACAATTAAATATAAAACTTTAATGGCGTTCTGTCATAATTTTCGAGGCACATTGCCAGTAACAACTCTTGACAACAAAAGAGGATTTTTGTCGTTAATTAAAATACGGACTTAATTAATTTATTATGAGAACAAAAGAGTTGACATCTTTTGTTATGAATAGTAGATGTATCTGCACTGAATATGCAACTATACAGGTATTGGTGATATTTAATAAAATGCTTAAAAGCACGTATTCGACAAGTTAAAAAAATATTTCTTCTTCGAGAATTAGGCCGTTCAAATAACGCTGATATACATAAAATGTGCCTCTAGGTTGTAAAATAATATGGGTTGCAAAAATAGTGCCTAGCATCAAAAAAGCGAAAAAAAAGGCCTTGGCCATGTACAAAGGCTTTTAAACTTTAAATACATGCAACTTTACCGAAAGGATTATGTGTGCACAATGATCCCTTTGATCGTGTTATGGTGCACCGAGGAAATACCTTCTAAATGGAGCCTTAAATGTAGCTACAGTTTTATTCTTAGTTTATTTATTAAGTTATTTTTAGTCCAACGTAACTATAGTAGTTTATGTAGTAAAAAAGCGCAAGTTTTTAACTTCTTACTTGTGATATTCCCAATGAAGCGAAAAACACGAAGTTCAAAAGTTTAATTGTTTGTATTTCAAACTGCCATGAACAACATTACAAGCTCCAGAATATAAGTCAACACTACAGGACTAGTGCCGAGATTGTTTCTATGAACAATAAAAAAATATTTCTACAGTCCTAAGTAAAAATTACACTTTTACGTTACAGTAAGAAGCAAAAATATTTCAAAATTAAAAGCACTTTTATGTTATACAGGTGTGAAGGAAACTCGCCTTCCTTATACTCGTATGTATGCTATTGGAAGAGTTTTAAACTCATAATAATAGATACTTGTGGAAACTCAAATTACAAATTATTTATTTAGAAATATGCTACGTATCAAGACTTTCCGCACTGTATACATTAACTAAACCTTTCCGACTTTATTTCAATCCTAACCACACTAAAATATCAAATATGTTTATTCAGCATCGACGACAGTTTATACAGGCCAGTGTAATATATTTTTCTTGAGTCCGTTACATGGAAACGTACTACCCTTCCGTTTAAAATACGACCTTATTCTAAATAGTTACATAAGGCAATTTGTTGGGATACGCGCGCCATTGAAGGAAACATTTAAAGGGATTGCTCATTTGAACGCAAGCTCAGATGCCGACGGTGTATACACGACACTATAATAAGTATATTATTATATATTATCACTGAATATTTTTTTGTGATAGGCCTTGAATTTTTGATTTCATCTTCATTTGTATGTAAATGTACGATGGTTAGTCTACTGAGCATACTCATAAGAATATTATACCAAATGATAAATTTGTAGGTAGGTATTAAAAAATATTTAAAACCAAAACAGCTTTGAAAATTGTTTGTTGTTTGATAAAGGTTTACCTACATAGTCAGAAAGTCATAATGCCTTACTTTTTTAACTGAGGTCAATTTTTATTTGTATACCAGTTTTCCGAAGAATCATATTGACGTTTTTGACTGAACTCCAATAAATTACCTATCAAAACGAGTCTTTAATTCTATCAATCAAGTTATCAAACAAGCTAAAATGAACACTAAAAGTGCAACAAAATATTGTAAAACATATACATAGTTCATGTAATTTGTGTTGTAATCCTCTAAACGGCGAGTCATAACAAACGTGTGAGCGGTGAAGGTAAACTGTAACTAATACAATAAATCGGACAAGTTTGTTGTTTACGATCATCCATTAACAAACCAGGAAGTGAGGCTTAGTTTCTGTTAGACAGGTAAATATTGTTAGGTATTTGTGGTCAGAAACAGAATAAGTTGAACATGAACATTCTTCCAGAAATTAGTAAAACGCCAGATTAAATTCCCCATTAGTCTATCTCCTCTATTGTGTGGACTTTTTTTAAAGAACTTGCAAGATATTTATATTTGATTATTCCTTTTATATAAATTAAAGGTAGGCTGTATATTAAGTATAAGTAACTTCGAATTCATTTGAAACCGTTACTTCAACGGTACTTTACAAATGTACCTCTATAAAATGATTACTAAAAAAGATTGTTCTATGTTAATTTCCAATACAATTCAACGCGGACGGGGCCGCTGACAAAAGCTAGAGTAACCTTTAAACACTAGCACAATATTATGTGTCATACCTCGTTATATGCGACGGATGTAAGTGGCAGGTAGTGGTAGCCTATCGCGCGGTCCCAAATCACGCCTTTGTTCCACACCTCCACCAAGAGACCCTGGTTGATGTCGTTGGTTTCACTGCAAGACAAAAACATTAAATTAATATCATTATTACGAAAACAATATGGGAAGTGGCTGAAATATAAAATTACCTGTAAATTGGTTACACAAATCTATAATAGTAAAGTTAAACGTATTAAAATTAAAAGTGTCAAAGATACGAGTATTTTTGCGTCGTGTTGAAATAGATTTAATTATGTTATGATGTCAAGCGGGTAAATAAGAGATTTCGCATTTACGTGTCACAAAAGTCATAACAAACGCATATACAAAGTGAGGTAACCATATTTATTTCGACGCAGAATATACAATGTACATACCAACGTAAAGAAACTGTAATCTACCCATCAAAATATAAATGTGCGCTAATATCTACAAATATTTTCTGATTTCATATACTACTGACAACGGTAAATGTGAACTGAAGATGCTATCAGTAGGTATTCAGAATTGAATGTAAATTACCCCGGCCTCGACTAGAGCCCGCCAGAAATTTTCTACAAAACAAATCTAAATCCGGGTCATCGACCCCGTGACGAGACGTTTTCTTCAAAGCAAGAACAAAATTGAACTGCTTTACGTGACCTTAATTACATTCGTAGGTATATTTTATTTACTACGATGAAAAACATTACTTTGCGTAAATCTAAGCCAATGTTTATGACTATGGCAGATTAATAACGCATCTTACGTGGTTATCAAACAAAAGATCTCGTTTCAACATCTGCACGTAATAAATATAATAATATTACGATAATCATAAAAATGGATAGTAAAAATATATCGAAGATCTATTTTATTACGGGAGCCTTTTCCATCATATCTACGTATTATCTATACTAATATTATAAAGCTTAAGAATTTATTTGTTTGTTTGAACGCGCTAATCTCAGGAACTACTGGTCCGAATTGAACAATTATTTCAATGTTAGATAGCCCATTTATCGATGAAGGCTATAGGCTATATATCATCACGCTAAGACCAATAGGAGCAGAGTACCGGGAAAAAATGTTACAAAAGCGGGGTAAATTATGACCCATTCTCTCTTATGTGGCGCAAACGAAGTTGCCCGGGTCAGCTAGTTGATAATAAACGGAGATCTATCCCTCGTCCGCCATTATGATCGACAGCTAACGCCATCTCTCGAAAAAAAATACAACAAATCTAGGTCAGGTGTACATTGAAGCTCATTAATTTTGCGGTCGGCGACATCGCGATATTCTTTATTGTGTACACTGGCTTAACTAGAAATAGGTTGTTGCTTTTAAACTTAATTTTGTTTGCTGGATAAAAATATACTCTAAAACAAAAAAGATTTGGTCATTTTTTAAGTTATGATGATCTTAATGTTTTATTACAGGGCGCTTACTTGTTGGAAGAATGATAATGACAAGTAATACGCGTTGTTTTGAATAATTGATAACATAATTTCATTCAAAAACTTTTATTATAATTAATCAAAATTCAAAATTCTTAACGACCATAACCCGCAGGCTTATGCGGCTTACGGTAGGTATGGTGGCTTGTTTGACACACCTACTTTATCTTTTAAATTCACAGAATTCTTAATAATCCGGATAAATCACGATAAATCATGGCTAAGGCTCTACTCACTCTTCAAACTATAGTTGTCTCATTAGACATAATATTAAAGTACCCAAACAAGCTTGTAGGCGATTTATATACTGATATTAACATGGACTTATTTACACTAAATAACTTGTTATATTACCCTAAAGCTAATTCAGAGCAGGAAACAGACACGTGTACCTTTGTACATAGAAGTATGGCCCGCGGGGTAAGCAATTATGATATAATCAAGCAATCTTACTTAAAATGTTATTTGATGTTGCTACTGTTTGTACGGAAACTGTGTTGGACATTACTTGGAAATATGAGTGAAGAGGTTAGAGGTTTATTTCTTGAAGGAGTAATGTTTTGATGATGAAGTTAACAGCATAAATAATAATATAATATGCCTTTTTAATTAAACTAATAAATCTCATGCTGTTTCTATGTTTTGATAGTTGGTCAAACATACGCAATTTTTCGAGACTTGCATATTTATTAATTCCGAAATATACTATTAAGGTTAATATTATAATTATGTTGAATGCGATTTATAAGATAGTTATGTAGGCATGCGCCTGTTTCACATCTTACAGTAAGACTATTATTCAGTAGATAAGGTGACAACAAATGTACGATAACAAATCAAGTTCGGTAAGCTAACCAATATTTTCTGCAGGTGATAAAGCCGAATAAAAATCATAGTAGTTTTGTTATTGAACCAAATGAAACTTCATATTCCCAACTCATGTCTATCAACAATCATAACATCACAAAAATACTACGTCTAACAAAACGCAAAGCCACACTGATATAAACGTACAATTTATTATTAATTATACCAGTTAGCCACGCCCCCTCGTGATTTAACACGACACCACACCGCGCCCAGCAGCGCAGCGTGACGTTGTTCCGACTTGATCCTCAAAACTTATCAAAATACACAAATGTTTACCAAAGAACGACTCAAGGGATGTTTTTCCTTTAAAAACGGTTTTACTGGCGTTTTCACAAAGTTGATATTGCTCGATAGAAAAGTAATGGGTATCTTTTTTTAGATTCTTTATTAGGTCGATACCTTTCAGCATAAACATTGTTTTATCAAGATCTTGATCATTATGGGGAATATGTTAAAAAAACTATTTAAAGTTATACATAATCACGTAAAGAGTAAAACTGCCTTGTACGAGTTGTCAAATAACTTGTGGCTATAATTATTTTCGTTTTACATAGTTACTATTAGAATTGTTGCAAGTTAAAAGTTACTCCCAACAGTTTCCTGTTTTATTTTAAAGCTATAAGTACCGCAAAAATACTTATTTTTCTCAGGACTATTTTTAGTCTTCTACTAGAATACCTAATAGGTAACCTAGATATTCTTGACGTAGTTCTAACATTGCTTAGAGAGTAAAGTGCCTACCACATGTCATATTAATATGATGTAATTATCCCGGTCCTTTCCCACATAGGCTGTGAGGTAGCCTCTTAAAGCATTGCGATTCCCATCAGAGCGAAGCCCTTATTAATTAACTACATAGGTATAATTGTTATGAACATATACTAGTAGACTCTAGCCTGTGTTTCATGCAATATTTTTAATGCAAGTTGTATTATGTTAGGTACTCCTATTTTACTGATACTTTATGATAATTGTAAACCCTATTTTAGTTCTTAAATAACATGTTTTATAATGATTTGACTTGAAAATCAAAAACCGTCTATTGTCACAGACAATCACGCCTTTTTTTCTATAAAGCCACTGATCGACCGACGAGTAAAGCTCCGTACTCACACAGGGTTTTACTCGATCGAGCTAAACTGTCGAGTAAAACCCATGGCATGGGCTTTCGTCCACACATTCAGCATTTATCTATCGAGTGAGGCGCACCGTTCAGTATTCACCGGTCCATTCGAGCCAAAGGATGTCTGTGCTACAAAGGAAACGGTGGCTGTATTTAGCAAGTCTCGCAGTTCTTAATTATAAAAGAATTAAAAAAAAATGAAAGGAAGAAGAAAAAACACATAAGGAGGTACTGGGTTAAGGATTGGTTAGATCGCCACTCTGATCACGACGACCATCAATGGCGGACTGACGCTCGAATCGCGCCACTCGCGGTTACGTACACACGCTTGAGTCAAGCTCGACGGCTCGCTTCGAGTAAGTGCGAAGGAAATTAGTTTTATTTAATTCCATCGAGCCGGCTCGGTGCGAGCCTTCGAGCTGTGAGTTTTGCGGTCCACACATTGATTTTTACTTGAATTCGAGTAATACTATCGAGTAATACCGTGTGTGAGTACCCAGCTTAAGGGTGGGTAAGTTATGTCAACATACTCGACTTGATTAGGAGTCTCAAAACGCAAATAAATGCAAATAAAACACACACTAACAGTATCATCTCAGGAAAATATAGCTTTAACAATTTAATGACAGTATAAACATAATGTATTCTCTTCTATCCTAGTATTCCACGCAGTAATTGAATGAAAATATCGTGTTTCTTTGCTCTCAAAAGGTGCTCGAGACTCGATATAAAATTAAATTTCTTTCCACCCCGTCCTACTTATTAAGGCTAACTAGGAAGATAGAGGAAACTTGTTTATGCTATAATTCCACCTTGTTATTGTAAAATAAATAGCTATTTGCCACAAAGAGGTCTACATTAAATAAATAACAACGGAGAAAAGTAATAGTGGTTTAAAAGCATTGTGAACGACAATGCAATAGAACGTCCATATAATAGATTAGTTTTTAAAACCCTGCACTCACAGGACGTGAAGTATGTTCTGTAAAAACATTTTATGATTTTGATTTGCTTTGAGACATTTTCAAAGTAATGTTTTGCTGTATATATTTTTATAAATATCTAAAGTAAAAGACATTGTTATCTAAATATAGCCACTTCTCATTCAACGATAAATCCTTGCGCATTGTTTCAACTTAATTTCAGCAAACCGAAATAACTGACTTGAAATTTGAAATATGTTTTGTGATCAAAATGAAAGCCCCAAATAATTGGGTGATTAAGCGGAGGCAACGGCAATATTTTATCTTCATAGCCAAATAATTTTGGTCCCAATTTTACTGAGTGGAATATTTTTATGCACAAAATGCTGCATAATGATCGGACACATCGTGACGAGTTTACAAAACCAACGAATTTTATACTGCAGTGACTGAACTTCGAACTAATAAGGAGCACGCCCAATCTGAATGTCTACAAAAAACCCAGAAAAACTGTACCTACACATGTTTATAGAAATACAGAATTAGAAACAATAATTTTGGCTCATCCTTGCAGTTAACTTTAAATAAAAATACTAACATCAGGAGTCAATGCAAATACTTAGTAAGATGAAGTTTTGCGTAGTTTTGGCACTTGTAGTTCATGCTCAAACTTCTAATACATTATACAAATCAAACATTTGTTGTTATACTTTATACCCAGAATAAAATATCAAAACGGTAAGTTTATCAGTAGCTTTAACAATCACACTGCATTCACAATAACACAGGTACAAAATGATTTGGCTGCGTGCCGCTTTTCATTAAGTCCAACATATTCAAGTGTGACGCCTTGCTTCACGCGAGCCTCGAATTGATGTGTCACGTTCAAATACATAACGTGCTTCACACGCTTTGCAAAAACCGGTAGAGTAAAGGTGTGAAAGTATATTTGAAAAAACGCTACTAGCTTATTTCTGCCACCTTGTGTGTATAATTGTCATATTATTCTCAGTGAAAGAGTAATCTATATAAAAGTCAAATTGTTTATTTTCTTTCAAAATATCAAATCACTCAAAAACCTCAATATTTATGTCAATACCAAGATAAATAAGTATACACCTATATTATTAAAACCACAGACATTAAAACATAATATCGTCCGGCTGTCTCCTTATCGGGGATTACATAAAAATACTAGAAGTGGGTTTTAATTCAGTTTCTATTTATAAGTACAAAACAGGCACTTTTTAATCTTATTACGCGACGGTCGACAGAAAAAGAAGTTCTAGATTTAACTAGTTCGCCTCTGATCGAAGACATTCAATTAATTCGTTCTAGCGTTCCTCTTATAGGTCCTATTTTAGATTGCCGCCGACGTTGACCAATGAGCGACATCAACCTTTTTTGGATTGAGATCAAAAGACCAATGGATTTGAACCTAACATTAGAGATTTAAATCTAGGATCGTTGCTAAAATAGGTTTGGAAATCTTTCATTATTCAAATACATTATTCTACCTCCCAGAATATAATGTTAAGGGCTAACCTTTAGAATATAATTTAATTCTATAATTGACGTGTAAATGTTTATGGTATGTTCGGAATAGTTTGGAATATTTCCTTACAAACTTCAAATTACCAGACAGATTTTTATTTAATGTATAATAGAATACGGGAATTAACGCGAACACGCATTTTATCTTAAAGTGCCGAACGTTTCGGCGCAGGTTGCACTCGCCGTGGTCGCAGGCTGACTAAGGCGTATTGTTTGTTTCCATTAAATATTTTAGTGACGTAATTAAAATAATACTGATGAAATACTGCCTAACTTTAACTTATAAATTAAACATGACTATAAATAGAAAATGTATGCAGAAGCTCCACAGATCCAGCTCTTAGCATCAGGCTTGCAAGTGGAAGCTAATTAAGTCTTTCAACCAATTAGTATTGCCATTAGCGCTGTGTACACTGAAACGTTTTCATAATAACTGGTCTGCAATTTTGCAGTAGTGTTTCAACTTTGATTTCAAATAATAAAAACCTCAGTCTGTAAGTGTATCTTATCTTTTATTGCAGAAAAACTATTGAAAACTGCAAAGTGTGCAGAGATTTCTATATAGCGTCTCCGTGTACATGATACACAAGTACACTCTCAGATCCTAATATGCCAATAATTAAATTACTTAATGTCTAAAAATTTTAAAAATAGTGCCCATATAAACCAAGCATTCAGCAACAAATACTAAATTGAAAGATAAAGGAGAATGCTCAAAATGTATGGGAAAAAAACCCAGGCCGTACACAAACGGTGTGTAACTCAGAATTTTAGTGATACTGAGTGATTCAATTCCAGATATTCGCCTCTATCAAATTCGATGGCTAAATACTATTTTTTGCTATTTAAAAGGTGAATTTAAAAACTAAATATTTTTCAAACATTCATCACAATGATTATTTTTTGAATAATATAATTGTATCGAAACCGCACTACGGGCGCCAGCTAGTAGTGTGGGCGGGGATGTCTTTTTTATATTCATGATAAAAAATATTGAAAATACATTAAAACCCCTACTGAAAAGTAATAGCAATATAATATGTTTAGCCATTGAATTTGATAGAGGTAAATATCTGGAATTAATTACACAGTATCACTCATTTCTCCCATTGCTCCCATGCTGGATTGAGAGCGAAAAAAAAACATAGAAGGTGCCAGCTGCATTTCTTCCCGTGCATACTGCAAAAGTCAGTAGAGGGATGGAAGGGTTTGGTGCTTCATAGGCTATAGGCTAGCAATCTACCACCATGACAACACTTTTCTACCTTATAATAGCCCTCCAATTATTGTCTGCCAACCCGCATTAGACCAGTGTGGTGGACTAAGGCCTGATCCCCCTCTTTGTTAAGAGGGGAGGCTCGTGCCCCTCGGTGGGGACATATATGACCTGGTGATGATGACTCATTTTTCAAAAATATATTTTTTAATATTTTTAATTTGTAACTCAGTTACATACCTATATTAAAAATGTGTGACTCAAAAAAGATTAAACATTTATATAGGTAACTTATTTAGTAGTAGTAGTAGTAGTTTTGTACTACTCAGTTACATACCTATATTAGAAAATATAAAAATATATTGAAAACCCCTACTGAAAAGTTATAGCAAAATAGTATGTTCAGCCATCGAATTTGATAGAGGTAAACATTGGGAATTCAATTACACAGTATAAATAATTTTTTGAGTTACATAACTTTTGTGTACAGCCTGGGTTTTTTTTGAGCATTCTCCTTTAATTTACTTTACAATCTTAACAAATATTACAGAATATTAAAAAAAAATAACATTTTAAACAATAACAACAGCACTTTAAAGAAAAGTATTGTGTATCGTATGTAGTGTCTGCAAGCACTCCACAATATCATAACCACGTCAAGTATTATCATAATGTACTTTGTCTGCATCGTTACCATCAAACAATACGTATTCGACTGCATTATTCGATATTGTTTGAACTTATAACTTTTATGCGCATAGATTTTCTTTAACAAAAGATTCTTCACTTTGGTTAGTATATTATCATTTCTTTGTTTACCAAATTATGGCAAAAGAAATATTCCGTTTTCAGTCTATAATAACCCAAAAAAGAATTTAAAAACCAAGGTCCACAATCATAAAGTACGTGATAATCAAATCAATAAGCTGGTCAAATATGAGGCCATTAGTTGTATGCCGATAAAAGATCTTCCGGAGTAATAGTATTCTATGTGTTAGATTCAATTACAGCTATAAAGACCTGTGTACAGATTTCATTAAAATTGGTTTAGTAGTTTTTGCAGGAATGAGTAACAAATATACGTAACACATCCAGAAGTAAGACTTTAACAGGAGAATTTTAAGCCAGTAGTAATACGTTAGGCGGGAGAGTGGGCACTCGTATGACGAACATTCAACAGACCCACAAAGACTTCAACAGACACAAACGTCCATTTCATCGTAGGAGCCGCGTATCTTCCGGGACTATTTATTCAACTACTGCGGGCTATATACTTCCCTGTAAAAGCTTTGTCCACCCACCTTTGTGATCAGAACATGAAACATACACTATTGAACTAAATGCTTCAATGTATTTCCTACCCCTTTGGTCCATCTAAACGATATTTTTGTCTTTTTCAATTTAAATGTCCCTCTGACCGTTTCTAATCCCAGTTGACCTTTTCAACGAATGTTGTATGAGTTTCATCGTAAATATAAAGTATTGAAGTACCTGGAACTGTTTTATTACTTAGTTGCTGAGGTGAACTAGGCAGTAGTTTACTGTGCCACGTGGTCACGGGTCGATTTAAAACATAAACTTCGAAATTTTACGTGTTGTCTGAATATACAATTTTAGAACCAGCATAGTATTTTGCATGGCCATTGAAATAAGTGTCGGAAAATCTATCCTATAGATAGTAATTACAACAAATTTACGAAAAAAACTGCCAACATTTCGCTTATGCAGAAAATTTAAACGTAATCAAAGTGGTAAAACCAGGACTTCATAATATAGAAAGTGTCGTCATAATATGGAACGCACTTTGAATGTAGCTTGCTTCGAGAAAAAGGGATGGTTGCAAAAGACGATACATCATTGTAAATCATTTCCTACTATAGGAGTGCTAAAGTAATGTTATCACATACCCGGGAATGCCAATTAATTCGTTCATCAGTTCCTAAACTCCATACATGAAATTCGAACAGGATGCAAGATCATCATTACCGCAAGTTTAGAGTCAGCTCAGCGGTACTGAGGAACAAGTGGGAGTACATCGACTAAATTACAAGACATGCATTGTGTTGGAAACTTCAATCGAACCTCGTTATTATAAAGTTCATTAGTCCGTGAACTCAAAAGTTCGACTGCATTAACTTACGTAATTATCAAGTTCCGTGAAATTCTATAGATATGCTTCGAAACTTTTGTTTTATGTATGATCGTAGAATAATATTATATTACCCATTAGTGTACTATAACTGCGCATTAAACTTTTATCTTTATAACATGTCCATGTGGAGAAAAGCATAGAACTGGTGTCTCTTTAAGAAATAATATTATAAGAAACTTTTGGAAATATACGTTTTCATGCCAGGTATAGAAGCTTTCCTTTCAAAATGATATGACATAAAGAAATAGGTATGATAAAACTCAAAAGTTTGACTGCACTAACTTACGTAATTATAAAGTTCCGTGAAATTCTATAGATATGCTTGGAAACTTTTGTTTTATGTATGATCTAGAATAATATTATATTACCCATTAATGTACTATAAACTTTTATCTTTATGAGATGTCCATGTGGACATAAGTATAAACTGGCGTCTCTTTAAGAAATAATAATATAAGAAACTTTTGAAATGCACGATTTCATACAAGGTGTATTAAGTTTCCTTTACTATATATTATTATAATTATTGTAACAATAGAAATACGTCTATTACTAAAATAAGGTCGCGTGAAATACGAATGTAAATAAGTCGGGTAATCGTAATTACGAATTCGTTTTGGCAAAACGAGAACTTAAGGGATAATATAACTTCAAATAAAATAATTTAAAAATACAGCATACACGCTAATGTATACACAGTAACACAGAAAGATAGAACAAAAAGCAACAAAAAAAGCAAATAAAACTACAAACCAGAGATATAAATTTTACCGAAAGCCTAAACGCTTAGAGTACCTCCGTAAACTAAAAAGCGAATTAAAGTTAGCCAGGCCGTAAAACACATTAAAAGTAAGTGCCTAGATACACTTATACGAAATCAGGGCTAATCCGAGAGCCTCCAAGAACGGCACATTTTGGCCCCGAGTCACCTTTGCCTGCTAATTGCACTCATTCAGAGTGAACAAAACGGCTTTATGCCCCATTATAACATTAATGATCTAAGTATATACTTATATGAACAATCAAATGAGATTTCATTTTACACTCTGTTATGTGAAGGGAATTTTCCTTAAAACGCGTCCCGGGAGAGTTTATTTGAGATATTGGAATATGTAGACTGTAATTTTCTTGATCAACTAGGATGTGATTCTCTATAAGGATATATGTAGGTCGCGAAGTACATACTCTTTCCAGTAAATATTATAATTATCGAGTAAGCTTTTGGAGCCACAAACGAAAGTGCGTGAATTCTACCTGACGTCACCTTAATCGTCCACAATAGATGAATAAAGGCCAATTATTGATGAATTGCATGTATACACAATAATTGCTTGGGTACTTTTGGTTTACTTTTTTAATAGCTGTTACTTAAGTTAGAACACCATGTTAAGTTTAGTAGTACTAGTATGTTTATTTTATGCCAGTACAAATACGCCCTTTAATATAATTTGTTTTTACAATAGACCTCCACTGAGCAGCCAGTTCAAAGAATAACATGCCTTTATTATGGAAAATTTAATCGCAAACAATTCGACTCTAATTTAATTGAAAATATTTGCCATTATGTTTTAGATGACTCCGATTAGATTACTGCTTAATTAATTCTCTGATAACGGTATTAAATGAGCCATTTCATAATTTTGATTAAGAAAGTAATAAAATTGATAAGAGATATTCATTTCAAATGAAAACTTTCAAAGCTGAAAGATATACTATCCAGATCAAAAGCCAGTCACTATATGCTTACAAACCATAACAACTTTATGATAATTTATGTTATACTTAGTAAGTATTAGTATGGTGACAAAGAAAACTCCCGCTACAATTTCTTTTATCTATACTAATATTATAAAGCTGAAGAGTTTGTTTGTTTGATTGTTTGTTTGTTTGTTTGTTTGTTTGAACGCGCTAATCTCGGGAACTACTGGTCCGATTTGAAAAATTCTTTCAGTGTTAGATAGCCTATTTATCGAGGAAGGCTATAGGCCGCCGTAGCGTAATGTTATATATATATATATATATAACATCACGCTACGGTCATTAGGAGCGGAGTAGCAACGAAAAATGTTACAAAAACGGGGAAAATTTTGACTCATTCTCTTAGGTGACGCAAGCGAAGTTGCGCGGGTCAGCTATCCTGTATAAAGAGAGCAAGCCAAGAGACAAAATATCGTAAGTATTAAAATTCTCATTGCGTTTCAGACCCATTTAGCTACTTAGTATTAGAAGCAAGCCTGTCTTAAGTCTTAAGTGTAATAATCTTACAATTAAAAAGTTGTAGGCACGTGGAACATAAAGGTACCTAGTTAGTATGGTATACATATTGTCTATAAATTAGTTTTAAAGCAACAAGTCTTATCAGGCCGGTTCATAATATAACAGTGTTCATTGTAAACTCGTCGCTAATATAATAATTCCTGTCGTGTACACTAAATCAGAGCCTAGATTCGTAAGATAAATGTTTCACGTCACGCCTATGGAGAGGCATTTCAAGCGGGTTTAATATGAAACGAGAACTGAATCTCTAAGATTTTGTAGCTCACTCAATCTTCTTGAACGAAAATCTTGCACCGATTTGTGGACTTTGAAGTGCAGTTTAGAATAAAATGTCGCATTAACGTGTAGACAAAACTGTGATGATCCAAGTTTTTTTTTTATATTTTGGACACAGAACTAAGCCTTGACGTATCTGTCTACTTTTGATACTCACGCCAATTTCAGCTTTGCATAAAAAAAGGTACCGTAGTAACGTAAAAGTATAATAGAAACTTTAAATAACCAAAACTTAAACGATGCAAAAACACACCAAAATAGAAAAAAAATAGTAAGACAACATCAATACAAATGTTTTATTTAGATACGAGACTTGTCTAATATCCTGTATAGTAAATTGGATGAGGGTGTATCAAGCATAGGGCAGTTTGCACCCGTGACCTCGGCCGAGCGTGACAAGGCCACAAACAAAACGTCCCGAACAAATCCGTATTGATGACGTAACGACTCGAAATATAACCGCTTTCCTTCCCCGCAATAGTTCGCCTTATTTTGGTTCGAGTCGTAAATCGAAACAAATTGTGTATCTGAAAGTTTTTGGCCGGAATACGCGTATAAGAATTTGTATTTCGGGCTTTCTGACTTATGGAGAGCAGACGCTTATAAAACAAATACATTACTTATTCTTTTTACACATTTTTTATTTTTAATAACTATTATTGTACACTTCTGTACTTATGCGTTATACAGGATGGAAAAAAATGGCCCATGGACGGAAACTTTAAATATTAAAGATACCTGTAGGTACTGAAAGGAAAATACTTTAATCATTATTTTTAAAAACATTCACTATAGATTCCATTTCATTAAAATCCACCCTATATAGTCACCTTTCAGTATTTATAGGGATTTGTTATCTTGTCAGATAACACTGCAATTATAATGCTATATCTACACCACGTTAATGGTTTAGTGGGCGTGTCGGAAGGCCGTCACAACCTCACAATTTAAATTATTTTTAAACGATTTAAGCAATTAAACGAAAATAAATCAATATTCAATAATACTCAGCTTAATAATAGTTTATACAGAATGGTTCTTTGCACTGCACTTATCGCTAAATTCATATTAATATAGCAATAATGATAAAATCTAGTGGCCGGTCTATCGATCGCGACCTCGCGTGATTCAAATGTATGGACATATTCTATTGAGTCGATTCAAAAACAGCAATTTGTTTCAGCCAGTTTATTAATTCGTTTGTTTGCAATTATATGTGGTGAGTTTTATAGCTTTCCTATGGGAGGAACAATAAATGAGGGTATAAACGAAATGGGCTATTGTTTGCAGGCACAAGAATATTTGATATAAGGACGGTTATTTTGTTGCTTTGGCCATTGTTCCCTTGTTTTTATTAAGGCATATATCTGAGATTTAATGTTAAACAGTGTGTCTAAAACGTAAAATAGATTAAGATATGAACTAACAAAGTTTTTTTCCATAATAGTAAAGTTTATCTTTCATTCACGAGTAAATTACTTTGAATATTTAAAAATCAATGTAATTGTTTAAGTTTTCAATGGGGTCACGTACATATTTCATGTCGTCTAATTCGGATTGACACTGACAACAAAATTATATTGATTTTACAATTGGTTTGTTCGTGTATTTTGAATAGGCCTATTACTGATAAGTGGTATTCAAACAGAGCGTTGCTTTCCGAGAACGATAACAATCCTAAACTTATTATAGAAAAATAAGTTAGTAGTTGGTGGTATACAAAATTGAGAACCTAGAACATCAGTGAACCGCTAACTTATGCAACTGACAGTCAAACTGAGTATCAAAATACAGCTACTCTATTTTGTTTTACAGAATAATTCATTATAATTTCGATAAAATATGCTAAGGTTCTCTACCAAGTGCTCGGACTATATGAATTAAAGACATGAAGTATAAAGTATGTTACTAATAAAGACTATTTAAATATTTTTTCAAGTGCTTCTACATCGCTAACCACGCAAAAGAAAACAAATAGTATTTTATGTGAATTCAAAGGCACTCGGATTTTGTTGAATCAAGTTCCCAAGTTACGAGAGGTCATGGTTTTTTGATGAGCTTCCAGGTAAAAGGGTCTGACGTTTCTAATGGGTTCCGTTAATTTAACTTTACTTAGCTAAGAAATATTCGTTATAATTATGAAATGGCGGTGCATTCTAATTATGTAGAGACAAATATACACTTCAATCCTTCCAACTTTATGTAATCTATACTAATATTATAAAGCTGAAGAGTTTGTTTGTTTGTTTGTTTGTTTGTTTGAACGCGCTAATCTCAGGAACTACTGGTCCGATTTGAAAAATTCTTTCAGTGTAAGATAGCCCATTTATCGAGGAAGGCTATAGGCTATATAACATCACGCTAAGGTCATTAGGAGCTGAGTAGCAACGAAAAATGTTACAAAAACGGGGAAAATTTATCTTATGTGACGCAAGCGAAGTTGCGCGGGTCAGCTAGTCTAGAATAAAATTCTAGGTACATGAAGCTAGCTTACAATCAATCTCACAAGACTGTAAAATTTCGATAAATTTTGAACTGTACCAAACTATTTATAAATTATTAAACAATTTTAATATAAATATTGTAACGTAAATTATATCGACTCTTAGCGCTCCGTCTAATTGTGATTCACGCGAGATAAATTACAACCTGAGTATAAAACTACTAGTTTTTACATATCTTACTGTAATCTAGGCATTGAACTGCTGATTAATGTCTGTTTTCACTACCCACATTTACACGATACATAATATACTGTAAGGTTCAGTATCCTTATTAAATAAAGTACCTCTACGTTAGATATTACTCATACAATAGACCAAAACCTGCCAGTGACGTGCGTCATCTTTTTCAACCAACATACTTCATTCATCTTGACTAAATCTCAAGTCTTTTTTAGATTTTTTCCATGAAAAGCCCCTTATTATAAATGGTTAGGGAAAAGCGAAAACTCATCTCGTAAACGACATGGCTTCGGCCGTATATTTTTAGATATAATATAATAATGGTTAAACTAATGTTGTGTGTTTATGTTTATGTTTTCTTGAATGGGGATGTAACATTAGGGGGGTTTAGTGCAAATGCATTCCTTATTTATATGATTCATAACATTACAATTTATAATATAATTTATAAATATGCTTGTTATACACGCTTTGTAGTGAAATTTGATTTTGGAAGGACTGTGGCCTTATTAATCACTGTTATATATCACACAATATGCTTAAACGGGCGCATATACATATAGTTAATTTCATAACGAAATTGAGAAATCGATTGTTGTCTGCAACTTGAGAAATGATGGCAAATGCCAGACTTAATTCATTTTTGAAACAAAAGTGACTAATGTGGAGTACATAAGTCACTTTTGTTTCAAAAATGAATACTACCTAACATTATAGAGGTTATATGCACAAACATCTTATTACTTACTTAACCTTATGAAAATACCTCTTCGAACAAATTGCTAGCTGAAGATGTCGCAGCTTTTCAATATAAACTCGCTGTAATGTATTAGACTTTGACTGTGTCGTCTAGATTAATGTGTGTCAGCAACTAGTGTATACACGTGGTTTATCCTGTCTCTGTCTTGTAGGTGCAATCACGTTTGCTTGTAGTAAGTAATTAAACCATTACAAATGCATATTGTTGAAGTAAAGCTGACAGTGGACAGTGTTTATGGGATGTATTTCGAGGTGGATTATAATATATGTTCTTTCAATATGGCTGCAGTAATTCCTAATGTCGAAAGTATTGAGTGACTTTGTTTGACCTAAATCATTTTTTTTTTCTTTTTTATAACTAAGTTAAGAAAAATCATAAACAAATAAGATAGCATATAATTGCATAACATTCTGTACTTATTTACATTATAAAGATATATTTTAGGGCGACGCCTAGACATATTGCAGCCGAGGCCCCAATTCTAAGCCTCTTATGTATTCAGCCGAATTATTATACTAAGACGCACAAAGTAGTATTCAATTATGACTTGAATTACGATCAGATCTTCTACTTATTTGCCGCGTATATACCTATATACGTTGTTTTATAGTCAACTGTACTTTCTCTAACATCGTTTCTTCAAACACAACACAACTCAAAAGTATGCTAAAACTTGTTCAAAAGTCGACAAATCCTTTCCATTCTGCATAACACCGTGGTTCCCGCATAAATCCCATGTTCACACACGAGTCGTCATATCGCACTGTTTTGTATCGCATATTGTCACAGCGACGCTACATGGAAGCTCAAAGCGCTGTGCAATGAACAAACGAGGGGATGAAATGCTAATATAATACAAATTGTAGTCAGCATTATAGGGCTGTCTCGTTTACCATTATTTGTTTACATTCACCGTCTCCACGCTTCGAAATGCGAGTAAAAAGTTCGGCCTAGTTGTTGTCAATTAAAATAATAGTAAGCTATTTAGTGAGCCATGTCTAAAGGCTTTGGGTGGTTTGAACTGCTTTGACTCTAGGTTGATCACTAACCATATTTGATGAATGGATGGAAACAAAATTCCAGTTTGATTAAATGCCTATATTTTTCTCTTTTTGACGTTTTCAACAATTTTTATACGCATAATCTGCTAGATTATCTAACAGATTCGTCAAAGATAAAGGCATAGATTAAATTTTTAATCAAATCTGAAATGTATGTTCTGTTCTACGAATATTTATTGCTGTTAAGTCAACGATTAATATGACATTACTTTTGAAATGGATTCTTTCCTCATGCCAGACAATTCAAGGAAAAAAGTTAAGTTACAAAACATTTACCTCAATGACGAGAAAAGAAAGTAATCTATAAAAGTGTTTGCAATATTTACTGTACATACATATTTCTATCAATCGCTTTCACCTTACATATTTGCCAACAAACAGTAAAATAATAATTGTTACATCAGACAAATAATAATATCGACCTCAGACTTTATACATCTGCAAACCGGTAACCTTAAACATAATATACATACAAATGTATCTTCTATATGTTTGCGAATTCCCTTCATTTCCTAAACACAGGCCAGATCATAAAATTTAAGGTCTTTCGGATTCGACAGCCCTGCGGGAATGACAAGTAGGCATTTTGGACCTGTGTCAGTGCGACACCAGGCTGTAGGGGCGTTATTGTCCCGCTTACAGATTCAGTCCCCGCCATTTCTCATCTCAGTGGAAGAAGAGCTTAAGACGATATTACCATAGCGTCACTTAAGCCTTTGTTTTAGGAGAAGTGCAACAAGCCTTTACTAAAATAAAAGGTTGCGCTGTGAATGCAAAAGGGTCGTAAGATTAATTTGCATTGTAGTGACTTATGTCTTTTTTCGTTGCAGATGAGATTTATCGGTGGTTTGTTGATTTAATAGTTACGTGTTAACCCTACTCTGTTCTATTTATAAGAAAATGTATGTCTGTCTCGGTAACAAATGACTTTTAAAGTGAACCGTGTGAACAATGTGAGTGTCACTTGGTTTTCGCATTAGTTATGAATTGTATTTATTTTCGTCTCGTCTGTAGGGCTAGACGAGGGTCTTTATACTCGAGATATGCTAGTCATGTTAGATTGAAGATAAACAATGACTTGCCAGTCACCCTATGCGTTTTAGCTTATATATTAACGAACATTTTAATGAAAAACCACGATTTGGATATTGAATGCTATGGATTAAAGCTACAATAAATAGAAACTGGCACTTTGAGAATAAACTAGCTTACTTGAGAAAATGACGCAAAGTTGATCATATATTTTCGCATTAAAAACATTAAGCTCGTGAACGTGTTCGAGTTTTATAAACTTCGATAGAATTACAACAGAAGTCACAATAAGCTAACAATCAAATATCACATTTCAATAAATTTAGTATTCAATTTAGATTTTATCAGTTACAAAAAATACTGAAACGTACGTAACTACAAGCTGAACAATAAGTTATTCGGTCTCGACTAAAACAGTTACCATAACTTTCAGTTATTTTACAGCAACGATGAAATTCGAAGCGATTCCCTCATTGCTGAACTTTCTACCGAGACTTAAGAAATGCTAGGCTAAGCACAAACAATATCCAAGGTTTTCACTAATTAGACAAGATTCCTACGTACGAAAATACATAAACCACTCACTCTACTCAAGAGAATTACATATTACATACGATTCTCGACCTTGCACGACTATAATAGTGGCTATTATCGCATGCATATTCGAAAAGCAAGTTAAAAATACTCACAATAGGAAGTCTTGCTCCCAGCTTGGAGTCGGACCCTTAACTGTCACCGTCGTCGACTTGACATTCTGTAGTTTGAGTGTCACGTAAGTGTTGAACTGTGTGGCTGCTGACAAAAGTAAACCTTATATTAGCATCAAGTAAGTTCAAAATTGCTTAACACCTACAGGGAAGGTAGTGAGGCATGGAAGAAAAAACAACTACATAGGTTTCTCGTGTAGAATGTCGATCAAAGGCCTAATGAGTGAAAGTTAAATTAGAGCGACTAACTGGAGATTAGTATCTAATTTAATTGACCGCAAAACATCTAAAACTTCGTTTAAAGGGTTACTTAATTATAAATAGAAGTTTACTTTTAGTGAGTTCTAATGTGACTTATTTTTATATCACTATAAGAAGATTGCTGTAAAGCCAATAATTACACCTCATCCTCACAATATTATGAAATACGATAGCATATTTACAAAATAACTTACCTTGTATACCAACATATCGCGCCTTTTTTACTGAAACAAACAAAAATAACCACTTAAATCACAGATATTACAGTCGTTTTGACCCGACAACGACCGGTAAAGGTCAACGGCCGGTACATATAAAACGTTTGAATCACCAAGTTCGGCGGGATTTTTGTAAAGACCGCCAGCTTTGTCCAGTACCGGTAACTTTAGTTGCACAGTTGCCGTATCCTCATTTTATTTATAACTTTTGGTATTCCTTTGACAATTTAGTTTTACTGAAGTCATCCCCAACTTTAGAGTGCGGATTTTACTCAAAACATTCACAAAAACTCAGCAAGTGAAACAAAAATAAAATTTCATATTTTAATTTAATACAAAGCACTCGTGTTTTTTGCGTGTAATATTCGTTGACTTTCCAGAAAGTCTGCTCTCAAAGCTACCTCAAATCATATTATTAAACGTTGTAGGTAGAATAAGAGCCATATTTTAGACACTAATGAGATTCGAGTAGCACAAGCCAGAGGTATCATAACAATAGAGCTCGAGTCCGAAACTGAATAAAGGATGACCTTAGCTTTTAAGTCTTTAGAATAGAGATGCCATTGAACTGGAATAAGTAAGGGCTATTAGGGATTTACTTGTCAAAGTACTGGCCTAAAATAACACATACACTTCACTTGGGAACGAAACGGCACAGAGAAAGAAAAACACAACCAATACGCGTTTGGAACATCACACACACTCACACGCACTCAAACATAATTCTATTGTCACGATTTAAAAAAAATATTCAAATTTTAAACTCGAGAGCGTTCTAATTCGCGAGCTCTCGAGCACACAATTGTTGTGCAACTAAGTTACCACTGGACCTATTTTCCGTTTAATGAGTGAAAAACCTTTTTCCATGTACATAGTTTGCGTGTCTCACGGTACTGGTTGGAATGTGGTCACATTGAGCGAAAGGTTTGTTGCTAACTTTGCTGACCAATAGACGCAATCTGGCAAAACATAATTTTGTATGCAACGAACATAGGCGAGCTTCTGCAATCTGTTCTTATGAAGTATCTGGCAAATGCAGAAACATGTTAACATAGATATTAAAGATGTGTGTTGCATACAAATCTGTTCATTTTGCAAAACACTTCAGTAACTGCAATATGTTGAAATATCATATTAGTTTTCATTTTAAACAGTGGGGTTATCCTATATCAGTTGACAGCCAGTGTACGTCAATTTGATAGCAATCCAATACATTGCTGCTTTGATGTAACGTGTTAATCACTATAATCTAAAGGAGAATACAATGTACAGGATAGTGGCTTACAAACAGTTGTCAACTGAGACACGTGATAGCCCACCTGTTTTACTAATACATGTAATGTTTGAAGTATCGTCATCACAGAGAATTCACATTACACATTAAGCTTAGACACGGCCTTAGACCCAAATAAAAATAAAGAATTTGTCACCGTCAGCAGCAAACTGTTCGCTCAATATTACCACGAACTTATTACGAGAATAGTAACGAACAATCGATGTAGGTGCTCGACATTACTCATTAAACGTTTAAGAAATCGTATGTGTGGTCGATGGACGCCATGGACGGTAATAGAATGGTCAAGAAGACAAACTTTAAATATTTAAACAGTATTTAACATGGTAACAAATGAAAGTTCTGTCATACTTTAATTTTGTTGTCATGGCTCTCTCTCAAATCCTGGAGAGACAGAGCAGTGAGACAGTAATGAGTTCAATCTATTATGTTCATACATATACCACCAATCTTATGGCAATCAAAATGTACCAAATTTCAGCGTAAAACACCAACGCAAAAGCCCGGTTTCCATTCAATCTTGAAGTAAATATCAGATGGTTTATAAGATGGAATTAGTTAAAGTTGCTCTTATACATTTGCTGACGATTTACCTAGCACTGACTGAAACGTTTTAAAACTGGCACTTAATTTCTTAAAAATAATATTTTTAAATTATTTTTTTACAGCGTTATAATTACTACTTCTATTTTTGTCGTACAGTATGTAGTTGGTCACTAATACATCAAAGTAATTGTGGTGGTCATACGTCGGACTTACCTGATTAACATACTATTTTTAGTCATATTTATATTCGTTTTAGTTTAATAAAGGGTACGCCTATTTATGTCATGTGTAGTAACTGCTGTAGTAAGATTTTTAAAAAGACATTTTCATATTTTCTGTTACAAATATTGAATGAAACAATAAAGAGAATTGTTCTTTCAGATCGCTTCTGAAAACAGTGTTATATTTGACATTATACTCGTACCCATTTCGTACCTATTACAATTTCGTTGACATTAAATACTATATTGGCATAAAATGTCATGTCTGAAATCGAATTATATGTAGAGAACGATAAGAGCATTCCAAAGGTAAAGTGTCAAAAACTTTGTTACATAACTTTCTTACAAAAATAACGATTGTATGAAACACAAAAATATCTAATTAATAGTTTGATAAATGGAAGTTTTCCAATTATATTCGTTGTATCCCGCGGGGTACACAACAGGTAGGCAAAAACTTTAACTATCCACAATCTGTATCAATTTATCAAATCCCTCGAAAGCTGGGTCCTCGGACTTATCTAGGGGACTTGGCTAAAAGTTAGCTCATTGAAAACATCGCTCCCGCGGCGCACGATAACAAAAACTTCACACTTTGACATTAATATAAAGCGCTTGTACCAAAACCTTGTTTTGATTTAAATTGTAAGGTTTAAGTTATAAGACTTATAAGCCTTGTAATTTTCTAAAACAATTTATTTGCGGTGTAGGCATCACTCTAAACATCTTAAGAGCTTAGTCTTTATTTCTATGTAAATATTTATATGTTCTAATAAGGTACCTCTATTTCGACAATGTTCCCTCTACTAAAAGTGGTAGAAACGAATACAGCATGATTTCATTAATGACAGTAAATAAATACTACTTTTTATTTGTTGCATGATAAGTGATCAACTGAGCGTTCAAAATGTTCAAGCAGCCAGAAATATAAAAATATTTAGTTTGAGTTAATAAGTATTAGATATTACGTTTATAAATATTATCGTCAAGATCTTGTCACTTTTTAGCACTTGTTGCAAAATACAAGACAGATCGGTACTTCTTTAAATGCCAACTTAAAAAGTTTCACGATTCAAGCAGTGCTTGAAAACTTACACACTTTAAATAATTTACTGCTACAGCAGAGCCTAAGTTTGTTCGTCAACACTTCGCGTTTAGATTCATTCAATCTTCGTCGTAGTGAGGAAGTGGGGAATAAAAATAGTGTGCTCAACTTGCGTTTATACTTTTCAACTTTTAATGACTTCATATTTTGCTAGAAATGCGTTTATTTTTTCAACCGTTATGCTTTTGATTTAAAATGTTTTACTTAAAACTTGCGAATTTCTATTTTTATACTATTTAAAATGAATGTCTCTTTCATTTAATTGAAACAAGGCGGAAATGATTAGCGCAGTAAAGAACGCGTGGGTGATACAAAATTGAGATAAAATATTAACCGCATCCGTCAAAATAATAAATTTTACCGAATTGCTAACAATAAATCTAATCTGAACATTAAGTACACATTGCCAGTGAAGGCACGGGAACCACATTTTATGAATTTCTTGTAAAAAAAGGTTGAGTCGTAAAAGATCAGTTTTAAAGACACACCGCGTTATTGCTCTCCTAAAATTAAAACCGGGAGCAGTTAAACTTTACCGTGTACGCTTCTCCAGCAGTCTTGTCAATAAAATACTTTTAAAAGTCCTTTAACTACGTGCGGCATGCTGTCATTTGTATTTTCGCATGCAAATAAAAATTACCACAAAAAGGTCACACAAAGGCAGAGCGCCGAGTCGAGAATAAGGTATGTAAATTTGTCCTTTTGTAGACAAAGTGTATAAATAAAAACGAGAATGTAAAATATTTTAAAATATAAGCTCTCCAGCAATTTTTCAGTGGTGAGGGACATCGAACAAATATTGGCATCGTTTCAAACAAATACTTTTTTAAATATTAGAGTTTTACTGTGTGAAGGTGCTTCAGTGCGCTCAAGTACTAGGGAACGTGTAAATAATTCAAGTAAAGTTTATTTTTGGCTGTTCGGGCTTCGAGACCGGTGCGGCGAGTGAGCCGCGGCGGCGGCGGCAAAACTACTTGCAATTTGTATGAAGCCAACTGGCGGATTATACGTCTGCGTGTGTATGCAAATGCTACTTTGCCAAACTTGCCTCCGTTGGGTTATTTAACCAACTTTCTCAAACTCCAGTAATTAAATGTACGCCGAGAAAATTTTACTCACAAGATTTCCATACAAATGTAAGTGTACGAGCAAAATGTTGAAGTTTCTTACAAACATTGTGATAGCGTATTACCTGATTATCATCGTACGAGTTCTAATAGCTCTTAAGGAAAATAGCTTATTATTATTGAACTTTTGAACGACATCATTTGACCTTGAAACTTTCCAAGTTAAGCTGTAATATACAATATAACACAGTAGTCTTATTATTAATGGTAACAAACAACATAAGTTACCATTTAAAAAACTTGATATATATTATCTATCTTATTGTTTCCAACTACAATACACATAGTTGGTAAAATAAGACTTTGGTAATGAATGTGATATAACTGCGCATAAACTAAAAACAAAACAATATCCAATAACACGCCGTCTCACAAAACAGTTTCGATAAAACACAACGTAAAACAATACAAAAAATCACTTTCAAAAACTGGTTACAGCACTTTATTGAAAAAAGTTTTTCAGTATCCCTCCGTATCATGTACCCTAACTCGGTACAGAAAATCGTAAAACTAGATTATTTACGCAATGCCTCCAGAAGGGTCGCGAGTGGCCACCGCCAACCAGTGTCCGTTTTATGTCCCACCTATACCAACACATTATACGTACTTGGAATTTGTTACACTGTTTCAGACTAAATACCTACGAACGTGATTCGTATGTTTCTATTTTACGCTACACTACAAGATAAAATTAGAATGCCTAATTAACTCTATTAGGCATCGAGATAGTCAAGTTTCTAATTAGAATTTACGTTCAGAATATATTATTAGAAAATTGTGTTATTCGAAACCCTAGATTGTTATTGATTGTAGCTTATTTTAGACAGTCTGCTTAGTTACTATGAATACAGTAGGTACCCCTTGTTGAGAATACTAACACATGACGTTTGTAAATAAATTTGGATCCCCAAGTACAATAGAATTCTCTGAGAAATGCGTAGACCTGCATCTAAAAAATAGTAAATAACCTGCATCTGCATTGTAAAAAAACTTTTCCGCTTCACTACCAAGTTCAGCGCCCCAAGGATGGGTAAGTCATAAACTCATAATCACCTCTATGGGCGAGTGGATGGATGCTCACACTACGGACAATGCTTCCCTCGCCTTAATCCACAAGTACATTCATTTTACGATCCTCTAGGAAATGTAGGACGAGGGAAATGCAACAAAACAAACTGTACGAGTAAACATATTGAAGTCCACATCTGTATTGATAGAATCAGCAGATCCTTTAGCCTTTTCGAGGAACTACGGGGGCATAAAGATTAAATTATTCGTCTGAAGGAACGACTGTAAACAAACGTAGAATTTTATCTATAGATAATTCCAGTTAACGTTGCAAAACAAATGGACTGAGTAAAAGTTACAAGCAGAAATACTATGTTCTCATTAACAATTCACCCGAGACCACTCAACTCATATAACTTCATAGTGATTAGTATTTATTGATAACTATCTGAAATCTAAAAAGCTGTTTATAATTAAGCCTGCATTATAAAATCACTGCAGACATTCCAGCAAATGTTCTGTAACAGACACTGTAGAAGCGAAAATCAACGCCTTTGAATACAAATTCAAGTAAATATCATTTGTTTACCACCCGGTACAGTTACCTACATATTTCGTATGCTAGTAGCGATGAAAGCGAGCCTTCGTTTTTGTAACCAAACGAAGC
Organism: Anticarsia gemmatalis; assembly: GCF_050436995.1. Lineage (NCBI taxonomy): Eukaryota > Metazoa > Arthropoda > Insecta > Lepidoptera > Erebidae > Anticarsia > Anticarsia gemmatalis. The sequence continues at coordinate 4,966,950 of NC_134759.1, forward strand.
GTCAACAAGAAGGTTTTAGGTAACAAAAGCAAAGATGCCGGAGCCCCTCGGTACAATGACAGAGAGCAGCCACAAATTTAAATAAGCAGCATTTCATTAAAGGAATTCTCAGTGTGAATAAACTACAAGAGATTTATCGTGAACAATGGTGGTGCCGATACGAGGCGCGTAATAAGAAAAACTTTACTTCGGACATCGTTTCCATGTTAGCGTTATATTGGATTTTGTTTCGTATCATATTGTGCCTTCCTCCGATATGTCGTACATTTTGGGATGCTAAATATAAGTTTACTTTAGGAAAAGAAAACTGTTTTTGAATTGCGGAATTCTAGTGTAAATACCTAAAGCTTAAACCATTATATTCTTATTATAATGTACCGTATTTACATTCCAATATATTTGGGGATTACATAAGTATCTTTTGTAAGTAAATTCGTACCTTACGAAATGAAAGTATAATTAACTATTTATTCCAGGTAACATTTTCTTAGAACAATTACGAAACATTCGGAGCCAACTTTATTATCTAGTTATAAAACGGTCGGACAAAAAAATACATGTTTCACAATCTCATTTGCTAATCTTTTGAGAAAAAAATATTTAATTAAATTCTCTTGAAGGCTGCATAATAAATATGATACGTAATTACAGGATCAAAGAAAAACATTTATTATTTTGTTTGTTTTATTTGTGAGCTTTGCTTAAATGTATGAGATGTAAGCGTTACATTAAGCTTATTCGTCTTGATGTGGTAATTAAGAATAAAATAAGTTACTATAATATTTCGTTCTAATACTCGCAAAAGCTGATAAGATTATTAAATACGAAATATCTCATATACACTGAACAAGCACTAATTACTAAAAGATAGAAATAAGACTTAAAACACAGTAAATAATGGTTCGGATAGTTTATGTATAGCATGCAAATCACTTTAGCAACTAAAAATAAAGATTCTAATCACACCATATCCCTGTTTTTTCTCGCCCGCAAAACGAGTGCATATAAAAGGATAATTTAAAGCAAAACAAGCGCAAACGCTTGGGACATAAATAATTGATTGTAGTAGAGCAGTGGCGACACCCACGTGGACACAAACAAGGGTTTGATTGAGAATTTGTTGCTTATTTTGTTTTGTATCGCTACTGTATACACGTGTGGATAATAGTTCTATAGAATAACATACTAATGGTCGGATTCATAATAAGTAATTTAATTTCCATTTTACATGTGACGAAACTCATACTTCATTTTGCGCGCACGTACAAAAGCCTTTTGGTATATCATAAAATATAAATAAATAATAATAGGTAAATATTTTTGTACATTTTGGTGTGATCAGTGCTTTTTAAATGTCAGGACATAATTAATACTTGATATTTGCATTGTGTATGTCATTTAATGCCACTGGCTATTTAGGTTATAGTACAAATTGTATAAAAGAATATTCTATTAAACAGTCAAAAGAAAGGTATAGGATCTGATAAAATACCTTAATAAAATTTACGCATTAACCTGTCCAAGAATCAATACGAAACTTTAAAGTTTATTTATATGTATGCTCACAACTGTATTTATAAAATCTGACCTAAAATAAATTGTGCCACCATTTTTCAGCCGCGGCTTTTCGATACAAAAAGTATCGCGTCTGTTCGGCCAGTAATGACTTATTTTCCTACACACAAAAGTTTGTTCAAGTCGACAAATTATTCCGGCCATTTTGTTCTGCCGCCGGGAAATATTCGACAAGTGAACAATGCTTGCTGATCGTTCACTGTTTGTGTAGTTGTGAAGAAATATTCTCGTTGAAGAGATCCTATTGTGTTACTTGATTGTGAAATATTTATAACGTTTTGTTTGAGATAATTCGTAAATATTCTAATTCTCAGAACGAAATCTTTAGAAGGCACAAGGACGTTCAAATTGTTCTTGTATTGCAAAAAGTAGAGAATCCGTATTCAAATATTGTTAGAACTATCTTACAGAGGACCGTTACAAAATGCACAATAATAATTAAGTTATTGACCGAAAATAAAATCAATCAGTGGACGTAAATTATGACAACCAGATTGCAAATTGATCACTATGTCAAAATAAAAAGCCGCGAACTACCGTCACGGTCCACAGTGCCGTTAAAATTAATTATTTTACGGTTGACGTAATTTAACGTACTACGAGGGAAAGCCAACAGAGTAAGCTGCACACTGTAAATAAACGCCTCGAATTTTCCCAATTAATTTTTAATTGTACGAAGCACGGTTACCGCACATTGTAGCAATTTTTATATGCGAAATAACCTGTGTGACTTGCAGCGCGATAGCGAATTTGTAAAGTTTCTAGTCGATTTTGTATCGAGTGTTATAGTTTACGAAACCAATTAATTCTTTTGTTTTACCTCTGCTTGCTTCAATTGCTGCTTCAGTTATAAAATCTTCCGATTGATGTGTTCTGTGTGAAGTACATAAGTAGTTAATTTACGATACATTGGACACCCAAACATTAGCGCAATTGTCCGCTACTATCGAGTACGGACAAGCGACAATATATCGATAAATTTTGTATGAAAATTTGATCAGAGTATTTAGCGGACGCCGTTGTTAACTCTCAGTACACGATAGCCTCAACTGTAGAGAATGGTTCTACATATTGTGATATTCTTGTCATAATTGTCCATATCAATTTAGATTAAGGAACCGCAAGTGGTTAGAGATCGTTCCGTGCACCTGAGCCCTACGAGGAAATTCGATCCTTCCGTGAAGGGCTGTCAAGTTCCCCGAGATGCACCTGTTGACGCCCTGCGGTGTCTTTAGCTCCCCTATTCCATCTTCCCGCGTCTCTAAGGACTGTTTTGACGCGCACTACCATTAATAATATTTTTGCTCTTAAGTGAGATAAGTGTTACGTAGTTTTGGAAAAGCATCGATCTAAAAAGTAATTGTTCGAAAATAACAATTTTATAATTTACTCTTTAGGTATAAGTTTTGAAGTATGTCTTTACAATAGTATATCGTATTTTGTAAAACTGTGCGAAAAATTACAAATTTTTATATGTGAACGGTAAGATGGGGACTAATAATTTCCTTATTTATCGAATAAATTAATCGTATTCAAATTTGTCTATTGGTTAAATGGTATACTCGGCACTTCTATTATCAAATGACTACACGTAAAGTGCGTTCTCTTTACGATGTATACAAATCTGAAATCGTCAATAACGTAGAGTGCACGCATAATGTTATTACAGCTGAAGCCTTGTATAAACATCTATTAATATTGTAAACCGTTAACGTACAAGGAAAGTAGATAGTTTGAATGTATTTAGAAGGGTCTTTCTTCATATTGCTAACAAACCTGAAACGTGGCAACAAATAAAAAGATTATTTAAAGTAGAGGTCAATTTAAATTACTATTGTAGACTGACTTTTAAGTTACCATAGAAACACATTTATACATAACATTGTACAAATAAGTATTTTATAAACTATCAGTTATATAAAAAGAAAACCAGTAAAATTCAGGCTCCCTATAATTTTAGTCCCACGACGTAATAACCTTTAAACTCTACTTTATCTCCAGCCTATATTAATCACAATTTTATCGATAACAAGTTTTATAAGGAAATTTTCAAAGAGCGGTCACTTCATCATAGATTATAAACGTCAATAACAGGGTGGGCAGATGTCCCGCCTACTGAGCGAGGATCGCCACCCACTCGACATAAAGGTTACAATGAATCGTGATTCGGATTATCATATCATTAGTCAGAACAAGTTTAACGAGAAAACTTTTATTTAGTGGGCGTACTCTGATTACCTTATCTGGGAAATTTTATTTTATCATTATTTGCTCTTGATTATAAATTTAATGTGAGCATATTCATATTACTTTTTTTTTATTCACGGGTGACGATCGTGCGTAGGTTTATATATATTTATATTTAATTTTATCTGAAATACAGTTCCCAGTAAACTAAAATTTCGTAACGATCCTCCATAAATCTTTCATCAGAGTATCAAAATATTTTTTTCATATACAAATATTATGTTAGTTTACCTACTGTGAGGTAGAATAACATTTCAAGTGTGTGTATTTTCTCTTAACATCCAAGTTAAGTTTCTTTTGATACAAATAACAACATTTCATATAATAATATGTATACAAGAAAGTTATTATTCTATCTCTACGTCAATCGTTGAGTTAACATTATCTAAACCACTTTCTTCAACTAAAAGTAAATGCCATCAAAAACATTCTGTAAAAACCTCAAGTCTCGCCGTAAAAAGTTGTGAGATCTATATAAAACCAAGTCGATTAATCTATTTAGTCTCTACTTAAAGGACCTTCTGTCTTAAGTTATTACATATGTTATTATCATGCCAATTTTAAAAAAATACCTTTAAAACAAATAGACCGACCTGGCCATCGCATGATTTGATTATTAGTATGTATCACACTACACAGCACGACAAAAAGTTAATGCTCCTGAAATGTTAATAATGGTGAATTTGTGTTTTCTTGCGATGACCAAGTCGATCTATTTGTTTTAAAGGTATTTTTTTAAAATTGGCATGATAATAACATATGTAATAACTTAAGACAGAAGGTCCTTTAAGTAGAGACTAAATAGATTAATCGACTTGGTTTTATATAGATCTCACAACTTTTTACGGCGAGACTTGAGGTTTTTACAGAATGTTTTTGATGGCATCTCACTTCTTTTTGTAGAGCGAACATAAGTCCAATTTGTAAGGAAAGACGTTTTTTTTTCATAATTTAACATATTTTCTTATGGGAATGTTGTTCAGTTTCATGGGCTAAACACCCTTACCCACCCTTTACCACCTCCCGTTATGCCTCATATAGTAGGTACCTATTTACACCTATTTATTTTATTTTCTACAGTAATAATAATTCATTAACTGCAAATGTAACCTTGTAATCTTATACATTTATATGGGATTACAAAGTTATTGTTGCAGTTGGTGTATTTCGAAAACTGGACCGAAATAAGAAAATATTAAATTTTTCCCATGATTGAGACACTTAACCCTTTTTGTATTCTAAATTTTAAGCTTCTAAGTCTGCTAGAAGTACCTTAGACTTTTGATGATCGGTGAGTCAGTGAGTCAGTGAATCAGTGAGTGACAAAATTCAAAATTTTAACAAGTTGTCATTCTTAAACTACTGGTTCAAATTGACTGAAATTTTAAATATACCGTGTTTATACAATGACTGATTAGTTGCTGAAAATCCAGGCTTCTTGTTTTATCCACAACGAAATTATAGGGGTGTCAAAAATAGCCCGAATTGCTTCGAGAAAAGGATGTTACGGCCGTGCCGCTATTTTTTTGCTCGACTTGCGGGGGCACTTCCGTGCCCCCAGATTTTAAACTCGAACTTTAACGTAAACTCATATAACTTGACATCCATGACACAATCACACCACACATGTAATAAAGAAGTACAAAAATTCACAAAAGTTAATGAATTACTGCAATAGAATAACGTAGCATGCGACATGCGACTGCACCCTTCACATTAGTAAACTTTATGAATTATTTACACCAATGAGCCTGAGTGTGGCACATAATTCATTTTAAAGTTCAGCAAAGTCACTCCTCCCGAGGGATAATGGGTTATTGCATGCCATAATTACCACGCTTTGTACACAATTTTGTTATCGTTCGAGATAAGTAAATGTTGTTAGTAAACATAATTACAAGGAAAATGTGTTGCATTAGATTTGGTAACGTAATGTGATAAATGTAATTTCCGATCTCTGCCTTACGCTGTAGAAAAATACCGAATGCTATGTATATATGTCATTTTACTTAAGTCCCTTGCCTACATTGCTTAGATGCAAACATCTAATGCATGTATACTGCCGTCTAGTACCTACTACTACTAGTACACATAAGCCCAGTTTAATAATCGAACACACAAACAAAAACCAGAAACTCGTACCGTGTCAAAACTACAAAATGAACAACATAAATTAATAAATAGCTCGTATTACTAAGAGCAATATGTTAAAGTTTAACAACAACACTCAACAACAAAGCCATTAAAGGCGAAACAAAATAATGCACAACGCCAACAACAGCCAAACTTTAATCCCGCTCTCGAAATTGGCGCGTCAAACCGCAAGCTTTATAAAAAGGCTGTTCTTTACACAACCTTTATAAATGACGGACATCGTTATAAGGGTTTGGTAATTTCACTTGCGCTACCTTTCCTAGTTCAAGTGTATGCTGAGCGGTCAGCCGTTAGATTCTGAAAAACGTTCTTCCAGGAAATCGGGCTTGAATAATTCATTTCTTAAATTGTATTAGGGTGTTGTTTAAATAATTAAGACTGTTTACTTATTCATAGATTGCGTCATATTATTGAGGAACAAAAATCGTGTCGCAATACTTTATTATCTCAGATCAGTTAACACTTCATTTAGTAGCTCAATTTTTTATTATCATTATTCACTTCAAATTAAATTTACGCTAAAATATTTATTACAACCCTGGCAATTCTTTCCGTCAATATATAATCTTTTATTTAACATTGAAATAAATGTAAAAAATAGTGCACATTAACAACCAACGACCTTAACCAACTTAAGATAAATTATTACCCCTCTACTTTACTGACCACCATTACCTGACCATTGCGAGCTCGTAAGATGTACCCAACAGCTACACATTACGTTGTTATAATTACATAACATTATCCTGAATATTAACTCAAATATGAGATGTTTCGTACTATGATTAAGCTAAGTGGTGCCACTCAGTGGTATTAGGTAAGTAGGTTGACGTGTGTTCATATTTATAAGACGTATTCTGCTGCTTCTCTAGAATGAAAGCGTCAAGAAATGTTGGAACACAAGTTTGTTGTATTTCTTGAATGAATGTGAAGTTTTGTATGACATTGCCAAGTAAAACAGAATTATGGAACCTGATTTTAAAATAACACATTTGTAGCATTTCTTCTTTAAAACCAGTTTCCGGTCGCGACTTTATTAAAAAGCATCGTATGTGTTAATCTAGGTTGTTTTACGAAATTTCATCTTTGTGAAAGAGTAACAAAAATATTTACAAAATTCGGCATTTGTAATTCCCGTAGGATATTTAGTGCATTGTTTTGAACACCATCTGGTTTAAATTATAAACTTTCATACCTGCATATGTTTGGCGAAAGCTTAAGAAAAAAACCATAAATAAATCTAAGTTTAATTGCATTGAAATTCAAAATAAATAGATCGGCTAATTGCTAATTAGTTTAAACGGTCTTTATCCCCTATAAATAACGGTCATATTGTCTCGTAAATTGCTTTGTTGGGCAACGAAAGCTTTAATTCCTGATACATTTAGGTACCTAATTTTCTTTGGAAAGAAGCTCTCTACCTACGTGTATTACGTACCGTTGCACAAAAGAAACCATGACCAATTATAAGAAAATCAAACTCCAATAAAACAAACTACAATTGAACTATCAAGTAAATTTATTGAATTACATTCTTTACCAAAATGGTGTCATATATCACCGGTGTATTCCCACACCGTGTTACATTTCACTTCCCTACACTATCTCGCCCTTGAGACAATAAACTATCTTCTATATTTTTTACGCGTACCAAATATAGATTTAGGGATATAAAACGTCTTATACTCGTCTTATCGAAATTACTTTTAGGACCTTTTTCTTTTGAGTGACGTGTCTAAAATCTAGATACTTTCGATGCGCTAAAGTAATAAATTGGTTTGAGAATGACGTAGGGAGACATAAGATCTATTTGTAAAGGGATTATATTACTTAAGAGTTTAGGTTTCGTCTTGTAGTCGCCCATTAGGCCCTTGACAAAGTCTAGTCGCTTTTAAGTAGCTAAGTCTAGCCCTCAAGCTTTGAAAAGTCTTTATCTTTGATTTTATAAAAAGGTATCTTCTATTATCATACTATACTATGACTGCCACGCCGTTACCATTACATCGGCAGGTCCTGGGTTCGATTCACACACGGAACAATTGCGATCCACAAATAGTTGTTTTGGGTCTGGTTGTAATTTGTGTCCGTTGTTTATATGTTTGTTAGTCGCCGCGATAAAAGAGCAATTTTTAGTGCGAGAGTTGTCATTAAAAAAAAACAGATATTATAATGTAACTTGATACTCAAAAGTTAGTTTTATTTTAGAACCGTATTCGATCTTTGAGTCAATTACAGTGGTATTAAGAATTCCGTCAGGAAATTCTCCGTTGCGCTCCGGAGGTTGAAATTGTGCCCGGTGGAAATCGGTTCACCATCTGTTACTTAAAACCCGATTTACCTGGCAAAATGTAAATTAATATAAACCGTATTTTCCTATTATTAGAATAGTTTATTTCTAAGTTCGATATTGATCGAGGAACTCATATTACGAAATGCAACAAGTAAATATTTGTTACGAAATAAAATGTCTAGTGCAATGCCCATGGGAAGATATGGGGTAAAAGTTAGATTAAACTACCAAAGTATTTTGCCTCTACATCCCTATGTAAAGTGTGCAAATATATACGTCAATTTGTACAAAGGAAACACTTATATGAAACAACCTTTCATAAGAAGCTTCATACAAATGTTTTGGTTTGTTTGAACAATGTTATCACTATTAAATTACTGTAAGAAGACATTTAACTATTTTCCTTGCTTAAAGTTACTTAGTTAACATTTTAGACGAATAAAATATTTTGAATTTTAAATAAACTAAGTATATATTACATAATTGATTCTATACTTTAATCGTAAATTACATTCATTAAACTTACACTGTAGACAATTCAATTGATATTTCTTGTAAATGCTTAGTCAAAGTGTCAATCAATTAAAACGATCCTTACTAAAGTAAACATAAAAAATATCGGTAGTAAAGGTAATCTTCAAGCCTCTGAGGTCAATAGGTCACAACTCACAATGTTAGTACACCGAGCCTGACCGACCTGCCCGAGCCTGATCGAGGCTGACCGCGCCGGCTCCATCGTAATTAATACTTAATTGGTTATTACATGTTGCAAGTTTAATGCACACTGCAACTTTCAACTAAATTGTTTTACGGTTATAACACACCTTATTGGCTAGTTTGTTGTTTGTTGCTCTAAATTGACCGCAATTTTAGTGCTTATGTATTTAATTTATACTTGTATACTAGGTACAAAAGTTACAGAATAGTTACATATAAAGTTCAACTATTAAGAAGTAGGAAATCGCTGAATCTATTTAGCGTCGTCTAGTAGAAAAATTAAAAAAACAACAACAGCAACATATTATTTGTTATACTGTTACCAGCCGTAATTTTTCCTTAATTTTCTTCTAAGTACCGAATTAATAAACTATCAATCAATATCGAGCAATTTTGTCATTATCGTACATTTACAGAAAGGGTTATTAATTTTTAAATTAGGTCAGTCACTAATACCAAAACATGATAACAATAGGAATACGATATTCCTATCGTTAATTATTAACGCAGTCTTTAACAGAAAGCTGTTTTCAATAGTGGACAATGGTCACATTGATTAATTGACATTTGAATAACCGAAGTTTTGTTCGGGTAATTCCGTGAATCTTCGGTAGTACCTGTCTTGTGTTGTGTTCATTTTGTTAGGCACGTTTATACGGTGTGCGTAAATAACCCATTAATAATCGAATATAATAAATTATATATAATAACTAGTTGACCCGGCAAACGCGGTTTTGCCATAAAAATTAAAAAAAAAAATGTGTCACTTAGGGGCATGAAAAATAGATGTTGGCCGATTCTCAGATTCTCAATATGCGCACAAAGTTTCATGAGAATCGGTCAAGCCGTTTTGGAGGAGTACGGTAACAAAAACTGTGACGCAAGAATATTATATATATTAGATGACAAATTAATCGATTTTTACGAAATCTCTGCGACTGCGTTTACTAGTAAGTAGTTTGATTCATGAATTCAGAGATCTTTTTTGAAAACATATTTTTTATCCAATAAGATACATGATTGTGACGGCGCTATAATTTTTTTTTGATCCCGTAACGCAGAGCAAAAATGCTAATAAACAAAAAGTTTAATATAAGTTCTTACATTGAAAATCGTAAAAAATATAAATTGCACTTTTAACTTCAAGAGTCGCGTGAAAGTCAGGTCACAATGTACAAGCGAGTGTAATGTGTTACATGATAGATGGCTCGGCAACCTGTTACAATAACTTTGACAATATCGATAACATCGCCCTAAGAGTCCGTTGTGATCATGTATTTTTCAAACAGAAAACACGGTGTAACAAAAACACACTCGATTGAAATTAGTAAGTCTAAGATAGACTAATGCACTGCCATTTTGTAATTATGCAATATACCTATATAAAACTCTTCCATTACTGAGTGATTGACTGATGGACAACTCACAAACAATAAGCGTATAAAGTAGAAATTTGGTGTGAAGATTCGTTGGACAGTGTAGAAGTGCTCTTCTACACAACGAATCTTCACACTAGAGGAGGATTTTAGAAATTCCAATACTCCTAATGCTTGCATATAGTCACAATCAGGATTATCATAATTACTTAAAAAGAGTAAAGTCTTTTAAAATGTTTAATAGTCACTTGGAGATTTACAATTTTAATATTGCTAAAGCACTGAAATACATTTGCGAACTGATTTGAAACAATGTGTATCACACAAAGTGCGGTCTTGACTAGGAACGGGTTGGGAATATGGCTCCGTATACGCAATTTGGTTATGGTCCAACCATTAGTAAATGGCTAGGCTGGCTCTCTCAGTGCACTATATACTAGACTACCAATATGCTTTTATAGTCCAACAACTTAGTTTAGAACCTTGAAAGCGAGGTTTGCGAGGTTTGTTTTTGGTGGAGGTGTACAAAATACAGAATTCACGACATTAGTGATCTGCAGACTTATGCAGCTGACAGTAGGGTGTTCGATACAGTCAATTGATTTTGGGAATGAGCCGAATTATTACAACATTCTCATATTCATACATTGCTAGGGCTCGTTACTCATTTGTCGGACTATGGATGTAGTTCGACAATTTAGATTTTAAGAATTCTGTGGATTTCCAAAATGGTGTACAAAACTGTGGGTCGGTGGTGTACACCTGTGGGTCCTGTGTGTCTAAATTCCAAATGTTGTGTATGTCTGCCAGCCGCGAACTTTGCACACAAGTCTCTATTCTAACTTGTTGGACTACAGTTATTTAAGTCCGGAATACATTCTATAGAGCGATGATAATATTGACAAAAGAACAAAAGGCTAATATAACAAAATATTGCAATCGTAACGCTCTAAGAAACATTTAAACGACTGCGAAGATTTACGAGTCGTATTTATTAGGGCAAATGTGAATGAAAGGGTGAAAGGGACAATCTAAAAGGACTAATAACAAATCGGGGTTGTACTTAAAAAGGTCGATTTGTACTGAAACAATTCATTGCTGTGATATATGAGTTTCCTTTTTTTTCGTTTATTTGCTCTGTTGGGAACAGTAATGTTCAAACTGATTGTACGGTACTTATTCCTATCGTTTGTTGTTGGCAGAGTTCATAAATTGTTACATTATAATACAGTTTAGTGATTTTCTTTTGTTTTTGATCACGGATTTCAAGAATCACATTTTATTCGGATTCCAAGTTTCCCTTGCTAAGTGCAGTCTTCTGGTATGCACTATTATGACAAGCTGGCTTAGGAATCAAAGCATTACTTAATTCTATACACAAATAGTTTTCAAAGGATTTCAGATCAGAGTTCATCAATTAGATTGAGAACATACAAATAAATTATTTTATGGTGTCGTGTGTATCTACAAATACAATCCTTACGTACTATCCCAAGCCTAAATATGTTTTAAATAAATAAAACGTGCATTCACGTTTCACTAGTTTGTTAAAAAGTTTAAACGTTTATATAGGGCTATGACCAATAATGAAGCATAGAATATCATACTCGAAACTTTATCCGAATCTTTGCTTGCGTAAGAAACCATTATAGTTGGTAGCATACACCTTTTAAATGAAATAGAGAAGTTTCGCAACACACGATATCATAGCACGAATAAGTGCTTCTAAGAAAATTGTAGAAATCTTCACTGAAGCAAAGTAGTTAATGTGATTTGTCTTTCCTTTTATTACGGAGACAGTATGAAGCAACACGTACATACACACACAAGTGCACGTACATATCTCTCACACACACACACACACACGCAGAAAGAACGCAGAACGGTAAAACTCAGCTAATATTTATCGGGTAAATAGGTCATATGAGGAAACAGGTCGTTTCTCCTTCGTTTCATGAAAACGTTTGAGTTTTCCCCAAAACGTTTATTTCAGAGTCACTGAACACTGCAAGAAAATATATTAAATTACATTTTGGGAACAATTTAAAATATATTGGTTCTCGTGTTAGGTACTTGGCATTGCACTGTTATAATATTCCCGCTTCACCTTAACCTCACTTTTTTTGACAACTCACACACGGTCAATTAATTCCAAACTAATCAGAGCTAGTACTATAACAACCGAACAACTGATAGACGCACTTATATACTTCTAAATAAATATTTATAAAAGTAAATTTACAATGAGGTACATGAAATATCTTACTGATAATAATTACAATAGCATATTCTATAAAAGAATAGATACAATAATGATAGTGTGTTTCAATCTACATTCAAGAACTATATGGCTTAAAACTTTCCAGATGCGACTTCCACTATTATTTATTATATGCATATTTTACCCTTCAAGTGCTGCAGCTGCATGTAAAATCTCATAGGCTATTTATCACAAGTGTGAAATGTTTCAAGTGTTTTAAAACATAAACTTTCAAGATACAGTCTGTGAACACTCGTCGTATCTCCTAGTACCCTACAACAATATCTTACCCCACTTTCTCCTTTATACGACTTTCGAGGGACCATGAAAAGCTGATAGATTGCGATGCTGATTTGGGCGAAAAAGAAAATCACATAGATTTTTATTTTGTTCGTAAACCGCAAGGAACGTAAAAAAGTTTGACTTTGGAAGTTAATAAGCTTTTTTAGGAATAAGGTAAAGTGTGTTTATTAAAGATAGTAAAAATTGTAGTTGTTAAAATCTCGGTAGCGTTAGACTTGAAAGAAGGGAAGACGTGAAAAGACGTTGGGCCAGTTTTGTACTACACCATGATTTACTTCCACTATCGACTATCAACAACTATTTTTGCAATCTCTCGATAGCCGAAAGTACCGACTGTAGTGATTCACGCTGCTAGTCACCATTAAAAGAAGTCAGTTTAAAAAATAAATATTTAAACTTAGTTTAACCAGAAATGTTCACAGTGTCGTTATTAATAGCTTTCAAGAATAAGCTGGCTATTCACAAACACAATGTAGACAATCCTTATTAACTATGCAATGGTTTAAAATTAACAAACGACTGCCGACTATCGAGCGCCATTTTAAGGAGCCAGTCAATATTTATAAGGTTTTCGTCAATGACTTACTAGTATAGATATTTTATTTAAAAGCATTGTACAAAATAGTTTTCTAATGTACTAGTTTTGTCTATTTATGTATCTAAGTAGGTAATAAGCACTTCTGAAATTCAAACATGGTTTGGTTATAGTCTATAATTAATAGTATAGACTTCCTTTATACTCGACCTGCCGTAAATATCGTCATAAATCCAAAAAAACTATTCTTTCCCATAATAATATATTATGTGCAGCTTTTCCGGACAGTTTATTTACTACTGCAAGGCATATCAGTACTGTATTAATGCAAATAAAATTATTTACCTACTTATAAGATAGCTTTGATTTGAATATCAAATTCGATCGCACCACCTACAATGTGAAAGGATAATAAGAAAATGTTGGGCTCGCTTTTCAGACAGTTAGATTAAGTACCTTCTCACTGAGATAAGACGGACGTAAAAGGGTTAATTCAACTGCCATTGTAAGATCCACTGATATCTGAAGAGGAAATTAAATGTGTAATAAACGTAAAACTCCATAATCTTTGTAATGTTTAAACATTTAGCGAAATCAGCAATAAAACCTTGTTAACAAATTATGACAGGTGAATGACCTAACTGTCAACGCACGCTCATAATTCACTTTGATATATCTCTTCGTCACACATTTTTGTTCCACAGCATTAATATATTTTCATAATGCCGTACATTCACTTTAATTGAACATACTTTCGCGTCAAACATGGCATGTACAAAGTTCTGACAGGCATTTTCGTTAGGGCATTTTTATTACATCAAATATTCGAGTATATTGCGGTGACCGAATCGGAACACTACCTAATGTTACGTTACTTGTTTTTGTTTCCAAACGACAGTTTTGCCAGCCAAAAGTACTGATTTTTGTACCGTACTACTGGTACATAGAATACTTAATAAGTGTGTTTGAAAAATGTAAGCCAAAAATAACACAGCGTTGCGTGCTCAGGAGTTATTAAGCCCCGCGCACACGAGCTTAACGAAGAATAATTCCGAATACCGGATCACGTAATACAAATAGGTGTAGTGCATGTAAATTGTGTACTAAATTTTGTAAAATTACATTGACTTTGTAACGGTAGGTACTATTTTATGTATAAAAATAATAATTTGGATTTATCTGTGCGATTATGAGAATTACGCTGCTCAGATCAGTAATTTAGCATTTCATAGTTGTAGCTCAAGAATATATTCTTTGTGCAATTTAAATTAGTAATGAAAAGAACAGTGGAATTGCTTTTTACGTGTCCAAACTTGACAACAACATAATAGATAAACTGTTTACTGGCGGGGCTCCAAATTCCTATGTCATGTTGTTAGCGTCAGTTACTATTAGAGCCAAAATCCGAATTACTCAAGTGTATATGTTCCCTAAAATATTTTTTCAATATCGTGAAATAATTCGAGCAAGTCAGACTTGGAAAATAAAACGGGAGTGCGCAACACGATTTACCAATCAGAACGTTTTGTTTGTTTTCGAGAGCCGCCGGGAAATGGAGGCAATAACGAAAACATTGCCTCATATTTTGTAGTTTTAATGAAAACTTACTTAATAAAAGAATCGTTGTTTGTTCGGTAAATGCTGGCCGTTTACAGCGTTCGACTGCAAATTAACAACTAATAAAAAGCTACAGTGTTGACCACTTATTTTAACATCGGATCTTTCTTTTAAACAAATACATTATTTGAGGATACCAATGTTGCTGTAGGATTGATCAATGTTTTTTTAAACCTTTGTTTTCGACAATTTTGTGTGTAAGTTGAGTTTGTTAGTCAAGTACAAATCTAATAATAATTTTAAGGGTGATTTCTGTTGAATTCCAGTTTGGTACCTAAATTATTATTTAGATCTAACTATTAATAGACTTATCTCTTTTATAATATATACTATAAAATAACTGCTAGAGCTTTTAAACATCCTCTGTTATTGTAAAATATTATTCCTTCATTATTTCTAGAATCTTCTCATATCACTTCCTATAAGAAAAGTACCTTTATTATTACCGTCTGGAGACCATAAGCCTTAATAATATTCTACTTTGTGCTGAGCCTAGTACGGAAAGCCTACCGAGATTAAATTTTGTTCCGCTCATTCAGTACTTTGGAAAGAATGTTCCGTAACGATACTACAGGGTTTAACCATTAAGGGCTTATACGGAAAAGGTCGTTGACTCTAGGGTTTGGAAAATTACTGGCTACGATAATCTACAATCGTAACATCATAATAATCATGACAAAAAACACAGTTCTTATTTTGGTATTAGGTAGCTAATGTACATTGCAGTACTAGTCAGATCTACCTACCAAATATTAATGTTCTCAATATACTCACCCGTGTTTTTAATCAGTTTTTTTTATATTTGGAAAATAGAGAAATAAATATTATAAAACACGGATTATTTTTTATATCCTAAGCGTATTTCTTCAACTCTAAAGAAATATATCCTACTAAAGCGTATATTCTGAGCTTGCACAATAGTTAGTCAGAGGAGGAAAAATGTATTTCCCGAAGGCTACACTCACGAAGACTTTAAACCGTGACTATAGCGGCTCAAGACAATGGGATTATACTGTGAAAACGCTTTACATCGCCGTTTTTGTTGAGGATTTTCACACTTACTTGTTCTCATTATGAGTAATCGTTGCGGTATCATAATGTATTACGAAGAAATGTGAGTTACCAAACGTTATGGATATTATTATACAATATCGTTATGAGTGAAATAATTTTGATGAGATAGAGAAACCATAAAAACGCGCGCATGGTAACGCGTTCTCTTTAAACGAGTGTTTGTATGTAAAATATAGAGCAGATAAATAAGAAAATAAAAAATATTACTTTACTTTACCAATTTACCAACAATATATATTATATTTGTACTGATAACTAGATTAATCTTGCAATACTTTTTTAACCAGAGTGAAAACTGTTTATTCCCATAAAACCCTTTACACTACTTACGTGGGCAGTAGTTAAAAAACCTAAAAAAAAATCGATTACCAAAGTCTTGTATTCAGTACGACAATACTTAACCGTATGAACCATACCACCAGACACAATACAAAATAATATAACATATATCTATGCCTAAACTTAAATAGTTCGAAGGTACTACAAATAATTGCATCATATAAGACACGTCACAACAATGAACCATTATTGTATCCTGTCAGGTGTTAAGGGATTAAGCTTGGACAATAGCTCAATCACAGCACTGACAATATAGTGCATCCACGTGATTAACAATGATGGACCTGAGACCTTTACTAACTGGGTCATACTGATGGAACTGAGATGGGATTCCTAATACCTGGGACTAACATTGTTAATGGTATGTAGTGTATGATACTTCTCTGCCTACAAATATGGATATAACAGTCGTGATATAATGTAGGTGACTATGCGTGTTATGTATAACAGTTAATTCAGATTTATATTATAATGCAAGGGGTCCGAAACGCTATTGAAAAAATATAGGTTATGGTAGGTACTTTATTTGTTTAACCGACTTTTCGAACGAATTGCATGAACCATGATTACGGGCTAATTCAGATGTGACCAAAAATATAATAAAATATACATGAGGCAAGCAATTATAATAAGTCGTATATATAATGTACTGGTTACGACAGATTCGTTTAGTACAATAATTCTAGAAAAGTTGGGAATTTAAAAGATACTACCGCTAAGAACTCCCCCGTCATATTATTTTATATCAATAAAAAAGTAGTTTTAAAGTAAAAAAACTTAGAAAGTTTCGACTTGGTATTGCGATTTATATTTTTAAAAGTATCGCCGTATCGGAACAGCTTCGATTGATAATATCCGGCGGAAGAAAGTCGGTCCGTCTTGTTGCATATTTATTCCATCGCTAGAAAACTGATTTACTTTTAAAGTCGTCCTAAAGATAGCTATAAATATCTTAAAGGCATAATACATACCTACGAATTAAATCTGGATTATATGCTTCAAAATGTATACAAAATAAAATACACTCAGATCCTTACTTCGGATAAGTCTCCTATTATTTTGTTTTTCTATGCTTGCTGGCTACCATAAAATGCTATTGTACTAATACCGAACACTGAATAAAACCCGAAAAAAACAATCTCCACTTCTCACGACCTTTTAGTATCAAATATAATTAAACAGACTTTAAGCCGCTAATCAACTCATCGGCGAATAAACTACATTCGTTTTAATTTTTTGGACTCATAAACGGCAAACAAAATGGCGGCTATACATTTTGTTCAAGGAAATAACGCTTATAACCATTACAATATAAACTCGGTGCTCATTTAATATACATGAGCTCCTTAACCGAGTATGAGCTTATTTTTGTACCAGAAATGCAAAATCCTTACTCCTAGGTAAAGTTAAGCTTTACATTAAAGACTGTTGCTTCTATTCTGAGTTTTAGTTGTTAAGTAGTAGAGATTTCACTCTTTGACAGATTGTCGTGGCAGTAACGTGCGTTCTGTTTGTTCCGCGATATATTTGTGATTTAGGGTAAAAGTTGAAGTGTTTATCGGTTCCAATGTTGAGTATACTATTTTTAAAAGAGTGTTCGGTTTAAAATCATTAAATTATTAGTGTCTTTGTCGTTTTTTCTCAAGAAAATTGGTTGGAAATTAAAATAAATTGTGTTTGACAGCTGTCGAAGCAGACAGTTTTTTCTTAATATTTTCGGCCAGTACGATATAAAAACTCCATGGAGAGTTCCAGTGACGACGAGGATGGATCCGTTCGCACTGTAAATGACTATGGAGGTTCTGACTGTGTGGATACAAAAATAATAATAAAAGAACCAGGCAGGACAGTAGCAGCATCGACGATGATTCTCTGGGATCTGATTTTACGACTGTAGGGAAGAAGGGGAAGAAATTGCGCACTGCTACGACAAAAATCGCTGATCCGAGTCGTAATAATGGAGAGTTACCTAACAATATTAACGAAGAGACGTATGAAGTATCAATTACTTCCAAAGAGATTTTACCAAAACAGATCAGTATGTCGAGAATTTTGTTTAAGGAGGATGTTGCGAATATTTCAAAAGTAATATACAAAAGCCCTTTTAAAGTACTTATTCGGGTAAAGAGTCATGCAGCAGTAGAAAAGTTATTGGCTTGTAAACATTTTAAGGAAAATGGATGGGTATGTAGAAATACTAGTGAGGTAAATGTATCATACGGTCTTATCAAAGATGTAGATATTGAGCTGGAAGAGGATAATTTAAAGGATATTCTGAAATGTGATATGGAAATTCTTTCTATAAAACGCTTGAATAAGAGAGATAAAGACGGAAAGTGGGTAAAAAGTGAGAGTGTCCGCATATGTGTTAAAGGTCCCACTTTACCTACGTTTATATCATCATATGGCTTAAGGCTGAAAGTAGAACCTTTTACCTTCCCAGTGACTCAGTGCTCCAACTGTTGGAGATACGGACATTTGAAGCTTTACTGCCCTTTGAAAAAAGCGATATGTCCAAAGTGTGGTGGTGAACACACTAATTGCGAAACAGTTAAATTTACATGTGTAAATTGTAAAGGTAACCACATGGCTATGGTTAAAAGTAAATGTCCGGTATTTTTGAAAGAGAAAAATATAAGAGGTGTTATGGCAGAACTCAATTGTACATACAAAATAGCTGTGAATAAAATGAAAGTTGAAAGAAATAGTTTAGAGTCTCAAGTGGTAAGAGCTACAGAGCAATCTGCTGAATTCAACAGTAGTGTGAAATCTTATTCCGATGTGCTTAAAGATGGTCTTACGGTTAAAGAACATATAAAAGGGCAGGATGTGACGGGCGACAACCCGGAAGACGATGGTATATCTTTGATTCTGCCAAATACAGTTAGCAGCAAGAAAAAATCTATTCAACCAAAACCTTCAACTTCCAAGCCTATAAAAAATGTTTACGTAAAACAAGTAAGAGTTTTAAAACAAAGTGATATCGCTAATAAAGCTGATACCAAAGATGAGGAGGAAGATTTCAGTTTGGAGAGAATTGTTAAAAAGATCACTGGTTTTTGGAGGTCGAATATGGATTTTATAGCAAAGATAAAACTTACTTTTGAGTTTATTGTTACGCATTTAAAGAAATATTTTTTCGATAACTGTAATGTTGGATTCCTGATGAAGTTATTAGGTATGGTTAACAATAATGGATAGTTCCTTCAATTTGCAACTCAAGACTCTTAACATCTTCCAGTGGAATGCAAATAGTTTATATCCGAAATCCACAGAGTTGCAATTACTATTAAGTCAGGAAAAAATTCATATTTGTATAATCAGCGAGACATGGCTGTCTGTTAATAAAATTATTACCATGACCAATTACAACATTCTTCGTAAGGATAGAAATGATTCATATGGAGGCCTATGTGTTATTGCGCACAATTCCATAAAGATTTTGCCTTTAAGTTTTAACCACCCTAATTGCAATATAGAAGTTCTGGCTGTCAAAATATTAAATATTAAGGGACTTTCAAATATTATCTCCATTTATTGTCCTCCATCTTTGACCACCTCTCAATATGATTGGGATTGCATCTTTCGTTCATTTGATACAGAAACAATGATTGTTGGTGATTTTAATGCACACCATTTAGCGTGGTCTTACAAAACAGAGCCTAGAGGCGAATTAATTTATTCATCATATTTTGATCGTGATTATGTGTGTTTAAATGATGGTAAACCAACTAGAATTAAACTAGTTAACGGAGTTATTCAAGAAACTTCACCTGATATAACTTTTGCTACTACTGATATTTCATTAAAACTGACTTGGCAAGTTACAAATGAATCCTTAGGAAGTGATCACATTTTCATTAAAATTAAATATGGCTATGATTCTTCGCATATTTGGTCGAAGCGTCGAAATTTCAAAGAAGCGGATTGGAATAAATACAAAGAATTATCGGAAGCTGTATTCACTGATTTGAATATTAAAAATGATATCCAGGAATCTTATGATTTGTTCGAGTCTAAAATTAACTATATAGCAGAGCAATCAATTCCTTGGATTAGAACTTGTCAAGACCCTAACACAAAATTTGTACCCAAGCCTTATTGGAGCTCTCAATTATCGATGGCAGTGGCTGCGAGGCGTTTAGCACTTTCAAATTTAAGACGTAATCCTACACCTGATAACTACAGAGAGTACATAACTAAAATGAAACAAGCTCGTGGCGTTATTAAAAAGGCTCGTAACAAAGGTTGGAGAGATTTCTGTTCGAGCATTGATCATGAAACTTCGGCTTCAGACATGTGGAGGAAGATGAGATGGCTAAAAGGAGGACGGTTTTCCAACCGCTGCGTAGACAAGGAGAAGAGTATTGACTTGCTCCGATCTTTAACCCCAGATTCGGCTTCGGAGGAATCTCCCTTGTTCGTGAATGATTTTTCAGTCATTGAGAGAGAATTTTCTCTCGCTGAATTAGAGAACTGTTTTAAACATAAAGATACAAGCCCAGGTATTGATAACATTTCATATACTATGATGTACCATTTATCATTTTCTGGTAAAGTTTTTTTACTGCAAATGTACAATTCGATATTAGCTAAAGGTATAATTCCAAGTCAATGGAGAAATATTAGAGTGATTCCGATCCCAAAGCCAGGTCGCGATCCAAATAGTCCTTCTTCTTTACGTCCGATTTCCTTGATTTCATGTGTATGTAAGATTTTCCACTGGTTATTGTTAAAAAGGCTTGAATGGTACGTTGAGAAACGAGGGTTATTTTCCCCATCTACCATAGGTTTTCGAAGGTCCCATTCTTGCCTAGATAATCTTACTAGGTTAGTTACGAGTGTCCAAATAGGTTTTTCTAGTAATAGGGCAACAGTTGCTTGTTTTGTTGATATTTGTAATGCGTATAATAATGTAAATATTAATTGTTTAATTTTTATATTAAGAAAAATTGGTATAGGTGGGTTAATTTGCAAGTATTTATGGAGCTTTCTAAATTCTCGAAATCTTCAGGTTGTGAGTTATGATAATGAAGTTACAGTTAGGCGGGCGAGTATAGGATTAGCTCAAGGTGACCCTCTCTCACCTTTACTTTTTAATATTGCTACTATGGATATTTGCAAATTAATAACTGATGTTTCTATTTCACAATATGCTGATGATTTTGTGTTATTTACGTCTGCCAATAGACATAACTTAAGCCCAGCATTGTCTACTTTAAATTCTGCTTTAAGTGTTCTCCAAAATAGTTTAGGGAGTGTTGGCCTTTATTTGTCTGAATCTAAATCGTATGCTTGCGTATTTAGTCGTTCTAAGATTAGAGAAAATGTTCAGATTAGTATTAATGGCTCACATATTAAAGTTGTCGATAAAATTAAGTATTTAGGTTTGTGGTTGGATGCATCTTTAAGATGGGGTGCGCATATAAATGAAACTTGTGAGAAGGTTTACAAATACCTTAATATTTTTAAGGTTTTAGGTAGTAGTTCGTGGGGTGTTCATCCTAAACATCTGCGTAGGTTGTACATTTCCCTTGTAAGAAGTAGGATTGATTATGCCAGTTTTTTGTATGGCAATAGTGCTAATATTCATTTAAATAGATTAGATGTTTTGCAAAATCGAGCTTTACGTGCATGTGGCGGATTTATTCGTACTACTCCTATTTGTGTAATGGAGAACGAGCTCTGTGTGCCGCCATTGTTTGTGAGGAGACAGTGGCTAGCTTGTAGGTATTGGTTGAGAATAGTCTCTTTCGCCAATAACCAAACAGTGGACTTGCTTGAGAAGCTATCAACTTTAGGTAGTAATCATTTCTGGCAGAATAAGAAAATACCTATTTTAGTTGATGTATACAATAAATATAAAGATATGGTCGTTCATAAGAGTAGCAGTTTAGAAATGTTTAGTCTTGATACTTGGATATCGTCTGTTAATATTAAACACTGTATTCATTCTAAGATTGAACATTTTGATATTCCAAAACGTAAGTGTAGTGTACAAAATTTAAAGTCTATTGTAACGACAATGTTGAATTCTGATTATAAAGATTTTTATTTGATATTTACTGACGGGTCCAAGGATACTACTGGTGTTGGAGCAGCATTTTTTGACCCCCAAAATGATTACAAAACTATTTTAAATTTATGCGATGGTGCTTGTGTTATGAGAGCAGAGTTGACAGCCATTACTGAAGCACTTTCTTATGTAGAGTCTATAGAGATCAAAGATGTGGTCATTTTGTCGGACTCAAGAAGTGCTCTCCAACATTTGGCCCGTTGTGTCACGGGTGTCCGAGGCATGCCGATAGCTTATGCGGCACTAGAGTCGATTCATTTATTACAATCGAAAGGAATTAATATCAAACTTCAATGGATTCCTTCTCATGTAGGGATTTCAGGGAATGACATTGTGGATGGGCTTGCTGGTCGAGCTGCATCGGATGGTATACCTTTCGGCAGCAAGCCTTACCCTTCAGAACTGATTTCTTTCATGAAATCTAGTTGCTTCGACATATGGAAGCAACATTTTGAGTCCACAATGTCAACCAAAGGTCTCTGGTACCGGACCATGCAGCCAGCGCTGTCTCGGGCCCCTTGGTGTGATGAGTCAGGCCTGTCGAGGGATCAGATAGTGGCGGCATTCAGGGTTCGTTCCGGTCATGTGCCCTGCGGCAAATTTTTGAATTTGGTGGGTGTTAAATCGTCGCCGATATGTAATTCATGCTCGAAAATCGATGATTTGTTGCATATTTTAATAGAATGCAGTTTATATAACAATATTAGAGCACAGTTGCAATTGCAGCATTTTTTTTGTCATAATGGTAGTATAAATGTTATTTTGAGTGATCCATTTTCTGAAAAGGCGATTAAAATTTTTAAGTTTTTTAGTTATGTTTTTTCTGTAAATATGCTAAATTAAAATATATTCAATTTATTTTTCTCTTTTTAATTTATGTTTTTTGAAAATTTTAATTGCCTTCAGTTAGAAAATTAGTTTTTTTTTAAGATTTTGCTGTACACTTTGTTGTAATTTGAGTTTCCCTATGAGGCCGACATAGCCTTTTGTTGGCTAAAGGCCTTGACAATAAATTTGATTAAAAAAAAAAAAAAAAAAAAGTAGTAGAGATTTAAAAAAATGTAAATTAAGTATGTTTGCAGGTCCTTTGCTCGATGTTAAATGTATCTGCAATAATATACATTGTAGATTTGTTATGTAGAAGAATAAAGCGTTATTTAAAGCGATAAGTTTACCTCTTTTCAAAAGTATCAGTATATTACTAAAATTGTTTTCACTTTGGCACTATTTCAAACTTTATTTTGTTATATCCTGTTGACGCCGAAAAATATATGTATTAATTTATCACTTCCGTAACCTTTTATTCAAAATACCATATTGTAGTAACAGATAAGTCCCAAACCTTAACAAAACATTCAAAATCCGAGCACATGATATCAACAAAGGACCAAACATAAATCTCACCACTCCTTTGACAAACGGGTAACGGATTAAAACTATACTACAAAATTAATTAGTTCCGCCACCATCGACGCTATTGTTAGGTAGGTCTTAATGGGTGGCCGACACACAGCGGCGATGTATATCGAGTGGATTAATGCCTCACAAGGTTCGAAACAGACACAATGCATAATACAATCACGGTACAAATCCTCACGCCGGCACCCAAAAGGATTAACCGGGATCTCTCGACCGTCCGTCCGATTTTTCACATGAACCGGACTCTAATTCCGCAATGGTGTTAGATGAAAATAGAACTGTGAAAAATAAAATTGGGAATAGTTCTAACCAAATTAACACTCGGGAAAAACAGGAACGGTGAATTCAAAACATGCATGTTGTAGTTGATAGAGATGTATTTGTCTATATGTATGGCTAGTATTAGTTCTCAACGCATATACTATGTATCATGTTGTGCTGTTGTTAAAACTAGACTAAATTCTAAGACAAAAAACTGAGTATGTGCTCTAAAAGATAAGGGTATAGAAGTAATCCACCCAACGACAGTCTATAATAAATTAACGTCAATATTCATCACAATATGATCAGTCTATGAATAAAGTTGTATATTAATTACTTTTTAAACTAAGTTTTAATAAGCAAAACAGGGTTTTTGGCCGTCAATCAGTGTTACCAGCCACTCACAATAAAACAATACGCTAGTTGATTACAAAGCCTTTATTGAAACATATCCAGTTTCTACAGTCCTACAATCCATTGTGCATTGTGCCATACTAAAATAAAACGGAACAAAATATTCGCGTGACAACGCTACTATTTTGATCTAAAAGCGTTTCTATTTTCGAGTGAAATTGAAATAGCACATCACAGATGAAAACAAAGTGAAAATCGATACTGGAGACTCAAAATAACGGATTGTAATGGCTCAAAGGTGATATTGTATCAATTTGAACGTGTCACTAACCCGAGAGTCGCGAGCGTTCGATAAAGATTTGTGGCCAATATCAATCATTTTGACTGCCTTCAGTTGTAAAGTTACAATATGTCGTTGTAAATTGACTTTTGAGGTAAAGGCAATGTCGTGTTGTCTTACGACATCTAAGAAACCACAGAATAGAGATTTTAGTGCCATACTGTCCTGTGTCTACCAGTCCTTTCTGTTACGTAGTTTCCAATCGATTCATAATAAAAATACTTTTCTTAGGAAAGATTGAAATCTGTTTTACGCGATTAGATTTATTTCAAATCAAACTTGTGCAACAATGAGATACAATAAAACTGCAACAAAACCAGTCTTAAAACTTAAAGTTTTGTCACTATTTCGTGCCTCTAGCTTTTCTGACGTCCTACTTTCGAAGCGGACTGCGATAAACTGTAAACTACCTTTCCGTATTACCAAAGTTCTTAACAGAGATTATAACTGTACTACTAATGATTAATAACGATAAGCTCTTCATCGGGAAACTTTAGATTTATCGCTCAAAAGATTCGTACAAAGTTCGATACTGCTGTAGAACAACTATTTACTAAATACTGAGCATAGTTGCGTACGAACAGTTTACAAAATATCGTGGTGGTCGACGAATACTCTCGAAATGCGAGTCGCTAAACTTTCTCCAAAGTTGGTTAGTACATTAATTATGTCCCCGCGGCTACCACGTTTAATTAATCTTTCTATCTCGTTGATCCGTTGTGTAACTTCGTAGGCCAGTCAAAACTGATTTTTTTCTTAAAACAAAAGCCTGTTACCAATTATTATGAAGATATTGTGTATTGAAAAAATTCAAAAAAATATAGCAACATATTTTTTTAAATTTTGCTCATTTATTTGTATCAGAAAATAAGGGTGCAAGTAGCCGCTAAGACACGTGTACAATTCAACAACATATAATACGTTTTCTTACACCTCAGTACCAATCTCTAATTGGAACACATAAGATCTAAGACCGTCAAGCCAAAAAAGAAAGATTTTAACAAAAAAGATTCGCCAGTTGTTCCAAAATAGGAGCATGTGCAGCACAATTTGAGCCTTAAACTTGGGCCATTAAGGTTTAATATTAAAAACGCGTGGTTTATAGGAAGTTTTCGTAATATGGATAGAAGTTAATGGCGGCTTGCCAACAATAACGGATACCCGGGTTGGCTGTGCGGAATTATGCCTTTATTACACGGCAACAGATATTCTATAAAGTTTTTGATATTATTACACGTAACTATAGTTTTATGGTTTTATTTTTATGGTTTACCGCTACTTAGGTCTTACTGTCGTCGTTCGGTCGGTGAACTATACCTGGATTCTCATTTCCAAGGTTTAGTTTGTTAAGCAATAACTAAATTGAACTTACGAAAACTTTTGTAAGCTCAAAATTTTTTGAAGGACAAATATCATTATTCTTACACCATTGGTTGACCACAAACGACTTTATGTTAATTGGATATTACGAAAACAAGCCGTTAAAAGACTTATGTTGAATTGTATTTAGATCATCAATTCTAAACACAATAACTCTACACTTACCCATCTCAGCTGTTAATATCAAAACTTAATCAGTAAAACGAGAAATATACCACAAAGAAACTTTCAACACGAGATTCCGGGAGATACTTTAAACAATAAAACAATTTGGGTTAGCCAAGAATTTAAAGCACTTTGGCAAAAATACTTTTCGTAGTAAAAAAACGTGAACTATGGCCGTAAATGTGGAACATCACACACAATATACGATCAGTCATTCCAAGTGAATTTTATTTCAGTTGGTACTCACATATCGTGAAGGCCGCGGTGCGTATAAAACGGTCTTACTGCTACTTTATACTGTTATAGGATCGCTTTTACTTAGACTGTATTGCGTCTAGTCATATCTTTCGGTAGCAAACTTATGAACTCATTTGGACTTTCAATGATGCCAATTTAATCTTAAACTGAGCTGCTTTGCTGCTCCTATTGCATTTTTAAATAAACGTCGTGTAAGCTTCAATTAGTTATACAGTGCTTTGTCTCTATCCATCAATTTTCAAACTGTGTATGTGTGAGAAAGACAAAACGCTGTATGACTAATCAGAATATACACAAAGTTTATTAGTAAGACAGTTAGAATATAAAAGCATAAGTAAAACAAAGTGCTAAAGACCAACCTACAACCACTTTGTTACAATTTACATAGAACTTATCTCATATTCGTAAAATAAAACGCAAACTTTATTTTATTGTGAACATTTATCTACGAGATTCTTAAAGCTTAGAGTCCTAGCATGTTCACGGAGTTTTCACGCTGGACATACTGAATTCTTTTTTCGTATTTGAAATTTCTTAAGTATCATAAAACTTTATACAAATGCCAATGAAAGCCAATATGCTACCGGAAAAATTGTCAAATATGTATATTCATAAAAAACGAGACACTTCTCCCACTAGTAGGTAAATAATCGTAGAGATATTTACAAACATCGGGAACAAATTACCAGCCAATCAATATTTTTTCAGTTTGTTAAGAAAGTCAGCCCTACGCCCCTTGAGCGCAGTGGCAACAGCTTTGTGAATTCCATATATACTATTCCATATACATAAAACAGTAATTTGATTTTTTGACCTTTTCGGAAAACTTGATTGCTAATGAGAAGAAACGGCATGAAACTCACAACTTAAAGCTTAATCACTAGGCTTGGCCATGGATATCTTCTAGGTGAAACAAATATTGATCCTAAAAACGCTTTCTGCGTAACTGAACTTACTTAACAGCTGTAGTTTTATTTATTTAAGTAGAGTAGTAACATATAGGTTATGTCTCACTTAGACTTAATATTGCTCTGAATGTTATACGTAGATAACTGTTATTTGAAAGGTAATGGTTCCTAAGTAATAAAGAAACCGGTACGTATTTACGTGAAAAGTGCGGAATCCACTAGCGAATTGTAGTACACGTATGTTAGTATAGCTTGAAATGAATACATACTTCCTAAAGAAAATAAAAACAACAATATAAACATACACTACATAAAATATTAATGTTACTGAAACAAAAAACTTATTAAGCCATTTAAAAAAATAGTTACGGAAAGTAAATCAATTTTGAGGCACTTGTACTCATACAAATGTTTAGTCGAAAGCATTTCATTGACGATATGATTTTTTTTAATTTAATCTTTATTTACTAAGGGCTTTTAACTCTACGAGCTTATGTCAGCCCATGATATGATTAGACGTCATCAAACAAAAACGACATCAGATCAACATCTACTATTCAACGAGAAAAAAAAAACATCAAGCAGCTCCGATTATCCAACTAAAACACGTCAAATTTACACGTTCAAATCATTCAAATTGATTGTTTTCCTGTTAGTAACTGAACGATAATACGGAGAGTATTATGTAGTCGCAAGTAGTTTTGAAAGTCAACAAGAACAAAGGCGGGCTAAGTCGTCAAAGTTCAAGGCTAAGTTGGGAGTCCCGTATCGTACGAGGGACTGACTGGCGATGTTTGTGGGTACTACATTATAAGCAACGTTCTATTGTTATTGGAATCTTAAGTGATTTGTTTTTCCGTACATCACGAGCAGAGATGTCTAATCCCCGGTTTCTGAGCACATTTAGCGGTAGTTTACCTTTTCAATCGCGTTTTTTATATGAGTTTTAACGCTATCGAATACATAAACTACCGCTAAATTATGTATTTCAGAATCTGAGGGGTAAATTAATTATAATAGACGACTCGAATAGAATATATTTTATTATAAGTATGTCCCTATTTATGACTTTACACCTACAGTACCTGATGTGTGGAGGAGTCAGCGGAGGCGTAAATACACCTACTTTTGTACGAATGTATAATTATGATTTCTATTTGTGGTACTGCAAACACCAGACACCTTACCGGGCTACTATTACTATTGAGAACTAGCTGACCCGGCGAACTACGTACCGCCTAAAATATGCAAAATTAAATGTCAATATCTCAATACTTCTGAGAGATTTTCTTAATATTTTTTTTCCGTAAGAACCTTCTCCTAATAATAACAAATACAACACAAAAAGAATTAATAAAATCGGTCCAGCCGGATGCCGTGACCAAGGAAAACGGGTTTCATTTATATATATATGTATACATATTCCAATAGAAACTTGGGAATAACTTGCAGTGTTAGTGTAGTACTTTAATTTCTTTAACTAATTTATAACAAAATGCACTATCTACTTACTATACGTTTTTGTAAATATCCAACAGTCTAACTTTACGCTAACCGGAATAGTCCACTTTCAACCTCCACCTATTTAGCTTATGTCAGTCATAATACAAAGTATCAGAGCTTGAGCTTTTCGTTTATTCCCTGAAGGAAAAACTTTTAGTAAACCACAGTACACAGACAACTGCACAGATTAGTAGACTGCATTTACGTCCTAATAAATCTCGTCGAGTTTTGATGTAGCAAAATTGTGAATTGAAAAGAAATATAAAATATCTAAAATATGCAACACTTACTTACATTTATAGTGCAGAAGTATTCTGGACTTATCAATTGCAATACAATTAATATATTTGAACAGAAATGATTTTAGTTTCTTTTTCCTCGTACCGGCTGTGTTTTGTTATAAAACTACCCGCAACTTTAGTTTGTAAGACTATTTTTTTCGATGTACAATGATAATATATGTCAATGCCACCGTGGTAACCTCCGTGGCGCCGTGGTTATCGTGAGTACCACGGCATTACCATTGCGTCGAGAGGTCGTGGGCTCGTTTTCCACACTGAACAATTACTTGTGCAATCCACAAGTATTGGTGTGTTTGTAAAAGTCTAAGAGCAATTCTTAGTGCGGGAATTGTCTAAAAAAAACGCAAGTAAGAATACGACAGCTCTTAACATCTACCTTCTATTTCAAATCACAGTCTAAAAGATCGGCTGTTAAACGTTCCTGCATGTACCGTAGTGTGAATATCACACGGGTATGCCATCGCCGAGGCAATAACGCCAATATCCTGAACTCCCCTGCAGCGCGAACGAGCCACGCTCTAAATGTAGCTTAAAACTAGGTGTTTATACGTGCACTAACATTATCGTTACACTTTCGTCATTTGCACTCTCTTCCTTACAGAAACGTATAAAAGGCTAATGGATTTTAGTTAGCTAGTTGGATTTTCTGTAAATGTCTTTGCTAGATAGAAAATTTGGAGACTTTTTTTGGTTTTACATTAGTTTCTTTGAGTAACGTCTCATCATAACTTATGTATAAAAGTAGACTTAGATATAAAAGTACCAACACAGTTATGTAGCAATATAAGAAGGAATTAATCTAATTTACGACTCCGTTGTATCAATAAGTAGTATATAAAGGTTTGAGAGAAATCAAATTTATACATACTCACATTACTGGTCGAGTAACCTATAACTATAACCTCAATATAAAAAGGCTATCACGATAATACAAGCACTACTGATACACAATAGTCTATAAATAAAAACGTAATGGCTACTCCAATAACGATTACATTAAAATCTACTCAATTTATCAACACTCACGATAAAACCATACTTATATACGTTATTCAACTGAAATGGGTGCATTTTCATGACAATATCATAGGAATATAATGCTGTTATCAAAACACCTGTCTTTCGTGCCCTATAATATCTAATTTTGTATGAATACAAGCATATTCGCTATATAACGTCAACAGGAAAATGGTAGCAGTTTTTTGTAATATACACTTATGGAAAGTATATGGTTATTGTTTAGGCATATAGAGCTTGTGTGTTTAGTGTCACTAAGCTTTGAATACTAGAAAGAAAATATTATGAATCTTTTGTATTATAAATAGTGTAGAAAGCTGGATTCAATATTGAATTTACATATATTGCTTAAAATAAATAATTAAGAAATTATTTCTATGGTTAACGATTTTAAGCTCGCACGACTGGTGCACATACATTTAGGGTCTTAATTGAGTTTATCATTATGATATTGCCTAGTTTGTGTTTTAAAGAAAATTATTCTAACACATCGTAGAAAATAAACACAAAAGCAACACCGTATATAAATTGTTCTAAACGTAAACATAAAACTATGTTATTTACGATCTCCACTCAATTAGATGGCAACATTCACACACATTTGCCGCAAAACTAAAGTTGTCACCAAAACTTCTGACGATATACTAGAGTAGAAGTGTACAGACAACAGCACAAATAATTTGTCCTAATATATTTTCAAATATATTAAATTACTAGTGGATATACTAAAATGACTGTAACATTTACTTGATGATTATAAATTGAAGAACGGTTAATCGTCAAAACAACAAAATTACTCAGTTTTTTTATGATTACTTAGTATTAAATCAGTTCTAAGTAAACAAACTGCAAAAAAATCACAATATTTTCATCCATAAATCAGGTTCTTTATGTGATAGTGTATATTTGTGTTGGTGACTGTACATAGCGATACAGGGCTCATCCGTAGCAATGACGTAAGCGTACGCAACTGGCCGAGACCTTGAAGGCCGGGGGAAGGGCGCTCCGCCATCGACCTCTGCATTCCCGCCCTGAGGCAAAACACGCGGTATATGTTTCAAAATATACCTGCTAATATTTGGCTGTTGTTTTTCTTACAAAAAATAGAAATTTCATATAAAATATCCACTCATCAAGAACAAATGTTCACAGAACTAGCTCTTTCCCGTGATTGATCGTCAACTTAAGTTATGTCAAATATTTTGGCTTTTATGTTTTCTATAGAATTAACCACGAAATATAGGCTCAAGGGTAAGGAACGTAAAAGAAATATCCACTCATCAAGAACAAATGTTCACTAAGCTGACTCTTGCCCATGATTGATCGTCAACTTAAGTTATGTTACAAACAAAACCATGGACAAAAGTCAATATTTCTAATGCCTATATATCATTTTAGTACATAAACTACAAACACTACCAGTTCACACCAAAATCTGTTCAGTTGTGTTAATTTTATTGAGTAACGAACAACCATCTGAACATCCGAACTTTCGCATTTCA
Source organism: Anticarsia gemmatalis (assembly GCF_050436995.1). NCBI lineage: Eukaryota > Metazoa > Arthropoda > Insecta > Lepidoptera > Erebidae > Anticarsia > Anticarsia gemmatalis. Next base: position 4,998,922 of record NC_134759.1, read on the forward strand.
AATATTATTATTGATATAGAATATTAATGTCAGTTCATGTTCTATTCTAATAACAATATGTGCATTAATTTGATATTATTTACTTTGGTTTGTTATTAGAGTGTACCGACTGTGATTTTAAGCTAATGACATTATACAAATGAATGATTATATTATTTAGAAATCAGTCAAACAAATTAGGAGCATATTTAATACGTTAAATTCGTCAGTGTTTTAGATAAATACGTTAAGATTATTATATGCTTTCAAGTCACTTGTCAAAACCTTATGTAAGTGTTATGACTTACTCTAATTATACTAAAATTTGCATGCATGAACTGTTTGTTTAGTTCCAAGGTCAAACCGATTTCAATGACGTACATCACGCTTGCATCGTAGATAAGATTAAACGAACATTTTTGTAAACATCGCATAAAATGACGAAATAGAGTTGATAAAACGTGCACTACACGAATATATATAAATCCTAAAACATTTATGTAAGTTTTATTCATAATAGATACTTAATTTGTAACTAATTCGTTCACTGTGCAACTACTTTTTAATTTTAACCCATCTAAATCCAAACTCTATCTATGCTAATAATATAACTAGCTGACCCGCGTAACTTCGCTTGCGTTATATAAGAGAGAATGGGTCAAAATTTTCCCGGTTTTTGTAACATTTTTTATTGGTACTCTGCTCCTATTGGTCGTAGCGCGATGATATATATTATAGCCTAGCTATAACCTTCCCCGATAAATGGGCTATCTAACACTGAAAGCTAGCTAAATTTTTCAAATCGAACCAGTGTAGTTCCTGAGATAAGCGCGTTCAAACAAACAAACTCTTCAGCTTTATAATATTAGTATAGATGCTTAAGTCTGCCTGTCAAGTAGGCTACTTTTTTATCGAAAACTAATCTTCTAATCCAAATTGCACTTAAGTGATGTCGCGTGAGTCAGCCAGTATTTGTTACATTTAACAGTAAATTAATATACATAATATTTGTGGTGACACAATATGTTACTTATATTTTAACTAGGTTAAATTTCGCAGTATTTAGTTTAACCGAGACAGTCTGAAACTTTTTCACACCT